>NW_024881313.1:18867517-20067517 GCF_018691265.1 Tyto alba
AAGCCATCCATTGATCCCTCTGTTTAATCAGTCTCTCGAGAGTGCCAGGAAGATGGAACAATATCTGATTATCGTGGAAGTGTCAGCCTGGAATTAGCTTTAGACACCAGGGTTCCTTATCGAGGGATTTCCCCTCTCCACTGCCAAGCCTGGACCACTGGCTGGTTTCACCACTTGCCTCACTGAAGCAGGTTTCCCCTCCCTATGTAATGTCAATGGAAAGACTGGAGGATGCCTAAACAGGTTAGGTTCCCTGAGCAGTGGCTCAGCATATGAAACACCAAGTCCCGGTAAAGAAAGCAAAACCAGAGCCCCCAAATCAGCTACTCCAAGGCCACCCAAGGAGGCTGAGCAGACCACTGTTCCTGGGATGAAGCCCAGTGAGGTGGGTCAAGGAGAGGTCCCTCCTTTCCTGGTCAGCCCAAGCGAAAAACAAGAGTGGATTGCCCTCAGGGATATGGGACTTATTTTGGAGTTTAGGACTCATTTTGGGGCATATGAGGGGAGAACTGTGTAAAATGCATGGGATGTTTTAAGGCGCTTGAGTGCGAAAGTCCCTATGGGGCATTTAAGGGAAGGACCAAGTGGGGAAAGGGAGGAATCCAGGTGGCTCAGGGATCCGGGTGAACCAGAGAAGGGGCCCACTGGTACTGGCTGCCTCCATCAGCTCTCTCTGCAAGAAAAATCACAGCTTGACCCCACGGGCAGACCCTGTTCACTGCTCATGCAGGTGCTTATTAGCATAAGGAAGTTCGATTCTCTTTTCTCTGTTGTAAAATCTTTTTGCTCCTCCAACCAGCAGCAGAGGATGATACTAAGCAAACAGTTGAATACACACCCATACTGAAAACAAATAATTTGCAAACAAGACGTAGCCTGGAATATGTTCTGACTATTTTGAATATTGAACAAATCTGTCAAAATCAAATTCTGTTCATAGATAATTTGTGAATAGTAGAAAGAGCTAAAACCACAAATAAATGTTTGATCTGCATTGTTTATGCTGTTCTGTCAGCATTTGAATTATGAAACAGGAATCCTACTTAGATTCCTAAATGTCAGATATAAATTTACTTGCCCCCAAGACAAGTCTGATCTACTCAGAGGAGGCTGAGGTGAGCTGGTCAGTGCCAGGCACATATATGCCTTGCATTAGCACTACACTGGGCAGCTCTAACCTAAATCTGCTTTCTCTATAAACCAGTTTTCTGTTTTAAACCAAAGCCATGCAACATGTCTGATTTTTCTTCTTTTTTGTGTGCATGCAGTATATTACACTTGATTATTGTGAAGTCAGAATTTTGAAGCATTTGAATTATTCACTACTTACATTATTTTGTATTTTATTCAGTTTGCCATGAAAATTGCCTGTGGATTTAAACACATTCTCTAATAATGCTCACTTCTTATTATTGTACAAAGATGATAATTTTAGTAAAGTTGGTTCAAATATATATATTTCAAAAACAACATAAACTAAACCCTTTTGCTTTTATCAAAGATTTTTAAATCCTTCTAAAAATATATTTCTAGATGTTCAAAAAGCACATTTCTATAAAATGTTTCACTGATTTTTACAAGGATTTTTAAAATGCTTAAGTGAAATTTCTGAGCTTTTAAAAGACCAATTATCTTGAAAAAAAAAAAGTAGAATGAGAATTCTTCATATATTGACTTTTTAAAAGTGTTTGCAAATAAAATCTATAGTTAGAACATAAAACTTCTTAATAGAGCCTTGAATCTGCTAACATTGAATTAGACATCTTACTCTCAAGCTCCAACCTTGCTGCAAACCATAGCACTTTAAAAAGAAGGAGTCCTTTATTAAAACAGTATTCTTACACCAACAGAGCAATATGGGAAGCTGTGATCGGAGCTGACAGTTGGTTTACTCTTACCATTTGATCACAAAATTTCAGTGCCATCTGTGGGAAGCCACACAGGCAAATGTGTCATCACATCTAATAATGAAAAGAAGAAACAGACAGAACGTGCTGTAGAAACAGACTGCTTTAATTACCCCCTGTACAATGCTTTACAAAATTTGCAGAGGAAAAGACCTGTGCAGACAGGTTGCTTATGCAAAGGAGAATGTCACGACAATGGCAAAACCAGGTTTGACCTTGGGTATTATACTTGAGTAATATCCAAACCGTAGATTCATTAAGAAAACTTTTTTAAGCACAGGATTAATGTATTGTGCACCTTGCAGACCACCGGATTTAGCAAAGGCAGGCAATGCTGGTAGCAAGGCATCACTCTGCCCCATGAGAAGGGCAGTGCCCATCTGCACTCACTGGCTGGCTGCCCTGTACCATTGAATGCACTGACCACATGTGGTAAGGGTGGGAGGACGCTCCACAGGTTGTGAAATTTGAGTTATGCTTAGGAGATAATAAGGCTGTGGTTAATTTTTACTCTGAATGGTGATCTCCAGCTGCAATGAGATGAATGGCAATAGGTACTCACTATCATCCCCCAGTGCCAGCCAGGATGAGGCATGGCATAAGGACAGTATCTTGGAGTTAGTCAAAGCACTCTTTTGGGATGAAATCCCAAGATATGAGGTGAGTCAAGTGAGTAAAGCTGCTCTAAAGGATTGGCCTGTGCTGATGGGTGGAATATACGATCTGTTTTGGAGAACAGGTTGCTCCTGCACAGGTCACGACACTCCTGGGTAGTTTGTATCTTAGCAAAGAGATGGTGCTCTGCTATTTTATCCTGGCTACACGTCCCGCTTCCTCAATATTCTGGGCTGACTGTGAAATTGATGGCTTGCCATGCTTGTTCAAAGAGCTGCTACAGGATGGAGAGCAAACATCTAATTTCTGAGTGCAGCCTGGTCACAGGGACACGGATGCAGAGTGATTTGTGCCAAATGCCACCTGAACAACCAGGTGGGAGGGAAATCCCATGGTGGTGGGGGCTCACAAGGGTACAGTGGGGCCTGCTTGAACGGTGTCTTGGATGGCTGGGGAAAACAAGTCATACATGATCCTTCTCACCTGTAACCCTGTCCCAGCACCCACTCGAGGTCCCAGATTGTTCCTCAGACTTTTCAGGTGCTTTTGTTTCTTCCTCATTCAGACCTTGTCTCAAGTCCTGCTGCACTAATATTTGCAAGAGAGAAAGTGGTGATGTTGTAAGTGCTTTCTTTATGTTCTTCAAGCATTTTACTTTTTCTCTGTTTCCAGCAGGCTTCTTGTCTTCCCCAAGGGAGGGGCCCATGCGTGATTGAAATAGATGTCCAACAGACCCTCACAGAGGTTCTAGGCACTGGGTTGTCAGGATTTGGTCTCCACCAGGGAATAAAGTTGTTTGGGATTTTATCCAAGCCAATCTGCAAGACCATAGCCAGGGTCGGCTTCTGGCACTATGTGGAGGCACCCATGAGTTGTCCCCTCAATTCCAGCTCAGCACAACACTGCCAGTGACACCCAGATTTGGCAGCTGGAGCTTGCAGTTTGCAGAGACCTTCCCCTCTGAGACATGGGCAGCAGGCAGGGGGTATGTCAGCACCACTAACATGGCTCACGCTGCGCCTTGATTGTGCTGCACCCCACTGGCCTCCCTGCAAGAGGACCTCTGTAGGGGACGGCAGGCATGGCTGGGGCTCAGCTCTGCCATGCTCCTCACCAACGTGGACAGAGCTGGGCTTCGGCTGCTGCAGAGCTCACATCACAGCCAGGTAGCCCAGGACCCTTGGTTATCCAGACTGTTGGCCAATTCTAACACAGAAGTTAGTGAAGAAAGGCAGCTGGCAGCTCTCAGAGACCACAGCAGGGCAAGCACTTTTCCTGTTCTGGCCAGCCCATCCCACTGAGAATGACTCTGTAACACCCACAGCTTATGAAAAATTAGCAAATGTATAACATTCCTGTGTGACCAAGTGTGGCAGCACTACACATGTGTGCAAAGTCAGAGTAATTTGCTATCCTTGAATGCCACCTATAGGTTACTATTTTCTGAAATGATCCTGATGCAAAACCATGGCAGACAGAGGGCAAAATGAAGTTTTGGATTAAAGCAGCCAAATTTTTGTGTGCTTACTTTGAGTTTTGTAAGACCACTAGTGACCATGTGGTCTCCAGGACAGTTGCACCCATTGTCTGCAGATGACAGTTCCCCTCTATGTGATTTTCCAAATCTCCCTCACGGTCATAATGGGTCATTTATGAAACTGTTATACAAAGGTTACTCTTTTTCAGGAACACAACCCTATGGGTTTATTCCTTATTGCAACACATTGTGGTTTCAACCCAGCTGACAACTAAACACCACGCAGCTGCTTGCTCACTACTCCCCTGGTGGGATGGGAGAGAGAATCAGAAGAGTAAAAGTGAGAAAACTCGTGGGTTAAGATAAATACAGTTTAACAGGTAAAGCAAAAGCTATGCACACAAGCAAAGCAAAACAAGGAATTCATTCACCACTTCCCATCAGCAGGCAGGGGTTCAACCTTTTCCAGGAAAGAAGGGCTCTGTCATGCATAATGGTTACTTGGGAAGGCAAATGCCATAACTCTGAATGTCCAAGGCTTACTTCTTCTTCCCCCAGCTTTATACGCTGAGCATGACATCATATGGTATAGAATATCCCTGGGGTCAGTTGGGGTGAGCTGTACTGGCTGTGATCCCTCCCAACTCCTTGTGGCCCCCAACCTGCTTGCAGGTGCGGTGAGAAGCAGAAAAGGCCTTGGTGTTGTGTAAGCATGGTTCAGCAATAATGAAAACATCTCTGCATTATCAACACTGTTT
This sequence comes from Tyto alba, assembly GCF_018691265.1. Lineage (NCBI taxonomy): Eukaryota > Metazoa > Chordata > Aves > Strigiformes > Tytonidae > Tyto > Tyto alba. Next base: position 18,872,275 of record NW_024881313.1, read on the forward strand.
TCAGCACAAATCCAAAACGTAGCCCCATACTAGCTACTATAGAGAAAGTTAACTCTATCCCAGCCAAAACCAGCATACAGCAAAACCCTTAGATACTGCACAATAATTGCCGCACAGCATCCTTTGGAAGGATGTCACAGGGCACTTTGCAACAAACAAGTTTCAGATCATTATCAGGGAAGTCAGTGATTTACAGCAGCTGTGAGTCTGGCCCTGCTTTCTGATAAGAGACTTATGAATAGCATTAATTTGACCCTTCAGTTTACACCGTGTCCTTTCTATTTATTTGTATTTTCCTAATTAGAGCAGAAACTTACCATTTCTCAACTCTGTAATAACGCGACGTTTCTTTGGATACTGGTTTATTTGGGAAGGTTTTGATAAAATAAATGAAACTATCTAGAGATTGCCATTTCATTTCAAAGAGGATTCATCCTGCAAGTTGCGGAGCATGACCTGCACTGTGCTCACAGCACTCCTCCTGTGCATCACCTTTCAAGGGGGCACCCAGCACACTGCAAGACCATATTGCCTTAGCCCTCCTCTGGCTCAGTGATTCAAGTACAATGATTTAAGAACGTATTGTACCCTGTGCCTAGTATATTCTGGCACATATTTGGTAGCATATTTGGACAATGTTGCTGTCTTAACATTATGGGACATCCCAGTGTGACTTCTATTACTATAACTTCCCTGAAACGCTTGGGAAAAGAGGAATACAGATTTGCTTTGATTGTTTTTTTAGAGAACTTCTAATGGATGTGGATGAAGAAGTTATTGCTACAAATATTTTCTTTCTGAGCTCTTCACACCTGCACATACAGAGAGTATGGGAATAGTTGTATAATTTAACAAAGAATCTATATTGTATTCCACTATAATGTCTTCAGGACACTTACAATGAGATCACTGTGGAAGGTGTTTGTTTTTAGCTATTGCTTCTCTACCATCATACCAAATTAAACTGGCAATGTAATAATGGAAGCATAACGCACATTAAGAAATTCAGTTGATGCAGGACATCCTCCAAAGGTCAAGGGACCTAAGATGTCCCCCAAAAATGTTTCCAGAAGTTCATAGTAATTCATTACAACACTGAACTTCATTGATATGTGTACATCAGTAAAAACCAGCCTCCTCATACAATGATGTAAAATTTTTTTTCAAAAGTTTAAAGCTTAAAGAATTACTGCAGTACTTCCTCAAATCTTTAAATTATTTATTTGAAAACACCTGAAAATCAGTATGCAAACATCTTGAGATCCCTTTGCTGTGCAATCTATGAACTGTTAAATGTATGAGCAAAGGTGCATAATCCTGTTGCCTGAACCCTTGCTGCTGAAGTAACTGCTCAAGAGATCACTGCAAACACATCCTTATCACATAGGCTGATAGGTTTCCTAAAGTCTCTGTTACCTTCAAATCTTACTGAAAAGACTTGGAAAGATCTTTGATGTTTATATAAGTGTTGGATATAAGGGTAAATTATGTGCAAGTCATGTACTACAGTAACAAAGGCAGAGGTAACTAGCTCAAAGCAGGAGTAAGTTATTCTAAGATCAACATGGCCTCATATTGCTTGTATTATTATTATTACTTTATTATTTCTTGACTGCAGCTATTTGCCTATCACTTTCAAATGTCTTTTAACTGTGGTATAATAATTAACAAATACCTTTGTTTGAATAGAAGTTTGAGCTGTTGAATTGCTGCAGTCTTTTACTTTTTTATCACGTGTGCTAAAGATGCTGTTCAAGCATCTGTCCACATTAGCAGGCTCAGCTGCACATTTGTTCTCACAGAGTCAAGAGAAGGCAGTATTTTCCTGGTGACACTCCCAGAGCGATCAAGTTGGATTTCCTCTATTAAGAATCTCTCCCAGGAGGTATAAACAACTTGCAGAGAAGGAAAAAAAAAAAAAGCACTCAAGGCACCTTCCAAGATGACAAAGCACAAAAATTTAGGAGAGATATGACTTTTCCTCTTCTTTTTCTTATTTCAGTATTTGCAGTGTTACTTGGTAGGGCCTCAAAACCAATGAGTCGGAAGAAAAACCCTCTTAAAATAATCCAGAAATGTTCAGAAGAAATTAATATTTTGCAAGACCCCAGGCTGTGCCATCTCCAGAGATTTCTCTAATGACTGTTCTACTGGAGAGAGGAGCAATATTTTCCCTCAGATTCATTGATGAAGATATTTCTCCAAAAAAATTCCATTCTCAGCAACAGAGGGTTTGGGCAAGTCTGTCCTCTCCTGCTCCTGATGGTGCATCTCTCACCTGATGGGCTTTCTGGGGTGGCAACCCCTTTATCCAGGGAGGACTTCACTAAGGGGTCCAGTGTAGGGTTAGTGAGCAGAAGTGGTAGCAGTGGTTGCTGCTGCCTCCAGATAGCATCTCCTTGACACCAGAGCCCTTCCAAAGAGGGATGAAGAGAACAAAGCGGTATCATAGAGGGGGTTCACTGCAAGGACTGCCTGTTGCCATGGCAGAGGATGGCCACACACCCTCCATTTTCAAAGACATACATGTAGAGAAATTTCTCCTGAGCCAGGAACAAGCTTGGCTTTGTCATCTCTGCGGGATCAGGGATGCGATTAGGACTCTGCGATTAGGACTCTGCCAGTGTGTGACCTGGTAAACTGAATATTGAGATAAGATAATGTGCTCTCATCCATTTATGTCAACGAAGGCAGGTTTTGGCATGGATAATGACAAAATTCTTCCCTCTGAACAAAACAGTGCATTTTTATGATTCTGATGCTGGCTGTAATTCAGCTTTTCTGTATGTCAGTTGCCAGCAGCTTCCTCAGATGAATCAGTTTCTGTTCCCTAAACCGAGGCAGACAGATGTTAACAAAATATCTGTGCAGTACTTAATTCCAAATACTATAAAGAGAACTTTCTTGGATTTACATTCTGTCAAGAGGACTGATTGAGTCTGAGCAAAAAAAATGTCTTATAAACAAAAGACACAGAAGGAATTGCCTTGTTCCAGCTTGGACAGAAGTCTTTGGGACACTCACATAAACCATATTTCACAAACACTTAAGTATCTGTGGTATTGCAATATTTATTTTCGCATCTACATGATTCAGAAAACATTAACTAAGATTCCAGATGATCTTTGCACAGAAAACTCTAGCACTACCTTTTGGCCAAAAGGTGATCAAAGAGCTTTTGACTCATTTCTAGAACACAGACAAATAGTAAACAAAGCTTACTCAGCACTGAGCATCCATCTAGGTTGACAGATTTTGCAAGCATCCCACCAAGAGTGGAATCCTACCAGAATAAGACTGTGCCAGATTAACTGAGTGCATCACAGAGGCCAGCATCTGCAAGTCATCTTCCTATTACTGTCAGATATAGCAAACCTTGGTGCTAGGTATTACATTTGGAAAAGTATCTTGGCTTTTCCACATAAAACATACTGCTTTGGCACAGATCGCTGGACCAAGGTAGAAAATACACACTGACATTATTTTGATTAACCTTCCAGGGAATCATTCGCAATACAGCATTTAGACTATAAACAATTCTATAAAGGAAGCATGAAGAATTTGACAGCAGTATTAAATTGCACCCTACTTTAGTAGTTGCTCTTCCTGATCACTAGCCTGAAATGGACACAGCCTGGGAATTATCTGATTCCCCTGGATTTTCTTTTAATATTGAAGAGAGCTTCAGCCCAACAGAAAAGGAATACCATTTTTAGGAATAGGAAAAAATGCATATAGTAATATTTGATGTGTATCAAATATTTGATTTGATGTGTCCATTTATAACAATAAACCAGAATGCATGGATTCCACTTTATGTGTCCTTAAAAACAGTTCAATGACTATTAAAGAAGCTGTTATTATTCTTAAAATACCTTAAAGGCACAAAGGCAAGCAGCTGGGTGATTCCAAGCAGGGTAGCCAGGAAGCTTCTGTGGTACAGCTGGTGTTTGCAGTGCCACCACCTCCAGCTGAACTGCTCACCCCAGCTCCCCAGCAGGGTCAGTGGAGGGAAGACATGACTGCCAAAGCACGTTTATGGCATGACTCATCCGACCTCTTTTACAGTCAAAATAACACACTCTTAAAGAAAAAAATTTCCCTTTACATCTAATCAGAATTTCTCTTGCTGCAACATGGGAAGGTTTCCTTTCACTGCTCACCTCTGGGAGGAGTCTGACTGCCCTCTCTCTAACCCTGTCAGGTAGCTGAAGGCAGCAATTGCATCCCACTTAGGGTCTCTCATCCGTCTGAATAAGCCCAGCTCTCAGACACCCACATCAGAACGGGGTGCAGCTCCCGCTCCGCTCCCTGGCCGGCACAGCCTGAGTCTCCCTGGAGCAGGGTGACAAGCTCAGACACAGGTAGTGACAGGTAGCAGGTTTAAGGGTGTAGTGTATCAACTATACATCTGCAGCTAAAGCTAAACACGTGCCTAACCCTGACTGATGAGCAGTGTCGCCTCTCCTCCCACACAGGCTGCTCTGAGGACACGTAATGGCAGTGAATGTTGTGCTTAGGTACAGTTGATTTGCCATCACTATTCAGACTTTAGGCAAGTATCACTGACAGTCTCAAAATTACCCAGCCACTGTACTGACATTTTGAAAATATCCAAAAGTTCATCTACTGGGATAAGTTTCAGAGAGAAAAAGGCAAGTGAGGTGTAATGGTAAAACACTGTTGCTAGTGTGACTTGAGTCAAACCATAGCTGTCAGTGCCAGCAGTATGACTACGTTCACAAGGTAGGTAGTTTCAAAAATAAAAAGATTTCACCAGAACAGATAACTGTTGTTTTAAAAATGGCAGATGCTATTTTAGCATTAAAATGAGAAATGTTATAAATAGGTAGTTTTGAATATAAAGCATGCAAGCCACGAGAGAAGACAGACCTCGCTTGTGCCATTGCTGTCTGGATTATCTGTGCTGCAGCTTTTCCCCAGAAGAAATTAGCTTTATCAAGGTTCTTTCATCTCAAAGAAGGACAGAAACGATGCTGAAGATGGTATCAAGATTGTCCATGGAACCTGCCCACTCAGATTCTGTTTAAAATCATGATGGACGGATCTTTTTTGTGTGTGTGTTTATTACATCATGTTTTACAGGCAAAGCTGTAGGTGGGCATCAGATAAGACATTGAAAGGGAAAGACACACCAGCAGGAACAGACTGGGACACCATCCTGCAGCTGGGCCAGCATTGTTTCCATGGATGGGATAGAAAGATCCAGGCTTTTCCCAGGAACTCAGAAGGGTATAGGTAGAGCTGTTTCTATCCTTTGTACTTTCACTTTGTCTAAAAAGTTTTCTGCTTGAAGTTCCATTCTGTTCTGTTTCATTTTTAGCATTACAGATTCCTCCCTTTTGGGATGCTCACTTTAAGGAATTTAATCTCAAAGCCTTGGTCCATTTGGGGCATGTCACAGGAGTCCCTCCTTGTCACCATACTAAAGAATCCATTGATTGACCCATAGATGAAACGGTGCTAGAAATTTTAGTAAAACTATATGAAAATTTATACAGTATGTAAACAATCACAGGGAAGATGGCATATGCTGGGCATCTCATGAGGGATTTCATTTTACCAAGCAATTTTTTTTTTTTTTTTTTCATTTGAGTATTGCAAGAAAGATGAGTGCCAGAGATAAAATTAAATGAAAGAAGGTAGTAACTTAACACCCTGGGACAGGGAGGACAAGAGGTGTTGCATATGGGAAAACACATGATGAGAGATTCATGGTGTGCTGGAGCTTTGCAAAGCTTTGCAAGCTCAGCCAAGAAAATTCAAGTGAGAAGGAATGGGCAAAAGGGAGTCAGTGGCATGAATCATAAGGGTGTAATGAGAAAAAGGTCAGGAGCCAAGATCATGTTAACCAACCGGGTAGATCAAATGGGAACAAAGCAAATCTCAGGGAGGCCAGATTCAATGACAACACAATGTGAGTTGATGATTTGTAATTTTAATAATGCAAAATTCAGTAAATAAAATGTTAAAATAAGCAACTTTAATAATTCATTGCAACGTTTACTATTTTAGGACTGTTATTTTATAGCATATTTGATTCAATTGCTCAGTGTCATTGTATGTCCTTTCCTTGTAACCATGCACACAACTTAGACATTATGGTGTTTCACAAATGGCCAGTTAATTGTAAGGTATTTCTGGGGTTTTCAATAAACCAGGACCTTGTATGTCACACTAGAACATCAGCTTTTAACTAGTTACACTCTTGCTCACTGAGGTTTTATATTGCCTCAGGTGGCCTATATCTCTAGTGCTTGTACTAAACCAGCAACTTCATGTAGGTTTGAATACTATTTAGGACTTCAGTAGTTTGTATCTTCAAAGCACTGTGTAAATATAACCAATGTATATATAACTTACCTTCACCGAACAATGCTTGTGTTACCTGCAGGAGTTAAGAGCCAGAGGCTGCATCAAAATTTAGAGGTTATGCTGTGTTTACCTTTGCTATATCTGTAAAAGCACTTGTAGGTGCTTTTGGTAGAGATGAAATTTTTGCATGCAGAAATATACAATCTTCACCAAATGTATATTTTTTATGGTAGTACTTTGTGTTTGATGCTGCACAATGACAGATGCGTACATATGAACAGGTAAAGTGTTAATAGTGGGCAAAGGCTCCAAAGACAAAAAGGTACTACACGACTGGCTGCAGGCTTGTTATCTTAGTAGTGATCCCAAGCAAAATCATGGGAAAGATTGATCATGATATATATGTTATTGTTAAAGACTGGTTTAAGTACAATGTAAAATGCAAGTATAAGGAACACTAACAAAGAACTTTAATGAAAACAATAACATCCATGTTAGATGTAAATTTTTTAATGTTAGTGTTTAACACTGAAATATTGCTAGTATTTTTGACAAGCTTATTTAATAAAAAGTGACAGCTGACATAATACAATTAGATTTCCACAGATTCTTTTAGTTGATACAGTATGACATCCTGATTAAAAACGTTTAACTGAACCACTGAAGCACATACTAAAAAAAGATTAAAAAATGGCTAACAAATGGATCTCAGAAAGAAATCGTTGATGAAGTCTCTTTTCTAGGCTCAAATGTGTTCAGTCTCTTTACTGAAGAATAGAAGCCATCAGATTACTCTTACAACCCAGCAAGACCAAGGCTTGGGAGAAGACTAGATAGTTCAGTTTCTCACTAGCACAGAAAGGATTGCATGAAGGCCCCTACATTTGTAGCCATATACTCCTATCTACTTTATTGGTTTTCCTTACTCTGGTATTTTTTTGTCTGACCAATTCAGATTTCACAGTACTCAGGGCAAAGTCTTCACTCCTGAGATGGAACCAAATCTTACTTTAGCCAGAATCAGTCTTTCTGTTAAATTCAGTGGACTTTGGATAAGGTCCCCAGTGAGATATTTAAACAATCAAAATTACACCAACTCCTTGTGCCTAAACAGTTGTGAAAGCCAGACTCCCTGATGTCCCTGAGGACCTCTTCAAAGAAAAACACTAGGCACAGAGATTTGGGTGAAAACAAGCCCCCAGGTATTACTAGTGCTTGAAGGTAGCTTCTAGCCATAATAAACAGGTAGAACCGCAGCATAACAGAAGCATACACCTTCCCCTGCACAGCAAAATACTCTGCAAACTTTGGGTGAAAACAGAAGATTTTGACATTGCTATATGTATAAAACTGTTCAGACCCGGGCCTTGCACAAACCCGAGCAAACTGCTCTCCAGAGCCCTGCTGATGGGGTTAATAGCCTCATAGCTACAGCAAGTGCACAAACTGAGATGACAGATGCGATGGACACAGAGAATTAAAATGTAATTAACATCACATCCATGATATATGTTTACATTAATTGCTAATCTGATTGTTGCACTATATATAATCCATGAAAAAAATTGAGGGAGCCTGAGCATAAACAGAGAGAGATCTTATACAGGCACCAGTAAGTATGAAAAATAAATCAGAAAAGCAGTTGTGATCACACAATGCTCTCTGAGCCTGTGGCACAGAAGCAAGAGGTTTGCAATTTATCATGCAGTTAAGAAGGCAGCAGGAACCCTACAATTCCTATTGTGAAGCTGCAGAATTGTCCTGCAGTCAGCAATTTAGTCTGAACCATTTTATTAAAATACCTTTTTGTGCTTTGCAATGTAACTTTTGTTTGAGACAATAGGTTTGGATTTAGAGTGAGAAGAGTCTCCAGACTGCAGTGGAGGGCTCTGCAAGCTCAAGAGGACAGAGAGCGATTAGCACTCCAGCAGCTCCTCGCTGTGGGTAATCATATTATAATATGCTTTCTTCTCCTGTAGGGTCTGATAAATATATGTATATATAACAGGTCCAAGATGCATGTTTCTGCCATTTTTAAAGCCTGGTTTCTTACTGTGGCAATAACTTGTTTTCTGTTTAACACAGGCAAGTAAAAAATTGCTAGAACATGGGCATCTTTCCCAGTCTCTTTAAACATACTGGCTTTATAGGAGGGATGAGGCTTTAGCTGCTCCCACTACAAACAGCATAAGGAGCTCACTCTGTCCTTTGTTGTACCAAGCTTGTTGTGGCTTTCATTTGACAGGATTACATATATGCAAACCGCATAATGCAAATTGTTTTAGCTTAATCTGACATTTATAGCACGACTCTATCTTGTTGGTTTGGAGTGCAGGGAAGAAAAATCATACCAATTGCTGCTCCACTTCAAAACTTCTGTACATGTCATGGATCTTTTGGGGCAGAAATCTGGCCAAACTGTGAGGTTCCTATTCAACTGTTACCAAGCCTTTGAAAAAAACCTTATGATTTCAACGAAGATTGAATAAATACATTGTCGTCCAGACCTGTAACTTTTTATGGCATTAAATACCACTCTAGTTAACAACCAAATTAACATCAAGAGATGGGTCTCAGAAGATGTCCTCCAGCCCTTTGTTTTTCACAGTTGTAATGGGTCTTTACAGTAATTTCAAGATCCAGTTCAATAATGGAACATAACATAAGAATGCAAGACTGGTGTTACTGAGACAGACCATAGGTTTATTAAGCCCTGTATCCTGTTCCTGACTGTGGTTAACAATGGATGAATGCAAGAGCAAGGCAAGCAGGTGGTTATATTTCCCCTGAGTTCTTTCCCTGACTCCAAAAAATTGTAGCTCAGAGACTTTCTGAACAAGAGGTGTTGCCTTTCCATTCAGTGGATGCTGATTGGTTCTTTTAAATGAATTTTATCTAGGTGTGTTTCTGACACTGTGTAAATTCTTAGTACTCACAGCATTCAGAGTTGAGGGGTTACACATGCTATCTGACTAGTATGTAAAAAACACCTCCTTTGTTTTGAACCCTTTGCCTGCTGGTGAAATTATATATCTCTTAGATCTTGTAACTGGATGTGTCAGAGCCATGGTTCATTCCCCATTAACCCTTTCTGAGATGCTCCTTATTTTATAGATCTCATATACCCTGAAACTATTGTTCCTTAAGGCATATAGATCTTTTTTGAAATAAATTTAGCTTGCAAGCAGAAAGAGATGTAAGCTTTAGCTTTTTAGCAGGATAGGAAGAAATCATCACTATCTTCAGACGTTATAACAGAATGCGCATTGGCCATAAAACACTTCAGCAGTTTTCCTGTCTCACTCCAAGAGGAGACTTTTCTTCCAAACTGTCATATCCTGAGTGAGGCAATATTGCTTTTCCAAATTGTGTTCTGTAGCCATACACAAACAGGCTAGCCATCAGAGGGCTTCCTCCCATCTTCACTGTCCTGTGCACAAATTCCAAAGAGTGAATGCTCTCCACTGTCCTGTATATATTACCACAATAAAGAATTGCACAGCATGCTTTTCACATTGAGGCAGTGCTTTAAAGGTTTTTCTGAGCCTCTGCTTGCATAAATAAGTTGTGGTTTTTGAGATGGTGGAATAACTACCACATTTCACACATCATCAAGTAGTACAGGAAGTTCCAATATGAAAAAAAAAAAAAAAAAAAAGCTTGAAATCATACAAATCTTCAATTCATACTGACTCAGCATTATCTTCCAGTTCTATCATTTACAGGAAATGGACAATTATGAAGTTTCTAAGCATGCTCAGTTATCTTGGGCTCATTTCAGAACTGATTGTTGTCTTTTCAAGCCTGTCTCTTTTGAGTAACACAGAGTTGTGATGTACAATATTCAAGTATACCTTGAGAACAAATCAATAAAACAGTGGGTGCCTTAGCTCAGGAGTTTCTCTCCAAACTAGCTACAACGCCTTCAACCACAAATCTTTGCTCCCTTCCTGACCACAACAACATCAGAGATGGATCTTCTGTTCAGCTTCCAGTAACCAGGAGGTGGAGTTGTGAGGCTTCAGCATGGCCCAGCCTAACTCATATCCCACCAGCCTCCTCAGATGATCGGTCTACTAGAGATCTATCTTCTGAAAATAAAAACTGTGAAAAAAACATTAAATTTTTCATAGATTGTAAAGCCCCTGAGCCATCACCTTTCTGAATTTGCTGCACAGACATATTTTGTGTGGTTAGCAGAAGCCAGTACTTCGGGGCGGGGGAGGAGGGGGTATGTGTGTGTGTGTGTGAACATTGTTGGAGAAATGGTGCAGGGAAAGGAAAACAATATAAAATTGTCTGCAGCCAGCCCTGCTCAGACAATATGGATCTGAATTTCAATTCACTGTAAACGAGCAGCCCATCTCCAAACGTGTCAGCAGTTTTAATATCATGTCATCCAATGAACACAGGATGTGTTCTGGGAATCAGAAAATACTTCTGCATTCATGGGAGAGAAGATATTTTGTCTTGTTTTACTAATTTCTTCTACTAAATTGTACCTCACTTAGTGTCTTGCTGATGGTAAAGATCAGCATTTACTTTTTGGCATTGTTGAACACCACAGTGAGTTTACACATGCTTCCAGACTGCTGTACAGAAAGAAGTAGCAAATCACTCTACAGAGAGTGACATTTCGTCTTCTGCTGTGAAGTCTGAGTGTACCACTGGTGAACACACTTTTTAAGGTGAACTGACTATTTGAAATTACAGTTTGCTTGAAAATACTGAGCTAGTTCTTCAGCTGCTGAAGACTGGCAAGGATCCATTTAATTCAATGGAGATGTGCTAATTTGAATTGAAGAGCTGAACCTCTGTGCCCACCCGTATTAAATTATTATTATATTAGACAGATTACAGATAATTATAATCCTGCATGTTTCAGTTTATTGACACAGTGTCTCTGGGAGCACTCTCTGAAAGGAATTTAGCCAGTCATCTGCCATTCACTTCACTTATAGAAACACACATACAGGCTCCCAAACTAAAATAGCAGAAAACCCAACCCAGAAATATAAGACTATAAAACCACAGCAACTGGAAGAGAAATTATAGGCTGGTCTAACATTTGATCTGCTTTCAACTGATAGTAAAAACATTGCCAACCAAGCTGGCAAGACTTGAATTACTCCTTAAAAGGCAATTCATGATCCTTGTCATGCAACATCAATCCATACACATAAGCCCTGTCCCATTCCGTTCTGGACCAGGGCTGCTCTCAGCACTCTTCAGACCATAAGGTTTCTTCTTATTTTTGTTTATCAAGAACAGATGTCTCCTGCCTGACAGTATATTACTGCCTTTGATCTGTTTGCTCTGGGAGGAGGTGGAGAGCCACAGACTTGCCTCCTGCTACCCACTGACCTTAGTGCCACAGCACAGAGACTCACCACAACGTCACGGGAGGCCCATCATGTTACAGAGATGCTGCCCCACTGCTGTGATGGAGATGCTGCTTCACTGCTGCCTCATGCCCTGTCCTGCTCCACAGTGAAGACTAAACAAAGGTAATGTTACCTCCTGTCTGGATGTTCCCATGACATTTGGAAGGAAAGAGGGTTTTGCAGTCCATCGAATCCCTCCTTTCTCTTTGTTTTTTTCCCCTGTGTGCTCATTTCACCAGTAAAAGACTGTGAATCTGCTTTAACAGATAAGGCTAAACCCTCTATATGTTGTAGTTAGTCTTTGTCTGTCAGAAAAGGAGGGTTTCATTTCATCCTACATTGTTAAATAGAAAGTTGTGAACTACACTGCACATCTTATCATGTATGGTGGGAGAGGTACTACAACCATCTTAGCATGCCATCTATGCAAACAAATTTAACCACACCAAATCTTAATCAAAAGACAGATTATCCCATTTCTGGTACCCGAGCTAGCCCACAAACCACTATATTCCCATACATCTGGGATGAAAACCCCCTGCAACAGCACAGACTGGGGCCAGCCATGGGTGGTGGGGAAGAGGCAGCTGAACCCAAGTCTGCCCTGGGCTCTTGTGGCAGGGAAGGGCATCCATGTGCTGGGTTGCATCTGAGCAGCGCAGCCAGCAGAACAAGACACGTGCTCATTCCCCTCTGTTAGGCACTGGTGGGACCACATCTGGCGTGCTGTGTCTAGATTTGGGTTCCCCAGTACGGTAAAGATCTTAACAAACTGGAGATTGCACTGGAGGGGCATCAAGAAGATTACAGGGTGGGAGCATGTCCTGGGTTGAGTGAGTGGTGGAGTTTTTTGGTGGCAGGGGAGGGGGCTATCGGGGCGGCCCCCTGTGAGAAGCTTCTCGAAGCTCCCCCAGCTCCACGTCAGCTCCACTTCTGTTTGGGAAATCGAGCCAATTGGCTGCACCTCTGCGATAACGTATTTAAGAAGGGACGTGGTGACGGGCAGTCAGACTTGTGAGGAGGAGTTGCTGCAGCTGCATGAACACCAAGGTCAGTGGAGGAACGGAGGAAGAAAGGAGGGGGGAGGTGTGCCGGAGCAGAGACCCCCCTGTATCCTGTGGTGAGACGGCAGGGCGGCCCCCCCCCTGCCACCCATGAAGATCTACGGTGGAGCAGGCATTGATTTGTGGCCTGTCGTTCCTGCTCGGCTAATCAAGGTTCTGTGCCCGAAGAAGGCCGGGGTCTCATGGGAAAAGGTAGCCCCGCTGCTGTAATTCAGTGCTGGGAGGATTGCAGCATGCGGGGGAGTCCCACGCCGGAGCAGCTCAGGAAGGGCTGCAGCCGTGGGAGAGAATCCAGTCGGAGGAAGTTAGTGACCCATGACGGAGCAGTGTTGGGAAAGCTGCGGCCCATGGGAGGAATTCAAGTCAGAGAAAGTTTGTGGAGGACTGTCTCCTGTGAGAGGGGGACCACGATGGATCAGGGGGTAACAAGTTTTGGACACTCCCCTCACCGAACATGAAGGAAGTGGCAGCACTGACTGCACCCCCCATTCCCTGCCCCTGCGCCGCTGGGGGAGGAGGTAGAGATATCGGGAGCAGAGCTGAGCCCGGGAAGAAGGGAGGGGTGGGGGGAAGGTGTTCTCAAGATGTGGCAATGCTTCTCACTGTCTTACTCTGTTATGTGTTGTTAGTGTCTGCAATAAATGTATGTTCTTTTTTTCTTCCCCTAACGAGTCTGCCTTTTGCTCGTGATCATAAAAGGGGGATTTTCCCCCATCCCAGTCCTATCTTGAACCCCAAGCCTGGCTCTCTGTCCCTTCTCATTGCCGGAGGGGAAGGGAGAGAGAGGTGCTGCATTGTGGTTGGCTGCCAATCAGGCCTAAACCACGACAGAGCACAAATCAGGACTGTAAATATGTAAAGAGACTGAAAGTATTAGATTTGTTCAGTTTGAAGATGAGAAGGCTAAGGGAAGATCTTATTGCCTTCTTCAACTACCTCATGGGAGGATATAGAGAAGATGAAGCCAGACTCTTCCCAGAGATGAACTGTGAAATGACAAGAGACAACAGACACAACTTGCAACAAGAGAAATTGTACAAGATGTCAGGAAAAGTGTCTTCACAGTGAGAGTAAACAAATTCTGGAACAAGCTATCCAGAGCATTTCTGTCATTTCCCTCTTTGGAGATACTCAAAACACAACTGGGCAGTCAAGCAACTTGGTCTAGCTTTGAAGTTAGTTCTGCTTTGAGCCAGGCATTGGACCATGTGACCTCCAGGGTCCCCTCCAACCTGAACCATTTTGTGATGCTCTATGGCATGGTAGTCAGAGAAATAGATATTTTGAGGGGATGTAAGGTGGTGCAGGTCTCTGAGAGACCAATGGACTCATAAGGTCCAGATGTTGCTTCTGAACCTGCTCTCAAAATCCCATGTGACCAACCAGTCTGAGGCAGTTTATGCATCGTTGACTCCCAGTGAACCTGGAGAAAATATAAATGATTGTATTGTGCAAGCAATTGCCCATTGCCAACAGCAAGACTTTCAGCCTAACCTAGGATCACTTCATCATCTTTTCCAAATGAAAATTAGGGATACATATAGTGATATAGATTAATTGTATTTGAAGGATACCTGGTCTGTAGATATGGAGGCCATCAGACAGGAAAAGAAAACATCTATGAATAACATATACTAGCATCCAGTACTGCGGAAATCCACCCGTATTATCTGCCAACTTATCTGGAATGGAAATCAGCCGGGAGGGATTGCAGTTAGGTGAGGAATGTGAAAACATTATTTTAATGTTTAGTGAGTACTTTCCAGGGCAATATTAACATTAATAATTTCTGCTGGCATTTGGACCTTCGTTGTCACCCACTCACTTTGGCATCATATCATACCTAAAAACTTTTGCCATTTAAGCTAGTAAGTAACATCCTGCGATATTCCCACTAGCACTTAACTTACAATTTGTCATCATTCCGCATTCCCAGTTCATCTGTTTGTACAATTTTTTAATTTCTTCTTCCATATATGGATAATGCCATGTGTTGAAGAGGGCAGTATCCAGAATCATTTACAGCCTATGCAGGTCCAAATTTCACTAGACAGTTCTCTCCATGAATCTGGTTAATTAACTGTACTACCACCTCTGTGTAGTCTAGGATCTAGGAGATCTTTGTAATTTAAAAATAGGAGCCACCCACTGCCCTTTTCATGAATTGAAACTGCTGCTGAAGCCAGCAGACTTGTGTGCACAGGAGGGATCATAAGACAATGGTCTCACCATGGTCATCCTGTGGTATATAAACATGGCTTATGCCACGGACATATGCCTATATAGTACACCACAGTGCCATAGAAAAGTACCCAAAGCAGCTGAAATACTGATAGGTTCTTTCAGTGATCCATCAGGATGGTTTATTTATTTCTCACCTTTAACAACAGCCTATATAGTTACTACAGTATCTTCTTGCAATTATGAGAGAGGTACCTCCAGATGCTGATTACGTTGATCTTGGCAAGAAAAATTGCTAGCAGGCAGTTCAGCAAGGTCGGACTGACCTCCAACACACTTGAGGCGCCTTGGCATGAGAGAAGCCTTTGGGGGATCACTGGCCAATATAAGGAACATGATGAAGCAGCTATATGAAATGTATAAGTAGTAATATTCCCAATAAGAACCTAGCTTTTCATAGCTGCAAGATTTTTAGTTTATTTTCTTGTAAGAACTCTAGTGTAACTTTAGGTCAGGAGTGGCCAGCTCTCTACAGACCCAGAATTAAGAATTAAAATGAACAACAGTGAATAGCCATAAGCTTTTAAAAAGCACTGGGTTTCATACTTTGCTGATATTTTACAACTATCTTTATTGCAATAAAATTACACAAAAACAAAAATATGACTGGCATCTTTATTGTATGTTTATTTTTGAAACCTTTTGATGCATTTTCAGCATATCAAGTGAGTTGAACACAACATGCTCGACAGTGGGGCATGTGCCTTTTGGAGTAACTGGAGCTCAGGAGACATTGCCTTGCACTGAGACATGACCCCAGCTTGTCTCTCCACGTGGCGCTTTTCCCCATGGCTGGGAAGCGCGGAGGAGCAGATGGCCACTGAGGCCAGTTGCTGCCCGTGCTCCTCCAAAGGTGCCTTGGGGTGGGGGAAGCAGCCCCCAGGGCTCCAGGTGTGGCTCTGAGAGCTGCACCGCCAAGGGCAGCCATCCAGCTATGGAAACTAGCTGGCCCCCTGAGCTCTGTGCTTTCCACCAGGACCATGGGGGGGACCTGAAGCAGAGGAAAGGAAGGGCAGAGGGCTGTGGTAGTCTGATAGTGGGCAGGGGTTTTTTGCCAAACATTTTTTCTCGCTGTCTTTTGTATGTAAATGTGTGGGGATTTACTGGAGAGGGAATTCATGTGTTGCTATGAGCAGTGAGCATCCTATACAATTCTTACAGTAATAGATAATCTACAAATTCATAGTGGCTCTTTTAGTTCCTTATGAATGGCTCAGAAGTATATAAAAGATGCAAGTTAAATATATATATATATTTCTTAAAGGTATACAATCAGTGAGAAGTGACTATTTAAGGTCTAATACAGAGTGGCAACCAGCACAGTCTTCAAAGGTTGAAGCGCTTTATCCGTGGTGTGATCTCACTGTCCAGTTTATAGCAAATACAGAAGGGTTGAGTCTGACTGTTAGCAACAAGACAGCCATAGGCAGAAAATACTTACAAAAAATACTGGTCACCAGAACAAAGGAAAATTCTCTTTTAGTTCCACCCCCACAAACACTATATTCAATGCAAAACTGTGAAAGATTAAAAAAAAAAAAAAAAAAAAAAAAAAAGGTGATTATTTCAAACAAACTAAAGTGCTCAGCTCTAGACCTAAAAAAAGACAGTACTGATATGGGCATATAGAAGATGCTACTTTTCAGGGAAGCATTTGCCTTGCTAACACCCTGTCTATCTGTGAGACAAAAAATTACACAAACATATGAAGATGTTAAAATGGGGTTATCCACAGGGGTAAGCACATTCACAAGAGGGGGAGGCTGAAAGTCTGCATTTGCCAGTTACCCAGCACACTACTACTTGCTCTTTCTAAATGGACAGTGTCGGCTCCTCTTCTTAAGCCCTTGTTGCAGGGCTTGTTCTTCTCTGAGGAGCCCCTGCCCGGTTGCATCTAACCCAGGTGTGTATGGGCCTCGGGCCTGGGGTGTCTCCCATTGCAGACACACCATCTCTCCCACTTCCTAAGTGATCCCACCTAAGTGACTGAAATGACAACTCCCTTAGTCAGTCCCTGAGGTTTCTGTAATCATTAATTGATAACCAATGCTCATCTCCTTGCAAAGCTCTTGG
Source organism: Tyto alba (assembly GCF_018691265.1). Classification (NCBI taxonomy): domain Eukaryota; kingdom Metazoa; phylum Chordata; class Aves; order Strigiformes; family Tytonidae; genus Tyto; species Tyto alba. The sequence goes on from NW_024881313.1 coordinate 18,889,373, forward strand.
AGCTGCAGCTTCTTTAAAGTCTCACCTTGAATGAAGTCTGTTTCCATGCGCTCCTTTTTACAGGAGAAAAGAAAGAATCCACTTAAACAGATCTCTCTTTTTTTCAGTGTTATACTCTTTGTCAATCTGGGGGTTCACTGCAGCTTGTGAGGTACAAGGTACCCTTCTTCTCAATCTGACCTCTTGTAGTTCCTTTCTATGCAATTTACTGCTCCACAGCAAACTGCTTGTCAGCACCTTCTGGTGATGAGCTCTCACTTAGGATTTCAAACAACTCCCCCAGAAACACTTTTGCCCTTTCTATGTCTGTCTCATGAGCAAAGACATTTATTTTCCCAGTCTCTGAGCACAAACCACAGTCTATATCCCATGAACGACAAGGTCTCAACACAAAAAACTTCTGAAGTAACAACAAAGCATACCTAAATCTCCACCCAGCTTCATTTGCATTGGCCAAAATATTAGTTAGAGGAGGTATAAACTAAGGAGATACACTGTAACCCTTACAAGACCTTCTGCTAGCATAGGTGGGAGCATTCAGCCTGGTGTATGTGCATACCCCCCAGGTGCTCTGAGTCACTGGCACAATTGGTGCAGGTGTTGATATATTTGTGTCAGCTTTGATCTACGTAGCACAAAGGCCATAGTGGCCTGGACCTCTTCACAAGGTGTATAAACCTCTATGAACTCTATATAGGTCTTCAGGTGGCCAACTCCCCATGAAGTTTGTAGCACAATGACTCTAGTTCTGTGGTTACTTGGAAGGCTGATTTAAAGTCAGCTTGAACATGTCTCAAGCAGTCTTTTTTACCCACGAAGGGCATGCACGCTGCACGACTCTCACTTCTGCTATACCAAAGGTGGCAATTTTCAGAGACAAAAAGATTATGGTATACAGAGTTGTTAGCAAGTACAGGCACTTGCTTGCTTAATTAAGAATTATATTTCCATGTCTCACCTTTTGATCCCCACTGGTGCAAAAGCTCCACTCAGCTGCACAGGTCCTGCAGTCCTGTGATAGCTTTCTGCTCTGATCAGTGTTGTCTGTGTTACAAAAGCAGGTTTGGTAGCAAGTATGATTTTTTGACAGAGTGTATCCAGCTCAGCACAGTCACTGCACAGTAGTTAAAGATGTCTTTCTACTACATTGAGGCTCTCCTTTAAGTCTTTTTGTGCCTAGCAATAGACCTCAGAAATCAAAGATGTTATCTTACAGCTTTCCCCACATCTGACTCCAGTTTACACTAAAGAACAGTTGTAACGTGCATTCCCCACATCAATTATTCCCCCCCAAATTACTTAAAGATCATAAAAATGTTTTTGTAAAGTTCTTGAAGAAACATATATATATATTTTAATGGAATTATTAACTGTTATTATCTCTGATAAATGTCAGATCCATTGAGAAGAAAATTACTGTGTAAGAGATGCATGAGGGGTAGACCACTTTTTACTATTAAATTATTTGCCTGGTTTATAGCAAAGATTTAGAGTTCCCAGGGGAGCCACACTGTATAAGGTAATGCAAATGTTCACAATAAAAAGCACACCGAGATTTTTATCTAAATAAGACATGTGAAAAAGACTAAAGGAAGTCTCATTACTGTACCAAAATCTTTAGCAGGACACAAAGGAAAAGAAAAATTATTTTATTTTGTTCATGGCCAGAGAAGAAATGTACAGTAATATTATAGAGTCATCCACTCCTCATTAAGTTCATTTGCTTCACCACAGATCCCTCATCCAGTGCAATGGAAATTGAACCTGACTAGCCATTCACCCAAACTCGATGTGCCTTCCTGGAAATCCCTGTGGTCCAGTCTTCATGTCAAAGCAGGCAGTGGGACAGTAAGTGCTACTCCACAGAAATGGTTGCAGGTTCAGCAGCACCACTCAAGGAAAGTGAAAACAACCCAGTGTGGAAGGGTGACTGCCAAACACTTCACAACCTAGATGGAAAATAAACTGCTTTGGTCCATTGGAAAACTGGGGCTTCTTCCTCCCATCAGGTTACAAACCAGTTCTCTTACCAGAAATTCCAGCTATTGAAGATTTTTAGAAAGAGACATCAACAAGCTTATCTCCAGCTGGAGCAGGGCTCCCTGGTTTGTTCTTAACCACTTGTCTTCTCTAAAGTTGCATATTGACTTGTTTGTATCTTTACAGAACTCTGTTCAGAACTGCCAAAATTAATTCTTAAGAGATATGCTTAGGAAATTTTGTCCCAGTAGACTCTGTTCTCATATCTCTTCTACTAGATTATTTCAGTCAACTGAACAAAGTTTTCCATCCTTTTCAATTATTCATTTTTTTTTCCTGAGATGTTATTTATACAGCAGTGTACACAGTGCTTTGCAGTAAGTAGGTATGTCAGGCAAAGAACAATGTCCTCTTGACAGCCTTTGCAGCCCAAAGAAATTAATAAGGCACAGAACAAAACAGTAAGAGTAAGGAGGCAAGGTCACTGCGGTTCAAATATTTCATGGAACAAAAGCAATGGTAAGAATGTTTGGAAAAGGAAAAATATTTGTCACATTGGGTAGTGTTTGTTCACTTAACTTTACACATCTATAATGCAAGGATCCATGTCTGAGCTAGCCACTGGAGCTTCCTTTCTGGTGAGAAATGAGTGGTTTTAGTGCTGGGATTCATCTAATTTGGACATCTTTAGGAAGAGAGGAATCATGCTTTATGTTCCACTTATCATATCAACTGTCTCTCCACTGACTGTAACATAGCCAAGCTGACCAACTCAGATGTAGATATCTACATTTAGTTAGATGATTCCAACCTACTATTTTAACTGCATGACAATATCTCTTTTAAGTCCTTTTTAAATGAAATTTCTGCTTGACAAAGCTTCAAGCTGTGGTTCCCCATTCTTTCCCACTGGGGGAGAGCTTTTTTTAAATCCCCCATTCACAAACACTTTTTTCCTGGAGATAATTGCCAGATTAGCTCAACTAAATCAGCTGTCTCGTAGGCTGCACTCTAAATCAGATTTGGGTATAAGAGCTTGTTTTTTAAGAGCTGTCTCCAGATATTTTTTTTCTTTTTGTTGTAAATAGATTCCTGTGTACATGCGGTTTACAGGCCTGCCGTGCAAAAGACTGAGTCAGAGCAAACTGGAATTGACCTGACTTATCCTTTTACATGACTGATCACAAGCTGGGATGAGGTAACTAGCAGGGGGCAGAAACCTTTTCACTGTGTCTGTAACCTGTGGACCACTCCATGGCACCATGTCCTTAGTCTCCATTTCCCCTGCTCCTGTCTAACATGGTCACCCACTGGGCAGGAGCAACGTGGATGGACACCCAGAAGGGTTTTGCCTGACAGCCTCTGACTGCTGCCAGCCCCAACCTGAAACTCTCACCTTTGAGGAATAAAATGGAATACAACACAGAGAGCATGACTGAGCACCTCCAGGTCCCTGCGTCAGCAAGGAATGCTGAGGATGCTCAATGCTCGTTCTTGCACTTGAGTCTATGAAAGTTGTCACGAGAGAAAATACCTTTTCTTCTCTTCTGCAGAGACTGCACTGGGAGTATTAAGCCACCTCTGCTCTGGCACTGAGCAGCGATGAGATTGCAATGGTTTGGTGGCAGTCGCTACTGAACCCCATTGATTTGGAACAGAAAGTCCTGCCTCCCATTAACATGGCTAAACCTGAATCAGTTAGTCTCCTATATGAGACATCCTTTGTTTTTCTATTTAATAATTTCAGTAACTCTGCAATATGAAACTTTCTCAATCCAGTCCTTGTGTGTGGGAGGGTGTGAATATTTCCAGCTCATAGTAATGATCGCTTTGGCAGAGGAGGTTGCAGCAGGCATAGGTCTGCAAGCACTGCTTCCCAAGCCCTGCTTCAACATGCTTCTTGCTGCACCCCAGTGCTAATGCAATTAGCTTTGCTTTGTGTGTGCACCACGGTGAGGCGACACTGGCAGAGTGACATAATAGTGCTCAAAAGACCCTGACATTTATCTGTGCTTTGTTAAATCTGAGACACCCATGAAAACACAGTGTCCCTTTGCAGTGCTTTGGTGGCACAGGAAAATGTACCCAGATCAGCTCGAAACTGGTCCCCTTTGACGGGACATAGGTCAGAAGGAGGCAGGTATGGATGCTGCCTTCTCTCTTTCTCAGAAAACAAAATCTCTCCAAGCTGCATTCAGGAGGAGTTTAGATTCTATGTCTGTTTTCAACATACACTGCCTTCCTTTTCACTCCTGAAGCCAGGCTCCAATGGAGACCTGGAGTGACACAGGCATTATAAAACACTTCTGTTTTGCCTTTTCTGTGACTACCCCATGAATGCATTAACATTTTAGCATTTTTGCTGCATTATGGCAACACAGAAGTGTTGATGCCATTTAAAATCAGTCCCAAGTAACTAATGAAGTTATTATATGTTGCCATGGTATGCAAATTAGATTTGCAGCACAAAACCTGTATATTTATCCAATCATATTATTTCTTCTAAATTGAAGACATACATTTCAAACTTTAAATAAATAGAATGGAAACTATAACTTAAGGGGAGAAAAAAGCAAAATATCACCTAATGGAACAAGTTGATAATAGTTTATTGTGCATGGTTTAATTTTGAAAAGCACATTATTCTAAATAATACTGTATATACTAAAACTGAATAGATATAGATGTTAATTGTCTTCTCTATTACAAAGACAGAGCTAATGCCAGGGATTTGAGACAAATAGCACTTAACCTCCTGAACCCCAGATGAAGAGGGAGATAGATGTTTGCTTTTGATCATTCTGGTCTTTTCATGATCTGAATCAATAAGTACCTCTTATAGCTTTGAGTCATGTTTCTAATTAGTCAGCCTCTTGGGCCTGGTTTACAAAATAAAATATAAATCAACGCACATTTGTAAATTCCAGCAAGCATTCTGGGCCAATGCCATCTCAATAAAATAATTAAAATGCCATCAGCCTGTTAACTTGCTCTCATCTCTGCCAAAATATATATACTGTCAAATGCCAACTCATATTTGGAGTGGTAAAGAAAAAAGTATTTTGAAGATATGATAGCTGCAATAAATATGAGATATAAAATACATAAGTCAATATAACCAATTAAACCTTCACTTTTCTTTGTTAGTGCAAGATATTGCAGAAAGAGAACTAATAAGGAATGCTTCTGACTACAAAGATCATAGAATCATAGAATAGTTGGGGTTGGAAGGGACCTTTAAAGATCACCTAGTCCAAACGCCCCTGCAACAAACAGGGACATCTTCAATTAGATCAGTTTGCTCAGAGCCCTGTCTGACCTGACTGTGAATGTTTCCAGGGAGGGGGCATCTACAACCTCTCTGGACAATCTATTCCAGTGTTTCACCAACCTCATTGTGAAAAATTTCTTCCTTCTATCTGATATAAATCTACCCTCTTTCAGTTTAAAACCATTACCCCTAGTCTTATCCCTACACTCCCTACGACTCCCCGTCTTTTCTGTAGCCCCAGTTAAGTACTGGAAGGCAGCTATAAGCTCTTCCTGGAGCCTTCTCTTCTCCAGGTTGAACAACCCCAATGCTCTCAGCCTGTCCTTATAAGGGAGCTGCTCCAACCCTCTTATCATTTTTGTGGCTCTCCTCTGGATCCACTTAGGCAAGTCCATGTCTTTCCTGTACTGAGGGCCCCAGAACTGAACACAGCACTCCAGATGTGGTCTCATGAGAGTGAAATAGAGGGGCAGAATCCCCTCCCTCAACCTGCTGGCCACAATTCTCTTGATGCATCCCAGGATACAGTTGGCTTTCTGGGCTGTGAGCGCACATTGCTGGCTCATGTCCAGCTTTTCATCCACCAGTACTCCCAGGTTCTTCTCTGCAGGGCTGCTCCCAATCCCTTCATCCCCTGACCTGTATCGATACCGGGGGTTACCCGAACCCAGGTGGGTCAGATGTATATGATCCAGAAAATACTCAATGAAGCTCACAATTAGCTTCTCTAAAAGTCAAATGTGGCACGTAAACTCCACATTAGAGAGCAAAATACATACAGTGCCACATAAGGTCTTGAATTTTACAAACACCACACCCTGTGTGGGACCCCCACCTCATTGGGAACCATCCAGGAGACAAATTGTCCATTAGCAATATGATTAATTTTCCTTTCTTTCACTCACTGTTATGCCTCATGTGTACTAGGACAAATGTGTAAGGACAAATTATCAAAAACAGCCTCTAAATTCCCATCTGCCCCTCTCTGCATTTCCAGCTTTGTGTACACGCTGTTGCTTGCTGCTTCCAACAAAAGGCCAGATTTGGGTCTTGTTGACACCATTCAAGAAAGGGAGATAGAAATTAATACATTTAAAGTGGAAGCCAAATCCCTACATCTCCACAAAAATGCTAAAGAAGGGATTGGAATTTCCCCATGAAGGGTTTTCAGTGAACCAGTCAAATGAGACATGTGTCACACATTAAAGGTCAATTCATTGAATATCTATAATTATGAGGAGGTGATAAATTCACCCAGGCCCATCAACAGTATACAAGACTTGAGAAGGAATCCTTAAGGAAAGAAAAGTGAAAGATACAGAAATATACAGGAAATAAGATAGAAATACATTTTTTGCCAGAATAGAAAATGCCAAACTGTCCTGATATTTGGGGGTTTTGTATGGTAATTGCTGATGAAATGTCCTAAATTCCATCTACCTAAATTTAAGATAATCTACATATGGTGCCATATGAGAAACATTTAAACTGAAAGAGATCGGCATTAGTGTAAGAATCATAAATTTCCTCATAAATTGACTAGGATGGTAATGGGAAAAGAAACAAGAAAGTTATTGGTGGAACTCCCAAAGCACAAGTCTTAGGATGGAACATGTTTAAAACTTTTGCTAATGACACTGGCACAAGCATAGGGATGCACAAAATGAACTGGGTGCTTCTGACACTGCTGGAAAGTACCACCTTCATGGTGAGAATTCAAAACAGTGCAAAGGAAAAAACAAATTACTTAAGAACCTGGAGGAGAGGAACAGAATAGTAACACAAATGGAACAAAAGGCTTATTAGGATTTAGTAGGAGGGGGGCAAAAAAAAATCCTTTTGGCTACTCCAAGCTAACAGTCTTAATTCTGTAGTGAATTTTTAGCAATCATCACCCACAGTTTATCTCAGCACTATTAATTTTTAAATCAAAGTAAGATAAAGTGCTCAGAAGAGATCTCTCTTGTTCTGCATCTGTGTTTCATCAGGATCAGAAGCTGACTCCCTTTCTGGGCTGGGGACAGCATCCTTGTTTTAAGGGCAGTCTGCAGGACCCCTGAGGAAGCCTGTGAGGGGAACAGGCACTGGTGCTCCCATGGCAAGCAGGTCTGCGTGGGCTACCGAACAGCTTCCAGCAAGAACCGAAGGTGATGCTTCTAATACACAGCCCAAATGTTCAGTGAGCTTTTTTTTTGGCAGGTTTTGCTTTTTCTCTTTGGCAAACCATTCTGCTCTCTGCAGTAATGCCGCAGCTTTGATCTGCAAGACCCAGGGCCCAAGAGCTGGGTGTGCTGGAAGGATTCGGGCAGTGCTAATGTCAAAATCTCCTCCCCTCCCAAAGCACCTTCAGTGCCGGTCCCGAACAGGATTTATTGGGTTGCCTCATCAACATGCACAGCAATGGGGAATGAAGAAGATGAAGAGGGACATGGTCTAGCTGGAGATCATGCTTGTTTTGACAGTACTCTGTGTAATTCTACATGGGTGGTTTTGGACAGAGGCTCACAAATAATTTTAGTCAGGCATTAGTTTGCAATCAGTTTTAAAAAATAATTGCAGTAGCATCTACCAATGAAATCAGGCAGCTTTATACTGGAAGCAAAAGTTTGGGGAGTTGGGACAGAAGCTCTGATTTTGTCCATACTGGTCACCAAGGAATCAGAGATTGTGTGGCTACGTTTTGTCACTTTGGCATAAAGGCCCTTGGGAAATGATATCACAGTCACTGGAAGATAGGTAGATGAGGATGTGTTTGAAAAGTAGCAGCCCTTATTTGGACAACTCCAACCTGATCAAAACCCCAAGGTGGAAATCCCTCTGTTAATATTTTATGTATATCAACTTAGTTTACGCACATTAATTCACATGTCCTTCCACATTAGGGAGCTTAAGAGTTTCTAACCATTTATTTGTTTACAGAAAACAGTGTTTTGCAAACACAATAAGAGCAAGAGTATAGTAATGGGTTTCTAGGCCCTTGGCCTTTGGTGGCCTGGGTTGTGATAAAAACAGTCCTGTTCAATACCTCAGGAAGTGATGATATAATCATCTTTATGGATAATAAAAAGGACTAATTTCTTAGTTTCAATGTTCTCCTGGTCTGAACTTAGGCAAAGACATAGAGAACTAGAGAAATGCAAACTACATCTGTTTCTAATTTTGTGGCCTTACTGGCCTTCATAAACAGCCAAAGCAGAAAGGTCATTCACTCATTACAGAAAAGGAAAGGCAGTGTATTGTTTAATAGCTAATCAAGTAATCAGTGTGTTTCATTGCCTTAAAAGACTATAATAGTTAGGAAAACTAGTGAAATTTAGGGCAAGAGTAAGCCTTGCAGCACCTGGCGTTTGAGGGAACTCAGCCCTCTGTAGAATTAGGCACAGGAGTATACAGAGGGTGTAGGAGGATTTTGCCTCTCTCATCCTTTATCCATCTACCAGAGCGCTGCTTTAAACTTGATTTTCTTATTTTTAAATTACTAGGATAGGATTTTAAATGTTCCTCTGCTGCCATTTTATGCAAATATTAATGATTGTGTATTTTTGCTAATTATCATTGTCTACAACAATCAATTCAAAGACTAGTTATTCTTATGCATCCACAGTTAAATTCAGTGTCAAAAGCTGGAGGCTGCTGATGTTATATGAACAGCACAAAAACAAAAATTAGAAGCCCCTCAGTCTATTTTTTTCCAATTCTACTTGTGGGCAATCTCAACCAGCACCAGTGGACACCCTGCTGATTCCTTGAGGACAGGGAGTTGTCAGCAACAAGGAGAAGACAAAAGTGTCATCGGAATTGTACCTCTCATTTGTACGCTTGGTGGAGTGGCTTAGATCATCTGTTGCAAGTCAGTGATAGCTTCTAGGTTGAAAACCAACATGGGACTATGTAAAACTGATAAGAGAATAAAATCTCTACCGAAGAACAATTGTTTGAAAAATATTCAATATCAATGTTGCACTGAACATATTAAGCCACAAGAAATAGAGAAATTGGGCACTGAAGCTAAATTTATATTTATTTTTATACTGGTGATAAATGCATATTTAAATAAATATCAAATACTGGCAACACCCAAAGCAATTGGATTTCTTCTTGAGAAGAGGCCATGTTCTGGTCTTTTGCCTAATGGAGGGTGCTGGACAGAGACTCTTGCATGGTGGAATATCATTAAATGCCAAATTCTAAAAATCACAGACTTTCTAATAAATGCAAAGTCTTTATTCCATAGCTGGAGTTGCATATGCAGTTTTCTATCACTGTAGGCACAGAATTAGCAGTACAGTTGTGTGTGTCTTTTGTATCTTATTCCTAAAGGTAGTTCAGTCTAGCCTGAGGCTAAGCTTTTTTAAACAGTAAAATCACTTCCCATTAAATGAATGGAATTTTAATCTGTGATTAAACTGCATAGCAATAAACAAACAAACAAGAATCTGATGTAAATATAAATGTACTAAGTGCAAAATATTCAAAAAGCACGTATATTCCTTAGGATTTTAAGTATTTATTTGCGGGGCTTTTTGTTTCTTAAGTATCTTAGATGCCCAAGTCTCTGGAAAATTATACCTAGTTACTGAATTTTTTGTAATGCTTAGAAATGAAGCACAGAGAAGTGAGATGGAAGGGAGGAGTTTGGACAGCGAGGTGTCGAGAGAACTGTAAGCGCTTGGAAAGATTTCTTATACGTTAATAAAAATTTTGCTGAACAGCTACCAAATTCCTCCTGTCACAGACCAGGAGTATCAGTAGCCCTGATGCAAGGGCACAGCGAGTGTGTGGGGATTGCACATTAAGGACGGCGCTTCTGCCTATGGGTACCCAGACGTGGCCATAACCCAGCTGCTGCTTTCAGCCCTGACCTCTTTGTGGTATGAGAGCTGGTGGCCAAGGACCTCAGGCAAGGGAGCGCACTTAAACCTCAAAGCTCAGCCTCTCGTCCGCTCCCCTTTCCCCTGGCTGCAACAAGCCCAAAGCCCAGGCTGCTCATCACACAGGGAGGCCCCAAGACATCTTGAGGCCAATGTCAGTGGTCGCTACAGGGCCTGGTCCTACAATGCTTTCCCTTGGGACCAGCCTTGTACATTTTCTTATAAATATTTTTATTCCTAGAGACTAAACTCCCATCATCTGCATCAGACTGAATAGCAAAACTGCAGCATATCGTAAGATACATGTTCCATTCTTCAGCAGATGCAGATAATGGCACAGATTTCTCAGATTAGGCTGGAGAAATTCTTTGATACTCAAAAATAATTAAAATAGTCTGGCATGCAAATGTCAAAATGGAAGAAATTTAGCAGAAAATGGAGGAGAAATGGCCAGATCCTCCTATTATCACTTGCTGTACATCTCAAAAGACAGCTGATTCCCGGCTCTGTATGGGTTCCAGCATTCAGTGATTTATTGGGTAATTCAGCATTTGCCAGTATGTCTTGTGCTAATTAAATGCATCGCACTCTATTCAGAAATGTCACAATTGATTTGTCTTCTGCAAGCACTGACTTTATTTCAATCTTCTAAAAAAGATTTTATGAGCCCCAGATAACTTATCCTGGCACATTCATCTCCCAGGGCAGCTTCTGCATCTGAGGGCAATATGGGAAGAAACCAACATTGAACATCCAATACAAATGTCTTCTTTGGACAGCTTATTTATCTGATATGTGCTGTATATCCAGGAGTGGGTAGCCTATATGGTGAAATTACAAGCTGCTCCATTAATGTATAAAAACACTCAAACATGACTGAAGTTAATATACAATATTGGCATATTTTATAGGTTGATAGACTGAGCCAAAGAGCCACTCAGATTGAGAATGCTGTAATCTGTAACAAGGTGTTTATTTACAAGTGGTTTTGTGTCTGAATTCAGCTATTAACTAAATTGCATCAAGAGGAAATGAGCATAAAATAGCTCACTCTAAATATAAGATGCCAAAGCATGCTTAGTATAATATTCAGAGTCTGAGGACTGTTCTGTCATTTTAATTCAGTGCTTTTCCCCCACGTTATGCATAACTGAATGCTGAGGGTGAATTGCAGAATTTTGCTACTCAGTCATGGAGAATACAGTTACAGTATACAGCAGAAAACTGCTTTGCTCTGAGAAAGTACAATTCCTGACACAAAATTGTGGCTGAAGCTTAATCAAAACTGAAAATTTTTGATACAAGGTAAGAAAGAGTGCTTTTCATGTGACAGAGGAAGAAAACAATTACCTGTTTTAGGGCAGGGAATGATTACTCAGAGAGGGAGCAGGAGGGTCAACAACACAAATATTTTGAGTATTTTACTAGACAACAGTAGTTTTCTATTACTATTACTTCTGCCCCAGACCCTTCACTGCCTAGGTTCTTCTGTAGCAGAGATTGTTACAGAGAGGAAACTTACTGCCTTGATGATAAACTTTCCAACACAGGCTTGAATCAGTTAAACACAATTTGAATTTGGCATTTGTCACATTAGCAATTGAATGTTGCATTTGTAGCAGTTTGGTATGTATAGCAGAGGGAGGACCCTGTGTCTATTTTTGCTGCACAGGCGTCTGCTGCTGGGCCCCAACCAAGGATACCTACTATAAGTGGCTGCCTGAGATACTGCAGCAATGATGACATTTAACTGGAAGACAGTGATTCACACAGTTTACTCCCTGGTGTCAGACGGTGACTCTTTATACACTTTCTAAAGAAAAACCATTGCAATGGCCATGAACGTGATCATTTGGCCATGGCTGTTCACCTTGCCAAAACATGGATGAGTGTTTAGTAGAATTGGACTGTCAGTTCAAGGTTCCTGTTCATTTGTAAGTCTTTGTTGTCTCCTCTTCACTGGCCTGTATGGTAAAGTGAGGAAACACAGTGTATGAACTGGAATAGGAAGGAAAGTCTTGGGTCCTTTATTCTGCAACTCCAGACAGCTGTACTATACACTTCTCATAAACTCACCAAGCTCAGACTACTGAAACTATGTCTTATGTGAGGCTGTTGCAGAATCTCACCAACAATTAGAAATGTTTTTCTGCTAATTTCCATCTTAAAATATGTATTTCTTTGTTCTGTGCCTACTTGATTCTTTTGCTTAAATAGCTCTTCTATATTCTGAATATGTATGTCCTTTATGCATCTACAGACCACAATCACATGCTTTCCCAGTTTCCACCCAGCCAGTCTGCTAAGATGTACCAACCAAATGCTTTAATCTCCATTCTTCTGGTCATCCTCACTCCCTGCACCAATTCTAATTTTAATTCATCTTCCTAGCACACAAATAGCCAGAGCTATTTCCAGTAATCTACACTGCACAATGACTTTTAGTTTCCTCTTTTTTTTTTCCTGAAAATTTTTCATTTGTTACATTAGCATTGAATTTTTCATAACTGCATGATAATTATTGCTCACAGTCACTCTGTCATTGAGCAACATACCCTGGTTTTCTTATTTTTCATTTCAAACCCATGAATTCCCATTTTACCTGAAAAGATCATGTTACTCTCCCTTAAGTGCAATTACATTTTACCCAATTTTCTATTACCTAATGTATTTAAGTCCTCTGGTTGCCCAGTTCTTCAGGGTTTTCAGATTTGTTGCTTTACACTATATTCTGGTTCAACAATGGACTCACTTTTTAGGATGATGTCATAATGAGAAAAGCTACAAGCAAGGAATATTACATACTTGTTAACATTACGCCATTCATTAGTAGAGAAAGCAGATTCTACCAAGGGATTCCTTTTTCTATATTCAGAATGTATTTCATATAAAAAATACAAATACACTGTTTACATGAAAGAGGGGAAAATTGCATACTAGAAGACATCTTTACTGCAACCATATTTTGCTAGTGCTTTATTTTTCCATGTCACTGATGAAGACGGATGCCATGTAACTGTCCATTTACTATTAAAAGGAGCATTTGCTTCTGTAATAAAGGGTAAACATTTGTCTCCAGAAGTATTTTGGGATACCATTACTGCCAAAGGCTGAGATTTCTCACAGAAAGGCAATATTTTCAAAACCAGTTTTTCATAACTGACTGTTGGAAAGTAAGAATTAGTAGTTTGGCAAAGTCTTAAAAGCTGTTATTTTAGAGAACAGAGATGAAGGAACAAATCTGGTTAATGAAGAGAATTACATCACATATGGAAACTTGGCTGATAAGTAGAGTTATAGAATATGCTTCTATTTCATCAGGAAAAATCTATGTCAGTTATGGAGTTATGTTGATCCAGAACCCTCAAATGTAACACAGTACCTGGTGTTCTGATACGTTTTGCTTTCGATTGCAATTGCCAAGCCACTCTTTCAAGTGACCAGTTTTGGGTCATGAAGGGAATCAATATTCCAGGGTAACCTCCAGAGCACTCGTTGCTCTTTTGTCAACCCAAGAAATCATGGACTATTGCTGCTTAAACTACTGTATCTTTCAACACAAGTTTCTACCATCAGGGATCATGTTTTCAGAAGGGGCCTTCAAATTTGCAGATCAAGCTTAATGTTCCACCCATTGTCTTTGGTAAGTCTTCTGCATTCACAAACTGGATAATAACAAAGATGTGGTTGAGTGAGATGGCTGAGGGAGGCTAGTCCTCACCTACTGTATGTGCAGTAGTGAATGTCATGTTTAAATGTGACCTCCCTGCATGTCTATCTGGAGACATTGACAAGTGTCCCTTCTTGGTCTGCCCATGGCACGTGTCAGCACTTGTGGGGGAAGGACTGCTGGTGTCTAAGTCAGTCTCTGAAGAAAGAACATCCCCATACACCCTACTGTATGAGACTTCTCTAATTTCTTTTAAACTTAACTTCTTGCTTGAGCCTATTACATTGCATACAGGGAGGGTCTTAGTCCAATTAAATGTTGTAATCAGAAGTTAGAGTGAAAATGTACAGTTAATGCCTGGAAAAGAGAAGCAATGAATCTCGATTTCCCTACTAATGGGACAGTTACTCATGTAGCTGCTTTTTCTTCTATGAATGCAAATCCGATGTTCTTCTTTACAAATATTTCCCATTCTTTTTCCTGCCAATTCATTCCCATTGGTGTCATTGGCAAAACTCCCATTGATCACACAGGCAGGATGATCAATGCCTCCTGTACCTGGATGTTTGTCTTTTTAGGAGATATTTGGCTGAGATCCTTCTTACTAGCACACTTGTTCATCCTACTTGAGGGGCTTCCCTTCATGGCACTGTCACAAATGAGGATGGTCATTTAACAGAGGTGAGCAAAAGATTGGCTCTGAGTCTTTCCAGGTGGTAAGTGTAGAGAAAGAGACAGCTGGACAGGTGATAGTGTGCATGTCAACTGGTATTTAGAATAAAAACTCTGTAGAATGATCTCGGTAGGTGGGGAAGCCTACTTGCTGACTTGCAGGGCACACGCATCAAATAAAAGCCTTTTCTTAGACCCCTAGGATACACATGCACCACAGAGGAGCTGTATGTTAGAGGACATACACAGCACTGCTAGCTCAAGTCCTGGGAGAAGTCTTTCCTTCCTTCCTGGCTATGGGGTTGCTCTCCTCTGGCTTGAAGAGGCCGTAAAATGTTATTGTAGGCAGTGCAGATATGCTTCCCTTTTCTTCCTTCCCACACCATTTACCCTTCTCAGACAGGAAACAAATGAAACACCCTTTCTGCATTTCTGCGTCTTCTTTTTTTATTCCCTCTCTCTGTTATGTCCCAGTAGCTCCATTACTGAGTGCAGTTCCCCAGGGCAGGTTGCAGTGTGCCATCCTGAGCACATTTCTTTCCAAGAGCATGAATTTTCACTGGGTGAGAGACAAACACTGAAGGCAGAGAAGGATCCTCTGTAGGACTATGCAGGACTGTTCTGTCCTTGTTTTTATTTGGACCTCTGTCAAATAAAAGCAAGCATTTGCTGTCTGAGCTGGGTCTTCTCACTATGGCAACAAATGCAGTTTAGAGAGCTGGAGCACCTGGAAGGGAAAGCAGGTTATGGAGAAATCACATACTCAATACAGTGACCCCAAGCCCGTAGTGATTGACTCTTTTAGAGCCCCCAGCCCAGAGGAACTGTTGCAGGATCCCATGTGGTGTGGGGCTCTCCCCACCCACCCACGCAGCCGTGGTGCCTGTGCCCATCAGCCTCCCTTGCCAGCTGAGCCAACACGCTCACTGCCCCATGGAGCACCCCATTTTCCCCAGCCACTACTGAACTCCTCCGTGCTCCTGATCTTTCCCGGGGTTTCTGAGGAGAAAGGCAGAAGAGCCTTGTCCTCTCAGTCATTCCTGGAAGGCAGGCATTTGTCCCATGGAAGCAAGAAGTCTATGTTTCTTTCATTTGCAAATAAATACAGTTCTTAAGCACCACATTTTAACACAGAAGTAAAATAAACAATAAATCAACAAAAGCGTAGTTTGTTAGTTGAGAGAAAACTGCTAAATTCTTCCTTTGCTGCTCGCTTTCTGGAATATGACAGAATCTAGTCAGTCCTTGGGTGCCAAGGATTCAAATAAAAATATATACATAAAAACAGACAGTTACTTCTAGCAGAAAGCCAGGATTCGTGCATGATAGACTCTAGAATAGATATTACTCAGTAGCTGCATCTGCTGAAAGTCTGGATCTTTCCCTGGAATCTGTCATCTTCCCTTCAAGCCACAAGCTGAACCAAGGGGTTTCTTAGGGGCCGCAATCTTGTACCTGCTGTGTGGGTAAAGGTGACCACAGGTGCTCAGGACAGCTGACAGCCATGTGCAACTGAAACACTGAAAAAATATTAGCCCTATCGCCAGAAAATTGCCAGCAATAAAATAATTTGTGCTTCTGGTATATGGACAACCTGCTTCACTGAGTTTTTTAAATTGGCTGTATGCATCCAAATGCACTGCATTTGGCCACATCTGGCTTCCTGATCAGTTTGCAGCATGAGAAATTATATATGGAAAACTGCAAGTGAGCAGCTTGTCCTGGGCAAGGGCCAGGGTTGTTGGAAGTGGCCTCAAAAGGCACTGAGAAAACCTGATGTTTCCCTGAACCCTACACAGGTGTCTCCATTCAGTTCTTCTGTCTAACAATCCTTTGCTGGTGGAAGTGCTCCATATCAGATTTCTGCACCTGTTACTCTCATAAGATACCAAAAATACCTTTCCTTGGTGTGTGACTATTCACAGTGACGGGAGTCTGCAGAGTTCGAACCCTGGTTGAGAAGACACTCACTGTAATTGATAGCTAAGATGACTACCACCAGAAGCACTACTCCAAGGAAGGGAAAAAAGCAGCTAACACTGATGACATCCTGCAGTCAAGTGGCAACCAAGTTGCGGAATATCAGTCTTACTTGTTAATTGCTGTGATTTGGTTCTGAGACAGCTGGAGGTCGGCAAGAAAGCAATTTGTTTTGTTCAGTGGAAAATAAAAGCACTTCTGGAGTGCAATCCAGAAAATTCTTTTGAGTAATCACCTGGGCAAGGTCAGGCCTTAAACTGCATTGTTTTTATTTGGAGAAGAGTTTTAATGAAGGAAGAATGCTTTGGTGAGTGTGAAAAAAATCCATCTGTATGGTTGCCTGTGACTGAAGTTTGAATGAGAATTAACCCTTGTAGTCTGGACAGCAGAAAGTGGAAAATGCATTGGCAAGTGAGACATTTGTTTCTTTCTGACTTAGTGTGCCGACTTTGGCAGGGAGTGCAGTGACAAGCAGGAAGAACAGAAGAGATGGTCAGATGTTGCCTAGAAATAAAAACAAGATGCTTTTTGCAGGAAGCACAGAGAAATGAGTCAAACAAGGAATTAAGAGGAAGATTCAGAAAACAGATAACACAGAGAGAAAAAAAAAACAAAAGCCACTGATGCTTAAGAAGGAAGAGGGGAAAAACAAACAAGGGGAAAAAGGACCTAAAATTTACTGTGGTCCAAGGGTAGAAAATGACTGGCCTTTTAATAGAAACTGATTACTCAACCATCCATAGGTAAAAGCAGTTGTAAGACAGGTCTGTGTATCTTGCCACATCTTCATCTGCCTGCAGGAAGTCAGTACATGTCAACAGAAATTAAACCAGTGGAGTTTCTGGCCCAAAGATTTCAAATGGTTGTGATTAGCTGGCTGTCAATAGCAGATGTGTAACTGAAGTAAAGTCCTTTCTAAAGGGAAGCTGCAAGTGTGTCATCAAAAACAAATCACAATGAAACCCAAAAGGCGGAGGAATCATCCACATTGACTCAGTAATGTTTGAGAGATCCAACTCAGTCCTGGAGTCCTGTTTTTCAAACTGGGAAGAAAAATATTTAAACCCAGAACCTGGGGAGTCTCATAGTTTTGGGTGTGAGCAAGACTTGAATGAAGCTCGGCCAGCTGATCACATCCTACTTGAACGGCGGGATAACAGTGACAGTCACATCAGAGAAGTCCCTTGTTTCTGGCATCACACTGCTATCACTAAGCATGCTAAAATGACTTTCAGCAATTAAATTGCAACTTTACATTGGAAACGCCATGTTAGAAGGAAATGAAGATGGTATGTGCAAGGTCAAACAACATATCCAGCAAAGGAATCCTCCTGCTCTTGTTGGAGAGCAAATGACGAAATACGAGAAAATGCAAGAAAGCTGCAGCAGGAAAGGTGAGGGTTGATCAAGCACATTGATTTTTGGACACTTAGAAACAAATCTGACCACCATGGCAAGATCCTATAAAGAGTCTGCCAAAGCAGTGTCATTAATTATGACTTCAGCACCATTCTTTGCTGACTAGAATGACCCTAGTGAAGAGGGCTATTACAGTTTGAGCTGCTAGAGCACAGCAGCATCAAATTCACTTCACCTTGTATTGCTCAGACAGTTTTCCTCACAGCATTAGCAATGATTGCTTTTCCTCAATACAGAAATTCTAACAGAAGTCCACTAATGACATTAGCATGAGACAAATAATTTCTTCTTATTGTTAGTCTACTTGTCTTGGACTTACATGTTAGTAAGCACATAGGTTAGCAGGCAGACTGCATCAGAGGGGAACTTCATGCAATCAGCTCTGCGTGGAGGGATGATTCCTTACAGGACTATGAAAAGCCTAACAAGAATTCCACTGAACTTCAGCCCCAAGCAAATGAAATCAAAAGTTGGAAATAGTTGTTCTTTACTATTTTGTCATCCTTATACTTTGCGTATTATGAAGTCCTTCCTATTCTTTTAAACAGTCTTAATTTAGAGTATTTGCAATAGCTTCAGACCAGATGGAGTCACTCATTGACAGGCAATACTGTATAACAAGTGTCCAATAATTAATAATTAACTTGGCATTTCATAATTTGTTATAAAAATCATCATACACTAATTTACAGCAATTATGAATCCAACAGGCAATTCCAGATGTCTGCTATAGCTTGGCATCAGCTCATGTTCTTAATGTACTTATGGTACAGCATTTTCTTTTTAAAAAAGAGCTCTAGCAAAACTTTACAACTAAAATGCACAGAAAAAATCACCAGCATTATAGATTTTCTGTGTCAGTAAAGTGTAGACCTTCTTTTGTGAAAAGTGATTGAAGTTTTGTGCCTTTCGGATGGAAACCTTGCCACCACTTCCAGAGCCATGAAAACTTATCTGTACAACAGCAGTAGGATCAAGTTTACTGTCTTTAAAGTAAATCAAGATTTCTGGTCTATGGCCTAATAAAAAAAGCCTCCTAAGGAATATAAATACTCAGGTACAAAGCTTTTGAGCTATGTTGCATAGAATGTACAAATGTGGGCCATTTTCAGCATATTTGGTGAGACCTTGGTGTCACAGCTGAAACTCTTTTGAAAGTAGCAATAAGAAATCTGTTTACATATCTACCATGTGACCCTCCTATGATTTTAGTCTGACACCACTTCTAGGCTATTTTGTAATCAACACATGAAGCCACATTTGCACCAGGTTCATGACCCCTCTGGAGCCTCGAAGTAGGACCAGAGCATAATTACAAAGGTAGTCAGCACATTTCTGCAAATAAAGTGGCCAGGACTACCTTTCCTTAGCTCCAGTTTACCACAGGAGCATAACTAAGGGAGTGTCTGAGACATGGGGGAGTTTCAAATGCTTCTTACCACAGTTCCCACATTATGGCACAATGCAGTAGCATTAGGTTTAATCCCAGGTGTGATCTTTTCAAAATGATTTTGCATCAGGTTAATTCAGAGCTCAGGACAAGTACTATAAGAAACTGAACTTATTTAACTACACGTTTTCACTAACCTAGCATGGCTTCATTTTGGCTTATAATCTAACAGTATCTATCAATGCAGCAAAGCATCTGAGAATTTTTCAGACACAAAGGAAAGCAATATCTAAAATTACGCTTGCAATTTTCCATGACAGATTTTTGCATGTTTCAGATATGTCTGTGTACACTAATTAGATATAGTCAGCTATAGAGTTAATGAAGAAAATGCCTACATGGTCATGCAGATGCAGGGTCTAACTGCACAGGTCTCCAGAATAGCTCTGACAGCACATGGCAGGTTTGGTTTAGGGGACCAGGACATGGGCTTTCCCCTTTCTAGAGGGAATCTGCAGAAGTGTCTCTGCCATACCCCTACTGCAGGCTCTCCCACAACAGGAACAGTGAAGAATGAGTGTCCAGCCCACATCTAATACACAGTTTTGTTGTTGAAATATCATGAGCCTTTTGCAATATTTGGTGATGCTTCTTAAAGCTTCACCTCCTCAGGTTAAATAGTTTCATCTAAAAATGTTCAATGTTTGTTTAAAAAACAAAACAAACCAGCACGTTTCTCCCTCTTCAACATCTCTAGCCCTAAGGATAGCTGCTGAGAAAACCCTATGAACATGACTCAACTGCTCACAAAGACCGAGAAGCCAAATGAGAGCTCAATCTGTGACTTCTCTTAAAACCCATGCTCCCAGGAAGAGAGAACCCCTTCCCCACGCTGCTGGGGGGACCCCCCCAATGCCACTGGGGAGCAGACAGCTCTTGGGCTGCACAGAGAAGCTCCTCACTGCCAAGCACATCCTTTGCTTACCCAGTAACTGTGGGCAGGAGCACCCATCCCAGCAGCTCCCCAGCTGCTCCCACTCCTGCTTTGATGCTTTTAGTAGAAGATGCTCCCTGAGACAGAAATGTCTCAAATTTTTTTTCATGTCTTGTTTGTAGTCCTGGTAGAGCCTTTTTGAATAAGCCTAGTTTCAATATATTCTTCTGGTTCAGACAAGCTCTGCAGACTTTATATTCCAGCTTTTTCTTAGTCTACAGGCAAATTAGAAATACATGCACATTTTAGGAGACTAGAAATCTCAGAGGGACACCTAAAGGGAACTGGAATGCTTTCACAGCGAAGTCACACCAAGGGATGTTACCTTTATTCAAATAACCTTTACATAAGTGATCATTTGTACTGCCTGTGAGATGTCAAAGCAGTTGAGACAATCAGCAAAATGTCAGTTCTCCTGCTTTCAACAGACTTTGCTACAGACCCCAGCAGAATCCACTGCTCCTCTGGGGATAGAGTTGTCATGCTGCAGGAGTCAGAAGTAAAGGTGGGGTAGTTAATACCCAGAGCAAGGCACCTACATTGATCTCCAGTCTACTCCTGTTCATATTTCTCTTGGCGGGATTAGATGCAGAACAGCCTCCCCGAAGACCACTTAGCAGGCAGTCTGTGATTTGAACCACTTCAGGGCTTCTCGATCAGGTTGTTACCAAAGACTAACAACCAACATTTCTCAAGCTGCTCTGCCCTTTTGCTTAAGGTTGTTTCATGACTTCTAACCAAACTGATATCTCAATCACGGCAGATTAATGTCACTTTGCTATACCCTGAGAAAAAGGGAAAAAAATATGTGTTTCTTCCTTCATGAAGGCCACCACGCAAGAAGTGACCAAAATGAAGTTGCATTATCTGCTTGCCCATCTGCTCCATTCCCTGTCATTCAGGTGCTGTATTTAATTCCTCTTTAGTGAGGGAGACTCTGTCCTGTCTAGTGAAAGACACTGGGTAATAGAGTTATAAACACCATCAAGCCTATAAAAGGGGCAGTGAGTGATAAATAATTTACTTTTATCAGAACTACTGAATCTTATTACAAGTTCAGCAATTGCATGTCCTTCTAGTCCACAATCATGCCAGAAAAGGGGAATAATTTCAATAGTCTTGTGGTTAGATATATTGAACTGTTGTACAAGCATTGAACTTACCACTCTTTTACCTTTAGTCCTTTGAAAGGCAATGAGGCTGCTACTATGGTGGGGCCCACAAAATGCAAAATGGAAACCATTTCAATTTGATTTTTGGAGAAGATTTTGTCATAAATCAATGACAAACTGTCCCTGGAGGCTGTTTATAACTTCACCTTCTTTTCAACCCCACTACAAGGCTTATTGTATTTTGTATGAACAGAGATATATGAAACTGCTCTGATTGTCTCCCATTTTCCTCCCCGCTATTAGTGTCTGTGTATATAAAAATACGTGTGGTCACAAAGGAAACTGGATAAGGGAGGGCCCTCCATTAGCCCTGCAGTCTGGTTCAGAAGTGACAGCTGAAAGTCCCACTGTGACAAACTAAACAGAAAAACCCTCTTCTAACACCTCAGGACTGCCAAAAGATCTGGGGAAAGTGGATGCACTCAAACTTCCAGTCTGGGTTTTCATAGCCAAATGTGACAACAGCAACAAAGAAAGCTCTCCCATATCTTTTCTTCTTCAGAAAGCTGGAAATTATTATTTTGTATGTTGATTCTCATCTTGATTCCAGGAAAGAAACAGCTTGAGAAAGCACATGCCTCCCATGAAATAACCAAAACTCCAAACTGCTTCTCGCTGTCTGTTCTGTTCCTGGCCTTCTGATCTATGCTAATTACTAAACTTTGAGTATGCACTTGAAATTTTCTGTGGGCAATCTGACTCTCTTCAAATAAAAATAGATGCCAGAAATTATTTTCTAACTGAAATACAGAGAATGACATTTAATGTAAGTGTTTAATCATTATTAATTGCTTTGGTATTCATTGAAATCATGATAGGTTCATTTGAATGTATAGCATCATTTCTGAGAATACTCTGAACAAGTAGATATATCAGATCAGAGTGAAAAAGAATAGTGAAGCCTTCTAGGAATGTTATTATATCCATAGAGGTATATTTTTGAGCTGGTTAAAAACTACAATTATTTGTCATAAGATAACTTTATGAAATAAAACCACCTATTTTACCCTATAAATAGTTTTGTTAAAAATCTGAAGCCTATAATATTTTCAAGGTAAAATTATGCAAATTATTATTATTTTTTTAAATACATTATTATTTTTAAAATATATTGTTCCTAACAAGTTTTGTGATAAAGCTATGTTTTTTATTTTGTTTAAAATGTCTACCAAAAAAATAAAGCACTCAGCTCTCAGCCAGGTAGACAGGCACCAAGTCATCAGGGTAATTATACACGACCTGGCAGACAATATGGCATCCCACAGCTTTGCCAAAAAGGCCACTACAGGGCTCTCTCTTGTGAGCCCAGGGAAAACTTAGCAATTCTGCCAGCTTAGGGGCACAGAGATTTCAGAGTATATTAAGAGCACGGTTTTCAGTTCTGACCCTTTCTCTGTTCAAATATTTCACTGAAACAAGTCAGGACTCTCTCTAACCTCTTAACATGGACGTCTGGTGCAAATTTCTCCACTTTTCATTTCTCTGAAAAACCCCGTTAAGACTTTCAATCTCTTTACAACATCAGAAATACAGTGACAAGAACTGGCAGATCTAGCAAACTGAACAGTTATAGCCACATAGGGCAATAGATGGCCATTTGTTTACAAGTACATGCACACAAATGCCGTACGATGTAGTTTCAGAAGAAAACAAGTTTAAAATGTTATTATTTCTTCCTCTTCTCTCATAAATAACCATTTCTTCCAATTTCCTACTCATTACATATACTATTTTCCATGTTTCAGCCATGATTCCCTTAGCTGAACAGGGTTAAACTTTTCAATATTAGACACCAAAGTTTGCTATCGAGCCAGTCTATGGCATTGCAATTTCACTTGAACTTCATTGCTGAGAATGGCATGGTCTGATAGTGGGCATCAAACAGAAAAGAGAAACAGATCAAGGGCAAAGGGGCGGAAAATAGTTGTTCTACTGGAAAAACCTATCTTGATTGGGAAGAGCAATTACTTTTCTTTTCAGATTTATGTTTCTGAGAAGAGCAGGGTTTTAGCCGCAGGAATCTAGAGCAATGGATGCTAAGAAATCATGAGTTAAAAATAAATGCTTCTGAGAGATAATAAATCTATTTACATGACAATTTCTATTCCCATTTCAGAAGGTGAATGCACAGCTTAAGACATGCAGTGGTGAACATTTGGATATCTATCCCTACGCTGTACCCGAGCTGCCCACCCTGTCACCTCTCCTGCACACCGAATATGATACCACAGTAATGCATTCCTCTGTCATGTTAATAATTGTACCTTAGCTCTCATGCTCTACATTTACAGTTGGGAAGACTTAAATGGAAAGAGTCATCTGGCCTTTTACATATAAAAGTTGTTTTTTTATCTTAATGTGACAAAAGACTAATTATGATGCGTAATCACATATAAAGATTATTTCAAACCAGGCAGAAAGATTCAAATAGCAAAGCTTATATATTCTTTTATAAAATATAGAGATGTTTCACTCTGCTGGCTTAGAGCAGCTGAAGGAACAAGCATAATGACATTTTCAAGTAAGAAGAAATCTGGCTTATTTGTAGAAGCAAGGCAAAAGGCAACGGGAGATGTGAATTCTCTTTCTCAAATTAGAGAAAACATTTGAAAATATATGCCTTAAACTCTCTACTTCTACATTTGCTGTTGGAATTCCTGAAAGAATTGGAGTCCTGCTACTACCTTCCAAAAAATCAGTTGGTAGGAATTGATTGGTAGGAATTAGTAGGAATTTTTCTGGTAAAATATCTTTCTGTCACAAATATGTCAACAGCTCAAAACCATGAGTTTGTACAAAAAAAAAATTAGATATGCTTCAATAAAGGTGACTATGCTGGGGAAAGGAAAAAAAAAAAACAAAAAACAAAAACAAACAAAAAATTTCAAAGCTAATATTTGCATCCTAGCCTTTTTCTCTCAGAGGAGTAGCCAAAATATTGTTTCAGTCATTCTGAGGTGAGCAAGACCAGAAACAGAGTTTCAAGGGAAGGATTGGCTGTCTCCCCCTTATTTTGTATGGTGTGACTTTTGCTTTTAAACCTGAGACAGGGAATATGTTTCCCTTTTCATGTCCCCATTCACATAACATTTATGTCTGTCCTGAATGAGAACCAGTCTATCTGATTTTCTCGTTTCTCCAGTTTGAAAACAGGTGAACATATTTGAATTCATCCCCATGTGGAACAGGCAATCAAGAAAACTTTTCCAGGTGGTGCTGAAAAACATTTCCTATTTGGACTTATTTAATATTATTAGTGTCTGAAGAGCACTTTCAGAGTCTTACAAGATGTTAAAAAATAAATGTCCTTTAAGCGCTAAATGAAAAAAATCTTGACAGCAAGATAGCTATCTTCACAATTAAAAACACCAGCAGAACTGCAGCTAGAAGTGTTTCACATTCAGGTCTATGAAATGTTAAACTGAAAACTATATGAATCCATCTTTAATAGCCAACAGTTTGCTATCTAACTGCATACCTTCTGGCACTTTGATGAAGACACAGTGAAAACAAGGCACTTTAAGGTATTTCATGCAATTTTTTGAAGTCACCAATGAAATTTAATTCTCCTTCACAACTGGAACTTTACACAGTGGTAATACCAATGGTCATATGGTCTTCACAGACATTAACAACATGACCAATTGTTATTGAGGGAACTGATGAAAATGCAACTGTAAACCAACAAACATGTCTGAAGCCTTTTAATGCAGTTACACATGACACTGAGAAACATTTCTAGGTGTTAAAGATGGATTAAAGAATGATTTAGGCACAGAAACTAAAGGATATTAAATTGTGGCTCTGTTCAAAAGTCAGTGCTTATTACACTAAAAAATGAGCCGCGATGTGTACCATCATGTTAAACATAGAGGAGGCAGAAAAATTCCCCAAATACTTATCAAGTTTTAAAATTAGACCTTTTAAGGCTATATTTTTTTTTTAAGAAAATATCCCCTGTCCAGCAATACTAAGTGGATTTGTAATTGTTCATCCAGCTGCTGTCAGAGACTGTTGTCAGAGAAAACCAACAGGAGAAGAAACTGAGGAGATATTTAAGAGGACAGAATAAAAAGAAGAAAGTAGAGATCTTTATGTACATAAATGTGTGTATGTATATATATACATATAAAAAATAAAAAACATGGTGAAAATATTTAGGACTGCAAAATCTTTACACACTCGGACTGATAGAAAAGGTGTGTGGAGATGCAAATATCTTAGGTTTAATTGTCAGAAACATGAATACCTGCAGATCATTTTTTTGGTGTCTAAACATGAACCTCTAGTAATAGAGAAACTAAAAATCAAGGTTGGAAACTTTTGTAATGGTTTTGTTTGTACTTTACAGTATTCTTGTCATCAAAACTAATGATCTAATTGAGCAGGATGGAAAGAAAGTGGGAGGAGAGGGAAGGTACAAAAAGATTAAACAGCTAGCTCACTGTACACATGAATCCTGGGTTTTGAGAGTCCTGATGTAGTGTCTAACACTAGATGTGTTGCCATCTTGTGGAGATTCACTGTCTCACTGATATATTTAAGAGCCATTAGTAGAAAGTACTGGAGAATTTCAGGATGTTGGCACTGAAGCAGAGCAACTGAAAGCAATTAATGGACGCCAAGAGCATGAGCCTTATGGAGCAGAGAATTTTGTCCTAACATTTCAACATCACAATCACAAGTTTGGGTTGAATGACTATAGATCACATATAAATGCATCCTTTGATTTAAAATCAAGATGTGGATACCTTGCCCTCTCCCTTAATAAATAGTTCAGTGATTAATTACTCTTACTTTTTAAACAACAGAATATTATTTCTAATCTGAGTCTATCTATCTCAGGTTCAGTGTTTTTAACTTTTCAGATGAAGAGCCATATAAAACCAGCTACCTCTTCTTAATGTATTAGGATCACATTTTTTAATCTTACCCTTGATAAACAATAATTGAAAACTAATGGACAGAGCTTTTTGGGTCTCTCTCTTCTCACGTTTTCCTTGACTCTTTCTTGTAACTCTTTCCAGAGCCCTTTCTGTTTTTCAGTACCCTTTGTGAAGAGGTAAGGATGGGAAGGAATGGTTAAATAAGACTTGAGCCACTATCACTATAGATTTGAGGTAATTCCATCTTCCTACTTCTTTTTGATATTGGCAGGTATAAGCATGCAGAAATTACACTGCGGCCTTGCATACATCATAAGATTGGGGACTCGGATTCTTTTGGTTATCTACTGTGATTCCTATGTCATTTTCAGAATTACTGAATCACACTCGCACCTTATCAATACTTTCTCTGAGTCTAGATATAAGTCTTCATATGGGGATGAACTTAAAAAGTATGTTCTATGGGTAAGCATAGCATATATAATTTATCTCACTGTGATTTTTGTACCTATCTGTAAATTTTAGCATGATGATTCAAAAATAATTAGCAAGACAATTGAACAGCAACAAGCCAAGAAGAGCTATGTTGTTCCTGCCAGATAATTATTTTCGCATTTACAGTTATTCTGTGAGATTTACTAAGTAGCCAAGTTCTAGGTAATAGAGGTAACATTGATTTCACCTTCTGCAGTTTAATTTTCAAGTTTAAAATTGTATTTAAAAAATGCAATTGTAGAATATTCATCTTGATTTGGAAATATTCAGCATATTCAAGGACTACAGCTACTGAACAATATCTTAATATCTGCAAACCAGTATCATCCATAGCTTTGACTCTAACTTTGTTCAGACATCAATTATAAAGTCTGCATGCTTATGGACTAACAGATTTAGGTTAATGTTAAGTATTTCAGAATGCAATTACCACTAATTATTTAATATGTCCTCCTTACAAACTACACTTGGAAGCACAATGACTAAGACTTCAGAAATATAAACTAATTGTGTACAATGTATATTGCATATAAGGTGATTTTCTGGAGCTTTCTTGCTTCAAACAATCTTATGTGATAAAAGGTCTTTTCTTTTTTTTCTGCTTAAGTACCTTTAAGAGGAGAGATTACATGAAGGAAAAAATTACAAACATATTCAAGGACAAGAGATTTAGAAAAGGTAAACACTGTTTCTGTTCAGTCTATTATGAGGGCAGGAACTAAACCTTTGGTCTAAGGTATCTAGGAAATCCTCTTTGTCAGCATCTGCTGATCCTCAGATGTCTGAAATGCAGACGTTTTATACAAAGAGATATAAAATTAGAGTATTCAGAGGGGATGAGGAAACAGACTTGTCGTGAAAAAAACACGTTAGAATGAGCTGGATCACACCCAAAATGCCAGTTTGTTTTCAGGAGAGGAAGTTTCTTGAGATATTTCATATTTTAGCTACTATTAGTCAATTTTGTCTACATTTTTATATCACAACTGAGACTTGCATTTGCTCCACGGTTACAGAAAACATCTCTGTTTTAAATCTGCCATGGAAAGACACTAAGGACAGATTTAATCTAAATGGAGCACCTTTCCTACAGAGAGGTGCCAAGTTGATTTACATGATCTTGCATCCCATGTCTAATGGCAAAATACAGACAGATCTAGTCTGAAAACCAAGAGCTATTTAACAAAGCACATCAATACTAACACCATAGTCCAAGTCTTGAAGACAAGAATGTTTTATCCAAACCCATTGCCAGGAATTTTTGGACAGCATAACACATACCTATCACATTTTATAGCACGCGCTTACCCAAAACTGTAGGCCTACAAGCAGCCTAGACCTAAGATCTGTCTTTAAGTTAGCTACACTAAAGCAAGCTCCCATTAACATATTAAACTGCACCAATTACTTTATGCTGCTTTAATGTAGATCCGATATATTCTGTAGATTTGCATCAGTCTGTTTTCCTAGTGAGGGAAGACACATTCTCTGGTGCTTCAGTACACCAAGATTCAATGTTAACAGACTGATGGCCTGAGAAAAAATGTGTCTCCTGATGCAACACTTATATATTGAAAGATTAAATAGCAGAACTCTGAACTCTGCTTTGCCTTACGCCCTCCCTGTTTTTGAACTCACAAGTCAGCTGGTAGAGGAATTAGCAGTGCCTTCACTAACACCAAAAAATATCTCTGTAAGCTTCATCTGGATCTTATTAGGTCAACTAAGTATAGGAGCAAATTATATCAGTGGTCTGGGAATCTAACTCTGAAATCCTGAGAAAAACCTATCATGAGACTGCTGGTAGTGTTATAATGTCCTAATTCCTTCCTGGGTATAGCACTGAAATTGTAGTTTTCAAAATGCTTCTGCTAATCTTTAAAGAAAAGCCAGAAAAATCATCCTGCTACAGCTCTTCCAGCCCCTATTGCATATGTAAAAAAAAAAATCCAAAATTTTAATTAAGAAACAAAATCTGGGGGCTTTCAACTGCACGGAAAAACAGTTTTCCTTCTGTAGATGCAAAATCAAGTGCAGGTGCATTTGGGAGTATTTGTACTGATGACTGTTTGACTGGCATCTTCAAATAAATTGTTCATGGTCCAAGTACTCAGGTGTAGAGTTTACACAATTGAATTCTAAGTGGAAGAAGCAAGCAAAGCTTGACACTTGCTATATCATGGTTTTAAAAATATATCTCTTTGAACCTGAAGTCATGTCTATACTAGGAACAACATTTAGTTGTCAGTCAGGATGCCACCTTCTAAGTCATTTAAACACACATGAAAATATCCTGTACGCTCAGATGTCTGCATGTTTTGGTACATAAAACAGAAGCTGTTCTTGGACATATATTACCTTATAAAGTGTTATGGGAGGACTTGACCACCACCTAACAACTTTCCATATTAAGCAAACATGATTATCAGCAGAGAGCCTTTAGTAAAATAAGTATAATGGACTTTGAGAATGAGATCAATAGGATACTTAAGCAAGTGCTTAAATTAAGACAAGTAGCACATTGTCTTCTGCAGGACCATGTTCAACTGCTTTTTTGAATTCATGCCTACACAGCCATCAATGCACAGCACTTCTAATCAAATCTTGTAAAACACTTTCCCATAGCAAGCAACAGACCTGGCAAAATTATGTGAGGAAAAGCCAGTGACTTGTTATGAAGAAAGATGTGGCAGACAGGAGAAAATCTGTGATTTCAGCTCTGAATGCCACACATCACTACAATGCCTCCTTTTGAAGCCATGTGAGCAGGACAGGCAAAGACCCAGCCTGCAGGAGTCTGAACTACCTCTTCTTTGGTTGGGGTGGTCAACTAAATGTCACATTACTGGGGCAGTGTAGAAAACACTGAATTCTCACTGCTGACACTCTGCATGTCCTCTGGAAAAATAAAGGAAATTTGCAGGGGGCTGTTAATTTGGCATTTTTCATAAACACTAAATTCACACAAAAATATTAAGAGGGGAAAAGTCACCAACCTAGTTTAGCAGAATGGCACAAATTGTACTGAGTTGTAATAAACCACTAAAAGTGTGGAGTGACTCTATTTTCAAAGCAGTTGAAAAGGTACTGTTCAAAGGCAGTACTAAGCATAATTAATTTATTCTGGTAGTGTCTTCAGGCTGCCAAATGCATTTTAAAAAGAACCCCATTTAAAATGCATCCTTATAGCAAAACATACCAGTGTTATCTAATTGGGCAACAAAAGGAGTGGACCACTGTTTCCCTTTCAAGCAAGAACAGTGCAAGAAAAGAATATTTCTGTTGCAGCACAATAACAAAGCTGTAGGTGACAATTGCGTTTTCCTATAAGTTTCAGCCCTAATAGGTCAGTACAATCACTACCACATTAAGCTTCAGCTTGCTATATCAAAAATATTAGAACAGACAGGTACCACTTTAAGGCAGTTGGTACAATTTACCTTGACTTAATAGGGTCTTTCTGTGGGAGGATGGCTAGGAGTATAAACAGTCCTACAGATATTTTCACATATTTTTTTGGTGCTTCATAATATTGGCTGATTTCATGATGTTGGTTATAGAGATATTTACCTTGCTCAGAACAATTGCTTAGTCTTTTTTGTATATAATATCCCAGTCTTCATTCTATTAAATATTAGCAGACATTTTTTAAATGTTTATCAGGCTCAGATACAGATAATGACAAAGTTTTTTCCAGGATTTTCATGGATGTTTGCTCTCCACTCTATTTTACGTGGAGATGTATTTTTGAGCTGACCTACTATGTATCACTTGTGCTGCGTTCCCAACAGAAAGACCAATAGAGCTCCACTGGCCATGCGGCAGACAGCCTCTGACTACCTTCTTTTCCAGACAAAGTAGCTGCTTAAGGTAACTTAGACAAAGTAGCAACAAATGTCCTGTTGCTCTACAGAACATTCTGTTTTCCAGTAATTTAAGGGACATTTTAATACCAGTGTAAAGATGTCCTCGTTAAAGGAGGCATCCATTTCTCAGGGCCCCTGAGGTAGGTGATATGACTGAAAGGGAGCTATGATCAGGATCTTCATCATCTGGATAGTGTTTTGAGGGCCACTGGCTGGAAAATCACTACACATTAAGCACTGAGCACTGAGTCTGGCTGAGTCCAAAACTCTGGCACGTAACAGCACTTCTGAGTTGTAAGTGTTCTCCCTCATTTAATAGAGAAAGCCACAGTTTGATACACAAGTAGCTGGATCTGTCTCTGCATATTTCTAGCAAACTGGCACCCATGTTACAGACAGCTATATTAAATATTCATACCAAGTTAATATTTCTTAATTGATAGCTTTTCAAACAGGAAACAAAAATATCCCACAAATTTGTAAAATGTGACTATTATCTCTGATTAATTTGTTCCATCTGTTTTGCTCAGAAAATGATCTCTCTGTAAACACGGGCTTCCATGTATGATTGTTGTCACTGGTACAAACAAGAGAAGAAATTTCAGTAAGTGCAATTTTCACACCCCTTTGCACAGGAGTAACTGATTATACAACCTGCATGACAATATAGGGACTCAGACTTACAGTTTCTGCAAGGCAATTAAATAGACAGGTACAGTGTCCCAAGTGTAGTGTCTGAAATAATTAATATATTATTCAGAACAGCAAACTGTAGCTTTTTCTCCTAAAATGCAAGCCTTTCTGATTTATCCGTCACTGAGAGAGGAGAAAAAAACACTCCCATTCATAATAGGAATATTGTGACATGAGACTTGGTGTGTTGTCCAACATAAGCAAGGCAATAAATCAAAGAACAGAGCAGCCAAATTTTTAAAGAAAGAATGTTTTCAGCTGAAAGTGAACTGTCCTTGACTTTCTTCATCTGGATGTAAAACTAAGAATCAGCAGCAAATGTGAATAGAAATAAAAATGTACATATAAAATAACTATAGCTCTATCTTCAGAAATCAAAACACAGGAAAATTGTGAAACTTTTCACTGTGAGATTTTGTAATTGATGACTGCTGTTTCAGGATACAAGGGGATACTGTTAGCTCATCATTTAGACAACACAAAAATTAAGCAGAATAGTTTCTTTTGATACCTGCTCCTGTCTTTTTGCATGTGTACTTCTGCATTAATGTGTATGAGGATGCATGTGTGACTTTCAGTTCTTTGCTACCTTTTATCTTCCTTTTTTTGTCTGGAAGATCAACACAAACAAGGGAACACTGACTAATGCACCTCATGCTGAAAGTTTCTCTCCAGGGGGAGATGCCTTTGCCCACACAGCACACCATTAAAAATGGTGAGGCTCCACATGGGAGCACAGGGCTTCCCACATGCAACAGCCTGCAGGATCAGATGAATTAATGATGCAAAATGTTGTCTAAAGCAGGCACTTGACTAAAGAGCAACAAATAATATAGATCTAAAACCTCAAGGAGCTCCTTATAACAGCAAAATGGAAAACGTTTTTTTTTTTTTTTCGTCCTGTCCTTTGCTATGAACATTCAATATGAGAAAATCCCTTTTATTTGTTTGCCTGATCTCCAGTTGGTTATTTTTGAAGAGCTGTCAGTTTTTCCCTTTCCCCATGGCTACATCAATTCCTGCACGGTGTGTGCAAGGCAGAAGGGATACATTTATACTTTCAGAGCTGGATTCTTGTCCCTGTTAGAAATTTTGCAACTGAGGAATTATGCAGGAAAAAGGTAAATCCAGGTCACCCTCACTCCAGAAATCCCCAGCTGCTTTGATGATAGCCCCTGGAAGTAGCAGTAGTCAGCCTTGAAATTTCTACAGCTATGTAATATGGCTAGAAGCAATAACATCTAGTATACAGTTGGTATCATACAAATTAATACAGTGAAAATTCTGCTACTTTGCTGTTCACCCCGGTAGCTCTTTCTTTTTCTTTCAGAAAAGTAGCTGTGCTGATCAATAACTAGAAAATCTGTTAGAACCAGAGAAAAATGTTTGACTTGTGAAAACTGGTTCTCTTCTGTAAACATTTGCTTTTAAATAGCACGGACTGCAGCTGCATCCTAGATTGAGCAAGCCAGCAGAAATTGTTCACCCTAGTTTGACTTGAAAGGGGCAGTCATTTCTGCTTCTATCAATCAGCCTCAAACTTGACCCCTCTCCCACCCAACTGATAGTCAACGCCAAGGGACTGCAGGATCAGGATCATTAAGCTGTGCTGAATGGACAAGCCCTAAAGTGAAGCAGAGGGACAGTCAATTGTAGGTGGAATGCAGCAGATTTATACCCACTAGGTGAAAGAAAAATGACTCCTAAATGGGCTGGAGCAGCTGTGAGGCTGTGAGACTAGTCTGCTACAAGAAAAGATGAAGCATGGGAATCTCAGAGAAGAGCCTCTTTGCAATCGAGCTCTAAAAGCAATTACCATAGATAAAAGCAAGTTTCTGGTAGGGCAGGCAAACTGACGGGGCTCAATTCTTAAATAGCAATCTGATCCTAAGGGAGCTTCCAGGTCACTTACAGACCTCCCATCACGGCAGCATTACTGGCTGAAAATAAAACAGCAGAGTAGGAGTGGGAGAGACTTTCCCTCCAAATACACTGATGTTGTACAGAAAGAGAGGCATTAAAGCAAAGATTCCAGATGGAAATTACTGTTCTTGAACCAAGTGTTAGGGGAAAGCAATATAGTCAGGGTTGGTAAGAGTGAGATTCAGCATTATAAATCAGAAGTAAAACTCTCAGGCATTTAAATTTTTAATTGAATCCCCTTTTAGTGTGCTATA
Source organism: Tyto alba (assembly GCF_018691265.1). Lineage (NCBI taxonomy): Eukaryota > Metazoa > Chordata > Aves > Strigiformes > Tytonidae > Tyto > Tyto alba. The sequence continues at coordinate 18,922,909 of NW_024881313.1, forward strand.
TCTGACCAAGATTAGTGTTTGGTAGTTAATTTCACGGATCAGAACAATTGTTGCATAATCTCCCAAACACAATTCTGTAAGGCCTAAAGCTGAATTACATTTTTGTAATTGCTGTGAGTACAAACTAATAATATTTTTTTAATAAGAGAGGAAATAATAATATAGTACCTTGTATAGAGAGAAATCTATTTGGTCTAGTGTTATGTATTGGTGTATATTAAAAAAAAAAAAATCAGAGGAAAGATCAAGGTTAAAGTGAGGAGTTAGAGGAAGACTGGAGAAAATGCAATATCTTTCATTTCTCTAAAAGAAAGTTTTGAACCATGTGTCTTATGAGCCATGACAGAGAGCAAAAACTGAAACGATAGACCAGAGCAAGAAGCTAGACACTGAAGCATGGAAAGATGTATGCTTAGTATTACTTAGAGAGACAGGTGAAAACAACGGGTAAGTGAACAAGTGAGAATAAAAGATCAAGAAGATGCGGTTAAAGCTGAAGTGGTAGCAGATGGTCATACTGCAAGAAGAAAAAATAAAGAAACTCTACTTGTGAAAAAATATAGACCAGTAATATAATTTTAAAAAAAGAAGCCATCACAAATAAAACTTTTAGGATGCGGATGGCTGGAGGCAGAACTATCAAAGTTTTACTCAACAGAGAAATGGTTAAAGGCATCGTGTGATAACTCCTTTGCTGTCTGTGTAGTACTTTGGATCAGGCTACCTTAGTGCAAAGTACGAGCAAGCTAAGGCATGCATGGGTGCATCGTGATCACTAGGGGTAACCTAGATAGCACTAAGTACAAATACTCGAGATTTCCTTGATCTAGCATTAACCAATTTCAGATCCATCTGTTCCATTTTGGATAGCAGCCCGGATGTTTCATGTTAATTCCATAGGCTTCTACATTGCCATCAGTTGTATCTTTTATTAAATAATGTTCATAATTCAACAACGGTCTGGACAGAACAAGGGTTATGTTCTCCTCACTAATTTCAAAAGGATTTACAGCATGGAACATAGAAGACCTGATCCCATGCCCCTAAATTCACTCCCAGGTTTAAAGAACACTGTTTACAGCATATTTCTGTGCCCAAATTAGCAGAGAAACACATTTAAACAAAATAGAAATGTGCTTTAAGCAAACAAGCCAAAGGTTTGTAAACCAAATTTTGCCTTTTCTTAAACATAAGCAATCTTGTGACCTCCAAAGGCCTTTTTCAAAAGCACTGGAAATTTGAAGCCGTAAAGGACAAATCTTGTTTGCAATAAAGAAATGGGTGATAGGGAACTGATTTAAGGAGATAGGATTTGATCCAGTGAGTTAGTGGGAAAATAAAACTATCTGGCTTCCCTTTATGGTTGAGTTTGAGCCTGTGAAGCCATCTCGATTTCAATGCCCCTCATTAAGGAGTTTTCTCATTCTCATTTTCTCTCATTAAAGACATAAAGTTTAAAAGGAGGCAACTAACCAAAAGAAACTGTGTTTGTACAGTGAATTGAAATCTAGTGGCCCCAAGTTTTGCCCTCAATTACATTCACATGAAGATATTTGTAACTTTGGTACTAACTGCAAATACAAGGGGTATCAAAGTCATTTATCTTCAGCTCTCGGAATTTATCAAAAGAATTAAGGTAAAGTGGTGGGCTAAAGTGACCACTCTTGGTTTACTCATGTGTGTTATTACTGATCACTGTCAGAAATAAGCTTGAATTTTTTGCTGCTGAATGAAGTCATTGTAGCACTTAGCTAGAAACAAAGCAGCAGTTGTTTCCAAAATTCCTCCTCATAGTACTATAAAATGATGATGAAGTCAATAATAGTGAAACAGTAAAAGTCACTCTAATATTTTTCTGTTGTATCTGTAAAAAAATATTTATTTCTTTAAAAGAACCGGAAATGTTTATTTGGGAATCTTTTACTGTCAACTAGCAGCCCATTATAAATTATGCAAATTGCCCCATTGTCCCATCTTCCACTCCAGCAGCGCAACTGGAGATTTCATTCCTTTCCTTCTGTTCTCCCTCTACTGTGTAATCATCAACAGTAAGACACTTGAAGTTTAAGATTACATGTGACTAGTAAACCTGTCATTTTCTAAAAAAAAGTCTGTGTAGCCACTTGTCATCTAGATCGAGTAGATTTACGTGCCTGTCTTTGAAAAAATTCCTCTTAACTCAGAAAGCGAACATGTGCTTTTTGCTGAAAATACCTCAGAAGATTACAGACTCCCAGGAATACTTATCTGCATACACTGGGGAAAAAAAAAAAAAAAAAAAAAAAAAAAGGAATATTTTTAATATCAAACAAAAGCTTGAAAATACTTACCTTTCTAAAATATTAATCAATAAGGTAACAGGAGAGGGACCATCATATAACCCACTTAGAATTTCTAGCCTAGTCAGACAAAGAAAAATCAGACTAAGGTGCTAAGAGATTTGTATTCAATGGCTGGAAAGCTATGGCTTAATCTAGAGATGCTTGGTCCTCCAATCTCTCTCAGTTATAACAAGTAATTTACTCTGCATTATTTCCATGTATTTTAAGCAGACGTTAATTCCTAATGTAAGGAGATTCTGAAATGTAATGGCATTCTGAAATAATATTAAAACTGAATTCTACAAACTTTCTTAATGATCAGCCTAGCCTGGCTATTTCTAAATACCCTCTACTAACTCAAATAATAACTAAGAATGTAAGATTAAGTAAGTCTTTAGTCAAAGTCAACATTGTTCTGCCTTTTGCCTCCAGAAAACAGTAATTCAATATTCTTCAGAGACATATTTACTTTTGCTGTTAATGAATAGCTTTGTGTTATTTTCAGTTAAATATTATATACTGCCTACCTCTTCCAATTTTTATTTGCTCCTCGGAGCGCCTGCAATTTAACACTCAGACTGGTACCTACATCTGCAGCACATCATAATTCTGCAAGAACAGCCACTGTCATCTTTGAATAACACTAACCAAAAAAACCACCCTTCCTAAACAAAAAAGACACACCCAAAGCCCCTTCCAAGCAGTCATGCTTGATTTTAAAACCCTACAAAACCATACAATCCATCTCCTGCATGAACTGAAGGACTCCTGTCTGTTGTTCTGTCATTTAAGAGCAACAGGCGTATGCCAGACTGACAAGCAAATTATTCTTTCTAACCCTCTCAATTTATGGAATCGCTTTGGAGGGCCCGGGGGGTAAGCCTTTTTATCACGATCAATAAAGGGTTTTCCTGAAGGATTAAATTTTGCATATTTTACCTCTGCTGGATGAATTTTCTCTGTGGTGTTTTTTATGTTCTGGGGTCTCTATTTATTCATGCTACCAACTTGTCAATTGTGTATGTGCGTAAGCGATACTCTCACTTCCCATTTCTCAGTAGCATTTGCAAATGCTCATGTTTGCAATGGCCTTTGCACAAATACTTCCTGAAATTACATTTTGCCTATTTTTCTTTTCCTTTCTTATTATCTTTCTGAAGAACGAATAATAGAAATCTGTGGTCTTCGGTCACTGATTTTTATTAAATCAAACTAGAATTCTCTTGTCTTCAAGTCATACCTGAAGAAAAAGTCATATGCAGCATCATATTTTGGTCACTGCATGGCGGAGATGGGCAAAAGCACGGGCATTATTTAGCCCTGAGCAGACTGTATCTTATACAAAAGCTACTGATATCAAGCTTTTCTTTAGTGCACACCTGGCAAAATAAAGAACATATTTTTTGGTTTTTGTTTTTGTTGTTTTGTTTTGTATTGTTTTTTGGTTTTGCTTTTGTGGGTTTTCTTTTGTTTGTTTGGTTGGTTTTTTTAATAGTAAACTGCTTCTCCTTGTTTCTGAACCCTGCAATATGGATATTTTAGTTTGTCATGTTACTGACAGTTGCCATTGCTATTTGTATGGCAATACAGGTGAGGGACTTTTTGAGGGTTTTGTTTCCCCCAATTTCATGAGCCATTTAATGTGGTAACCAATTCAATATTTCTAGGATGACCACAACCTAGTTTTCAGACTTGGGAAAGGGGATACAAATGCCAGATATATTACATAAAGTTGTATATCACCTAAATTTTGAATACAGTGCCATATGTATAGACTCTGCCAGCTGCTGACTTGTTTTCACTGTTCACTACACATTTGGTCTGAATGAGACAGTCTCATTATGTTTACAAGCCTCTGTTTTGCAGCAGGTTGAAGTCAAGGACATAAAAAATAAAAATATAGTACCTTTCTTTGATTTGGACATACTGAAGATTGCTTTAAAGAGAAGCTCATTCTGTGTGTGTAAAAATGTAGATTGAATACGGTTTTACTTTGTACCTACCCAAGTTTTAATACTGCTTTTATATTTTAAAACACAAAAGAGATGTAGAAGTTCAGGCCTTATGTAAAATTCATTACAAATCTTCAAAACAGGTTTGATATGACCAGTGACAAATGATGTCCCATAAAGCATTGCATGACTATTTTTAACATAGCTCTCATACATAATTTCTCCTGCATTGATTGCCCAGCAATATGAACATGTTGAAATACAAGGCATTATAAATGACAGGCTTTCATATCTCCACTTAATCTTTGCAGGACCCATACTCACTTGACTTCATATGAGCAGCACGTAAAAACAAGTTGATGCTGACAACTGCAACCATCCCAGCAGCTTAGCTCTAGCCATCTATCTGTACTAATCACTGCTGCATATACATGGTGACTGGCTGCTAATTCAAAAGATCCCAATCAATTTACTTGCTTCCCCTTCTTCATCCTTACTTTCCCTTTACTGGGCAGTAATTTCCCTTCCAGTTGAGATCCTAAAGGTCGAGCCCTCCCCATACCAATATCACTAGTCATTCTGGACTCTACCCCTCAGGTCAAGTATTCCCACAATGCTTTTTTTGTGGCTTTTTTTTTGTTTGGTTGTTTTTTTTTTTAAAAAGGGCAAAATTCTATTTCTCCATCACTTTCATAAAAGCACAACTTTCTCTTACCTCCTACCTCCTTAAAGTTGTTTACTTCTGCACCCTCCTCATTTTTCTTCCACTACCTCCACTTTTGTCCTTCACTGTAAGATAGATGATAAAAGGCCTGAGCATCAGCATGTGTTGGCTTTCATTCCCAGTTTTGCCCACTCACTTTCTGCATCACAGGATTATCTGGGATCTGAATAAAAACTAGGATCCATTTCCCCCAGGCAGTGAACAGCTGTATTAAAGTCAGGCACACCAGAATCTATTTGCAGGCACCGTGCTGCAGTGCTGAGCGCAGGTTGAGGTTCTGCTCAGTGGGATGCAGGGACATAGCTGGCCCTAACCTGGTACGAATAGGGACAGTGAAAAGTCAAAGAAGAACGGATAGCAATGAAAACAGCAAATACTTCTCTCAGAAAAGCTTGAGGTCCCCTTTCCGGGTTTGGGTAACATGTCTGCACAGCGCACAGGGTGGCTTTGCTGCAGCTTTGGCTCTGTGTGAGGGCTGAAAGAGTTCACCGTCCTTTGTGCCTTTGCTAGTCACATTGTGAGCATCTGTTTACCCTTCTATAAAATGGAATAGTACCACACAGGATGCTGTGAGCCTCAGGGAAATAAGACACTTTTGAGATCGTGGGTGTTAAGTGTAAGAACTTGGTGTCAGCTCTGTTTTCATTTTGTACTTTGCACCTGCGTTTTTATCCAGTATCCCTGTCATTGTCATCCTGTTTATGGATACTAGGAAGATCCTCTTCAACCTTCCCCGTTATTTGCATTGCAAGGGCAAATTAGAAAAAAAAAAAATATGCTTCTTGCAAGCCCAAGCATTCGGCGCGATCGCCCAACCCCCCGAAATGACTCAGTGGATCCTCCGTGCTGTGTAAACAGGGGGGGCGAGCAAGGACAGGCAGGGTGCTCACATCCACCGACTCTTTTATTTGTAGTTGGAGCCAACGCTGACACGAAACACTGCCGCACTCGCTCCACGGGGGAACGGGCTCCTGGGGAGCACGAGCCGTGGGTGGCGGGGAGGGGGCCCAGCGCCGGGGCCCACCGCGGCCGCCGAGCCGGGCGGGTGCCCCCCCGCAGGGAGCCAGCGGGGCGCTGCTCTCCTCCCCCGCCGCTGGCTCAGCCGGCTGGGGCGCCCCGGGCTCCAAAGTCCCCGCCGCCGCCGCCCCCGGCCCGCTCCCCCACCTCCCACCACCCGCCCTAGTCCCCGGGGCCGGGCCGCGGCGGGGAAGTCCCGCCCCGGGCGGGGCGGGAGCGGCGGGCAGCCAGCCGAGGGGCCCTGCTGCGGCCGGCGGGGTTGACGTGCTGCCGGCGGAGGGTCCTGCCCGCGGGGTGAGCGAGCGAGCGGGCGCCGCGGGCCGCGCCTCATCCCGCCGAGCTGCTCCGCGGCTTCCCGCGGCCCAGATCCGTCCCGAGCTCGCCCTCACTGCCCTCGGCCCGACAAGAGCCCGGGCCGGGAAACTTCGCCGGAGTTGAGGGCAAGAGCTGCTCCCGCCCCTTCCGCTGCCGGCCCGGCCCGAGTCGGGGAGAGCGTGGAGGCGGCCTGGGGCGGGCCGGCCGGCCGGCCAGCCACCGCTTCGTGGCGGGGAACGCAGGTGCGAGCCCCGCAGGTGTGGGCACCGGGGCTTCGGGGCCGCAGCTCCGGGCGGATAAAGGCGCTGAGGCGGAGCCGGGGCCGCTGGCGTGAGAGGGGGAGCGGTGGCCGGATGGGGGAGGAGACCGCGGCAGCGGCGCTGGGGCGGGCAGGGCTCCGGCAGGGCTAGCCGTGGCAGGTCGGGCGCCTGAGGTGGTGAGCACCTCCTCCTTTCGGGAAAAGCGTTTCACAGGGTCAGATGATAGTTACCAGCAGAGTAACCCCCGAGCTCAGGCGGGCTTCACTGTGTGAGTGCAGCTATGCTGCTATTATTAGTGCTGGTATTTAATATTTGTACAGTCATAACAAGTTAAATATTGAAACTGTGTCCTCTCTGGTACTCCTCTCCCGTCAGTCCCTGAGGGTGGCTCTGTGAAGGAACAAATGCCTCAATCCAAAACTGGGACCTTCAAAGCCTGCCTTCAGCTGCCTCTCCATCTGGAAGCATCCGCAGCCCTCTGCAAGATGCTTCCAGCGTTGCTTAAGCTTGACAAGGCTCAGCAGCAAAGCTCCAGACTTGCCTGTGAGCCCTGTTGGGATCCATACACCATGCATTTTCTCCCTGGCCTGAGGTGTGTTATCCTTTACAAGACACAGTTGCAGCAGATGCCCTGCTTTCTCCTCTTGCACCGCTTTGGTGAGCTGCAGAGAGGAGTGCTGGTTCCAAGTGAGGGAAGTTCAGGTGCCCTCTGCTATGTGTGCGTCAGTGCTGTAGCCAAGTCGGTGCCCAACAGTGGCTGTGGGCATTTGGCAACCCCTCTCCAGTAGGTCTTTTGTTGTGGTGAACTTAGCCCCAGGTTGAAGCATACAAGTCCTATTGGCGAGGAACTCAGACGAGCGTCTTTTGGCTTACCAAGTACATGACTGTATATGTGATCTCTAAGAAACTTGCAGGTATCATTGGTTTTTTAGGTGTGTCTGTTGTTAAGGATATCGTCTTCTGTATACTAAAGGCTTGTGATAACTCTTGAATGAAACAGATTTTTAGCCAGAGGTCCCTTGCTTTTGAAAAATTGTGTTTTGCTTGTCTGGAATTCCCCTATGCTTTATACTGGATACATTATTCAACATCCTCTGACATAGTATGTTCTGTAGTGTGTGAAGGTTGTTGCCTTTTTTCTGCTGGGGGGTCTGTTTCAGTGATGGGTGAAGTGATGCTTTTAACAGGTAGTTTTGTATCATTTTGTCAGGTACTTCGGGATTGTTATATGAAGGAATATGTAAGTGCCATTTATTATTATGAATACCTCTCATGTTTTGGAATTTAATGGACATATTTGCCATCATGTCACCATCATTGTATTAATTTTTGTAGTTATAATCAAAGGTGGCAACAGTGGCATTCAGATGCTTAATTATCTTTCATACAGGTGACCAGTGCTAACTTAATTAATGCGTGGTAGAGCAGGAGCAAGTGTCACAGCTTCCCTCTGTGGTTAGGGAGACGTCAGCTTGCTCCTCACGTATAAAAATCAGTATATAATGAAGCATATGGCACCAACAAGTTCTGTGTTTATTAAAGGACTATTTCTCTGAATATTCTGTGAGTAAAAAATATTTTTTCCATCTTTAAAAACTTGAAATAGTCAACAATGTTCATTTTTTTTAGTAAGCTGAAACCAAGATTTAAGGTTTCATGGAAGCAGAAAGGAGACTTCTGTTTGTATCAGATTGGCCACCTCTCTAGTAGGAAGAAGATTAGAAATCCATGAAGGTTCTGGTAACCTAAAGTTCAGGGTTCTGGTTTGATTCAAAGCAATTTTGAACTCCAGTCTTCTGTATTTCTGGAGAATATAGAAGTCACGGCATTACCAGCTGTATTGGAAGGGAAAGGGAGTGTACCATCCCCCTACTTCTAAAAAGAAATTTAATCTTTTTCTCAAAACTGGTAGGGTAGGTTTTCTGCTTTAATACTATTTTCTGGACACAAATTAAAAAGCTTCCACAAAATTTTCTAAGCAGTAGTCATGTCTTTGGTTTGATAGTAATATGTATGTGGGTAATAATCCAGGAAAGGCATTTTATCCTAGCAATGGCTGGAATATGTTTCAGAAGTTTTTAACTATTTGGATAAGAAGAAAGTAAGCAGAAGGAGCAACACCATCATTTCTTCTATGATAGTTTTAAGTAAATCACAATTTTTCAGTCAGATCTCAGAAATATGTAGGATCGCTCTTCTCAAAGATATTCTGAAACTTAAGTTTTGCATGAAGCCAAAGCCACAACGCTTTTCCTGAAGTAACGTCTATGGAGGTGGGAGGACCAGAATGGTATGTTACCTGCTGAGGTACTCTCTTTTTCTGCTGTTTCAGGATCTCACCTCTTACCTCAGAGTGTAAAAGGAGAATTGTTTTATCCCACAGTTGTCTTTGCCCTGTCCAGATGCACTGTAGTGAAGACTAGTCACCAAATGGAAGGAATAGATCTCTTTGTTGTGGTTTGTGTACCTTCTGGAAAATGGGTCATTTTCAGATGGGTCTGGAAATGTTCAGCTGGTATTACTGCTTGAACTCTTGTGGGTTGTAAACTTTATTGCAGCACTTATTTCCTTGTTATTCACTTTAGACTGGGTAGCAAGGACTTTTTTTTTAAAAACAGATGATTAATAGTTTCCAGGACAAAGATACTGACTTTGTATCTTCTTTCAGAAATACTTTGTTTTCACATTCTGTGATACAAAAAGACAAAACAGTAGCAGGGATCTGTGTCCACTTCCTGTTAAGGCTGAATATTCAGCAACACCTGCAAAGCAAGCAGAAGGATATGCAGAAGATCCAACAGTCTTGTCAGTTCGTGTGTGTAGGTTGTTCCTACTGTTCCACTATTGTACCCAGGTAAGTGTAAGAACTTAAAACAACAGGATCTGTACAAGGACGAGGTCATTGGCCACTGACAAAACATGCAGACTCTATAAAGGCAGTCTGTAAGTTAAAAGATACTCCTTAAATTGCACCCATCAGCTTTAAGCTTTCCCTTGGCTCATGTCAACTTTTCTAGTGTGGGCTAGTTTCTTGTAAGAGCAGAAGTTGACCTTGAGAAGGGCATACAGCTTCTATTTCCTGACACAGTCATGGAGAACAGTCACAGTGGAAACTGTGAAGGCTTTTCTCGGGGTATTTTTTTTCCGGTGGGTCTTCAGATTGGTTGCAAGTTTTGGGGTACAATTGTTTGCAGTAGTGGGAAACTGAGTTTGGTTCTGTGCACCTAAGGCCACCACTCACTAGTAAAGAAAGTGGTTTTCTGGAAGTTCCTGCTTTTACCAGTTACTGCAAACTGTGATCTTGAATGAGGCACTAAACCCTATCTCCATGCTGTTTTCCACTGTGCATGACTTCACAGGTCTCAGTGGCTGGTATGTTCTGCCACAAAGCTGGCCTTGGGGTTCATTCATCTGAATTTTTCTAGCTAGTAACATCTAGTCTTGAGGAGGAGGTAGTTATGAACATCACTCTTCCATTGTTTAGATCTGTGTGGTGAGAAGGATGATATCTGTTCTTTGGTATCTTAGACCTCCATCCCTTTTTCTCTTTATTTCTGTATGTAAAGATCCATAGAAGGATTTGATGTGGCTCTTGGTGATGCTGCACAAACAAGTGGTAATGCTCTATCCAAGATGCTTAGTGAAATGTTTAAGTTCATGTGAAAAAATTTAAGTGTATGTGACCTTACGTAAAGAGAAAAACAATTAAAGTCAATGAGAATAATAGTAAGGGTGGAGTCAGATGCGTGCTTGTTTGAAATTTGAAATTCAGAAGGACTGAAGACTGGACATGCATTCCTGAAAAGCACAAACTCTATCTTCTTGTCCTAGCAAAAAAGGGAGTATGTGTTTGTAGACGAGCACTCATGAGAAGCAAATATGATTCTGTTTAGCTTAAGAATACAAATGTATGTATCAACATGCCGGACTCAGCCCATATTTGCATGTAGCATAATGTAACTTCAGTTATGATTTTTGGCCTAAAAACACTATATGTGCATGTAAAATATAATTAAAGTTGGACCCTAGGGGAGGATTTTGGTTTGACCTTTTATCAGGAGTTGCCCAAAATGTAAAATCCCCTGAAGTTCTTCTGAAGGAGATGTTGATGAAAAAACATTTACGGGGATGTTGGTCTCAGATCTCTCCGAGGAAGAGAAATTTCACTGTGACTTTGCTCAGGGAAGCCTAGACTGTTGTCTGCACAGAAATAGGCTCAAATAAAAGCCTGACTATTCTGTTCACAAAAGCTGAACTTTAATCAAACTGAAAAAAAAATGTGCAAAGTAGTAGAGACTAAGTGGCTTAGAGTCTGCCTCTGGCACAAATCACTGTACGCGTGCACATGTGGTCATGTGCAGATCACGTGTGCTTGCTTTGATCCCAAAGGTATGGCCATACTGTGAAACCAACAGGAGAGGCTGTACTTTGTTCTGGTGTGGCTGTTCAGCTCTCAGAAATCTGTATTATATATGTCTGGCTCAAAGTTTAGCTGGAGCAAGAATGTGACCCTCAAACCATGAGAAGCTGGAAGGTCAGTCTGTCTGTCTGCCACTAGCTGAGCAACAGAGGGAATATACAGTCAGGATTTTCACTTACCCTTTCAGGTGAACATTTAAGAGCTTTGCTTCTCACTTGCCCACTTCCTCTCCCCAGAGTGCACTTTTCAGAGGTTGTGAGGGCAGGGAATCAATATATTGGCCTTTTGTGTATGTGTAATAGTGTTTAAATTTCTCTTAAAATGTAAGTGACCATTGACAGTGCGACTCAAGCAGCACAACTGCTGTGGTGTGTGTACATGCATATTTTTCTGGGGCTTCTCTTTATCATTGTAGGATTATATAAGGGTTGGCTAAAGCTCTCCTAATTTTTTTTCATAGCACATATTGTAACTTTATATAAAGTCTTACTTTCAGTATCCCTTCTCACTTCTGTAGTGTAAAGATTTTTTAGTTGCTCAAAGTATATATAGAAAGTCTAGTGAAAATCAATATTTAGCATTTCTTTTAGCTTGGCTTCTTAAGGAAATACACATTTCTGAATGGTTTGGGGACCAGAGGTAGGTCATTGAAGGCTACAGCATTAACCCACTATTCTGAGTGTCTCCAGAACAGTGTCTTTCAGGGAAAAAATGTGGCAAAGTCAAGATAGGTGATGCTTTTAAAATATTTTTCCCCAAGAGTTCTCTAGGTTTTGAATCTGTTGGCCAATTTCTACCTGGTCAAGAGATTACACATATCTGAAATGGTGAGGTTCTTACTTGCTGCATGGAAATATAGCCACCCAATGATGGGTAAACCACAGATGCCCCATTAAGGGAAGAGCTGCAACATATGCTCATATGGGGTTGGACAGGAGTTCTGGTAGGAGAAGGGCACTGCAAGTGTTCCCCTCCTCTCTGAGAAGAGCTTCAGTCAAGGCATGAAAAATCTCCTGTGTGGCATCGATCCTTAGGACACAAAATCTTGCCTCGATGTTGGTGCTCATGGAAGTACTAACATGCCCTTGTCCCCTTAGTACACTTCTGCACTATGCAAGGGGCCATACTATGAAAAGCTGTCATGATACTGGCTTGATTTTTTTTTTTTATTAACATAGTATGAAAGTAAAAAAAAAAAAAATTTGTTTTCCGTGGCTCATTTTTCCAAGTTACCTTGAAGTTCAACAAGTCATGATAATCTCATAGCACCAGTCTGAGAGAGGAAAAAGACCAATATCACTTCTGACCAATGTCAATTCTGAAGATAGGGAAGAACAGTCAGGACTTTAATGAGAATAACCTGCATCACCTTCAGAGAAACATATCTACCCTTTCTGCAGAAGAGACAGGAGTTTGCCCAGGAAGTTGCATTTTTTCATAGTACTTTTACCCCATTTCCAAATTCTGTTTCTTGGGCAAAATAGCCCAAAAGCAATATGAGATGTGCTGTAATCTGGTGTAACACAGAGACAATGAGTGGTCCTGTGAGAGTGCCCATGTAGGAGTATGACATTGCAGGCTGAGGGACACCTTTGCAGACATTGCTGCAGAGGGAATTGCTAGGCTGAATGACAAGTAAACCTGTATTTGTCCTGGAGCAGATGCAAGTTCAGTCCTGCTGCTACTCTCCCTCAGCCAGCTGTGGTGAACTCTGCTCCTCAGCCTTTGTAGCTGCACTTGCATGATGTGCATGAGTAAAAAAGCCATGCTTCTTGAAACCAGTGTATGAGAGAGAGCTGGACTGCAGGCATGTTTGTCCTGTAATTAGCACTTGTGAATAAATTTTTGAAGAAGATAAAGTAGATCTGGCACCGATCTGTCACAGAAGTTAGAAAACTTGCTTGTCTTGTGGAGAAGAGGAAGAACTGGGCTGGCAGTATTGGGTTCCCTCTACTCGCTAAACCTCTACAGAGTTGACAAAAGCATGGGGGAAGAGAGAAAGAAGCTAATTTTTTAAATTACTCCTGACATAGTCTACATGTGTTCTCTTACCCTCTGCCTCTCTTCATCTTGCTAACTTTTTTCACTCTTGCAAAATACTTACATGTGGGGGAATAGTGACATAAAACAGCATAGACTAGCTAATGGCAATTTACTACATACGTGTCATATATTTCTAATGTGGGGTTTTTCCAGGCTCCATAGAGGTTGCTCACAGTAGATTTGAATGCTCAAAGCATTTACTCTGCCTGTAAATATATAGTGAACCTACGTTATGTCATGTTTCTTAGGACTGCATGGTTATAAAGGAAAGACCCACTTACAAAGCTCTTGATGCAGCCAGGGCAGCCCTTGTTTCTAAATGGCAGCTGTGTTTAACTTTTTCTAAATATAATAAATACCCATCGAACCATTTTTGGGTTTTTTTGTTTTTTTTTTTGTAAATTTTGTGTCACAGCAATCTGGATTTAATGTCGCTGTAATCTCACATTGTAATGTAATGGCAATAAAATGATTCTCATACAAGTCTAGAGAGTATATGTGCTAATACCATTAAAATGTGCTTACCGAATCAAAACAAATGCAGCGTTAGCATGTGGAAACTGTGTTTATGCGATTATAATGTTTCAGCAATATGAGATTACTGTAGGAAGCAACTAATCCAAACCTAGGGAGACTTCCCACTACAAGACCATTAAAATGACACAATGACTGAAGCACACGTTTCAGATGGGAAAAGTGGAAACACAAATCTTGTCATCAGTATTCAGGCAAAACATCTATTGAACTCAGTGGAGTTTTTACCAGAGTCAGGACTGCAGTACCATGACCTTTTTAGCAGCAAGTCTCTTTTCTCTTAACAATACCACTAGGAAAAATATTTACTTCACCAGTATTTAATAGCTGGTGAATGGGGAGAGTCGTATTTTATGCACCATACAATTGGTGGTTGTAAAGATTTGTCCAGAGTTTATTACAGAAATGTTAAGGTATTGTTTCAAGGTTGTTTTAAAATAATACAAGTTTTGGTTATATCTTAAAGTAATTCTCATTTCTTTTATATCTGAACGTTTAATTTTCAGGAAATACCATTTATTTCTCTGTTTATACAGCACCTCAAGCAGAGAAGCTTTGGAATATGCAGAAGCACCTTGGCAATACCACAGCATAAATCAGTGATTTCCAAAACCAAAATACCGGTTATTGCCAGATAAGAGCCTACCTGTTTATCTTTTGTCACGGACATCAGCACCTTTCCCCCTCCCCTTGGACTGGGTTAAGATTCAGGAAATATAATTCACACATATTATGTAGGACCATCTAAAATATACTTGTCTTGCCTAGGATTGTTTCTTGGCTCCCTCCGTAGACCATGGAAGGAGGCTAATATTACAGAAAGTGACTTGTCCTGTCCTATTACAAACATTCAAAATAGGCTGGATGAATTGTCAATGGATATGTCTTTCCATCTCCACTATGAAAATGGTCTAGATGATTATTCTGTAGAAGACATACATCATTTCAGATGGCTAAATGAGGTGATATGGATTCAATCCTGGGTATATGAAAGCAGAAACTTTCTCAGAAGAAAGTTCTGTGTAAAACATAGCATGGAAGTCACTAGCAAAGTACATGAATATTGATTTCTGTAGTAACATATACACGCTTAAATTAAGCAGCAGTCCTTATTCCATTTAAAATCTGTTTGCACCTAAAATCTGTTTTAAAGACACTAATTAGATTCTGGTTCCATCAGGTGAATCTTATTAGGAATAATGCATCATTATAGCATAATCAGGGCATGCAGTCTGTGTAAATGACAGTAGGGAGGATATCAGGACAGTGGTGTTAAAAATAATTCCAGTCACTGGTTGTTGACTGTCTTTATTTTTCTTATTGGCTGTCTTAATTTTTCATAATTTTTTTATTAAAAGCAGTGAGTTTCTAAAACTGTGTTAGTAAGCAGGCACAGACATTAATATTAATCATATTTTTTCATGCAGATAAAATTAGGCCTACTTTAAATGCTGTTTGTGTCAGTTTCTGTTTTTGTGATGCTGCTTATATTTGTAAAAATCCTTGGCCTTAATCAAAAGGTTCAATGCTAGACACTTGATCTGTAAACTGTCTATGTGTGCTATAATCTGAAATCTAGAGTCTAAAAATCAACAGACTAGTCTCTGCTACAAGAGAAACCTGGCACTGGAACTGGTAATTTTAGATGTTTCCTGCTGTTATAAATCATAAGACGTCAGCCTCAGGCTCTAAGATCACACACATGCAACCACCGGTCTTCATAATGGGCAGGCCAGATTAATTGAGGGTAATCTAAATTAACCATGTTAGAAAGGAATTAGTGGGAACAAATGTTGAAAGTCAACTTTTTATCAAAGTAGTAGTCTGAAAGTGAGCAGAAATTCACATTGAGTGGCCTTTTTGAGTAACTGCACTATTAAATAACTAAAAAACTCTGGTGGAAACTTGTTAAGGAAACAAACTGTAATTGGTTTGTGTCAAGTTTTATCAAAAGAACTTAAATACTTATGTATTTAATGATATTAAAAAATATTTATATAGGTTTGTTTTTCTGACTTAAATGGATTTGAAAATTGTCAGTGAACATGGGGAAAGAAAAGTGTGTCTTCAATGCAGAGAATAGTTATCACTATGCTGTCAGGATTTTACTGGATGCTAGAGTGTAGATATTTAATGTTAAAAAAAAAAAAAAGGCAAAGGTAATGCAATTATCTTAAAATTATATTAGTCTTTTTGCTGTGCATATAAGAATGACTCAGATCATTGAACTTTCTCCAAAATAGTTGGTTGCTCTATAGAGCACCAGCTTTGTTGAAGGATGGAATTAATGACTGGGTTGGACAACTTAATTGAATTGCAGCTAGCAGCAGTTTCTAAGACAGGTATTTTGCTTTTAATTATTTGCTCGAGAATAATATTTTCTGAAATGATGCACTTCTTAATTTATTTGTCAAAAAATAAATCATTACATTAATCAGCCAGCAGTCTCTTCTATGAGAGTAATTATTCTTCTGCCTTCTCAAACAAGTCAACACACTAGTGTAGAAGTGAAATTCATAAAAGAACAGTTCTTCCTAGGTCTGCTTTTACACAAGGCAAGCAAATCTAGTCAGTCAGTCCTTTCGCTTTCTTATGGATGGCCAAATTTTCATACTAAAATAACTGTGAGCACTATGGACTTCACTAGGCAGGTGATATCTGCCTTTTGCAGAGGCTGGGTCACTTCTGTGCATTGGTGCTCTGACAACGACTGCTTCTCATGAGATGAAAGTATCCCCAAAGAGATCCTGATGTTCTTGTGCCCTTTGATATGTAGAGTTCAGTACCCTTCAGATTTCAGTTTTTCTGTCATCCTGGTAGATTAACTTTAGCAGTTAAAACGAAAATGTCCTCTGAGGGCTTCACCAGTAACAAACCCATGTTTGTGATATTATTCACTAAAAGGGAGACAGAAATGGGAAAGACCTCTCTCTTTAATCAATAATGCATGCTCTACTTAGTCCTGTCCTCTGGACATGATTCAACATGTATTTTGTTTCATAACTGATGATTTTGGTTGACTAGGGATTATAACTGTGTATCCTCAAGCCTTTGCAACTAGCATTAGGAAGATCTAACATGAACTGGGTAGTCAGCTACGCTTAATGTTAATATGGCACATAAACGAAAAAGACTACCCCCACTCCCCAAAGAAAAAAATAACCCAAAATCCTGATGGGGAGAGACGCAGCTAATTCTAACCTTTAGTGAGTCAGCCAAATTTGCACAGGGCAGATGCCTTTGACATGAACCAGCTGTAGCCTCAATGTTTATCTTTATCAGGACTCATTTAAAGTTCTGAGAAATAACATTGTTTCGCTCATGTTAAAGTTGAAGGAAAAAGTATCTTAGTGGATGAGCCATATAAATTGTTAGGTTAAGGTCTGTTTTTACCTGGTAAAATATTTGGCCAATAAAGCTGATGGGAGAAGCACTTTGGCTTCTGCCTTACTGGTCTGGAGGCCACGCCATATCTTTGGCAGCTGTTGTCAGCCTTGGAGGAGTTGTCCTGGGCTGTCCCAGCCCTCCACAGCGCTGCTGGCAGGAGAACCTGAGCCCCTGTTGAAGCCGAAGGAGCAGGTGATCACCCTCATCCCTGTGCTCCTCATACAGAGGGGCAGACAAGGTGCCTGAACACAGATGGCTTCCTTGGCGTGTAAGGGGGACAGCAAGTCTTGGAGGACACAGATAAATAAACTGAATGTACAATTAAGGAATATTCGGCCTTGGTGCCAAGTATGTTCATCTGGTGGCTCAAGCTGACAAAATTTGACAGCTGCTGAAGAGCAGAGAGTCCTAAATGAACATACAGTGGTTGTTATTAAATAGGAAACATTTATCTTAATGTGATACTGACTATACCACAATAAATGATGACAATTTTCTTGTACTGGAATGTGATATTTTTACAATGCTAGAGTACTGATACAAGTGCAGTTGGGTAAAATAAATGCATTGGTTTTCATATTGTCCACTCTACTGGAAACAGAGTTTAAAAACGTCCCAGCAAACACACATAGCATGTAGGTCCATGCATGAGAGAAAAGAGAGAATTCAGAAATTGTGTAAGAGAGGTATGCTCTTTCTGAAATGCTTTTATTTCCTTTCTTCTTCCTTCCCAGAGTCTTTTAGAATCTGATTATTTTTTTCCGTTTGTTGAAGAAAAATGCCTTGCCTGAGAGGGAAAGCACAGACTGTCTTGGGCCCTGTGGAGCCAAACCACCTTGGCTATACGTTGACTCATGAACACTTGACTATGAACTACAGCAGCTGTTTTTGTCCACCTTCTCCAGGCCAAGAGCCTCTGTCCGATGGGCCAATTGAGATGAAGAACTTGTTTTGGATTAAGCAAAATCCTTACAGCCATAAAGAAAACCTTCTTTTGTATCAGGAAACAGATGCTGTGAAGGAGGAGCTGTTTCATTTTAAAGCAGCAGGTGGTGGCACGATTGTGGAAAATACAACCACAGGAATTGGTCGGGATATGAATACTTTGAAGAAACTTGCTGAAGAAACTGGAGTCCATATTATTGCTGGGGCTGGGTTTTATGTGGATTCCACTCATTCTTCTCAAACACAGGCCATGACAGTGGAACAGGTAAGTGTTAACCATTGATGCAGTGTCTCTCTCCTATGAATTATCCCTGGCTGAGTCAAAGCTGGAGAGAAGTTCCAGTAAAATAGATGAAATCTAGAAGTTCTTGACGTGAAAATCTTGGGAACATCATTACTGCTTGTGTGTTATAGCTGAACAAGCACTACTTGTGTATGCTGGGATGGTCTGTCAGCATTTCCAATTCTTAAGCTCCATTTTCTCTCAGGGATTTGTTATAATACAATAGTAAAAGGAAAATAAAGTACTTAATGTGTGAGCATCTGGTACAACACCAATTATCCTGTTCTTTTTACAATTTTTAAGGAAGAAGTATATCCCTTTTGCCTATTCTGTCTCTTTTTCTGGCTACTTGCTTCCCAATGAGATCACCCAGAATTCTTGTAAAAAGCATAAGTAATTGCAATATTTATAGGATAGTTGTAAATCATTGCTCTGCTCAGGATGTGTGTTATATCTCTCTTCTCTACTGTTTATCCAGACTTCAGGGCAGAGTTTACATCAGATTGTTTGTATGGTGCCTAGGACAATGTGTTAATAATGACTGAGGTCCCCAGATATGATATAATAATAAATATTCATTCATCTTTTATTAAGAAAATGTGATGATAGGGAGAAGAGGGAAGGGAACTGTCCAGGGCAAGAGGCTGTGAATGCAGATGAACAGAGCTGAGAAAATTTTTAAAAATCTGTCACAGTTTACAAATGAGTCAAATTAATTTTAAAAATCAGTGGTCAAAACTTGAGCAGCTCTGCCAACTGCACTGGACGCAAGCTGTACAGAACAGTACTACTTTTCATAAATATTCTTCCGTTGCTTGAAATTTGATACAAATAGATTTCTTGGGTCAGGGGTTTCCCTTCTGTATTTGGTGGATTGCTGGAGACCCACAGATGTTCCCATTCTTAGCAGGTAATCAGTGCTTAATCCAGACCAAAAGACAGTTTCTTAGAAGGGATTGTACAGTGTGTTAACTGGTGGTTCCTCATTTGCCGTATTTCCTATATTTTCTGATTAGAAAAAGATAATTTGAATATTTTGAGAGATGTTCTTCAGGACAGGAGTGAATTCTGTGTCTGTTTGTCTAAGGAAATGGTTGGTAGGCTGGTTATACGTGAAGCAGAAGGTGTGTGATCATAGGATAAAGTGTTGGGCAGAAACCTGCTGTAAATTGTGATAGCTGGGACTGACTTTTGTGGGCATATTGAGTATTTACCAATATGTTGTATGAGGCTGTTGAGGAAACAAGGTGTGTAATAGAGGTAAGTTACATATTTATTTGAAAATTATTTTAAGTTTTTTTTGTTTCCTGGATTTTCTTGCAAACCTTCCTTCTTTCTTTGCTCACTTTATTCTTCCTTAAAATCACAGTTTCCTTAACATTCAGGGCCAAAGAGTTAGGAGGTCATCATCAGTGCCATTTTGTGTTCTCAATTCTTGTTGTATGTATGCTTTTAGATCTATGGCCTATTCTGGAAAAGAAAAACTAAAGGTTTTATTACAAACTGCTTTTATTAGGTGATTCTTATGTCTTTCTTGCCTATGAATATTTTAAAAGCAAGCTAATTTGACACTGTAAATTTGTCAGCTGAGCTTGATCTTGTAGTTCTGAAGTCAGCAGAGCTCCTGTTGTTTTACGTCAGCATTCTCACAAGCAGAATTTTCCTTAAACATGTCTCTTCAGGATCTTTGCCAGAGTTTCTCCCTTCCCTAACTGAACGACAAGGTTTCTTTATTCTCGGATCCCTTGTTTTGCAAGGAATTGCACTGAATTGTTTCTCGAGCCAATTCAGGAGTGTGAGCACAGGTTTCATGATAAACAAACTTTTTTTTTTTTTTTAAAGAAACATCAGTCTCAGCCTAAATCAGTGTTCAAATTACATGTAGACCAGCTTTCTTGGCAAACCTGGACAACTGTGTGAGTGGATACTGTTAAATTGATTTGCTTCTGTGTTTATTTTGGTTTTAGTGAATGGCTAGCGTAACATTACTTGACAGAAACCAGATTTTAACTGCAGTGTTTTCATACACCCAACTGTTAATTAAATAATTTCAGCAAGACCTTGGGAGTATAATTAGAATGGTGTTCACAGGCCAAATTTGATGCTATTTAACACAAATGATATTAATAACCAAAAATCTAATTTTCCCATTCTCTTAGCTTACAGGCATTATTGTTGATGAGATACTCAATGGAGCGGATGGGACTAACATCAAATGTGGTGTGGTGGGAGAAATAGGTTGCTCCTGGCCTTTGACTCAGAGTGAACACAGAGTGCTTCAGGCAACAGCGCAGGCTCAGTCACAGCTTGGGTGCCCCATTATCATCCATCCTGGCAGGAACAGTGATGCACCGTTCCAGATTATCCGTGTTCTGCAGGAAGCTGGGGCTGATGCTTCAAAGACAGTCATGTCTCACCTTGACAGGTAAGCAGACTATTCTGCTGTCCTTCTGGCAGTGTTGCCACAACCCACTGTTTTTTGGGGGAACTGTGCTGCAAATAGCTAGGTTTCTGTTGAGCACTGGGATCACGACATGAAGAATTATCTTCAAATTTACTGACGTAAAAATAACCGCTTATATAGAGCTTGATCAGCTTCCAGCACTTCAGTCGGGATCAGTGTTTAGATTCACATTGTTAAGGAGATTTGGGGATTTTAAATGCTCTCTTTGAAGGCTTGGGAGCAACATCAGGAACAACTGTAACCATATTTTTTAAAAATGAGAATTCCATGAATTCATATCCCTGCACAAATACCTGTATTTACAAAGCATTGGATATTGAGCAGCTCTCACCAAATTGGGTGGGAAGCTGCTGGGCTTCCAGCATTTTTGAAAACTGGGCCACAGTAGCTAATGGAGAACTCCTTGATTTGTCTGGATTCTGGGTCAAAGCAGGAGGCAGATTTTTAGCATTCTGCTACCAGGCAGAAGAAATATTGCGTAAAAAAAACATAGTTGTGTTTTGGATAGTTCTTAGCCTAGACCAGAGCACTAACTTTTAGTTTTCTTGAGAGCAAAAACCACATCAGACATGGAGAGGAATTGGGGTGCTTTTCTGTCTCCAATAACACAGCCTCTATTACCAAACCAGTTTTGTGTGACCTTGTGTTGGTCATGGTGAGCTGGAAAATGTCCAAGGATTGATTAGCTTGGCCAGTTGCTGAATAATGGAGACTGTTTGTTGTCCTGTGATTCTCAGCAATTGGATTGTTTGCCCTCAATGTGAGTGTAATACAGGCAAGAGCACTATGCTCCAAATTTCTCGTGGTTATAGGCTCTAAGAGCTTGCAAATCGAGCTTACGAGTGTTTTGTATTCACACAGGGCTCAGTGATTTACTTGGGGATTTTAGCAGCATAAAATGCAGTTCCATGAAATTTTATTTATATTTGATTATATAGAAATGATATGGGCCTTATTGATGTATTTACCTGCATTCCATTATATCTATAGCTGTATTTTTCTCTAATTTTTAAAGAAAAACTTATTACTTAAATCTTTTTATGAAAGAGGACTGATAAAGCTTCAGGTGTCAGTACTTTTGTAGCCATTTTGTTACAACATAAACATCCAGTTATGTTTTTTACCTTTATATGCTGTTGTAAGTCATTGTATACAATGATTTATTGGTAGAAAATAAGCAATATAAATAAGAAAACAGTCAAGAGAGAGGTGCAGTTTCACCAACAGCCTCTGATGCACAATATGACATTTCCTTATAGTCCTTCTATCATTACTTTCACACATTCAGGTTGGCACTTGCTATAACATAGACTCTAAACTACTGTGAAGTTTGGCTTTGCAATGTGCATTTAACATTTTCAGTCTCCTTCGGTGCGAAGAATCTACATGGGAACATCCCAGTCCCTTAAATGTGAGATAAATTTGTACACAGCTCCATATTTCATGTCTGCTTTTGACATAGACAGAATGGTAGTTTTCAGGTGGATTTACAATCAGATAATAGAACTAAAAGACTGGCTACCTTTAGAACAAAAGGTAGCAAGTGTCCATAGTGAAACTATGGTGTAGATAAAGGCTGACAAGCAAAAGCTATTGAGTCTTGGCTTTGGCCATTTATTAGGGATTAGGGTTATAAAAGTATTTTGGTAGAGATGAACATTCATTTGCTTGAGTAGCTTTTGTTGGAAGACTCACAGCAGCTGCTATGAATGCCTGCTTGATACTGTTTTGGTGGGTGTCCCTGTGGTGATTTCTGGATGAGGTCCAAACTACAAGATGTTTCCCTGTGTCCCATCTCTTTTTCTGTGTGTTCAGGGCTACTCAGGGACACATGTTGCCTAAACACCTAATTCCAGCACAGAGATTAGCAATTTGAGCTGGGAACTGCTGCTGCTGCTACATCCGTGTGGTTTACAAGGGGACCCAATGGTTGAGGAAATTAAGTTCTTCTCTTCATTGGGACAGAGCACCCAAAAGCACAACCCAAACAATAGTTTTTAAAATAAATTGTTCTGGCTCTGATTTTGAAATATATTGTTGGGTGGTTTTTGTCACCTGCACAGGTTTGAATACTCTTGGCTGCTGTCTCCCTGTGAACTGAGCAGGGCTGGATATAAAATAACCCATTCACTTGCTCTGCACTTTGAAAACTCATTGGTGATAAATGTTCAATCTCTGTAAATTGTAACATTTATTTTAAAATAACATTTTTTATTAATTACATTTGGCAAGCCTTAGACTCCTGCTGATGGCAGGCATGTTTGAACAAGGGTTTTCTCTCTCTCAACCCATCTGTTCCTCCTACTTGGTCCTGTTGTTAAGTCATAATATTGAAATTGTGACATGAGTCATTTCCATAGCAACAGACTGTGATGTAATTGTATAGGGTAAAATTACTTTGTGACATCAATATCTTCAGTAATAAAATTAAACTACTGCTCTTTTGGTTAACTGTGCTGTTCTTGTGGGAACTTTTTTTTTCACTAGATTAAAGAAAATCTGTTGTTATAAAGATAAAATCATAATATAACATTTGAGTGGTTTTGTTTTCCTTTGAATAGCTTATACTCTTGATAAAAACGCTTCAAATAAAAAAATAATTATTTCAAGGAGCTCTTATTTCAGTTGCCATTCTTTTTCCAAATGAGGATGGGTTCCAGTAGCTTTGTTCCTTCACTTTGCAAATCTGCTGCAAAACCCATGTCCCAGGTAGTCACAGTGCCATTATATATTTTGGTGAGAGCGTTTCCTTAAGGCATTCTGGCAAGATCCCAGTGCAAACAATGATATATTGCTGTTCTAATGACAGTCTAGAAACATCACTGTACAGAATAGAAACTAAAGAAAAAGTTGTGTATTACCGGTGTGTGATGGATGAAACAAGCCCTGGATGTAGCTGTCTCCTGTAACTCTTTTGGGAAAGTAAATCTGTCTCATGTTAGTAATCCATTGTCTTTTTTTTTAAATGTCACTGTGAATTAACCTCCTCCTTAAATGTCCTTCCTTGTTAGGTTGTCTGTTGAGAGGGTTAGTGATATCAAAAGTAAGTATCTTTCCTGTTTCCATGTAAAGATTAAAGATTATCATAAATGTTTTCATTATTTCATGGGGCAAGAGTTGGTTTTGTTTTGTTTTGTTTTTTTTAATGCATGAAGTCCTGGATGAATGTGAGAAAGACAATCAGCTTAAGTTGCATGTGTCAAACAGGAGTCCTGTTTTTCAGAATGGTGAATTAAATCTTAGATTATTGATTTTGTTCCTTGCAAGTAGGAAGTCACAGAATACCCATCCTCATACCATGAGATTTTTTTTCTTCCTGTTACAATGCTGTCTTTGTGATATGTATGTTCTGCAGGACTATATTCGATACAAAGAAACTTCTGGAATTTGCTAAACTTGGATGCTATTTAGAGTATGACCTATTTGGTACAGAATTTCTTCATTACCAATTCCATCCTGATATTGACATGCCGAGTGACAACGAAAGAATTGCAAGGTATCTGCCTCCATGCAGTTTAAGCTATAGTGTTGCCATTGACAAATTAATATTATTGGTACTTGTTTTAAGGGCATCACTGTGAGATTCTGCTTGCTGTTCAAAATTCTTTTTTTCATAATGAATAATGGCTTTTTTTTTCTGCTGCTGTCATGTCTTTAGAGCAGCATGTATAATTTCTTGTGTCTGCAGAGGAAGATATAGAATCATAGTGTTGTAGAAAGATACTTCAGAAGAAGATCAGGAGCTTTTTAACTTCATTCTCCATCCTAATTCCACGCTGATCTGGTTGAATTTTATCACTTACTGCATTTATATAGACTGCAAAAAAGGCTGGAGATAATGGATTTATGTTAGGGTTTGGCTTTTGTCTGACACATAGTATTGGAAACCTAGTGCTACTACTAAGCATCATCTGAGCCTGCTACATCTCCTCAGGAATGTGCTAACCCAGCAAAATTCACTGGTTGGTTTGGGCGGATTTGATCCTGCGCTTCTGTCCTGAAAACCTGACTTTTTTCTTCCAAACATTTTATCTCCTCTCCTCTCCTCCGTCTTTTGCCCTTTCTATCTTTTGAAGGATGAGATTCCTGTCTCCTCAGAACTCCCATGCTCCTCACTCACAATGTGAAAATATTGGCCCCACTGGCAGGATACCTCTTCCCTGGTTCTCATCAGTACATGCAGTCTCAGCTTAGCTGCACGGCAGATCTGTTGGGCTGTGCTAACATAAGGTATTTCCAAGGGGCTGCATTCCTTGCAGAAACTGTCTGAGACAGATAGGATCAGCTGGGGATGGGCATCTCACTCCTTCCACTCTGTCTGGAGGTGTGATCCTCCAGTGCTGTTCGTCCACAGTGTGTTTGCACACAGTGCCTGAAGTGGCAGGTTTCTGATGGGTGAGGTGCTGTCCTGCCTGTGTCTTTTTTCCATCCAGAGTCACAAACAGTTCTTTCATTCTCCTTGATGAGAAAGATTTTATGATCCCTGATCACTAATGAAGTATCTCTGTAGATTTCACTTACATTTCAGATATGGCTTCCCTCCCTCTCATTGTCAGATTAACCTCACAACTAATCTTCTCTGTTTTCAGACTGTTCTCTTCTTAAGAAGGTGCCATGGTTATTATCCCACTTACTGCCAAGTGTTTGCTGCTGCTTTTCACACTAGAAATAGTTTCTCTCTCCTAATAGGACTCTCATTCCTGCACTCAGTATTTTAAACCATTGCAACGAATCTGCAGTTTCCACATTTAGAATGGGTAAAGTTGCTCCCCTCTCCTGTGCCATGGGAGATCAGCATGTACAGAAGCACTGTGAGGAATGTATGTAGAGGAATGGACTATGCCTTGGTTAACAAGTGCTTGTTCAACCGTGGCAAAGTTTTCATTCCATCCATGCTCAGCCACCGATGTCTCTCTTTACATTCTCTGGCATTTGAGTATTTCTTGCAGCAGGCTGTTAATAGGAAGAAAATACAAAGTTTGTCTTCTCTTTGTATGGTGTGAATATGTGCATTTGAGTTCAAAGTGCCATTAAATGGATTTTGTTGGGCTTTTGATGCAGCCACACTGGACATAGGGTGGCAGTGGCAATCTCCTTAGGGTTTGCTGGGGTTTTTTTCATCAAACAGCACCAGAGAGTTGGAAATCAAATTGACCTTTAAGCATGTTGATGAAAATATTAAATAGAAAATATACATTTAGGTCTCATCTATTCAAAACGTAAACTATTATAGTCATGCCATACCTACTCAAACACAGTTTAGCCATGTGTATACCTATGCAATCTACTGCCAATGCAAGTAAAAACCTGAATTTTTTCAGGGAGTTTTTCTTTGAGTCAGAAGCCAGTACTAACTTACAGGAATGATCAAAAAGCAGCAATGAATATGGAATATAAAGGACCCATATGCCTCCCCAACCGATTAAATTAGTCCAAATATGAAAGGAGATGACTCTAAGAAGATGTTTGGTCCACAGAGAACTTAGTCCCTCCAGTGTCATTGTTCTTACTCTCTGGTTGGCTTGTGTTCTCTCTGTATTTCAGACTGGAGAAGATACTTGTGGTGTTGTAATACTATGGTATATGTAGCGTTATGCACTATATGGCACAATTTACAGTGTTTTTTTTGAAAGATGCTAATATTTTACCAAGTTCTATCTTACTTGCCTTCTTCCTGCTGCCCATATTGATTTGATCCTGCTACATGTATCTCCTTACAACTAATTGTAATAAAAACTGCCAGTAAGGCCTTTCAGATAATAGTGTGGTTACTTACAAAGCTATTATTTGCTTTCTTTCTGAGCAAAGCACAGCGATGAGGGTAAGAATTAGAATTTCACCATGCTGGCAAATGACGGAACTGGGTGCCTTCATGAGGAACGAGCACTTTCCAGGTCTGGTCTGTCCATCTCTGCCACTTCAACGCTGCAATCTGCTGCCAAACTAAACTGAAGCTTAGTGGGAAACTTAGCAGTCGTGCAATGCAGGAGTTTAGACACCCCTGGAATAAATTCTTAAAAATGAGCTGAACAAGGAACTAAGGTTACCAGAGTGAAATGTGGAACAGAAGGACTACTTGTAGCTGATTTACTACAAGGGAGTGACCAGAAGGATTACTTCTTTTTCCAAGCTGACTTGTCATTTTGCCAAGTCTGCTTAGCTGGGCTGCTGTATTAATTCCTCTTATTTCCTGGCATATGCTAGCACTGTGCAATGCCTGTCTTACTTATCTTCTTTAATGAACATCTTTGAAACATGTTGGTGTGATAACTGTCTATATGGAACATGGCACTGACAGCTTCAAATTTTTATTAACCTGGTTTGCTAAATGGGAATTAACTAAAGATGTGGAAGCATTTGTGTAATTGAGCAAAGCCCCTAAAGGGCCTGCCACACACAGAGTCTGGTCATTAACAAATGTAATGGGACTACCTTTCTGACAGCAGCAAGAACTAACCTGTTGAGAAGGAGTTTCTGTAGGAAATTATGGCTTACTCATGTATACAAAGCCTGTGTCCCATGCTTGGAAACTTTAGAATTCCTCTGTAGACTTAATGGGATTGGGAATGCAGAGTCATGTGGCCGCTGGAAAGAGTTTTCCTTCTCCATTTCGAGACATGTAGTGGTATGTTTTCAGAGGTAGGTTTTTTCATGCAATAAAATACATGTTTTAATTTCAATTAAATATAAGGAATATGTCTTCTGAGTATCTAAAGATAAGTATTTTCAGTTATAATACAGTCCAGAAGTACAGTAATGTAAAAAATGTAAACCCTGCTCAGTTCTGTGCTGTTGCAGAGTGAGAACCTTTCACTGACAGGCATGTTTTTTACTTCTGCAGGATTCGTATGCTGATCGATGAAGGCTATGAAGACAGAATTCTGATTGCTCATGATGTGCACACTAAGAATAGGTTGATGAAATATGGAGGTCATGGATATTCACATATCCTTAAAAATATAGTTCCTAAAATGCTGATTAGAGGCATATCACAAGATAAAATTGATAAAATACTCCTAGCAAATCCGAAGCGGTGGTTAACTTTTAAGTAAAAATAATGAATAAATATCCGTATTTTATCGGGAAGCTTGATAAAATTCAGATTTGTTTCAGGAGAGTAGTCATTTTAAAACTTGATTCTTTTCAGAGAAACTGGAAGTTAAATGCGAACAAACTGATGATGACTTTTCTTTTTAAATAAAACAATAAAATTATGTATTCTCTCTGCATTTTCTCCCTTCTAAAAATGTTCATGAATGATTTACTGGATATGAGCCTACCTGCTAAATCTTTTCCACTAAAATTTTAAAATAATTGTTTCTAGAGAGTAATCTAATACTATTACTAAATGTTACCCAAAAATATTTTTGAAGATGCATCATCTGGACTTTGAAGGAAATTATGGTTTTCAATTCAATTCCCCTTTTCCAGGGGGTGATTTTAATCCTTGTATTATTGACAATCTTCTGATTATCCTTTATAGTTTTTAAATAATGCTTGCTAAAATGTCTGGGACTTTTAAATAGCTTCCACAGACAACAAAAGGAATCTCGAATAATTCTACAATGATACTGTTTCTTTCTAGTTTAACAATTTACTTATTTTTAACTGAAAGTGTGAAAAATACATGGAAAAATATATTTTTGAATAAAGCAACTTGATGACCTTTTAAACAATGTGCAGTATTACTACTTTTTTCAATCGCATTAATTTTTTGTCCCGAACTTTCGGAATCTCACAGTGATCATGTGAGACTTCATGCACACCAGCTTCTTTTTGTAAGGATGTAACACCAAAAGTCAAAATGTATTACATAATACAGTTTTAATGAGTTGTAATAGTTATAACAAAGGTTGTGATATAAGTCTTTACAAATCAGTATATCAAGATATGATGAAAACAGAAGAAATGTTTGCCTTATATGTATTTTTCACGTAAAGTGTGTTCTTTGCTCTTGTCTAACTTTAACTAGGGCAGGTGATTTATCCAAAAAATGGTCTTATCCAGTAGCAGCAGTAGCCTCATTTCAAAAACATCTTGTAGCATTGATCTTTTTCAGTAAATACCGTAGTAAATATGCATTGCTAGTTGTAAATGATCTCTAGCTTGGTACATTAGTGTTTGATACCACGTAGAAAATCTCTAGCTACGCTGCTGTTTTGAGTGTGCTAACCAATAAAAGCAACAGTGGAATGAACAGACATGAAATCACACATCTGATATTGAAATACATTACCTTGTAGAAAAAAAAACAGGAGTAATCACTACAATGTACGGATATAGGTTGGCACTTTGTCATAAAGTAAAAGCATTAACCATTCTGGTGAGATAATACACAAGCAACTGGCAGCACAATGTCCCTTTGTAAATCCTAGATGAGTTAGACTGGTGATCCTCTCAGCCAGCCTTGACTAACTCGGCATTTATTTTGTACTGGACAACTCAAAACAGAAACAGAAAGAGTAACATGATTTGTTTAAGAAAAGCTTCACTCATTCAAACGAGAGATTTTTAGATAGATTTGTGAAATCTTCATCAGACTTTTACTGAGCAGCCAGCACTGAAGAGCTTTTTTGTCACAGTGGCAGACACTTTTGACATATTAGTGCAGATAAATCTGAGTTTGTACCCTTAGTACATTAGACAAGTTTGCTTGTGGCAAAGTACATGAAATAGAAATGATAGGGGTAGCCTCTATTACTCTTTAACAATTTACAGAAATGTTACCTTGATTTTGCCAAAATGTTAAAAATAAATAACATAACCAACTGTGCTAAGGAGCTAGTTAATTATCTTGCTAGAATTTAGGTTTGGAATGAAATCTGCAAGTTTTAACCTGAGAGAAATAGACAGCCTCCCCTCCCAAAACCAAAACAAATAATAAATCCATTTTCTCAAGAAAAATATTCTGTGGACATTACTGGTATGACTGATTTTAAAGCATTTTTATAACTATGTAACTCATAGTACCTGTGTTTAGTTTAATTCTCCAAGCCATTAATCCTTTATATGGATTAAACTTCTTTGAGATTTTATATATATATATCTATATATATATATGAATGAGAAAAATAGGTTTTAATACACACCTTTTTTTTTGCATGTAAATATCTGCTTCTTTCTTTGCATATGTGTTATCATTTTTGGTAATATGCTTATCTGTGTCCATTTCATAGGCACGCCTTACTACAAACTGGTAACTAACTACCATGGAAAAGGTCTGTGTGACAACATTTTCTCATGTGTCAGATCTCCCATTCTTCCTTTGTGGGAGTAATCCCACTAACTTCAGTGAGATAAGACACCTAAAACAAATAAGGTTTTGACCCATTATATTCCTACGAAATGTTCTAGTTGAACATCTGCAGTAAGTCATAACTATTTTATTAAAAATAGGACCCAAGTACAGACTAAGTGCTAAAAGACTAATGAAGACTAGTTGCTGCAAAGAAAACTACCTTAGTCTGAGGATATGGATGCCAGGCTTGCTAAATATTTACACAACTAACCATCAAGAATGGGCCTGTAATAATTGTCTAAATATATATTTACACATTTACAAATTAAAAGCCAAATCCTTTTTCCATTAATATCAATGGGAGTTTTGCCATTGGCTTTGGTGGAATCAGGGATTTGATCCAATAGAATAGTTTGTCAACTGTTATATTTTTCAGGGAAAGAAAAAAAGAAAGTGTTTCTTCTACCCTTCTTTTTCTTTTAGAACACAGCTAAGGGAAAGACAAAATTTAAACAACTCCACTGAATTGATTTTTATGTTAAAGGTCTAATGTAAACCTACAAAGCAGAAACACTGAGTTAAGGCTTGAAGCTGATTAGTTTCTAGTTTTAAGTGGAAGGATAAGAAAAGTACAAGGCAAACAATTCCTTTGGAGAGAGAAAGTATATTTTGATTACCTCTTCCTTTTATTGTAAAATCATTCCTCACCACACTATGAGTGGACTCCAAGCATCATTGTTAGCAAGTAAGTCACAAGAACTGAAGCTGAAGTATGGATAAAGCAGCAAGATCATAACACATCAAGGTATCATATACACTGAAGAAATAGCTCAGTGTCCTTAGGTGGTTTTTTTTCTATAAAAATTTGATCTATGTAGGACTTCATTCACATGGACACTAACAATGAGGAAGTATTTGCTTTGGCGGTAGTGGATCGCACATCTGTTTAACTTGTTTTATAATTTTTTAACATAAGGTTTCTCTGTGTTGTACAGATGTGAATCAGGTAGCATTCGACTTTTTTTCCCCGCTACTGAGGTGTTCGGTGGTCGCTCTCTGCTGGGGTGCTTGTTTCATTGACTTCTGCCACGCAAATCCATTGCTTAGAAGAGCAAGCTTCATTTTTGGACTGGTTTGGTGGGTCTTTTTACTCATTATCAGTCGGCATAAATAATAAATCCAGAAAATGTGCTGTATTTGTTGTTGTTTCCTCCATGTGCTTTTCCTCCATCTAATTTAATGTAAACTTCGTCTCCTGGCTCCAAATGAAGAACCACGCTGTTACTGGCATAGTCGTAGTTCTGATCAGCATCCTGAGCAATCGCACTAGCTCGAACCTACATAAAATACATAATGAGTGGTTACGAAAACTCAGGTAATTTTTCCTGCATGGTGAAATTAAAGCATATCCTCGGCGTTTTATTCAGCATGCATGAGTTGCCACTTTAAACGTCTGGCAACATACACTGTAGTTTTTTCCTATGGTTACTGCTTATTTTCTCCTACAACACAACATCTGAAACTAAAGCAATAACATGCTCCTTTCTCAGTCTTCTCATTAATACACAACTGCCTGCACTCCTGTAGATGTTTGGAGCCTTTTTAAATATATGCATAATAATAGCTGAAGTTCAGCGAACTGAATGTGGTTGTGTGTCAGTTTTACCTTGGTATAATTTTTATTTCAGTGGGATAGGTGACTGACATTGGTGAGGATCCACAGTGAGGCCCTATTGATATCAGGCTGGACTTTTTCCAGAGGTGATTTATTGTCATACTACTAATAGGATCACGCTGCAAAAAGAATTTTAAAAGTACCCACCCACCCACATACATGCACACACCAATGCACACAAGCAGGTAAAGATCCTAGTTGGGGTTTGGAAAAACTGTTGCTGCCACATTTCAATATGCAAACATTTAATTTCTGTGTGTTATAAGAGATACACACTTGAAAAATCACAGAAGAGTTGCTATTAGCTTTAAGAGGTTTTGGAACTTACAAGAAATTGAGGTCTTTTCATTTGCAACTTCCACTTAAACATGTTTTTTTTTCCCCATTTTTCCCTTGTTATTCCACTACTGATTAAATTTGACATTACTAGCAAACTGGAAGTAATCTGTAATTTCAAGATGTATGTTAGTTTCCTGCAATGAATAGCCTGTGCCATTTTAAGTCTCCAAATCATTTATATATAATCTGACCCTGCTTGGTAAAATATTTAAACATAGTTGTATGTGATTTATTTCAGTGTAACACATCATCTCCTTGTTGCTTTTCTTTTTTCTAGCATAGTTACAGAGCAGTAAGTGATTTAGTGGTACTGCAAACCTGAACTAAGTAATAATGCATGACTTGGCGTACTGTATGTGGGATTTTATCTGTTCTGAATTGAAAAAAAAGGCTGTAAGTCACAAATTTCCATGGATTCCTTTCAAAGTTTAAATGATAAATTTCCAAATTAAATTTTCATGTGATATGATCTCACATTAATATTGAAATGTTAAACTGGTTCTTTACCATGCAGGATCTTATGGCATTATGCAGCTTAAAAATCACAGTAGGTGGAAATTCTTTAGACATCCTATGAGAAGAGTGAGAAAGGCTTAAAAGACTTTTAGGGGCGTGACAGCCTGCAAATTTAAACTAATACATGGCATGATGATAAACCACACCTATTTCAAGACTTCTTGATCCTGAATTGCCTGGTGGCGTTTACAGAGGTGATCTGTTTTGCTAGTGTTTAAGCAATAGTTATTCTAAGCAGAGAGTATTTCCTCTGGATTAATGACTAGCAGGGTGGAGTTGAAGGCTCTGAACCATTAGCCCTGGAAATACCCTCCAAAGGAAACAATGGGCTGAGACTGCTGCTGGTAGTGTAAACAGAAAGGGCAAATGGGAAGGAGCAAAAAGGCTATAGATGAGGTAGAAAAACTTTCACAGAGAACTAATATCTTGCATACTGGCAAACAAAACCGTTTAAACTACTTTCTAAATTTCTATTTACCTCTTAATGAAATGCTACTTTGTGGATTTGTCTAAAATGCAGGTTTCTTCTGTGGGTAGTAAAGGAGAATTCAAATTATATTAGTGACTATTCTAGGAGTGTCAGCATATGGATACTGACTACAACAGCAATGGATATTTCATTTTTAAGATTCTAGATAGTTCATACTGGCTGGAGAAGAAAAGAGCCTGTGTATTGAAGGTCTAGAAACCAAAGTGTAGATCTTACTGCCCTATGTATAAACAAATGTCCTGTAGACTCCAGTGTGCTATTCTTTGAGATTTTATCTCCTTGTTTGGTTAAGCAGAGCTATTTATTTTTAAAGCCTGGGAGAACAGTCTCAGATGAATTCTCAGTGTACTGCTGCAAGAGGGTAAATGTATCTCAAAATTAAACCATTAACGGACTATACATTTCATAAGTTGCATGACTGCTCAACTCATCTTTCGTGAAGTTACGCTCTCAGGTTGCACACACACACACAGAGCTAAGCTATGTGACCTCAGCGCTTCCCTGTTCAAGCTTTATAACCGTTAAAGAAGGTAACATGTTAACAGTGGAGACCCTGAGGTTCCTCCTGTGCACTGCTCAGGAATTATTTTTTTCTGCAAGTCATACGCTTTCCAGCAGTCTGGGTTTTTTCATTGTTAGAAAACACTGAATTTATAATGTTCTCTTTGCCAGACTCCATTTAACAGCTTCCAAAATTTCTTTCAAATAAGACAAAATTAACTGCTATCACTTCACATCAGCATTTAGTGTTTCAAGTATAAATCGTAATTAAAAAGGAAACACTGTTGCATTAAAACTGTGTGTTAATTTTAAACAATTTGTATGCAGATATTTACTTAAATACTTATCTTTGCATAGCTATATGCAAATATATACATAGAACCCCCGCCTTTTTTTTTTTTTTATTTGAATCACTGCGAATTTAATTTGTCTCATGTCTGGTACTGGAAGTAGTTGTATTTGGAAACAGACTTCAGGCTCAATTTAATATTTATAATTGGTTACTTTTTGAAAAGTAGTGGTATGTATTTATTTTCCAGGGTTTGGGAAAATAAACACTTCAAAACATTGTAAATAGAGGTCAAAAATTGATTAATGTTTTAATTTCAAGTAAAATGATATTCTCGCAGTCGACAATATTGCCTTTGTATGAAGAAAACAAAGTGACTATATTACAATGTACTTTTTTATTAGGTTTATGTGCTGAGGTAGTATTTATGGTAGGCATTTTCCAATTTAATTAATTGCTGCTGATGTCCTCATTATTCTGTTTTCACAGTACTTCCGAGGGGCCATAAACGAAAGGTGAAGTGGCATAGCAGATTAATTGAGTGCCCGCCGATGCTCCCGCCTGCGCGGAGCGGCTCCCGGCCC
Organism: Tyto alba; assembly: GCF_018691265.1. Classification (NCBI taxonomy): domain Eukaryota; kingdom Metazoa; phylum Chordata; class Aves; order Strigiformes; family Tytonidae; genus Tyto; species Tyto alba. The sequence continues at coordinate 18,957,206 of NW_024881313.1, forward strand.
GGCCGAGCTGCCGGCGCTGCCCGGGGGAGGAGACACGCAAACGAACGGGCCCCTCAGCGACCCGCCCGGCACGGCGGGGACACCGAGTCCCGCGTTCAGGCCTCGGGGGCACCGCGAGGAGCGGATCAAACCCCGCCGGAGGGTGAGCAGCGCGGGGAGAGCGGCAGCGCTGGGCTCTGGCTCCCCGAGGCCGGGCAAGCCGGCAGCCCGGCCCTGGAGCCGCCTGCCCGCCGGGACGGCTCGGGCGGGGAACGACCTGTTGAGCGGCTGGTCCCGCGCCCTCCTGCCGCGTGGGGGGCCGGAGGGAGCACCGCGGGGCTCCCGGGAACGGGGGAAAGCCCGGGCACAGCGCACTGTCCCCGGGGCAACCGGAGCGGGAGGGGCGGCGGACACCCTGGCGGTATCGCTAAACGCTGTCGTAATTAGAACCAACAGATAACTACGTGGGGAAGAGGCGCGAAATCGCGGAGAACAGCTCCCCCCGGGGCAATGGTAGAGGCACCGCCGCTGCGAGCGCGCTGGCAACGTGAATCCTAATTAAAACGGGTGATTCCTCTGTCTTTCAGACGGCAACACGGCAAGATCTTTAACTGTTTTGAACGTTCCCATCCTCCCGCGGGGGTGCCGGCAGACCTGGGGCCGTGCCCGCGCTCGCCCGGCGTGCGACCCCGCCGCTGGCGCCTTCCCCGGCGCTGGCCCGCCACGGGGCGAGGGCTGCGGACGCCGAGCTCACACGGTTACCGGCTTTCCCTGGCAGAGGGAAACCTCGCTCCCCGCCGGGGGCTGAGCGTGTCAAAATCGGCGCCCCGTTGCGTGGGAGCCCCGTCCCGTGCCGTGGCTGCTTTCCTTCCCCCGCATCTCGCCCTTCGCCCCGCGCAGGACCGCCCTCACCTGAGCTCACCCGCCACCCCCGGCTCTCCTTCCTTCCCGGGGAGTTTCCCTTCCCTGGGGGAACGCTCGGCCCCGGACCGGGCTCCGCTCGCCCCTCCGCGGGGGCAGCCCTGCCTGCGCGACCGCCCCCACCTCCCCACCGCTCCCGTCCCGGCCGAGCTGTGGGCAGCGATCCGCGGCCGCAGGCTGGCCGACACCGGCCGGGACGGCAGCCGCCGGCGGCCGCGGGGCCGGGCTCCGGCCAGGTGCCGCTCTCCCCGCCGGCCGGCCCGGACAGCGGGCTGGGAACGGGCGCCAGCGGCGTGGCTCGCGGGGAAAGGAGTGCGTTGAGTTCGCATTCTCCCGGCGGCCCGGGGCGGCCACGGCTCTGCGCGGAACCCCCGGCCCCTCAGGGGTCCTCGGGCACCCGAGGCGGAGCGGGGCCGCCCGCAAGGTCCCCGCCGGCTGCAGAGCGGCAGGCACCGGCCCCCCTCAGCGCCCCCGGCAGCTCGCCCTGCCTGCGCGCCGCCCGGGCTCGGGCCCCACGCCCCCGCGCCGCCTCCAGCGGCCGCCCGGCTCCCCCCGCCCCGTCGTCCGCCCGCTTCCCGCCCTTCCCGAGCCGCTCCGCTCCGCCCGCTCCCTCAGGGAGCGCCGCTCCGTCCGGGCGCCGACCTCCTTCAAGGCGCTCGCTCCCTCCTCAGGGAGCCCGGCGCCCCCCGGCGCCCGCTCCCCTCAGGAAGCCCCGCTCCCCCCCGGGCGCCCGCCGGCCTCACGGCGCCCGCCGCCCCCACCTCCCCGGCTCCCCCCGGCGCGGCGCCCACCTGGTTGTTCTTGCAGAGGTCGGCCCACATGCTGGTGCCGTCGCCGCCCCGCATGAGCACATGGTAGGTGAAGAAGTAGATGCCGGGGATGGAGCAGGTGAACTTGCCGGTGGTGGGGTCGTAGTGGTTGCCCAGGTTGGTGACGACGTCGTCGAACTTGAGCACCTCGTAGCCCTCGTGCTGCCGCTTGAGGCCGGCGTAGAAGGCGATCTTGGGGACGGTGCTGTAGGTGGCGGCGCTGATGGCCCCCGCCGCGTTCAGCCCCGGCGCCCCGGGGGGGCCCGGCAGGCCCTGCCGCCCCGGCTCGCCCTTCTCACCCGGCGGCCCCACCGGGCCGGGCGGGCCCGGCTCCCCCGGCGGTCCGCGGGGCCCCGCTTTGCCCGGCCGGCCGGCCTCCCCCTTGGGCCCCTGGATGAAGGTGGGCAGGGACTGCATGAGGCCGCGGTCGGGCGTGGCCGCCGTGCTGGGCGCCTTGGTGCCGCCGTAGGGGTCGCAGACCATGCGGCAGGTGCCCAGCATCTCGTAGTGCGCCGAGGTGCCGGCCGAGCTGACCAGCACCGGGATGAGGATGACCAGCAGCAGCACCATCACCACCCCCAGCGCGCCGGCCGCGATCAGCCGCCGCCTGCTGCCCACCAGCCGGCTCAGCGCAGGGCGATCCTCTTGCCTGCTTTTGGACAAAATCTTGATGGTTGGTCGGGGACCTCCTCAGAGCCGAAAAACCGCCGAGCCCGCCCGAGCTCGGCTCCCCCGGGCCTTGGCCGCCCTCCCGCTGCCGGTGGCGGCGGGGGCTCCCGCGGGTCGCGGCGCTCCGCTGCGGCCGCTGCAGCCGCCGGCCGGCCGGGAGGGCGAGGGAGAGCTGCCGCCGCGCCCCGGCCGCCCGCACTTTTATGCTCCCGCTGGCGATCGACTTTTTTTTTTTGCAGGCTGTGCCAGTCCGAGTCAACTTTCCCTGGAACTTGCCTTTCCTCTCGCGATCGCCCCGCTCGCCTCCTCACTCGCTCTCTCTCTTTTTTCTTTTTTTTTTTTTTTCTTTTTTCTTTCTTTTTTTTTTTTTTTTTTTTTTTTCTTTCTCAAAGACGACAGTCCTCAGAGGGGACGCGCCTCCCGGCCGCTCCGCAACCGCCCCGGTGCCCGCCGCTAAGAGCCCGCGCCGCCGCGCCGCGCTGGAGCCGGAGCCGGAGCCGGAGCCGGAGCCGGAGCCGAAGGGAGAACGGGATCCTGCCCGGGTGCCACCTGCCAGGAGAGGAGGAGGCTGACGAGCGCGCTGGAGCAATTTATAGGCACCCAAAAGCGCAGGGGAAAGGGGAGCTGCTTTGGCATCTCATTCCAGCATCTGCTCTGCTCTTCCCACTCACAGAGAGTTTGGCATTACTCTGGCAGTGTGGGAAATATATATTTTTTTTCCTCTCTCCCTCCCCCACCCCTCCCGCAAACGGATGAACAGTGAAATCGTGAGCCTCACTCACTAGCTGCATCTTGCGATGACAGCTCTTTCTGGAGCAAACCAAAAGGAAGAGATGTGCTTAGCAGCCTCTGGGTACCCTTCAGGTCACCGATCGAGAATTAAAAGGTCAATCCACCTCCTGCTTAACGCTCCTCTGAGGCTATCCTGCCATATTAGTGTTTTCTGGGAACTATCGCTTTAAATGTAGGGATGCTTTGCAGTTACCGATTGTCCAAGTGGAAGTTATTTGAAAATATACCTCACACAGTAATAGAGATTAGCATCTCTCACAATTTCGGATCTCCCTTTGCCCCTCTCCCTGATTACAACCGTAAAGGCAGAGAAGGAAACAGTTCTTTCTGTGAATTAAAATTGACATACTCATCACAGGCTGCAGTGTTTCCCGGTGTTAAAGCCAGCCACCGCTTTGCTAGCAAACTGACACCGAAGGAAAGAGTTCCCTTTTGTTTAGAAGCCAAAGGAAAGTGTGGGGCATATGCAGATCAACAGATGCCTGAATCTGAGAAAAAGGTCTCTCTGGCTTAACTCACAGCAAGGTGTCTTGTTAAATGTTGGGGGTTTTTTTGTTGTAGTTGTTTTATTGTTGTTGTTGTTGTCGTTGTTTTCTTGTGTTGTTTCTGTGTGAAAGGTTTCTCCTTCCCAAAGGGCTGGTGGGCACCTCTGTGACTGAGTCGGAAGGTGAATGTGCAGCATTAGTGGCATTTCTTCCAAGAAAATATTAAGGAACTTGTCCTGCTTACAGATAGATATACAAGGTACACAAAGAGCTGTTTAAATAAACAAACAGAATTGATTCCTAAATCATACTTCTGTATTCAGGAGCAATGGACGTCAATCAAACGTGGGTGACATTTGCCTGTCAATACAGGGATGATGGCTGGAAAGAGTGTGACTTATTACAGCAAGGCAAGAATCGGAAATGAGCAACAGCAGCAAATAGGACAACAACCAAATAATAGCATCTCCAGCGATGATCAGAGCGCTGTGATCTTGTCTTGGATTTTATTGGCACAAATCCCCTCTCCCTTCACCCGTTCTCTTTTCTTTCTTTTCTATTCCGCAACACAATAAGGTCAAACAAGCAGGCAGTGGGAAACAAAGATTCATTGATTCCTCCTTTTAAGCAGAAATGTCAGCAGCTCCTTTTACTCTTTCCTGAGAGACTCAAAGGCAGTAAGTGTGTCCATGCTGCGTAGAGATGGGCCAGCCCAGCTCCTTATCTCCCCAGAAAACTCCCGATAAAGCTTCCATATCCATATCCCTCCCCCCCTTTTTTTTTTTTTCCCTTTCGTTCTTTTTTCTTTCCTCTAATGCTCTCTCTTAAAAAAATACTTTATCTGGCACTGACACGAGCTAGCCAGTTCCCTCAGCTAAGGGCTTCCCCTCAAGACCCAGGAAGGCAGTTGAACACACTTAGAGGATTATGTTTGTATCTCATTGCTCTCTTCACCCCATAGGAAAGGGCTTTCAGCACTGCTCTTTCATTGGCAGGAAAAAAAGAAAAGTTGTGCCAAGGCTGATGGGTCCATCTCAGTCTCTAGTTGGGCCCTTGAGGCGTTGTATTTAGTCATCCCTAACTGAGGTGGTTTTCATGACATTGGGATGTGCGTAAGCCTCCATTGCAATGGCTGTGTTACACATTGGGAAAATAATAAATCTCTTACTTTCAGATAGACACAAACCTATCGTGGTCTGTCAAGCCACACTGATGCTGGGTGACTGGCATCAAGCACACTCTCAGTTCCTCACTCCAGCTATGATAAGCCTGATTTTTAAAGCAAGGTCCTAACATACCAACCATGTTTACCCTCTTAATAAACAGTTTTATCCTCATGCGTGTTGCCGAGAATGCTCATTCATGCTGTACTCTTGCAGACTTTCTCCCCGAGACCACCACAAAAATCAGAGCCTGAGCAAATGTAATAGTCAGAACAGGGCAAGGACTGGTGCTGGGTTGTCAGTGCAGCTCGTATGTCAGCTGGGAGCATAACCTGGGACCTTGAGTGCTAGACCAGTGTTTTAGTTACCAAATTATCCTTGGTTCCAAAGGAAAAACATCTAGCTTTTCCAAGGAAACTAAGAATGGGGAACCAAAGGGCTCAGAAGTTATGCACTGGAGGTCTCAGTAGTCTGGAGAAAAGTTAAAGGAAATGTAGAAACTTCTTTTTGCCATGGTACCTTTGATTTCCTGAAGTGAAATGGTATGTCAAAGCATTGATTTGCTCTAATTAAAGCTCGGGTAGCATTTATGTTATAATATAATCTCCTCTCCATGCTAAAGGCTAACAGTCGAGATTGACAGTCCATCCTTAGTATAACCATTGTACCTACGTGAGCTGCTGCCAGTCTTAACGTGTTAAGTTTCTTTGTATTCTTGAAGCCCTCTTGCAGGCTTGCACCAGCCTTTCAGCCTGTTTGCTTCTCTCCCCATTCTCCAGGCCCTTATGCATTCAGACCTGCAGTTGGTGTTCGAGCTGTTTCCCCTGCAGCTTCTGCCATTTGAAACAGCCTTCTCGCAGCTCTTTTCCTTACTGACTAATTAGCTAATGTTCATACAGAGCCTTAAAGATGTACAGCATAACATGCATGTCCATTTCGCACCTGTGTTGTAGCCTCAGCACTAAAATAGGGAAAATCTGGAGAAAACCATGTAAGAACATATCCACTGGCACACAGGGGAACAAGTTCTGCAGTTGCCAGGCACAAAATGGCTCCTTATGCCTGCAGTGCTAAATTCAAAGGGTTAGCCCAGGAAAAAATACTCTGTGAGAAAGGGCAACCCTTTACCAGCTACAGTGCATAGGAGTAACATGGAAAAAGGCATATGCCAAACAAAGGAGTGTTTGAAAGCTGTGCTGACATCCATACCACTTCTGCTCAGTCCTATCTGCATCTGTTTTGCTCTTGCTTATATTTTAACTTTTTTATTATTATTATTATTTTAAAGTGTTTCAAATTTCAGTCAACTTGAGAATTAAGGCTTTGTTACACTGTACCTTTGTAAACACTGGTTTAACCATGTATGTAAAGGTTAGCATTTCAACTGGATACCAGTGGTATGGTCAAGGAACAACATGCACTCGCAGCAGCAGGTAAGTGGATTCAATGCTACAAATTAAATCATATTATAAAAGGGGGAAAAAAAAATTCATATCAGTATAGATGGCTCAAAGGTACCATGGTGACATGGTGGTAACACCTTTACTGCTATCCTAAACCATTCCTGTTATCCTATTTTAGTTCTGTTCACCCAGTTTGCTAAAATCTCAAGTCTGGCACATGTGTCATGTAGTAGGTCCTGGAAAGAACCACATCCTGCAACAGTTTTGGTAGAAGCTCGTACAGCCAGCGTTAAGTAAGCTCTCCCAGAAACTTGTTTTCGTCAGCATAACTGAAGACCATCTGTGTTTATAGTGATGGAAGTTGCCCACTGGATTCTTTCATAAAATTGAGATTTTCATGCTCATGGAAGAAAAATTAGCTTCAGTGTACATGAGGAAAAAATTGTTTTGTTGATTTTTTGGAAGCTTTTACCTGCCCTTTGGAAGGTAGGAAGTCCTTCTGCAGAGTATTATCTCTTATTCAGTGATTTAAGCCATCTTTGTGTGTGTGTGCAGTTGGAAACTTTCTAGATTAGATTTTATCACGATTAATAATACCTTTTGAAGATCAGCTTCTGAACATGAAGGTAAACAGGAAAATGAGCCAAAGAAAATGTGTCCAGCCTTGAAAGGGTTACAGCCACTTTTCATATCTGAAGGGGGTGGGGGGGAAATTCAGAGAGGGCTGTCACTAAAGTGACAGAGCTCAACAAGGAGAATTTGCAAATAAATTCTGCATATCTCTTCCTTTTAGTTTTTAATCTGAAAAGATCAGTCAAACATGACTGGTTAGTTGGGGGGGAGAAATTAAAATGGAAAGATTGGTACCCAAGTTATGCATATCATGTTTTGACTGGTGAATTACCACAGATATAAAAACGTAACTCTATATGTAAAAATAAGTCTTAAACACTTAGGGAGCTAAAGATTACACATTCAACTGACCAAGTTTAAGGACATAAAATAATCATATATGACACTTGATAATTGCCAACATAAATAGCAGTAATTGACCATAAAAGATACTCGTAAGGGCCCTTGTTTATTCCAAAGACTAAACCATTCATTGCAAGTATAAAAGATTGTTCTTGCAGGTTTCTCCTCTCCTTTCCTATGTGGCTGCAAGCCTGCTTCTCTCTTTGTCTTCTCTGTCCTCCTTCCCACCCCATGATCCAAGGTGGCGAATACAAAACTGTCGTGATGCATGGGGAAGTGCACAGCCCACCTTGGGAGTGTTTTTGGATCGGGATGTAAGCAATTCTCCAGCCCCAGTGGTGCCTGACCGGTTGATTGCTCTTGCGCTGGCGATGATACAGAACTGCAAGAGCTGTACCTAGTGTCACCGTCACAGCCTCTGGGTAAAGCTGCACCCACTGAGATCCTTTTTCTGATCTGTCACCCCTTCCAAGTGGCAGGCCCGTGCTTTCCTTTGCAGGAGGAGCTGTGATTCAGACAGTTTCTAGCAAGGCCAGCAAGAACCACAGTGCCATGGAGGTACAATTGAGCAGCGCTTGCACCAACCAGTAAATGCCTCCTCCATACGTAGCCTCAATTTGCCAGTAAGTGCACTGCATTTCAGGGTTTAAAACAATGAGGTTTTTTACACAGCACTTCCACCAGCTTTCTTCACAGGAGCCTGGACATCCAGTGCCCCTGGAGACCATGACAGTGTCTGCTTACAGTCCAGCTCAGCCTGGGTCATCTGGACTTGCTGAAAAAAACCTTTTCTCCCTACACACCCCACCTCTCCCTTCCTGTAGGATGGGCATTTTAACTCATCACCCTCTTTTGATGTACAGGTCTTGGCTTCTGCAACTACCTATATAACCAGATCAGCAGTTGCAATGTTTTTTGTGTAGGCTTTCTGCTTGACCCCCCCCTTAACTCCCTTCTGATCAAAATCCATAGCAGACAACCTGTCATAAGCAGACACACAGAAGAATTCACAATGTTCATTAATAAATCCCCCAAAATAGAGATATTCATAAGTGCTATTAAATCAAGGAGTATTGCTAATAGTGAAGGCTACAGTGTTGGCATTCTTATGAAGATGTAAATAGTACATACAAAGGGGTGGAAGATAAATGCCTCTTACATGGGAGTTAAATTAAACAACCACTTTGTCCCTGCTTAAAACTATACCAATAAGCAAAGGCATAAATCATGTTGCACTTCCATTAAAAATTATGTCAGTTGTTAGAGTCAATCAGGAGGAGATTTCCAGGTGATTTGGCCATGAATATGATTTTGGCTACCTCTGAAATGGTTTTTAGACTGCCAATGCTACTAAAAAGAGATGTTAGGGGAAAAAAACAAGAGCAGAGACAAGCTCTTCTAAACTGTCATCTGCAATTTACCCTTCCTCCTCTAAACCTGAAAGACTCTCTTTCCATTGTTCTACCAACCCAGCAATCTTCTGGCATTTCATACTGGAGTCCTTTATATTCATCAGGAGGTTGATGGATGGGCAATAAGAGTGGATAGCTGGGAGTGGAAAACTCAAAATTAAAATCCCCAGAGTGGCAAGATGCCCAAGAGATTTATTTTTTCTTCTATCATCCCCTCAACTGATTTTCTTTTTGTGCCTGATTATTGATTTCTGGAGTAGTTAATGGTGTAATTTACTTTGCAAATTGCAATTACTTCTGATCATTCATTTTTCTTCCTATCTGTTTCAATAGTTAAAGCAGCAGACTCTTTGATCCCAAACAATCTTCTTTACAACAAAATGGCATACAGTGGACTTTGGTGTGATCCTGCAAGATGCTGAGCCTTTGATTATTATGATAGGCAACTGTGCTCAGAATTTTGTAAAATTTAGCTTTGCATCGTTAAAAAAAAAGCATGTTGCAATATTGATCTGTATAAGTCGTAAACTTAGAAGTCAGCTAATGCATGTGAGGTCAGAATTGGGTCTGCTATTTGCATCACATTCAGAGAGCTGCAAAGCACCGGGAGGCACAATGAGTGCTCTCTTCCCCAACAGGGTCTGGTTATGCCTGTACAATAAGAAAGGGACCAAGAGGTTTCCTCGTGGCACTGTAGAGATATGAGCCATGCAGAGGAACCTTTGTCTGTGTTTCCCAGCATAATGTATTGTTGATGCCATTATTAATAGCCTATCCTGTATTGGATGTGACTTTGGGGTTGGTATTTGTGAATTTGACTTACATTTGTGCGTTTAGCAATAACAACAAAAAAGGGATGCAGACCGGAGAGAAAAGTCAAAGTATTTATCACCTTCTGAGATATGCATGCATTCTTATGCAATACATACATTTTTAGCTAGACTGTTGGTATTATTTCTATACAGCAATAAGACTCTACTATACACAATTACTGCACAAATCCAAAAAGGTGAGAAGAGGAACACAACTAGATAGGGAGAATGTCTATCACCTGGGGGCTGAGATTTTCTACTGTCCAGCAACATGAAATCTCAGCTGGAATTTTTCTTTCATGTAGTGAGACATTGTACATATGTTTATAATATGCAGAGACACACACATGCCCATGCACATGTATGCACACAATTGTAAAACAGAAATGTGTATGTTTTTCTGGAATCAGAACAGAACACTAAAACCTGTGGTTATCACAATTCATCAACCCGCTCTTTTGCATTTTATTGTTTAAATGTAATGCAAAAGAGCAGGATAATATACACAATACTCCATGGAAATGTTTCCAATCACTGGCGTGCACATGGAGCTACTCTACTGAGCTAATTGATAGAGTGCCAAATGCTGTTTGCACTTAACACATGAGCGACTCCATTGGCCTGAAAGGAGCCCTCGCTCCTGCGTTACTATGCAGTGAAGATCACTGAACTTATCTTAGAGTTTCACTTACAATTGTGAGAACAGAATTTATCCTGGAATCTTCTGTTTAACTAACTTTAAATCACTAATATCAGTCCTTCGTGATCAGTCTTGCCTAAAAGAGACAAGAATCTTTTACCAAGTTTAATGCCTGGGAGAGAGAATGAAACAGGAAGAATTTGCACTGAATATCATGATAAATGCCACCTCCCTGCGAGGCTGTGAGGACTCAGAAAAGGATATCTGAGGAGAGGGCAGTGCCTCTCAGCAGAGTAAGACTGTCTGACCGAGAGACTGTTGTAGACCTGGGTTACAAAGGGAACATCATTTCTGGAGAGCAATATTTCTAGACATAATGTTGCAGTGATAATATGTTGAGATAGACATATTCAGGCGTTATTTTGAGAATTCATTTTGAACCAGGAGCAACACAGTCTGTCTGCAGGAGGAATCGTTGCACTTCAAAGCACAGAGCAGCGCTGCAGCGGAGCTGAACGGCGGCAACTTCAAGGCAGCTTTGACCAAATTCTTCTCCCAGACAACTTGTCCGGTAACTGCTCCTCCAACATTTGTCTCCCACCAGGTAGGGATATTAATGGCTTTAAGCACAAACTAATTTGCTACCAAATTTGTCACTCGGGTTCTTTTTTTTAGGAAGTATGGCAAGCAGAAAGCAATACACGCTTGTGCTGCCAAGCATGGATGCTGTGGGATCCAGCCATCAGACAGCCTGAGTCTAAAGACTTTGAGTCAGAGGTCCCTCTTTGTGTATTTAATCATCTCCTTAGGAATTATATCCCAGATATTTTTTTTTTTACACTGGGCAGACATCTATTCAGCATTTAACATATAACTTTTAATAAGTTTCCATTCTTAATTACATCATTATCACACCTCCTCACTCAATCTATTACACCTTTCTTCATTTTACAGTGCTGGTAAGTAGCTAGACTGAAGCCAATAAGTAGGTATCTCAGTGACAGCATCACATCTGGTCTTCCCTTCCTCTTAATGTGCTCAGTGGACAGGTAAAAATACAGTTTGGTTTTGTTTTTCTTTTTTAATTTTCCAATGAAAATAAACTGACTTACTGCTATGATTTCAGTATGTCATGTTAGAAGAGTCTGCTTCATCTGCCCAACTTCCTTCATCCACACAACTTCAGACGAGTGGCACAAAGGATGGACTGAGCTGTCCTTGCTATTTTCTTTGCAAGATTCTCTTTCATTTGTACAGAGGAGAGATCTCCGTGCAGAGGATGCTGCTACCAGAGGCCTGTGAGGGGATGGCAAATGCGAAACCATCCCCAGCACTCCAGTCACTGGAAGGATTTGCTTACCTCCACTCTGGACGATCATGCCTCCTGTGTTCCTGGTTATACGGGTGTTTGTGCCAGGTTTCCAGAGTCTCCTCGCGAGAACACTTTGAATGCTTGTGGGCCCACAGACACTATCCTGGAGTCATGTCTTTATTCCCTACACATTTATTCTCCTTGCTCTGGTTTATCTTCAGTTGTATAAAAACATAAATGAACCGATTTCCAGTTGCTTCAGGTCAGACAGGCTGCAGAACAGTGAAAAATACAGACAAAAACCAATTTCTCTGCAGATGGTTCTGCTGGTTGCCCCCACAGCCTCTCCCGCTGGACACATGCTCAGGGCAGAGGGTGCAGCACTTACTCACCGTGGTGCTACTCAGGGGCATCCCCAGTGCCAGCAGAGAGCAGCAGGGAAAGAAGAAAAAAGTATTTGTCATGCAGAGGACACTTGTCACCAGGTGATGGCAATTTTCAGGTAAGCTAGACACTGCGGTTGAGGTACTTGATCCTGCAAAAAGGCTTGTGTTTGCCTAGCTCCACATGAGAACTGTGGGAAGTGGAATAGAGAGCAAAAGTCTGTGGCTGATCTTGCTGAATGGGACAGATGGCAAACCTTGCCAAAAATAGCTTTGCTAGAAGTAGAACACATGGTAAATTGCATTAATTTTAATAATTGCTTTTTATGCTTTGATAAAAACTGGCAAAGACCTAAAGGATCTTCTACCCAAGATAATTAGCATAGATCTCCTTGACTGCTCCCCTTTAAAGATAATGCTGGTTTGAGGCTCTTACAACTCACAAAATTGAGAAGGATGAGGCTGCCCACTTGTGCCAGGAAAGCAGAGCGCTCGGCTGTACATGGGACCCACAGAGAAAACAGCTTAGCTGCTGACATATCAAGTAGCTTGAGGCCACTGAAGCAGCGCTGAGTGTGGTCTTTGTAGACCAAAACCATGCTTGTCTGCAGCCTGGCAACATCCAATGTCTGTCTGGCCAAAGGATCTTGCAGAGTCACACTCTGAAGGTGAGCAGATTCAAAGTCTTTAAAAAAAAAAAATTCAGCAAGAGCCTTTTTCCAAAAGGAAAGGCATATTTTAAGATTTTTTTTTTTTTTTTTTAGCAGCAGCAGATACACAATTTCTTAGCTGCTGTAGGGGAAAGGGAACAGGCAGCTCCCTTGCCCACTGCAAAGGGGATTTTTGCCTACTATGGTGACAGATACAGCTGTTGCTTTGCCATGTGAAAAGGGATAATGAGAAGAGCATGCCCGACCTGGGCTGAAGGGCACCGCAGCTGGTAAAACACACTGTGCATTCACTACAGCTTCTTACAACAACCTCCGGTCAGGAATTAGGCGTGCTCGACTTGGAAAGAAATCCTCATATCAAAGCAAACTCCTTCAGCAATGATGCTGGGTGTAATGTCAGACAGCACCTTGTTTACACCAGACATCTCACAGTCTAACTAAATTGGTTTAGTCTTCTGCCCAACTACAGCTAAATCAAAACATAGTACTCCGGCTGCTGGCAGTGTCCACGCAAGGGCCTGTGCCAGTGACACAAAATTGGTTTCTAATTGATTCAGTTAATTCAGGGCATCTGTTGTTCAACTGGGTCTAAAATGATGTTTAATTACCTGGGGGATTTTCGAGAGCCAGCAACGTCTGCATTTCTTTCCAGTTTTGGGGAATACACAATGCGCTTCCTACTCACGGTGCTACACATTTTTGATATGAATGAAATACATTCTCTTTTAAAGTTAAAAAGTGTGCCTGTCAGTGCAGATCAATGCCTCCAGGATGCAGTCCCTACCTGTCAGAGTCAGGTAGGCAAGAGGCAAATGTCTAAGTGTGGTATTTGTCTCTGTTAGATTAGGGAAACTTGCTGGAACTGCAGTTTTGTCCCCAAAAGAATGCTGTGTGACTGCAGCTGAATGGGGTTGATTTTCTTCCTGCCAGGGCCAACCTCAGGCAAATAGACAGGATTTGTGCCGCCTAACAGCAGCCTGGGCAGCTCTGAGTGTGTGATAGAAATATAGAAATATAGAAATATAAAGGTGTCTGCATTCAACTAATGCCCCAAAAGGACATCCGAGCTAAACATTATTGGTTGGTTTGCAGGTGTGGTTGGGATGCACTAAATGCTGATTGTTCAATGTCCTTGGGCAGATAGCTTGAAAAAAATCTTGCTAATTCAGGTCTTCTCCAGCCACAGGGATTACAGAAGTGAGCAATCTCTTTCCTGTATGAGGGTCCTGCTCCTCTCAAGCACGGTGTGGTTTGTTTTTTTCCTCCCCAAGCCAGAACTGAAGCAGGTAGGCAGGAGCTCAGCGGGGCCGGGGGGATGCTCTCACCCAGGGAGGAGGCAGCTGCCAGCCAGCAGGTCTGTGCTGCAGCACTCAGAGCAGGGTTGGCACTGGGAGCTAGAGCCCCTGCAACCCCCAAATGCCTCCCCCGCTTCCCACGCCCTCCCCCAGTGCCCCAAGGATCTGGTCCTCATGTGAGTGTGTGGATGATGCTACTGATGCTATTTGTATTTGGTAATTTTTAAAGCTCAGTGATTTAGATTGACAAATGTATTCTGATTTTCTAATATGTTTTCCTCACATCTTTGCTGTGCTTTTCCATAAGAATTATTCTGTTCATCAGCTGAGGAAAAAAATTATCAACAGCTAGAAGGTATATTCCACTTCAGATGTTTGCAGAGAATTACAATGCTTGTTTGTTTTGTATTTTGTTGCTGTTGTTGTTGCTGTTTTGTTTGTTTGTTTGTTTGTTTGTTTTTTCCCTCTGAAAAGTGTATTTCCTCCTGTGTTTTCCCCACTGGCTCTACCTGTAGCTCTGTGTTTAACTTGATATTCCCATACCCCTTGTGTTTTTGTTGATGTGTTTCCATGAGGTATACTGGGTCAGTTTGCCATGCTGGTGTTACTTCTGCTCTTGCTTTTTTCCTACAGTTGCACTGTTGTTTAACAGCCTCTTTACAGAGCACCTTAAAGGCTCTTGATGTTTGTATTGCTGCAGGTGCGTAGCGAAGCCCTTTTCACACACAGCTGTTAGCCAAGAAACACCACACGAGGAGCAAAGAACTAGGGAGAAGTGGACATACTTGAGCAAACACTGCAAAAGGGATGAGATAGTCTGGAGCTGCTGAGTTGAAACATTTGATTGCATCACAAGCAGCAGACAAGGACAAATTTTTGACTTTTCTGCAAACCTGTGGGTTTTCACTATAACTGAAGATGAATGTCTCAGTGTGTCAGGAGATGAGAAATCTTAGAAACACTAACAGAATACCAAAAGCACTGCAAGGAAACAGAGCTGATTCAGTTTCTTGCCTTAATTAGTAATCAAAGAAGTTGCTTTTGATAGCTTGCTAGTGAAACAGGCTTTGTCATTCTTCTCTCAGAAATTAGCAGCCTTATTTGAATTACCGTGAAGATGCCAAAACCATGCAGGCGGTGGGATGACTGCACAAACTGCATTTTAGGATTTACTGAGAGTGACCAAGCCTCCAGCTCTGGCACATATTGATAAGAGCCACCAGCCTGTGCTTGTAGGTTCCATAAATGCAGAAACCCAGCTAATCATTGGTGGGATTTCTGAAAAGTGCCCCAGAGTGCTATTACATCTATACTAGTTGAGTTGAGTAGGTCTGTGTGATGGCAGACAAGTCATTCTACAGTGAGTAATTAAAAGGATTAGCTATTGGCATAGAAAGAGTTTGTATGATGAGTGAGCTTTGCTATCGGGGAGCTATTTCCAGCATGGTGGACACAAAGTTATTTGAGCATGTTAGGCATAAAATTAATTTTTTAATCCGTCATTGACAAGTTTTTGTCCTAATACTATGAACCGGCTAGATCATTTCTAGAGATGGTGGGTAAATTTCCGTATAGAACCAAGTTTCTGGACTCTACAGAGCAGCAGATTTGCCCTGCAAGCTCAGGATGGATGTAGGCTTTCTGTTGAGGAGGGGAGATCTTGAAACAGAACACTGCTCCACGCTGAACCCCACGCAATGGTTCAGAGTCATCCAAGTCCAGAAGGGACGAAGGAGAAGAAGAGACACTGAGACCTGCCCCGCAGAAAGTGCTCTGCTCACTGCTAGGGCATGGCTGCAGAAGGAAAGCCTGCTTATTACCAGTAGAAAAAAGTTATTTAGGAATTTCTTTTGGACCTGAGTGCTGACACTCCAGTGCTCAACAGCCATGAGAGCACAAAGATTCTCCATATGTGATAAATCATAACACATAATGTGTTTGCCCATATTTTCCCAGAATTTTATAGAATGGTCAAGCTGCTGAGAATGAAATAACTCCAGATCCAAACCTTCCTTGTCTCAGATTCTCTAATCATGCTGCTCTGACCTCTGCTCCTTGGTTTATGTGCTAATCTCTGTGCCAGATCTACTCTGCAGAATTACTCCTTTCTGAACAGCAGCCAGCCACCACAGCCCACCTCGTTTACTGTGTGCGCCTGAACGGTAACCCTGAAATGTAAAGTTGGGTGATATCCAAGTTTACTTACAACATGCTTGCATTTTTTATAGCCCACCTGCACACGCAGAAGGGGAAGTCACTTCACCGGCTACCTGAAAGTGGAATTGTGACCGATGAAAACAAGAATACAAGATGCATATCAGAATACCAAATGTCAGATTAAATCATTTCACACTACTCAGAAGCAATTTAGCATACTTTGTTCAGAAGGAAAGTTCACAAGAACTCCACTAGCTTTTCAGTGAACCTGTCTTATTTGAAATCATGAGGGACACACTCTGTGAAATAAGGGCAGAGGATTCCCACCGTGGTTCCATCAGCTCTTTTCAGACACCCACGTAAGAGGCCTGGCTTTCAGAAATGTGGAAATACTGCTTTTTGTCACAGACCATGGGTACAGAGGACATTTGTTTTGAGAAGCCTTCCTCCCTCAGTCCTTGCAGAAGGGTGAGTGGCGAGAGGTGGCAGCAGGCAGGGCACCCACCGGTGCGGGCTGAACAGCTGCCCCTGCGCAGGGCACTGCGCCCTGTCCTGGCCCTAAAGGTTTATTCCTCTTTGTAATGTAACTCCCACCCAGGTGCATCCTCCTTCATCCACTCCCTTGAGAAGTTTGACCCTTCACCCTCGGTTTCCTACACCCTTTCTTTTTACAGTGCTACCTCTTGTCTCCCAGAAGCTAGGCTGAAGACCAGCCATTGCTCCAGGGCTCTCAGCAGTGTAATGAGTACAGCTTCAAAGGCAGCTGAGTCTCCTCTGCTGGCTGATGATGCTGAAACAGAAAATATTGACTGAATGCGGATTATTTTGAACACATGAGCATTTCCTATTCAATCGCATTTGAATTTTTTGAGCGTTGGTGCTGCAGATTACAAATATACTTTCCATCCTCCTGGAACAGCCACCAGACAATCTGGGAGGCAGGAGGGAGGAAGGTAGGAAGCCATGTCAGATAAAAAAACCTAAGACATGAGGCAGGGCAGATGTGTTTCAGGCTTTTCAGCAATTTTGCACTCAAAACAGGTCTGAGGGATGATACTTAGGCAATGGTCTTGCATGGTGCCATCAGTAACCCTTATTACCAGAGTGAGATCCTGCACTGGCTGCTGACGGCTGCCTCTGTCTCTTTTAGTGTTACATCATGCTTCAGCAAGTTGAGGTACTGCAAGACCTTGGAGATAGGAGTTGTGATCCCTGTGAAAGTGTTTCAGAATTTGGGCCAAATTTTATTTGCATTCCTGGTAGGAAATGTCTGCCATGGCACCTGTAACCAGGTGAGCAGGCCTGAGCGACAAAGGAATTTAATTTTCTTCTTCTAAAGGGTGAATAAAAGGAAAAAGACATTAAGTAAAGACAAGGTGGAAAAATGGCTGATTTAAGAAGCATAATAGATGTGTGATCTTCTTAATAATCCCACAGAAACTGATTATCTCCGTTTATAACTAGTTTAAGGTGAAACTCAAAAAAATGATGAGGCTGCAGTCATAACCATCACTTTAGAGGGGGATTTTTCATAGTGTATTATAGGGAGTGGTGAATTACTAAAAAGCCTTCTCCATGTTTGCATTGCTGCAATTACTCCCAATTACTGTCACTCACTCTTGTAAGGGATTTCTTGCTGCTGTGTTTGCACCAGCAGCCTCCCTCTGCAGGGACAGCGCCAGAGCCCCGGCCGGCCGCACCAGCCAGGCAGTGCTTCTCACACACTGCCAGCCCCCCAGCTTGCTGCTGCTGCCCTGGGGTTGTTATTTTTTGGAGCAGGGTTTATTTGGGCCACTGGACAGGCTTTGCACAGGTGGGAATGTGCAAAGCGGGGTTGAGCCTGTCTCCTCTCACTGCTATCACCTGCTGCATCCAGTCTCTCCTTTGTTTGCCCTCGGTCTAATGACAGCTCTGTCCTTTTGCAGGGTTGACCCATGCCTGGAGGCCCAGTTGAGTGTAGGGAAGCAGCCCCGGCACTGCCCCTCAGCCCCAGGAGAGCAGTGGGCAGCACTGAAGCCTCCATTACGCGTGCTCACGCTTAATCCTGGCCAGAAATTAATCATCTGCCCTAGGCAAGCCTCTGTGTGTAAGAAAGTGCCAGCTCTGTAGCAGCTCCCCTGGCTCGTGCTGGTCTCCCCAGGTGCGGTCTGCTAATCGCCTCCTCTTGTCGTGGCTTTCCCCCCCCCTTCCTCTGTTGGTTTGAGGAACTCCTATTAACCTGGCTGATATCAAGACCGTTAAAAAATTGTCTTGAGACTTATCCAATTATTCACCATGTTATATCTTTTCCAGCATCCAGAAGCCATGGGAATGGGGGGGAAGGAGCAGTTGGAGGACTGAGACCATCTTTCCTCTATGATCATTACAACTTGCCTCACCACAGAATCGAGCTTACAGGGACGTGAAGCCATTTATATCTTGTGATACGTCAAGTGGCTCCTGCCACCAAGTCCTCCTGCCTGCTAAGCCAAGCCCAGCTGCCCATGCCCTGGTGACGGCAGTGGCCCTGGCCACTCGCCGGCCTTTGCAGCTCTCCTGCCGTGGCAGAGGCTCACCTGCTTGCAGACCAGACCGCCTGCATCCCCCCTCCATCTGCCAGTGGTGGGTGGTAACCTCCAGTGACACCCTGGTGCTTGCATCACCTTGGCTAGCTTTTCAGCTCTGATTCACACCGCTGAAGTCCCGAAGGGAGCACCAAGGTTCGGCTGTGGCTCTGGCTCTTGTGTGGGCCTGTCTGTCCCTTCTGGTTTGCTGTGGAAGATGGCTGAGGGGCAGCACAGCGTGGGGACACCCCTCCAAAACCCACGTGTACGCAGCGCCGACCACCACTTCGTGGCAGAGGAGAGCTCCAGACCCCACTTGCACTCTTTGAAGAGGAGCTGGGTTCAGTGCTGCTCACCTCCTGGTGTACGTTTTTGCAGGATTTGTCTTTTAGCTTTCATTTCCCAAGTGGGCATGTAAGCTTCACAAGCACCTGATGAGTCTCAGGATCCTTATCCTCCCTCCAATCCCTACACCAAACGAAGTCTTTCTCCCTCTGCCTATCACCCCCAAACGTCCCTAGCGCTCAATAAGCTTTTCCCTACCTCTAACCCCCTACACCTGCGGTGTTATCCCACTCTTGCTTTCCTCAGGGTCTCCTGGTCACCCTTCTGCCTTGCACACTCCCAGGCTGTTGCGTGAAAAGATGGGAGAGCCACGCCTGGGTTTTTTGGCGGTGCTTGGTTTCCAGCAACACCTCATAGGTATTCAGGCTGCCTTCCTCCTTGCTGACGAGCCTCATCTACACTTTTCCTGCATAAAAAATTGCATATGTCAGAGAGGAAAGACAAATGACGATGGCAATAATATGGAAGAACATCCTCTGAACATCTGAGAGGGCTGAATTCATGAACCACTTTTATCAAGGCATACAAGAGGCACTTAAATATTAGCTGCTGCTTATAAATAATATTGGTATGTTAAATACACACATATTTTCACAGTTTTATAAAGCAAGTGATCTCTGTTTGCTTTCAACTGGAAATCATAAAGTAAAAATCAATGAGCTTATATCAAGCTTATATTATAGTCCTTGAAGAGTCAACCGACTCTATAAAAATGACTGTTTTCTAACGAAGATATCATTAATTGGATGGAGTTGGCAAAGTTTAAGTGCCTTGTCATATTTTGATTGCTATGCAGTGCTAGAGCTTATTGATTTTATAGAACAGCCTGTAGATAAATGTAATGATTAATTTCATTTGGTTTATAAGAACAGAAAACTTCTGTGCAGAACTGGATGCGCTATTTTAATTTTTATAATTGCCTGTACCTTGGAGGACTGTGGGTCTAGCTGTGAAGCTATACCAGGTGGCCTGGCCTTCCCTGGATTTTTATTTACTCAAAAGAAATTCCATTTTTCTCCCAAACCCATGTTGTTCCCCCCCCCTTCTTTTGTCTTTGGCGAGATTGTCAGTTTTCATTTCTTGGGTGGGTGGGGGGTGGTGTTTCTGTTTTCTTGCTGAAAAAGGAATGGTTGTTAAATTTTATTCCATGGTTCTCTGTTTGTGAGGCCATCAGCCACAGGCTTGAAACCCAGCCCCAGCTCGTGGACGCGCTTCTAGGTCAGCACTTGCCTCAGGAATGGAGAAGTTGTCTCCAGGCCCCCAGTGCAGAGCCCTGTGTGTCCCAGGGGGGCCCGTGCACCTCCCTGCGCTGCCACAACACCCCCGGCCCCCTGGGGGCTGCCCCAGGGGAAGGTGCAGTGCAGAGGAGCATCGCTGCCATGGCCTGCGCTCGGGGGCTTCCCAACGCGTCCAAATCCAGACCCGGGGGGACGGCCAGGTCATCTGCTGGGGGCCTGGCTGCTCCCCCGATGGGGCCAGCCAGGGCTGCGATCCTCTTCACGCACACCACAACCACAAAGGGGCTCTGCTTGTTGTGGAGCCCAGGCGCTGTTCTTCCTGAGGCTTTGGGGCTATTTTTAACCCTTGCTATGGTACTTGGTGCCATGTGGCTGCCTCTGAATTATTTGGTTTCTTAGTTGGAGGAGTTGATGTAAAAGCAAAGCGAGGGGAAAAGAAACCAGCAGACTCCCTGGAGACACCCTGCCAAGCCTGGGGGTGACAGTCGTTCTCACCATGAACTGCCTCGGCACATTTTAGTACCAGCAACACAAGGAATTAAAAGTATTTCACGCCTCAATTTTTGTTCAGATCTGGCATTTTCCTTCCTTGCTGTTCTAATTGTACTATTGCACCCACTGCTGGTAAAGGAGGAAAACTGCATTTCTAGATGCTACTGGTCATTCTTCCTCTTTGCACAAGCAGCTAAGAGCTTCTGACAATTAAGCTCCAAGCTTACACATTATCTGCAAGGTACCCGAATTTCAATCAATGTTTTGATTTTTATGTTTGCCTTCAGAATGGATTAGTATTGAATTCCTGATCTACAAGGTGTTTAATGCCTCTCTGGATATCACTGGCAGAACAGAAGTCTTTGAGTAGTTTAAATTGACCAGAAATGAAGATGGGAAAGTCACTTTGCACAGTCTGGATGGTAACTGCTAAACTCATATGCCGATAAGTACCCATGCACCTCATTCCTCTGAGTCAGTGATCTCTTTTGCTCCAAACACAGATGCTCATTTCTGTGTGATCTTGGGAAATCATGTATGCCAGGCGTGTTTGAGTAGCTACCTAATAACTGGATCAATGTGAGCACAAATAACAGGCAGCTGAGGGTGCTCAAACCAGGCCACCAACAGTATGGTTTCTAAAACTAACCCATCTGAGGGGGCAGTTGACAAGAGCACCAGTTCTTCATGTCACTGCTCTGATGTTACATCCCAAACCGCATGGCTGGAGGGAAAACAACACCCAGTATTAAGCTAAAATCCACTCTCCCACCAAGAGCCTGAGCCACCCACGTCCTGACACACAGGACAGCCTTTGCAGCATTGCCCTGCCTCCAGCAGTGCCCCGGCTCATGGGGCCGAGCCTCAGACAAGCCCTTTGGCTCTCCCCTGCCCTGGCTGCTCCTCGGTGAGGTGCCGCCTTGCCCAGCCCCAGGGGTGGCTCCTAGGAGCAATTTTTGCCCCCGTGCTTTGGTCCTGGGGAACACTGCTGGACGCACTCAGGGTGGGCCCTGCGGGTGCGGGGTTGGCATGTGAGGATGACGGGGGCAATCGCTGGGGCAGGAGGTGTCCCTGCTCCTCAGGCTCTGGCTGACAATAGATCCGTGCTGCTGGGAAACGCTCTGCCACCAGCCTGAGGTTTCCCCGGAGCAAAGATTAGCAAACCCACGAGAAGCACAGCATCACCCAGGCTCAGGCAGGGGGTGAGCCTTCCCCTGAGAGCCCACAGGATGCCCGTCCTTGCAGAGGGCACCCCATTTACATGATTAATGAAACAGTCGGGGTATTTTGTCCAGTGCTTTCACATCATCACCCGCAGGCATGGATCACTCGAGGCTGGTGGGTGCAGCTCAGCACCAGGCTTGTCCCCCCGCTAGCACCCAGCCGGCCATGGCCACGCACCCCACTCCTTGTGCTGGTGGCTGCCCCAGCGCCAGGCCATTTGAAATGTTATCCTGAATAACAGGGATGTCAGGCAAATTGTGAAGCTATGCTTGGCCCGGGGCTTATCTCCACTCAGCTGGGCACCATTTGGGTGCTCAGGGCTGCTGGTGGTACAGGAGTGGGGCAGAGCAGGCAGAGAGGCTCTTACCCGCAGCAAGGGAGCCGAGGTGAGGAGCAAGTCCCAGGCAAAACCACCCTCCCTGGTGCTTTGCTCCTGACCACACCTTGTTGCTAGAGCTACCTCTGAACATGTCTACCAAGCTGCAGGGGTGACTACCATGGCTGGCACTTGCGCAGTTACCATGCTCCTTGATCTAAAAATACAGTTAAAGTTTTACTCTTGAGATACATTGTAAAAACACAATTTTTAAGGGCTTTTTCACAATAGGGAAACAGTTCCCGGCGAGCTGTAATTCAGTTCCTGCTCCAAGGGGGGCCGGGGAGCGGTGGTGCCTGCGGGTGGCACTCACAGGTGAGCTGGAAGGGGAGGCGGGAGCTCAGCTGTGCCAAAGGCGGTGGCTTCGGCGCCAGCGCTGGACAGAAACCAAACACGGATATTTATTTATAAATCACCGTGCTTTGCAGGCAAATTACTTCTCCTTAGCTCAGAGGAAACAAAGTACCCAGGAGGGGAAGAAAATCTAACTTTTGGGAGGTTATCGTGGTTTCATCCCTGAACATCTGCCAGCCCCAGTGTCAGCGTGAGGCAACAAATACATGGCACGAATCCGGCGAGTATAAAAGATGTGTCATTGCAAGAAGGAGTAGGAGGAAAATAGAGCAAGTTGACAGCTCACATCCTGTGCCATAATCCTAGAAATTGTTAATATTTACAAAATTAACAACTAATATAAGCGATGACAATCTCACTCCTCCTGGTTGTCATGAGGATATTAACAGTTACCACCCTCTCCAAACTGGAAATATTAGCCATCTCCGGAGCTCCTGCTGCTCAGCACGCGTGGGGACGGCACAGACTCGCCCTCCCAGCTCTCGTACCAGCACCAAGCCGTGAGGCAGCGCCCATCACCCAAGCATTGCTGGGGCTGGAAATGCCTCCTGACCTCACGCTGCTCCCTGGGAGCTAGCAGCGGGTCTGGCAGAGCAGGAGGCAGGTTTCTCCCTCTCCCTGGCTCCTCAAGGGGCCCAGCACCCAGCCTTGCTCACTGCAGCGCAGTGGGGAGAGCCCGGAGGAGGAGGATGGGGAGGATACATGGTGCCAGAGAGAGGAGAAGCGAGGGCCGTGCTGGCTCGGATCGCACCTCCGGACAAGCTGCCACTTCAGGAGAAATGCCCATGCTGCGGGTGCGATTTGCCAGCTGTAAGGCTGGCAGCTAATTGATGAACAGATGCTACAGTGTCATTTCCTTAATAGGAAAGACCTGGCTAAAACCAAAATAAAGATGCTTGAATACCAGCAACTGCATGGGAAACACATTTCCAGACTACCAATCATAAAAAGGTGAAACTTTAGAATCACAGTGTTGTTGCCCACATTTTTTTAAAAAATAAGAAAAATAACAGCAGTGCCCAAGTTCTTAGAGCTGAGATTATTTTGTTTGTGGTTGGTTTTGTTCTTTTTTTTTAATCTGTTATCTGGCCATCAGGAGGGCTGCAGGAGGCAATACAGGGTTAACAGACACTCTTAAGTACAAGAAAACTGTGGATGGTATCTGCACATGTGGGATTTCTGGCTTAATTTTGCCCTATCTTTAGCAAGGAGCATTAATTCCCCAGGCCACTCTTTGCACAGGCACAGCATATCAGTCTTATGGTAATTTTAAAAAGTTTTCTTTGTCAAGATGCATTGTATGCAAAAAAATCGCTAAACTCTTTCCAGTTCACCGTATGCAAAATCAAAACAGAGAATTACCTGCATCATTGTTTTCAAAGAGCTCCCAGGTGCTGGAAAGCTGTAAGAAACAAATTTCCTTCTCACAGGAATAATTTTCTCCCCTTGAAGTGGCACGTTGTTGGCTGTATGAGAGGTTGGCACAAAGAGGCAACTTGACCGAGTGACCATGAAAGAATGGATGGCAAGAAAGTCCTTTTCAAGGCTCCCTCAGATTAGGGATCTCATCGTCAACTGGGCCAGTGAAACAATATTGACCAGAGGAGCAAAGAGCTGCCTTTACAGAGCGCTGTGCTCCAGGTAGCACAACACAATTGCTCACCTTGGGGCAGGACCCAAGGACTCACTGGAAGTGGCCTCAGTTTGATGGATCCTCTGGAGAAATGACCACAGGGACCATCAGAGGGACCATTGTGAGCTGTGATGCTCATTAATTTGTTCACCACAGTAGGGCACAGCAGGTCCTTTCCTTGAAGTACAGTGGTGAAATACATGTGACCCAGTGAAATGAAACAAGTTGTTTCTACCTATTACAAAAGCAATGACTCTAAAGAACCGATACTTAAAATCATCAAATTCACATTAAAACTGTTGTGTAGTTTGCCCTAAAAAGCTGGTACCTTTTCAGAAACACTAAAACATTAGCATGTTACATCCCAGATGGTTTGCTTTTCTTCATCTTTTATTCTGCCCTGAGCCCCTGAAGAGCACTTCTTAGACCCCCATTTTGTTTTCTGTTTGTAAAGCTTTATACATTTCAGTTTTTCATCGTCTTCTCAGATCATTATCTTATTTTCTCATATTTCTTTTCAAGAAACTTCTATTTTTCCCATCTGCCACCATCTTCAGTATAATACTTCTCCCTTCAGGATTTCTTTTATCCTTCTCATCTTTACGCCTTTCACTTTCTCTTCCCCAGACCCTTCATTCTTGCTTTTGCTTGTCAAAACTGCTTCTTCCTCCTTCTTGGGGGAAGAAGTGGGAAGGTTGGGTGGATTTTTTCGCTATGAACACCCAGGAATGCTCCAATCAATACTTGGAAACCCTGCAGAGGAGAGCTTGCACGAGTCTTTCAACACTTTTGAAATTTGCAACAGCAGTTAATGGAAGTCTGACTAATGCTTGAAAATCAGCAGCTTTATTTTAAAGTGGTGCTGTAGCTTCCCACCATTAACATTCTCAGGCCTTCCCCTACAAGCTTTTATTTTTACATTGCAGCCTCTACTCCGTGCTTTGAAACACTTGTAGCCCTGTAGAAACTCCACTCTTTCTAAATCCAAAGACACAAAGCAGATGGTGGACTCAGTCTCAGACACCACCCAGATGCCTTTAGCTCTGCCTGGATTACTGTACAAAGCAAAGGAGAGCCATAGTGCTACTCCACTCACAGAAAACCATGTCCAGGTGTACCCAGGGAGATTTCAGAAGAGCGGCGAATCCAGTTTAGCTGCAAGTGAGCGTACGTAAACCATCCTCCAGCCTGAAAGCAGGGGTTCAGCCATGGCTGCAGACATCTGTCAGGAGAGCAGCGGCTCAGCCCTGTGGTCACTGCCACCCCCGAGGGCTGGGGTAGCTTTCAGTGCCAGGGACGGATACCGGGGGGACAGATCCAGAGCCTCTTCACCCCTTCCCGATAGATGTGCCCTTGCTATGTATTCTGTTCCAAAAGGAATTTGCAGCAGTAGTTTGGGGATCTGACATTTCACTGACATTTCTTCAGGGCTTTTCGTAGCATGATTCTTATTGTCATTAGGTACCCTCACGGGTTAATGCCTACACTAGATTTAATTGTGTGCATTCCAGCTGGGGGCCAGTTTTTGCTGGGAATTCTGAACATGCAACCAACCTAGTGCCTCCATGGCCCTGTTTGAGTTGGACCTGTTCCCCCAGACAGATCACTTAAGAGGTCTGGAAAATCCTCTACAGAGCTTTTGATACTTAGAATTGACTGTTCCTGACAAGTCTACCATTTTTACTGTTTTCCATCTGCCTACCAAGGCTGCCTCATTCTTTTCAAGTATCAAAGACCACTTAAAATGTGTCTAAAGCTTGATGCCAACTTCCTAGTCCTGCTTGCCAATTCAAAAAATCTGTTGCAAAATGTATGTCAATACATTTATTCCCTGACTAAGGCAACCATGTATTACTTAATTGCTGGGGTAATCCTAAATGCGATTGAGAGGCTGATGCTGATAACAGTCTTCAGATAGAAAACAGCTTTTGTAGAGAGTATCATTTTTAGTATGATATACTGGAAACCTTTTCTTTCCTCATTGAGCACAACAGGCCTGTTTTGGCAGTCTGGGTGTGTTTCCTGTCTTGTAGCCGAAACTCAGCAATGAAATTCAGGTATAAAATCCATGAAATCAGAAATCAAGGGCAGGAAGGTTCTGACACAAGTGATCTAGGTATGAATATCTGTTCTTGCTCCTTGAGTTTCCTGGTTAGCTTTTCCTCTGCTAAGACTAAAATTGTTTTGAAATCACCGTCTGTAGATTTTATGTTTTTCTTCCCCACTGGTAAGACCTGAAGCTATTTGAGATGCTAAACAATTTACAGCTTCTGAGCTTGGTTGTGGTGCCAGCTTTGTACAGATAAATATAGAACCTGTGGCATTTTCAAAAGCCATTTGGAACAGCTCTTCAATACAAGCACTTTCAGCAGAGATTAAATATATTATTTGGGTTTTCTGCCTAAAAAAAAAAAATCACTTAAAAAATTGGCAGAAATACCATTTTCTTCCAATGAGAAAGTTCTCTTTCCCCAAATTGAGGCTGGCAATTGGCAGCTCTTTACAAAGACTTTTTTTTTTTTTTTTTTTTTCTTTCCTCTCTCTCTTTCCCTACTCCTTGATTTCAAAAAACTTCAAGGTAAAAAAGCAGGACATATCAATGTAAAAAAGAAATAGAAACTGGTTAAAATTTTTCACTCCTTGAACAGAATGCTTTACATTGAAACTAACTTGTATCAGAAAAAATCCTATCGCATTCCTACATAAGAAGTTAATACATTGCAGAAAACTGGACACACACATTCCTCAAGGATTTTGATATTCAGAAGCCCTATTAAAGAAACTGAAACACAATACAAATAAAGACCTTTATTAAAATCACTTGGAATATTATATGAAATTTAATACCATGTAATATAGGTGCAACCCCCCCAATATTAACAGGATGTGATATATGTGAAGAGAGGACATTAATATACATATAAATAGAAAAGCTAAAATATGTTTGACAGTGATATATTAAACGGCTTCATAAATGTGACCATAATTAGGAGAATATGCAATTTTGTATTCCTTAAGCAGTATCTTCTAAAGCAGTATACATAGTAAATTGCTTTTACCTCTAGTGTCTGCTTTCTTATGAGTAAAAGAAGATGTATAGGAATATTGTAGGCACATGCAAAAGCAATGTGAAAGTTATAAAAACAGAGGCAGAAGCCAGAGACTTATTTGTTCTTGGCTGCCAGAGGCTTACGGCTGATCTTCTTTGACTTGTCATTGTTCTTCTTTGGAGGTTCAGGATTTGCCTGCATGTGTCTCCCATAAAGACTGTAAGGAAATGAGACAAAGATTATTTGTGATACAACCATTAAACACAGGCTTTTACTCTGCAGCATGTTAAACAATACATCTAGTTACTATACATAAAAAAAGGAAGGTCATTATATTTATTTTGCCTCAATACACTGAATTTTCTAATAGATCTCATGCTGCAGTCCATAATATTAGGTTTTTCATGACTTATCAGGAGACTAACATCAAGAAGAGCTGGCCTTTGGAGCAGTGAAGGAGCAATCAGTTTGGCCTTCAGAAACTAGCAACCTTTAGTCTGTAGTAATGGGATTAAGGCTTGGAAAGCTGCAAGGATGTGTATTCAAGTCGACAATGACAAAAATTGGGTTGAACTGAAGAGATGGAGTGCCCACTTAGAGCAAAGTGAGCATCATCCCTAACCAGAAAACCCAAGGGCTTGATAATGTGACAGAGAGCAATGGTGTCACAGCTGCCTTTGCTGCTCACACATGATTGATAGTACTGGGACAGCTACCAACACATCAATGCCACATTAGTAAGTGCGACTGATTAAATGTTGACAAAGTATCCTACAATTAAGATGACTAGCATTCACAGCGAAGCTAAATAGACTACATGGCTGAGAGGATCTTGCTAAATATCACATAGTAATTAATAGATAATTTATGAGTAATCCTGATTAAACTAAATTAAAAACCTACCCAAAATAAACAGCTCAAATTTAACTTCCCTTATTGACAGAGAGTGCTTTTTGAAGACGTACTTCGCAGGGGTGCCAGTGCATCTAGAAGGGAACTGAGTTGAGCTTTGTTTCCACTCATTCAGCTGTATAAACACTGGCAGTGTTGACACCAATACTGGAATCCCTCTGAAAGGTGTCCCCCTGCTAATACTTCAGTCTGATGTTGGTGAGTGTCCACCCCAATCGTGTACTAGGCTGCTGCAAATCAAGTTGGACACTAACTTCTACCACTTGATAGGAATTCTGCTACTGAAGAAGATAATGGCACCAGTTCCCCTAACAGCCTTC
This sequence comes from Tyto alba, assembly GCF_018691265.1. Taxonomy (NCBI): domain Eukaryota; kingdom Metazoa; phylum Chordata; class Aves; order Strigiformes; family Tytonidae; genus Tyto; species Tyto alba. The sequence goes on from NW_024881313.1 coordinate 18,985,571, forward strand.
CCTGTGTCATTGCACCTTTGTCAAGAAACAGGACAGACCAGGGGCTTGGGGTTGAGAAACTCTGAGTCTTCCTAGAATTGCCTCCTGTTGTGTAAAAATCTGGATGGGTGGCCGCCAGCACTGTTGCCACGGAACCCAGGTCCTGCATCTTCATGCGTCTGGGGCAAGCAGAAGGTCCCAGCTGTTGTAGGCGAGCTGCCCTGGTCCATCACACACACCCCTGCATGCACTCACCCACTCTGCAGTCCGTGTGTGGAGCTTGCATGTCTGCCCAGCCCTTGTTGCAAACAAGGACCAGGTACAGATCCTTTTGCTATTTTGCTTAGTCATGTTGGAACTGACTTAGTTACTCATAATACGTTGCTTATCCAGAAAGCATGATATATACATACACATACACAGTTCTGAGGTGGATATCACTCTGAGGGGGTATCTCGGAGGTAAAGCGACTATTTGCAGTGACCTCTTCTGCTCTGCAGGCTGAAACTAATTTCAGCAGAGGACAGGCCCTCCTTCTACAGGGCGTGGTGGACTACGTAGTCAACTGTATGCAGGAGACATTAAACAAGGATCGAAACAGACAGAAATACTCCTGAATTACTGTGCTATGTGCTAGCCATGGAAGGGCTATTTATGTCATATACAGAGAGATTTTAGCTAAGACATTGCTCTCTCCAGATTCCTGAGGAGGGGAGGTGGAGACGGAGGTGCTGAGCTCTCCTGCCTGGTATCCAGTGACAGGACGTGTGGGAATGGTTCAGAGCTGCACCTGGGGAAGTTTAGGCTGGACATTTGGGAGCATTTCTTTACTGAGAGGGTGGTCAAACGCTGGAATAGGCTTCCTAGAGAGGTGGTCGTTGCCCCAAGTCTGTCTGTTGAAGAGGCATTTGGACAACGCCCTTAACAACATGCTTTAACTTGGTCAGCCCTGAATTCAGGCAGTTGGACTAGGGGATCATTGTAGTTCCCTTCCAACTGAAATAGTCTGTTCTATTCTGTTCTGTTCCGTTCCATTCCACATCAGGAGGTTAAAAGCTCCTACCTGTTCTGAGCTTTATTTTGCTGTATCTGGAAGATACTTCAACCCTGGGGTTCCTGGATTGCAAAATGGGATTAGAGATTCTCATAGGGTGGGGGGTGGAAAGGCAGCGCTTGCTTTCAGGTCCTCAGCAGCTGCATTTTTACATCATGCTGCTAAGCAGGCTGCTGTCAAGGTGCACTGTACCCAAAACAGCCTTGCTCAAGGAAAATACAACTGTAAACTATGACATTACTTCACCTTACTGAAATTTTATGTGTGCTATCACCTACTGTCAAAAAGGGATCAGATGCCACTTCCTGATGAACACAGAGAGCCCTGACCCTCCGTGATAACTGCATACTTACTATTAGCTACAATACACACATTTTCCTTTTCATATGAGATACAGCCTGAACTCCACAAGGCTATATTTCATCCAAGTACACAGTATGTGTGCTAATCAAATATCCATCCTAAGTAACTGTCCTGTTTTGGAAGGTGTTAAGTGAGTTGAGGGAGGGAAGATACGGAAGGAGATGTTTTGGCATCAGGTAATACTATCATTGTGGAAGAGCACAGAAGTGTTATTCATGGAAGCTGTCCTATCAGAAACCAATCCAGGGTAGAAAAACTCAGGAAACAAGCAGCACCTTGTTCTCAATGATATGCAGCACAGCATTTGAACTACTGTCAGCAATAATTCTGTAACTCGGAGAAGTCAGCAACAGAGAAGTGAAAATGCATGTTCAAATCTGTGAACATCAATAGTTAGTTAAATGCTAAATTAACATTCAAGTTGGTTTTTGACTCTAGAGAAATAGTGCTATGTTGGAGTAGAATGTGAGTTTTTTTCATATAATAAGGAAGCCCCAATTTTGGACTTTAAACACTGAATTAACAGAGAATCCACCGATCCACTGCATCTGAGCACAAAAAAACTTAGCGGATGGGAAGAGAAGTCCCCTGTCACTGTCCTGTCTTGCACCTCCTGCTGCCCTACAGCTCCTTTGCCCTGTTAGTGCTAACCCAGAGAGGACTGTAACAGATTTAGTGTTTTTCAGGTGTTACATACCCTTTTTTTGCTCAGGTTGGTTTAGGCTCCACTTTTTTGCTTTGGAAACTGTGTATGAATTTCCCTCTCAGATGACACTTTTGGCATTCATTGTGCCCCTCACTTCCTGCTTTCTCAGTGCAAATGTTCAAGTTTGTGAACTGGTAGAGCTCAGATTAGTGAACTTTTTCTGAAGTAAAAGGGTGTGGTGGGAATACTACTGACTACACCGATGCTTTTGAAGTGCAGAAACTGAATATTGACAATCTTGAATGAACTTCAGAGTTCTGGTAAAGTCTGCTTGGGCAAGGCCTTTTGATTGCAAAATGAGGTCCCGCAGCCACTGCATGTGTTAAGCAATAAAAATCCCAATTGACCTGTAAATATTTTTGGTAGCAGTTTTTCTTTTATATTTGCTCCTTATGATATTCAGTGCTATTGGTACTCCAGCAATTCCCCCCACCTCATGGAAATACTATGTTAGTAGCAGTAGATGTGCATGAATTGAAGACGTCTGTAGTACTTTTATATTCTTTTTACTTAGTCTCATGTCCAACCACTTCTGCTGGCACATACACTGAAGTTTCATTCAGGAAAATAATTATTGGGTTTGAAATAAACAAATCAAATATATCTACTTAGGTTTCTCTGGCAAAATTTCAAGGAAGTTTCAGCTGCACATTGCTATCACAGTTGAAGAAAAGTGCTTTACAATCTAACACAGCAGTTTGCTACACAAAGAGCAAGGATCAGACGTTTTTAGATTATACAAGCCTTCACAGACAAGAACTCTCTCTTGTGTTTGCACACATCAAATATGAGGAGACATATGGTGCCAAAACAACATTTAAATACAATAATGACTGTGATAATGCCTCTGGGACAGAATTTGCCTTCTGTTACACTAGGGAAAAGAGAATTCACAATTTTCAATGAACTTCTGGCACAACAACAGACATCACTTTCATAGCTCCCAAGAAAAAAAAAATAGAAGAAAAAAAAAAAAAAAAAAAAGAAAAAACCTAATGGAGCTGTTCCACATGGGAAAGTAACTATCTGAATTACATGAGAACCTATAACCCTTTGGCTGTAATAGAAGTGGAGTTTACATATACAGTCCATAATGATTTTGGTACCTACTGGAAGGATACAGCCACAGGAACCATAGGTTGCATGTCACTGTCTGTCAGCCAAGCTGTACTGTGTACATGCTCTTGCTCTGGCATCACTGTGAAGTCAAATGTGTTAGGCAGAGACACTCGCACACCGTCCTTGGCAGCAGAGGTCGGCTTAAGACACACACATGGACAGTTCTGCAGCTCAGCTGATGGATGGTAATGTACAAGGAGTTGGCACCCTGACATACCTGGTTGTATGACTAGACCCTTAGTGAAGGCAGATGGTTTCCATAAACAGGCAAGGGAATATTGGGGCAGATTGTGGCTACTGTTTCAGGGCAGATTTGTGAGATAAGTGCTGATAATACATTGACGGCAACATCTTCACACTTGGATTTTGGAACGTCACCTGTTCATGGGGCTGGTATAGCTCTGAGGAGGACACTGCACACAGCTCACAGACCAAAACCTCAGCTAAGTAATAAAATATGGAGCGTAAATAAATGTTTGAGATGTCTGTGGTTTGCAGCAACAGTCAGAAGATATTTGTTATCACCACAGTTCACAAACTGCTGAACCTTTGAACACTTAGCAGCTGCAGTATTGCATGCAGCCTACTCATTGTTAGGGTGAAAAGGGAGATTAAAAGCAAGACTGAAAATGCAGAAAGCCCTCACATAGAGATTTCCAGTTGCTTTCTTTCCTTGTATATTTTTCAAAGCAAGTATCTCTCATGAACATAAATGTTTTTTTGTATGCAAATATAAACATAAACAAAATCTCCCTGCATTCTCTGTCTGCCCCACTGGAAGTAACAAATGAGAGCACTATGGCTGCTGCAGCAAAACTAACAATATCAAGTGAGAAAGATGCTCATTAAACTTCATCATTCTGTCTACTTTAATGATGCTTTTACTTAATAAAAATTCCCTGAGCAGTTGCAAGGATATTAGGCAAGGTCTTTGGTTATGTATCAGGGGTCTAAGCTGTCACTAGCAAGCATGCAGTTCAGGAGGGGCATTCCCAAGAGAAAAGAGTGAATACAGCTTTCTTGTAATAAATTCAGAGAGAATCAATAACCACAGCCTGCCACATTACTTAAGCATTTAGGAAAGTAGGTGATCCTTCTAAATTAAACTACAAATTGCTAAATGTTGCATGGAGTCTTGTAACTTGAAAGCATACAGTCTTGCTACCAAAATATCTGAATTTAAAAAAGAACCATAGTTAGAATTCATGAAGTTCAAAAGAGCTATTTTCAAACACCCCCTTTAGCACAATTGCTTACAATTTTTCTTTCTTGTACAACAAAATACTCACTAGCTGAAGGCTACATGCTCCCAGAGATGAAAAGAGTGAATTTGTGTAAGCTAGTGAACTAAACTGTTTGATGCACACATTGATTTTCTTGAGTTTAAGCATTTTGAAAGAGGATTTCAAGAATGAGCCATAAGAAATACATTGCTCACACTTTATGTCTGTAATAGACCTCCAGGGTGAGCATGCAGCATGAAAAGGATGTGCACGGTTAAATATGATTCTGGAGAGATGCTACCTCCAGGTATACACCGTAATCTGAGAAACAAAGGTGAAACATTCCAGCACTGTTAGCTTTTCCAAAAGCTCAGACTCAGGTTCAGACAGATATTTAATGCTCAGATGCAGCTTCAAGTGTGGGTATTTACAGTGACCTCAGTAGGACAGTCCCCAGCTCCAGCTGCTGAAGCAGGAGAGGGGAAAGGCAGAATCAGTGGGGGTACCACTAGACACCCAAAGCTGAAATAAGCACTTGCATGACTGATACATGCTGGCTAGCCTGTATTAGTTACAACTCTCAAGCACTTACTGCAAGATGCGTTTGCCTTGACAGTTTTTGCACAGCTAGCTTATGGTATTCCCTCTGAGTGACTGAGACTGGCCTTTTCTCCTGTATGAACTGCTAACACATCACCTCAAACTACCTCTCCCAGGAAGTGGAGAGATACTGGGGTTTAATTTGCCAATAATTAATGAGTGAGAGAAAGTACTGGGGGTTAAAATTACTTTGCAAATATATAATTTTGGTAGTTTATCTATAATTTATTTTTCTTCTCTGTGACACAAGTCAGATGATTTAAATTAAGAGGAACATTGCATGGGTAAGTAAAATGAATATTTGGTTTCCTTGCACACTCGATGGCAAGCTGCAGTTTTAGGATTCTTAATAAGGAGCACAGACAAGAGCGACTCATTTTATTTATCTAATTTTTTGCCCCTTGTTTGCGAGTGCTTTGAGAGCAGATGGCAGCAGTGTCAGAGATGTTCATCATCTGAGGCTCTCTGCAAGTTTCTTCAAAAAACTCAGCTTTAGCCTATCATCTGTCTGTGTACCAGCTCACTCCTCACGCTCCAAAACGGAGGCAGCCCTGGCTGGTTGGAGGGGGGCAGGCGCTGGTGGTGCTGCATGCCTGCTATGCTGCAAGAGCCTCTGGGCTACCAAACCTGCAGCTCTTAATGTGCTGTAAAACTGCTCCAGTATTTTTAAGTCTGTAAGTTTGTCTTCATCTATTGCCTACTCACACTCTGGTATGCCTAATACTTCAGACTGCCCCAAATCTCCACACTCCAGAGCACAGCCCTAAGATACTCCCAAAGTGTAACAACCTGAAATACTTTTCCATTCCTTCCACCTGCCCCAATAATCTTCATAACCCAAGGTTCCTGCAGACTTTGCCCTGGCATCACCCTTCCTAATGCCCCCAAATCCTGCTCTTCACCTTTCAGAGAGACTTTCTGCATCACCAGAAATTCCTAATTCCCTCAAGTGCTTTCTGAGGTCTTCACAGAGGCACTCCACGGGGGAATTGATCACCTCTCCCCATCTTGGTTTATCTCTTTTTTGTAGTTAGTTTCATTTTTTTGGAGCCCAAATTAGGTAAGGAGGATAGGATTCAGTACAGGTGGAAAGCTAGGTACTCAAACCCATGTTGCAGTCAGTGGAGATCTGGATAATGAAGCCAGTGGAGTAGAGAGGTTTTTTTGGTGACTAAATACAAGTGTCTACTGTGAGATGCTTAGTTGCTATACTCTGTTACGGATTGTCACCAACTACAGTGGACAGTGGGCAGCTAGCTGACATGTAGACATTCACGTTTAGATATTTTTAAATGCTAGATGAAGTCTACCCAAAGCAACCACTCCCTTTCTGTTCCCACTTTGCACGCTCTCACAAGCTGTTAGCTACCTTACATTACAGACTCTGCTGAGTCATACAGCCCAAAGTTGACTTACTGCAAATTCCTGCCTAAAAACACTCCAAATCTCCATCAGCAAATAAAAAAAAAAGTATTCTGTCAAAATTGGCCCAGAGCTCACTGTCTCAGTGACTGTGTAGAATGTTCATCCTCCAAAATAAGCCCATCTATCCCATGCATCTCCTACTGGACACTTCACCATTCAGTTCCCCGTAGGGATCACCTCTGCTGGATCCCTCAACCCCAGCCTCCCCCCTCTACATTTGCTGTGATATATACCTGAAGAAGAGAAAGACTCAACCTCTATGTGCCATGTCTCCCACCCTCCTTCCCTACAGGTTACTGCCAGAGATGGACCCTGACCAGATGGACTCCTGGCCTGAGCACAGGAGCTCCCTGTGGTGCTCCTCACAGTACCATCATCAGTCCTGCTGTGACGGCTCAGCAGTTGTAAAGGCAATACAGTCCAGCTGGAGACACCTCAGGGGAGACGTGTCTGTATGAGGAGATTTGAGCCAAGGTAACTTTGATTTACAAAGACCTGCTCTCCTATTGGGCTGGCAATTGCTGGATAACTTTAATTCTGCCAGACATGTCCGTTCTTAAATTGGTTAATTTAATCACTGATTCTTTGAACTCACCATCATGCATGTTAAGAAGAACTATTTTTTTTTTTTCCAGAAAGGAATTCCAAGTAGGTGTTAGACACTTCTTTAATTAATATACAGTAATAAAAGAAGGCCTTCTCCTTATATTCTCTGAGGCTAGCAGCCTTTTGAAGCAAGTACTTTAAATGTGAGGCTTGTGAGGGGAGCACAGCTGGAAGCTCATAGAAACCTAGCAAAAAAAGAAGCCTTTTTTAAAGGAAAATGTACGGGCCAAGATTTGCAAAACTGGCTAATGACTTTGCATACCCAACTTGAAAGACCTTTTGTCAGAGAGAGTTTTGAAAGCTCATGGAACGTCAGCATCTGCTTTCTTAAAGTTAGACCTATCTAATATGTGGGGAGCATAGCACTGAAAACCTCAGCCATGCTACAAAGCCAGGCACGCACAAGGAGGTCCTCCATGGAACTGTCATGAAAATAGAGAGTACGTGCTTATGCTTATTTCTTTAATAACAGAGAAAAACGTGAATTAAGATTTCATCTAGAGAATCTATTATGCTGATTAAACAACTCCCAGCTAGCCCAGTATAATGAGATGGCAGCCTGAGAGGACCAGGGAGAGACCAATCCATTTCTGCACCTGGACAGTCCTATCAAGACTGTCTCAATTATGAAGAATGTCTCACCTGGAACTCATCTTCAGTTGCATCCAGGAGGGCTGATTTCTCTTCTCACACTCCATTTTAAATGGATCGGTGAGTGGTTCAGCCTACAAGTGCAGAGCAGTCCCTGGATCCACCCCAGGCATGGAGAAACCTCAAAGGTCAGACCTGAAGTCCTCACAGCTGAGAAATCCCACAGATGGCAGTGGAATATTTGTCCCCTTGTTTTCACAGATCAAATGGTGCTTTCCCACTTATGTATGACCAGGAAAAACAATTTAGTGCCTGATACAGGCATCAGCTGTAAACCCTGAGGGCTGAGGTATCCCCTAGAACAAATGACATCCTCCACCTAATGAAGCAAAAGGAATTAAGAGCTGCAGAATCTTCACAAACAGGCTTGGCTTCTTTAGCAGAAGCCAGCACAGGTGGCTCCAGAGAAAAATGCACCAGCAAGAAAAAAAAAGACTATTCAAGTGAGAAAGAAGTGTGTTCTGTTTACTGAAGACATCTGTACTGAAGATACCTTGTCTTTACGTATTTGTAATTCCATGAGCATGCAATAGATCAATCAACAGTTTGTTCCATTATACCAAACCATGTTATTTGGGCCATATTCAGGGCCACCTGCCTGCTCGCAAACTACCCCGGACAGGCAGGGAACGCGGTGCAGAAAACATACTGGCACGCAGCACAGACACCTTCCTGGTGGCAGCCAAACACAGTCTTCTTCATTCTTATGTCATTTTAATGTTGTTGTCCACATGGAGTCCTTTGGGCTTAAGTAAACCAGTGCTCATTTTCCCTTTTTCAATGCTGTACTAAGGGGCTTGCTGCTCAGATAAATCCCCTTACATAATCTTTATTATTGATTTACTACATGCATTTTGCTGTGCACCTAATTAACATTAAAAAGAAGGAAAACAGAGGGTAAAAATAGCTAAGTGCAAGCCAAGGAACTTTCTTTAAGTTGTTCTACGTCTGGCAGGTATGCATTTCTTTTCCAGTAACTAGACAAAGTGTACCAATAAAATGTATAGAAGCGACGCTGGGTAAATACTGATACGCAGAGTCTCTTTTTTTCTCTCTTTTTTTTTTTTTTTAAGCAAAACTGAAGTGTCTGAGTTAATCTGAGCCTGCTCTGCTGCACACTGGGGATGACCGATGTCACTGGCAGCAGTAGGGAGAACATTCAGGGGACCACAGTTCTCCACACGCAGGGTTTACACGGGTGCCCTGCTCTGCTGGGCTGGCTCACATGCCCCTTGCAGGGCATCTACCTTCGGCATCCCTACCAGCTGCAGGGCTGGCTGCCTAACGGCTCTTCAAACTAGACATGAAGACCAACCAGTGATGAGGGACACGGTGACATAGTGGGGAACTCAACCAACCTAACACCCCTGAATCACCACTCCTGAGACTCTCAAAGTTGAAGCACTAAGTCCCAGTCCTGCCGCACAAACCACTTGCATGATCCAACACAAGAAGCTTTCTGGAAGGCTGTGCAATCTCTGGGGACCACTGTGTAAAGGGGGCACAGGACTTACTGTGGAATGCTTAGGGGGAGTCTTGGAACTGAACAAAAGTATTTAAGGATTATACGGGATTTACGAGATGTTTAGGGGAGGGACCAAGAGAGTGGAAGGGAGGGATCAAGATGAATGGCAGAGAACAAGTGCAGAAAAATGGAGAGAGGATCAGGTGGGGAATAAATGAGGCCAACAGCGTGCAAGCAGTTTGGCTAAGCTCTGTGCCAAATCAGCTCCACTTTGTCCTACCTAAACCCTGTTTCTAGATGTTTTCTGAATGTGTTCTCTGTTCTGACAGCATGCACGCAGGACTCATCAGCAAAGTTCAAGCCAGACTAGCTGGTCACTAGGATGGACTGAGTCCTGGATACTGGAGAGATCAAGGGTCTGGGACCAGGTCCCAGGGAAGCTGAGGGTCTGTAGGCTGGTAAGATTGGGTCTGGGAGCCTGATTCTTGAAACATCAAGATTTGGGAGCCAGGTACGCGAGGGATTCCTGACATAGGGTTTTCCCTGAGCGCTGATACCTAGAAATGCAGTCTGGCTGTTGTTTGTCCCCTCTGTGTTTATGTGGCCATCTGTCCTCCCACCATGCTAATCTGTTCATGGCTGGCCATGTGTATATACATATATATATACATGTTCTGAATTTGTGGTTAGCCTCGCTGCTGGCAGGGCAAGGGAACAGGGGTATGGAGCAGCTGCTCACTGCCATTGGTGGAAGAATCCCCTGGCTCCTCCAGCCCACTGGCTTTAGCTGCTTCAAACCGCTACCAGAAAATAGGTGAAGAAATGAGGAAACTCACTTCACCTTTTTGACACAAAGGACAACATCTGAAGTGCTACACATCACAGCCAATCCAATTTCACTCAGTCACCTGAGCCAGCTTTGTTTGACTCATGTTGGATATACTTTTCAGAGAGGCTGTTCCAGGGGAACCTTCTTGGATTGAATTTCTGAGCATGTATAACAGGTCAATGCAAATATTGAATTTTGCCATCTTCCTCATGAAATCTCTTTCCAGATGCCAAATATATCCCTTTCAACTGTCCCCTGGGCAACATTGGCACAAACACACCAATTATGTCAATCTTCCAGACACTTTGATGAGTTGAGCTCAGACACGTCTACATACATGCAAAGAGCAAGGAGATTCAAAGCTAATTTCAAAATCATCACTATTCATGTTAAAATGCTGGAATTTTGAAAGCCAGAGATCAAGTACGTCATTATGGAAGAAAAAAATATCAATACAATGGTTTTCCAGCTATAAACATCTACTGCAGAAGACCAAAGATGGTCATACAAATACCATGTAATAAAATGATACAGGCTATTCACCCCATCTTCCAGCCAGTTTTGAACAAAGCATCACACCATTCATATTTGGCAAACAATTACTTGGTTTTAAGCAAATCTTTGGCATTTTTCCATGGCTTTTACTGTGCCAACAAAGCTGTTCCAGAATCTTTTCAGGAGAGACCTATGTTATGTGGCAGCCAATAATCTTTATGGTAACACTGCAATGAAAATGTCGCTTACGGTAATGAGCAGAGATCATAAGTTAAGCCCCAAGCTACCTCTCTATTATTTTTCATTACAGTCTTTCTGGGTTCAAGAGTACTCAGGGAATTACACCAAACTAGGCTCACTAGTCAGCTCTTCATTACTCAGACCACACTGAAACTGAGCAGTCAGCAAACTGAACCCGCTCCTGAGGTAACACAAGACATCAACATTTGTTTGACAATTTACCATTTCTTTTTTAGCTTGTCCTCTTTATTAAAGCCCTGTTTTGTAAAACAAATTTGCCTACAGTTGGAGGTGGTTCTGAAACAACAGGAAAATCATGTAATATTTTTTCATGCCACTAAGACCTTATGTTTTCCTGACAGCAGTGTTTTTCCCAGATTTGCATTCCATAGTGCTGGATGAGCTAGGTGAGACAAGAAGTCTCACTTGCTATGTGAATCCTTGTCCCTGCTCCATTGCAGATTTTTACACTGGCTTTCTTGCCTCTTGCAAATCAAGAAGCTGACCACTCCTTTGGAAAACAGCAGTTACACTGACATCAGTGACTTCTGATGTCAGCCAAGCCACATGATTTCCCAAGTTGCTTTCAGTGTCCTTCAGTGTCCATAGTGTGAAGAACACAGAGTCTTTTGAAAGGCCTTCCTCTCCAGTGATGTCTGTCAAGATGAAATGGCAACATAGTGTCGGTCTGATTTTGATTTCAGCAAAATCAATACAAGTTTTGCTTCTGATTTCAGTGGGTACAAGGTTTGGCCTTAAATGTCATGCACTATATTCCTGACAACTGAAAATCCACAAGTGCACACAGTGCAGCACAGGCTATTCCATAAGACAGGTCTCATCACTGTCTTCTTGGAAATCACCTACATTTATTATTTTAGCTCTCTCCTGAGCAGAGTGACTTGGGAAGTGCAAAGACCTCTAGATTATTTAAGTATAACAATAGTGGTTTCATAATAATTTGTATTGTAATTAGTGTTGGCAACTGAGGCATATCTTGGAAACTGCAAAAACAAACATGGCCTTACGATATTAATCAAACAGCACGTTCTTTGTTATTCAAATCATCTACACAGGGCCATTATTGTTCATGCAAGCAAACAGGCAAACTGCACTTGCAGTACAGCTCACAGGGCCCAAACAATGAAGCAAACATATGAACATCTAGGCTGGCTATGAACACTGGAGTGAAAATCATGTCTTCTCATCAAGTGCTAGTAATAGCTAGGGCCAATGAGTCATTCTGTAAGCTTCTTAATGCACGCAGTAACCAAAATAGTTTCTCTTACAAGGAAGGTGGGATTATACATACCAGTATGATCCAGTTTTGTGGAACATCTTTTTGCCATAGGTAGGCAGCACTCATCCTGAATTGTTGGTGCTTACGTACGCTCATGAGTTAGAGGAACAAATATGGAACTCTTACTTAAAAGGACAAGAACCAGTTTACTCGATCATTAGACATTTGCAAAAGGCACCCCCGGGAGCCTTCAAGAGTGATGCAAAATAAACCAGTAGTTCCACCTGCTTCTGGGCTAGAGGAAAAGTAACATGGAAATGAAACCACGTGCACTGAATCAGTCTAGGTGCCATGGTAGCAATGAAGGCAGAAAGAGTGCAACAACAGGGAACCAAACCCCAAGCTGCAGACTTGAAGAATAAACTTCAGCACAACTACTCTGACTCTTCTTAGCAACATGTTGGAAAACACATTGCAGGGAGGGCAAACATGGTCCTTGGACTACTGTCCTTATTTTTTGGTTCCTCAACACACAGGCTACTATCATGTTTGCCAAATCCCAACCTATACACACAAGGTAGCCAACAGGCACCCCCTTACTGAGAAGCCACTCTAGTATTCCCCAAGCTTGAGGCATGGAGCAGATTTATGAGGAATGCAGGAGTGGAAAAAGCAAAGTGGCAAAACATTTGTCAACAGCTGTCTGTCACTGAGAAAGCACTTCATTAGCCTGTCAATTGCACAGTGTCTAGGAGATACATTTATTGGCAACTCACTGCCAATTGATCCAACATCTATATAAAGCTCTTATGCAATGAGCTTGCTGACTCACATGACCATGACATCTATAGAGAACTAATAGCTGTACTAAGCCCCAAATTGCTCTAATTTCTAAACACGATGAAACCAGAAGTGGTAAAATCCCATTAACATCTCAACAGCTAGACCATATTCACTGCTCGCAACACAACATTTCAAAATGAGATTAATTTTTGATACACTTCATAGGTGGGGTATGAACTCACGGTGAATAGAAGTCCTTATACAAAACACTGTTTTTCACTTTTATGGGCATCTGTGCTTATGGGATTACTTCTGAAATACAGGGAGTCTGCATCTTCTACTCCCTCAATTTAGCATGGAAGTACCCAGTGATGTTCAATTCTGTACACCAACCAACTGCTCTGCGTGGTTGGGTCCCCCAGCCTCTCATCGGGTTAGGATAATGCGGCGATGGCTAATTGATCCTGCAGTGGCTCTGACAACTGGCAGTCACTTCACACAGCCAGCAGCATTCCTGCAGAGCACTCACTGCTAACCCTTGCTTGCTTTGCTTTGTACTACCTGTTTTATCATTTCATGATAAGGCAGCATCAAAGACAGCAGGAGTAACCTATTCTGGCATCTCCATCTGGCACTATATATCAGACTTGTGCTGCTCTGGTGGATTAGTTTCAGATCCCTGTTGGCAGATCAAAGGCAGCAATAATAACCACAAATCAATCCCTCTTTAAGGCCTAAAACATCTTCCTCACACAGGATGCCTCATTTCTTCACCACTCCAGAGCCCTTATAAATACCAACTCTGCCTAGACACAACAGTTGTATGCAGATACTCAGGCCCTGGAGAATTTGGCACTGGTTTCAGCTGCTTTCTCCTATTCACTGACAAACAAAATGAGCAACATCAGTAGAGAGAGGCTCATGTAGATTAAACACTTGAGTCCCAAAAGTCAGAAAGCTGCCTGGTGCCAAAGCGAGGGCATACAGAGAAGACGGCTTGCTTCCCTCAGTCTCATCTCAGGAAATATATATCCCAGTATCCATCGGTGAGACAGTGCTGTATTTTCACTGAAACACCCAGCTACTGTCAGCTCACTGCTCAGTGCTCCAAGCTGACCAACAGATGCTTTCAGAGCACAACTTCAGATACAGAATAGATGCATCCGCAGCTGAACAACTGCACTGTGGACAGGTTATTTTCTAATGGTGTTTCCAGGCAGCTTACCCACTTGATTAGCACATGCTCTAGAAAACAGGACTCAGAAGAAAAGGAATTAATGAGGTTTGAGATCCACAAGGCTGCTCCAATATAGGGGGAATATCTGGTCCCTTTTGCAACGACTGTGCTTACATTCTTGAGATTGTGCTTGATTTCTTGATGCTCACCTGTTAGGTCTTTTCTAAGGCAGTGGGAGTTAAAATATGACTCAAAGGGTAGGTATGAGTGCTCTTACTGGCTATACTTAACTGTCAAATTGAGATTTTTACTGCAAGAGAAGTAGCTTTTGTTTGCTCCCTCTCCCTAACACCTTCATGGTGACAAAGCTGTATTTACCATGATGTAGCTAGGCAGTTCCCTAGAACTCAACCCACCCAGAGATATTGTGGCAAAAACCCCCCTGTGCCTTGGATTTTACAGGAGAACAGCTATTGTGCTGTAAAAGATACACCTGCCTGGGCAGTGGAGACATAAACTCTACCCCTTATCTTTCTTTAAGTCTTTCAGTCTTACAACTTGCAGTCTGAACTACGTCTCCGAAGAGACTGCAACATCAGCTAGAATAGCAACAGTTCAACATTCTTACATTCTTCCTAAAATGAAACCCAGAGATAAATAGTAAAAATGATAGCTGCTGAAAGATCTTCTGAAATTCTTATGAAAAAATTTATCAATTAAAGGCAAACAACAATAAATGCTCTGGTGCCAATATTGCATACTAGTACACTTTGCAAAGGCCAGAAAGACCTTTCGGGGTTACCACATAAGGACCTGAAGAACATTTTGTCCTAAAATTATTTTGAATACAAATATAAAGTACTTTGATCCTGATTTTTTCAGTATTCAGTTAAGATACAGATCTACTTGATTTGACTGTTAATCACTGATAATTTTTTTACTATACACAGAGAACTAGAACATTGTCTCAACATATGGAAAATGTAGATAGTAGATATTGCTCATAGCTGCACACAATTTTAAGAACCGCAACTGTACTATTTCTAGATAATTTTTAAACTATGACAAATGTGCATGCTATTGAAGAAAAATGGCAAGCCTATAAAAAGCTACATGTGTTTGAGTCAATCAAATATAGAGAGTATAATTTTTTTCTTATCGTATGATTCTTTTACATGCTAGTGTAAGTAGAAAGTCAGAAAGATTAACCAACCATAAAGAAAAAAAGAACCCTCCTCCTCCTCCACCCTCTCACTACTGAGCTCAGAAAAATACCCTAGAAAGAAAACAAAATTACACTGTCAGCTTCTAAGACAGTTTAATAAACCTTGGGGAAGGCCTTAGCGTTGCATTTGCCTTCCTGGTAGTACCTAAAAAGCACTGCTACTAAAGCAACACAATAAAGTTTATGAAGTTGTCTTTACTGCTGCATAATTTATCTTTGAGAAATTATACTATGGTGAACTACTGCTCTCTATGAATCTCTTTGGGGCATCAGTGGACTGCAGCTTGTATCACAGCAAGCAAACTGGATCAAGACTGAACTCCAATCTGAAATATATGTCACGTATCTTTTTAATAATGAAAAATAATTCAAAAGTTAAACACTACTATACTAAAGTATTTCTTATCCTCTATGTTAACTTCCCAACTAGAGTTTCTGAGGTACTTTACAATGAAAATTGAAAGAAACAAAATCCAGAATCACTTATTTCTTTCAAGAAACTTTCCTTTTCCTTTATTAATTTCCTGCCTAACAAAAAACAAATATGCCCTTTTATAAAATAACCTAAACAAACAAAACCACACTGTAAATTCAAAATAAACTTAGCCAAACTCCAGCAATCAAAGCTAAAGGCACACTGACTTCACTTCTTCACCTGGTCTAGTGCTCAGGGTATAGTTTGATCAAACAGCTTTCGAGCACTATAATTACACTGCTCTAGAAAATGTTTATTTTCGAGGTGCATGCCTTCTGTCAGGTAAGCAAGTTAACATGACTATACAGTTGTCTGGTTACCAGATTTAATGTGATGGAGGCATGGGAAACCTTAGACAAAGCTAAAAAGTAAAGGAAAGAAAATAGATCAATCCAGTTTTGTAATTCAAAAACCCAAACAAAAAGATGGTATAAATCAGAAGGCATAACTACACTGAGGAACATGCATACCTGCTGTGGAGAAAGCTTTGTTGTCACTCAAACCGCACAAGCCCATGCAAAGCTGACACAAAGAGTGGTGAGGAACCAGCACAATGGAAGGGAGACTCACAGAATAAGGGCCAGCCAGGATCTCCCGCCAAGGAGGTGTTAGATCAGTCTGTAGAACAGATTTGTAAGAACACTGGCAGATATTCAGTGTAGCCTGGAAGAACCAACTGTGCTGATGGACTGATGACCAAAGCATACACTAGGGTGGTTTTCATTCCCGGATGTTATGATTGTTGGTTGAGTGGCATTTCTCTGTGTGTTTGTCTGTAACAAGATAATTTCAGGATGCTGGATTATTTTTTGAATTCCAACATTGCAGGGAATGTTCTAGGCAATGGGCAATGACATGCTGATTTTGGTGATAACAAGAAAATGAAAGTGGAAAGGTAAATATATATGCACAGGGTTTGTGACTACTTGTGGTTAGTTAGCAGATGCAGCTGTTTCAGCCATCCAGATCTGTGGGTAATGGCCCACAGATCAAAGACTCAGTAGATGGCTTCCATCTTCTTTACCAGCATTAAGGATCCCCCCCTTTCCTTCCATATCCTTGCAGTGCTTGCTCCCAGTACAGTTTAGGAATGCTGACACCCAGAACGTATTGGCTCAGGGATGGGAAGAAAGTAAGAGCTAGGAAAAGGATGGAAGAGAGGAAGGAAGAGCTATGAGGACAGACACACAAAACTTCATGTATGGAAAAGCAGCTGACCTTGGCATGGAAAAAAGAAGACAACACCAGTATATTGCAAGAAACACACAGGCAACTCTCACTGGTGAAGAAAGGGAGCATGGAGTGAATGAAGGAATAGATGAGCATTCAGACCTTGTGAATTCAAGGAGCTCTTATGGTATTGAGCAGCAGAACATGGGGGGTCCTTGACTGATACAAGGAACATATCCCCCAAATGCTGTGCAAGTTCTCCTTAGTCTGTGTTTTTCAGTACCATTAATTCAAGATTAAGCACGTTCAGCATGAGCACAGACTGCAGCAGACCCTTTCCCATTTAAACATACATGGTGCTTGTCACTTCTTCACATCCATCTCTTGGTCACATTAGCTCTGTTAATGAAAAAATAAATGTTGCAAAAGGGAAGTATTAACATAACCAATACCAAGGACATTAATTTTAAAAATGCTATTTACTTTGTATCAGAGTGGTCATATATCTTGATTTTGAGCAGTTCTTAGCCTTGTCCAGATTCTGATTCCATGCTATGGAGGCAAACTCTGTCCTGACTCTCCTTCCTGCCCATGATTCATTCACTCGACATCTTTAGTACTGTACCCACTTGATGGGCTTCATGTATTTAGTAAAAGACAATAATTCTTATTTAAGCAAAAATTAGTTTTTTAGTGCAAATCCTGGATAGTGACTTACTGTGAAGTATAGACACAATACAGCTCAAACTATCTGCTTGGAGAGAGAAGCCACCTGGCTCCAAACACAATGGTTGGCCTCATACTTCGTGAGAAATTTGCAGCTCCATGAAGAGAGCGTGTGGGTCCCCAGCCTCGAGGGATAAGCACTAGGTTCAGTGAGCTGCCTACAAGCATCACTCAGCGTCTGGCTTTGAAGATCCATGTTACGTCCTAACAGTGCAGATTCAGGACTCCAGTGAAGAGACTCATGCAGGTAACTCATCCTCCTAATCTGTCCCCCTAACACAAGCCAGCCATAGATGTCAACTACATTTTCCCTGAATCAAGAGAAAAAAACTACAGAAAGCACAGAAAATACTGCTGAAGCACAAGGAAGAGGTCAGCCCATGGCTACCCTTCATAGTTTTTTTCATTTGCCAGGAGAACTAGGCAGCCAGCACAGGAGAGCCCGTGCTGCCTCTGGGGCCCGAGTGGTGCTCTTGAAGCACAGAGGACCTGGGAATTCTCTCCACAGCAGTCACTGTTAGAATTAAACCCAATATTTTCAGGAACGGGGGAGGAAGCAGAAGCAATTACCCTGTCAGGAAATGTGCCAATAGGTAACTTGGGAATAACCTGCCTTATGTGAACACAAGGTGAATTTACTTCCACCACCTCCCCAGCCGTCCAAGCCACGGCTTCAGTCACTCGCTAGCAGATGCCAGGTGACCTCGGTGCTTTTGTGCACTCATAGCACATTACTGCCCATCTCCCTAACAGGGCTCTCTGGCAGATGTCACACGCTAAGTTAGCATTGCTGAAGCCCCAGCTGACATTCTCCTCAAAACTCCTCTGTTCCCCGCTTTCTCAGTCACTATGGCAACGCCCATCATCCTGCAAACAGCACCAGCCGACTCGGGGCTCGCTCTGCACTCATTTATCTAAGCTGTTTTAAGAATTGCCTCTTTTCCCCATGCAATGTTTCTAAAAACTGAGTTTTACTCCCTGCTGATGCCCCCACATCTTTGACATAGTTCCACTGCCCTGTGTCACAAACCCACGGCTGCCCCAGATGTGGTCCCACTCTGGGCTAGTTAAAAGAGCCAAAATCAAAACCAAACACAGAGCACATTGTGTGAGTATCTCTAAGTAAACTGTAGGCAGATTGAGGACCTTCTCTTAAAAATCTTAAAATTTTTTGTGAGCAGTTTTCCCTTTTAAAAGCTGTCCCTGCTAAGTGAAGACATTGAAGATCAGCTGTAGATAGCCAAAATAAAAAGAGTGAGGGAAGGACAAAATAACAGGGCTTTCCTTTGATCTAGATTTTTTCCAGCATACATCTTCCTTACTTGCTATTTTGTTTAATCGGGCTGTGACTATATGTTATTATTCCTCACATTACACCCATTCTGTATTTTTATTAATCCTGGCCAGGGAGAAACAACAAGATTTCAGTTAGCTTGATTCTGTTCTGATTTTTTACTATATTCTTGAAATATTATTTCAGTACTGGCAACTTCAGATCAGATATTCTCACAGCCTTTCTGAATTTTTTTTTTTTTTTTTTTTAATTTTAGAAATTATTTTTAGTTAGGAGGGGGAATACACTTGTGGTCAATTTTTTAATTCTGCTAGAACAATGAAGGACAGGACAGGGGTTCACAGCTTCAAGATTAAAACAGATTGAAGGAAGAAAGACACTTTTTTGAAGGAGCTTTCCATAATTTTTGCAAAAATCAGTTTAATAGTACTACTGTTAATGTGTATGGGGATAGAAACTACACATGCTACAATGGGAGATATCTAACTTCTCTCAATACATGAGAGAAAAAAACATTTTCTTTCAGAAGGAAAAAGTCATTTTCGTTGAGGCAGTATATAATTTTCCACATACAAATGTGTTCATCCAAACCCAACCTACATGTCTCTGTACCTTATGCTCAAATTTTCTCTCGCTGCATTCAATACATTAAGTGCTGCCTAACTCCCACCTCCTGAATTCAGCAAAAAAAGTCATTTTTTCCTTTTAAAAAAGACACCCTTTGAAATAGAATGTATTCTTATTGTTATGGCCTACATGTTAGGGGCTGAAAACCACTATTAGTTAACAACCTACCCATTATCCTGTAAAGTGTTAACAACGCATGAACCATTGCTGTAAGGAAATTGCCCAAAGAAAAGGGCAGGACACGCTCCCTGATCCACTCTCCTCTGGAGAACAAAAATGTACCACGGATTTACCACTCAAGAAGCTCTGCTCTTTTATGCTCCTTCCATTTGCTAGCTCCTAACCTTTGCTAGCTGGCAAATGGAAGTGTGGGCCACAGCACGGCCAAGGGTTTGGCATCCCTGCACGCACTCATGCACCTAGGCCAGCATCTGGATCCTGGGAGCTCTGTACATCTTCTGGAGCCACCTCACCACCCTATGGACAGGCAGATGATTAAGATTACCCACCACCGTACTTGGCACACTGAAGGCTCTGCACCCCTCATATGTTTGAGCAATCAAGTCAAAGTGTTTGCTAGCTATTGTATTAAAGGGGGAGGGGGTGTACTGAAATTTGCACTTTTCCAGAAGCACGTGGAAAAGAGACAATCCAAAATGGATCAGAATCATTTTAAAGCCGGTTAGCTCAGGCTGTGATCCCAAAATAGTATGATACAAGTAATTCAAAGTAGTCACAGAGTTTAGAAATATGGTGGTATTAAAGGAGGTGCTATCTACCCAAAATAAACATAGTGAACCAAAATCACAGACGAAACCCAAAGTGCTAGGAAGAGGACAAACAAGAAAATACAAGCTGGTTGTGCCTTTGACATTTGTCCATCATCCCTCTATCCCACCTACTGATTGCTAATGGGAGAAAAAGGCAGCCAATATGCTTTTACATCCTACTCTTTGATTATTTGGTGTCCTTGATTTCTGCTTTTAGTAAATTCTCCATTTTCCTGCTATTGCTGCACTTCTTCCCTATCTCTTCCCTCTTCCTAATCAGCTGATTCTCCTCATTTATCTTCCCTGTCGAGAACCTTGGCTCTTCCCATTTCTCCTCCCTTTCCAGCTCGTCAGCCTTCGCTTTCTTACTGGTCTTCCTCCTGTACCACTCTCACGCTTTCTTCTGTCCTTTTCTTATTTCTCATCATTTGATCACTTCTTTTTTTTCATACAGGATATTCATTTTTCCATCTGTGGTCCCTTTTTGCCTCTCAGGTGGTTGGATTTGAATAGGAGTTACTCTGTTCTGAGGCATTTAAGTAGGCAATTGAATGACTCTTCTTAGTATTTTCCTCAGCAGATGGACACACATTACACAGAGGGAATCTCCTATAATGTGTTTTAAGATATTTCCCTGGATCCCATTTCCTTGTTCAAAAAAATATTTTTAAAGTATTTAAAAAGGATTTCATATGAAACACTTTCTATAAATCTTTATGGGAATTGCAATAAATTCATTTTTTTTCCCTAAAAAGTATGCATGAAATAAAAGTTATTACTGACATCTGTCATATTTTAAATTCCTTTATAAAATTTAGTAGTGGCAGCAACAGATGTAGCATAAAACACTGTGAAATGATCTCCTTAATAGAGCATCCTTTAAGGAAAGCAGCTTCATCACTGACAGTCATTTAGTAACACAGGAGGCAGCTTTCCAGAAGATATTTGCTGTGGTTATATTACAGGTAATTAAACTATAAGGTGATTTATTTCTTTGCAGCCATGTAATTGAACTTTCTAAAGCCATTAGTGACACCTTATGAAAGTATCAGCAGATACAGAACATGATTATCCCCAGCAAAACTGCACTTACAACACACAGAACTGCAAAAAATCTACAAAATGCCACTTAGTGACAAAATATTAATATGTTAAGCCACAAAGGACAGTGCACTGAGGGTAGAAATGCTGTCATTAAACGTACATGTCTCCTTCACCCTTCCCCCAGCTCCCTTTCCTATGATTGACAGTGATTTTCTGAGAGTAGGCATTATCTCCAGGCAAGAAAATCTGTGTACATAAAAAATAGTTTTATATTAGTCCTATTGAAGCATTATTGATTACTAAAAGAAGCTGTAGGCAACAATACATATGTATTTAAAAAAAAAAAAAAAAAAGTGTTTTTAAGAATGGAAAAAAACCCCCTATGTATAGAAATTCAAAGGAGTATCAATGTCTCACATATTTTCCCACCATATTAACTAATCCAGCAAAAAAGATCCTTGATATGTCATTTGCTGATTGATGAGCACAGAGAGCTGAGACCTGAGCACGGAATTTTATTGCTGAAGACATTTTCATCTGCAGCCAAATCACCAGGGAAACACTTTGTCAAACAACTTCATTCTGCAGGGAGACTTTGTGACAATATTGGCAACTTAAGAATTTGTTCTGTTTTTTCCGATAGCATCTACCTGTCCATGTTGAGAAATATTTACAGTAGCACTGCAATTCATGCAGATGTCCAGCTTAAGACCTGGGAACAAGTGGTTCACATTTCATTGCAACAAAATGTGAAAAATAGATGCTCACCAGCTCTATTTTTTAAAATATCAATTTATCTATATATAAACAATCCAGTATATTTTTGGCAGAGTTTAACACCAAATCCCTGTACTCTGAGTAACAACTGATCTTACATTGAGCATCTGAAGGGCTACAAATTGTTTCTTGTTTTCAAAAGCTCAAGTACCCCTTTTACCCTTTTTCTTTTTTGCTTGTTTGGTTTGGGCTTTGCTTTTAACTTTTATACCATCAGGTTAGGCAAGATGTTAGGCTCCCAGGAGGATACCATGGGTTAATATATCTACACTCTTATCCTCGTGCTACTCCTGAAATAGCTAAGGAATCTGACTCCTGCTGATTGTCTTGAAGCTTCTAATTATTTTCTGTGTTGAATGAAATTCCCAGGTTTCACAATTTTTTACTGAGGTGGCAGCAAAAGTGACCTACTATGAAATTTTCTCAGCTGAGTAACAGTCACTCAGTGTTCTCAACAGCTCAGCTACACTGTTCACAATGGGCTAAACCTGATAAATCCAGAAACAGGTAGCTCAAATCAGGATTTATGTATAAAATCATACGTACAGTTCCTTTGTCCATAGACAAGCATAAGAAAACAAATGAATGGCTGAACAAGATGGTTAAGACTATCTGGCATGGGATGGAGTGGGGGAAGAGAAGAGCATTACTATTTCTGCAGATACAGGGTTAGAGTTTCTCCTTGGGATTTTAGGGTTAAATCCTCTAAGTCTCATTGATAATTCTGTCTCTGAAAGTAGGGGGCTAAGCTGAGTGATGATAATTTTTCCCACAGAAGTCTCCCTAGGTACTGAAATGTCATTTTACCCAGGCAATCTGACAATGGCATTGTTCCACTGTCTAATTTAAAGGATTGGGAATCAAGTGTTTGATGATTGTTGCCAGTCAGCTTGAAAATAAAAAGGCTTTCATCCAGCACTGAGCATCCATTTCCACCATTCCTATTGCCACAGGATCCACTCAAACCCCCACTGCTGCCCATCGTTCTTATGCTGCCCTTTGGAAACACACATAAAATTATGCTTTAAAAAAAAAACACCATGCCACAAAAATACAAAGCAAAAATAACATGCTGAAATACGCTTTGAGCAGTTTACCACCAATTTCATTATCTTTTTTTTCAGATACGAAAACATTTTAATAGTTAGCTTTTTTGAAATGTATTTCCCTGCATCACCTCCACTTACTGAAATTCTCAGGTCAAGTACCACCTCAGACAAATCACCCCCTTTGTTTCTAGATAAATTCGGTCAGGGATGAAGGCTGAATGGTTTGGTGTAAGACTTTAAAAATGCAGATCTTCATACCTGCTGTTTCATTTGCTCTTTTTTTTATAAAAGCTGAATTAAAAAAAAACCCAACACATTCTTTCCTACCATGAACAGCTTAGTAAAAACAAGTGGGTGGGTCTTCTACTGGCTAAATTACATTGTGAGTAGAGCCACGTGCCAAACGTTCTCATCTGAGACCATCTACACATCTTTCTAAATGACAGCTGTGCTCTTCTTACAAGGGACAAGTCCTCAGCACTAAGCTGCTTTTGCAGTGCCTGGTGAGGGGAGTGCCCAGCGCCCTGTTCACTTGTCCCCGGTGTGAAAGGTAGAAATGATTCCTCTGGGAGTCAGCCTGACCCTGCTGGTCTTTTCCTAGCAGATCATTTGTAAACAATTTTTTCCCTTGGAGCTCTGCTTTCTGATCTTTGGCTTGTTGATCTCTAGCTGGTTACTACAGCTTGAAAGTTCAAATGGCACACAAATGAATATAGTTCAGACAGCAATGTAGTAGCTCTTACTCTCTAGGAGACAGAGCACACGAGGACAGGTTCGCTGGACACCTTGTCCGGCTGAAATGGAAGCGCTTTTCCCTTTCTACCAGAGCGTGTGAGTACCCCTTGTTACAGGCACTGCTGCATTAACGTGACAGGTTTACAACGCCTTGGCTTGCTCAGCAGTAATGATCTTTCAACATCGTTGTCAGATCAATGCATGGCTTTCCTCAGGACCCACTTACTGGAACACTGGTCAGAAGGGAATGTAACTATGCAAACCAGTGTCCAAACCAGACGGCCCCAACAGAAACTGCTCCAGTGAGAGACATGGATGGACCTGTTTGCCAAGTTCTCTGATTCAGTGTGCTGGAAGGATGCAGACCTGACCCTTCACAGACCACGCTGCAGCAGAGCTTTTCCTTACGTTACCTACAATTGTTGAAGATTTTGACCGAATGATCTTGATTTGTTCCAAGTCCTTTCCTGCTGCTGGGTGCTAATTTTTGGCAAATGTCTCACCCCATCTAGTCTTTGCCATTGGCAAACAGGAGACAGTAGGAAGCAGTTAAGGTATTGTCCTGAACATACGTTGACAAACTGCAAATGGAAAGAAATCATGCAATATCTCATTACCATAAAAACATGCTGTTTTTTACTCTCTCCTAAACATGAGTGTAGCTACATGTACCTTGATCACAAAGACCTGATAAAAAACAGAAACAAAACAAAACACCCAAGAAATGACAGCTCAGCTATTACCGTTGGGTAACAAGTCATTTCTTACAGAGCCAACAGAGCAACTTCTTCATTTGAGACAAAAAAGTGTTTGAGTGGAAGGGGTGGTCAAGAACGGGTCTGATCTTTCTTTTTCTTTTCTTTTCTTTTTTTTTTTTAAACCACTGTTACAATCTAACCTGGTGGAACTAAATTTCAGTAACAATATATGTGGTTTTTTTCGTTTATATTTAAGCCATTAAGGTTTAATCCTCTTGCTTTACTTAAGAGTAATAGCTGTGAACAACATTGCTATTAGTTCAAAGGGTTTTCAGAAGGTTCTTCGTAGTTCATTCATAGTTACCTTAATCACAGATGCAGGCCATATAAATAAGAAATCATTTCTTATTTTGTAAGTATTATTTTTTGGACAGTGGAAAGTTCATCCCCAGAATTTGGAAGCTCATTCTCAAGGAACTTCATTTTTGCAGCTCAAAATCACTAACCTTCTTTCTACATGTCAAACACAAAGCACTAACAGTGCATGTGTCCAAGTCCTGAATGTGGATCCAACAAAGTGACACTGCCTCTTTCAAATGTGCCTTCTCTAAGATGGAAGACATTAATACTTTACTAAATCATGCTACATTGCTCCACCTCAGCCAGCTGAACCCCAGCTTCTCAAAGAGATGTCAGAGACTGCTGCTATGGTCTTATTACCTAAACACAAGCACTAAGGCGGAAATTCTAGTTTCACCTGAAATTAATCAGTTTAGTTGTAAAACAGGGTGGCTTAACAGAAACATATGTAGCCATTCAGTGCACACAAACTCTACATAATAATTTATCCTCCTGATCTGTTTAAAAAGAAAGGAAAAGCCCGAGTGCTGGATGGCAAGAGCAGCCAGTATCAGAAGGAAATGAACAGAGCCAGTGCTGTTTCCTCGCTGGGGTCCCACTGCTGGGGGCAGTTACACAGTTAAGGTCATAACCAAGCAACTGCAAACGCTGCATGTTCAATCCTGCTTCAAAACTATTATTTAATACCTAATATATTGCTGTCTCCATATGAACACCAGAAATAGTATGAAATTAGGACTCAGTACTTATTCATGAGATCAAATTTAAGCAATTCTTCTTTTCAGGATTACAGGCTTGATTCTCCTCTCATTTGCTCACACACAGAAAAGGAATAATTCTCCTGAAGTCAATGTCAGTGGAAGAAAGGGACGAGTCATTCCTTAACTGCAGGTTTGTACTGAAAGCGAAGAAGCGATTCCCAGCCAAGGTAGCACAGACAACAGCAAGCAGTGAAGAAGCAGAGCTATGAGTTTCAGCTGCACAAGACTGCTGAGCCTTATGTTGTTGTATCTTTACTGTTATTCTTACTCATTAAAGCCAGCTTGAATAAGTTCTGGCATGCTGAGGATAAGACTTTCCTCTAAAGAACAGACGAAAGCAGCATTTGAAGTGTGTTCTATTTACATGCCATGGGGTTCATCCTCTTTACATGTCACCTGGAACAACAAGATGGACCTTTGACCTCTTACATCAGTGGACAATCTCTCTGTATCACTTGAAGAAGTTAAGAGATGGCTAATTTACAGTATATACATTTTTACATTTTACCCTTTTCTTACATTCCAGGATAAAAGATCTAGCCCTTGACATCAACTGTCAAGACTATACTCAGGAATTCAATGGGTAGACTGGCTATAGTGATAAACAAGTCCACAGATGATTCGGAAATGTTACCCACAGAATCAAGTCACACTGGTAACACATATAGTCTGCAAAGGCAACAGCAGATTAGATTAAAATCCACTGAAATGCCTGCAAGGATGTTTAAATTTAATTATCAGGATACAAGATTCAGATGGACAGACATGAACAAAAATAGACAAAATAAAATTAAACCCTGAAGCTCCCTCCTTTCCACTGCAGAAAAAAATGGGGGGGTGGGGAGAAAAAAAAAAAAAAGCATGGGTATTTTACAGATATGAGTATTAACAACAGTTTCTATATTCCTTTTACTTCTCTGTGAGGGAACGCTTCTTTCTGTTCTGACAGTGACAACTTCTTTAACAGACAAGAATACTCTTTAACTCCATAACGTAAACTGCCTCTTAGGAAGGCTCATACACAAATGATTACCACATAGTTTGGGGAGTGCCAAACTTGAAAACCCCCACCAAAATCTGGACAATGAACACCACAGCCTCACACCTATTGGCAGTCAGACAGACAGATGAAGGAATCACTATGTTTGCAAGAAATTTTTTCCAGAAGTACAAAGCCAGGATGATAGTACAAAGAAACCTGTCAACCTGACAGACAATACATTTCAGAATCAGAAGAGTGACACAGCAGACAAGTCACATTGAACAGCACCGCAAACATCAGCAGCTGAACGGCCAGGACCACCACTGTGAATGTGCAAGTGAAATAACATGTAGGTAACAACCCTTCCCCACACCTGCTCTCACTAATGACTAATTTTTCATTTGATAGGATCTGAAGAAATTCCACCAGAACAGAAGAAACATGTTTTGCAAAGTTTAAAATCCATTCCAGCTTTAAGGAAAGGAAAGCATGAGGACGCCTGGATAGTACAATAAAATATGACCGGAGAACTGTTTTACCAGTCGCTATTCAGGAAGAATTAACAACTTTGTCTTGCAAGACACTATGATCAAATGAACTCTGACCTCAGAGGACACAGCTGACCTTGAGTATTAGACCTATCACTAATACATGGTAATGCAGCTAGGCAACTTTTTTCAATTAGCCATGCATCCCCCAAATACAGGAACTAACTTCCCAGCCATAAACTGGGAAAAAGTGGGATACAGAAGGCCACACTGGGCCAGAGGATTCATCACTAGAAAGACCACTTTCAGACCAGATCTGTGTAGCATGAAGAATTATGCTGGAGTGCCAATACATCTATTAGATTTAAGTGGCCCGTGAGTGCTGAAGAATGCAAAGAGAAGTTCTCATCGCATCTGCTTACTGAACCGTTGGGGCTTTAAAGCAACATCTCTCCTCTGCCTGCTCAGCCAGCCCCCTCCCCAAAACACCCCAGTAACTCCACTGAAGCATGTTTCCCCTCCTCCGGGTGCCCGTAATATTCTCTTAGAATTGACTTGGAGAATTTATATCCGATGATTTTCATCACTTCTTAAGTTCTCATCTCCTCTAATTTGGCAAGTCTATGGCATTACATGAAGGGACTTCAAAGGTTAAAAACGCAGCTTCTGAATTATCTGGATGATGCCTTTGCTGCTTGAAAATAAATATCTTTTCTTCCCTAAGAATGACTTTCCTCTTTTGCTTGGCTGCTAAGAGCACGTACGAACGATCAGGAACACCTGTTGGAGAAACCAGCAACTGCCTTTCAAAAATGCAGTGAAATTGCTGCACTTCTGCAAAGGGGATTTTCTAAAAGCTGGCTATTTAGGCTGCTTTCAGCCTGCACGAAGATTCTTCTCCAGCAGGAAACACAAGAATTTTGCTATATCAGGATCTCATCCGTTTCTCTGAAATTCCCTAATCAGTATTTAAGAACAAGGTAATTTTTTAATCAAAAGCCTATTCTGTGAGCTGTCTGCCCTCAGGTCCATCTCATTCATCTCTCTGGGCATAGGTTTCAGTTTTCTCCTCAGATTGCTGGTAATTGAATGGCCCCAAGAAAAGTGCTTCAAGCACCAGAGCAACTAGAAACAGAACCCACCCCATACTCTGAGCAATGAATGATTTACTCCTTATTAGATACTGCTAAAAATGGGTTTTAATTACTTCAGGGAAAAGTATGATCTAAAGAGTTAATTCACTTATATTTTGCTATGAGGAGGTCTCTCCTAGCATTCAGGCTAAAACTGTCCATATCCCACTTGTAATAAGCTAAAAAAAAAAAAAAAATTACTCTGACTAGTGTATTCATCTTTTAAACAACTGTAGACTGGTATAATCCTGTAATTAACTTCCTTCCTTTATTGCATTACTAGCAACTACTACTGCCACAGAAGCTCTTCATGTGTATTCTGCTTTATTTGCAAGCTATCTCCTCAATTATTTTCTAAAATTACTTTATGAAAATGCAGAGATAAGAAAATATGTCTTTATTGACCTCTAACCTTGTGAAATCTGTATTTTTCATCATTAAAAAAGTACATTTGATTCTGCATTCTTTCTGTGTTTTGTTTTGTTTTGTTTTTTAGAATTGTAACAAGGTCACAAGGTAACTTACTTTAATTACAATAATCAAAAAAACCCCCAGCTTTCAACCAACCATTCATAGTCAGTTAAAATGGACATGTCTGAACGACATGCAAAGCTATGTGAAGCATCATCTTTTAAATAAAGTATTTCTGTAAATGAAAACCTCATCAAGTGTCACATATTCCATCACAATTAAGACTTCTTGAAGTTTCAGTCTGAATATGTCTTACACCTTTTAATTCTCAAGAGTTGAAATATCCATGTAGAATTGGTGAATATTTACTAAGAGTTAGCATAACACCTAATAACCAAACTTGGATAAATATATATATATATATGTGCAATCCTCTGTGATGGCTATGAAAAAGAAACCCCTGACTACCAAATCAGATTAGACTTTTCAGTATTATAAACTAAGCTGAAGCCTTCCCCATTTTAAACAAAACTGAATATATAAACTCTGCACTGACAAAAACTCAAGTGTTATCTGTTGATACCACTCACAGATAAAGATGATCCCTGGGACAGTCCAGCACCACATAACAGCAACTTGTGGTATGCAGAGTATGGAAACTAAGTCCCACAGTACCCAACAAGCTGCATCAAAGATGATACATCTGGACAATACCAGTTAAATCCATAAATACGGTGACTCACTGGAAGGATAATAAGATATCATCTCTTATTGAATTGGGATGTGCAATGACTGATACCCTAAAGAATGATGGATACGCTTCAGTTAGAGGGAGAATTTCTGCTAGATGTAGGGATATCAGAAAGCAGATCTGCAAAAAATATTTACAGCCTTCAGCTGAAACACAAATATTATATCAAAAGCATTTGCTGTATCACTTAACCCAGGCAAAGATATAAAAACACTTTTAATGTGTCATCTTTTAAAAGTAGGTCTTCCAGAAAAATCCAGTTATCCAATATATGTTTCTTCTATTTCCTGATGCTAGAATTTTGAAGCAATGTATTAATCAAAATTGTTTCCAAGAAATGGGGGTTTTTCTTTCTCCTTTTTGTTTTCAGGGTTGGGACAGAGTAGTGAGGTGAAAAGGAGAACAGACCTATTCATTAAATTACATACACACACACACACACACACACACACACACATTCTTTGGCATACAGACTTTCAAGAAAACAAAAAAAGATCACCATCACCCAAGTGTGAATAAAAAAATGTAATTATATTGAGAGTTCCTGTTTTAAAGTACCAGAATTACCTGTCACACCAGAGCACTGGTCTACGGGTCTGCAGGACAACTTTGAAAGGCATTTGTCACCAAACCGATTCACCAGAGCTACTGAGCCAATTCACACAGGAAAACCATTTAAACTGGCAGCACCTACAATACAATTGGACTGAAAGGAAAAAATATTTGCTCAAAGTTTGACGTGTGTAAGACATGGGGACAGAAGATGGCAAAAAAGCTTTTTTAAAAATAGTAGAGCAATCAGCTAGGTCTGTTACATCAAGCACAGGAGAGAGCTCTCCGGGAGCAGAAGCACCAGTGGAGCACTTGTCCCACACTAAGCCCTGCTCCCAGTGACATTTCTATGTGCTATTTACATGCTGAGAAATTCTTGCAGTGCACTGAACTAAGGGTGCTTACTTGGGAGGAAAGATTTAATGACAAATGTTATCTCTGCAAGAGCACATCCTCCTTAAAATTGCTGTCTTTAAATCTAACCACAGATCTAATATATTTACTAGCAACTCCACCTGAAAACCTGTGATTTCCCAAAGCCTTGCTTTACGATTGCTCCTCTTCTCAGACGTTTTTCAAGCAGGTTCTAAAATAGCCTGCCGGCTTCCAACATAAAAACCAAACATATCTCCCAAAGCATCAAAAAATATAACCAATAGATAAAAACACTTTATCTGACTTTTAAAAATACTGTTGTTGGAGTTACAAATCCAGGATACGTAAATAAGAACTGGGGCCACTAGGTGTTGTTAAAACTATTTCATATTGTTATACGGTTGCTTTGAAGCTTCTATAACTCTGTCAAAATGGAGGTGAGAGATTTTATGGGTACAAGAAAAGTATTTCTTAAGTTCTACATGCTTCAAAACTTTCCTAAAACCCCATATGCATGCTGAACATATCTGAAGACAAGATGGACAAAGGCCCCCTACATTACCTGAGGTGCAGACTGCAGTTCCAGAAGCTGCATGATTTGATGAACAAGTCACCACCGGCATGCTGGGCTGTGGATTTACAGCTCCTGAGCTGCTCCCACAGGAGCTGCCTGACCGTGTCCTTCAGCCACCCAGTAAATGACAGGAAGCTTTCACTGGAGAGGTAAAGCACCCTCGCCTCGGGACACAAGGGTCCATTTCACAGGTCTCAGGGAGCAGCTGGTACACTGGAAGGTGGTGTGACCGTGCACCTCACCTTTGCTCTGAGCCTCAGCACTGAAGAAAGGGCAGGGAAGCACACTTGTGTCAGCTGAGGTCTTAAAAATAGCTTCCAGGCCCAAAAGCTGATCTCGCCCTGAATTAATCGTAGCCTTTCAGGCACTGTAGCGGTTACAGAGCGACTCTATGTAGATCACGGGTCAGCAACCTCGCACAAGTGGCATATCAGACTGCATGTATCCATCCCAAATCAGCAGAAACCCAACAGGTACCAGAAGACGCTGCGTGCCAGAGGAAAACGGGTTGCTCACTTTAACAGCAGTATCTATCCTCTGTGGAGGAATCAGCTCTTCTGGGATGACAGCTTGGTGGGGAGCAAATGCCAGAGATGCTACTTCTCTGGGATGCCTCTTAGTACACTACAACCGCTAGCTCCTCTTCTGCTAAGTGCCACTGGAAGTACGTGTCCCTCTTTGCAATATACTCTTACCAAACGGATGGCTGACATAACATGAAGGTGCATGGGCAAGAGGAAGAAAAACCCATACAAAGAGGTATTCTCAGCCCCAAGTCTCAATGCATCTCCTCTTTGGTATGTGTCACTCCCATCTCCTGTCACCCACAGGTGACTTCTGCACAACCTTCTAATTCACATCTTCTCTGTATCACCAAATAATAACAGTTTTTCTGCCCACAGAGCTTTAGGTGGATCCATCTCCATTAACCCAAATGTTAATGCATTTACCTCAAACACGAGTACTCTGGCTGCATGCAATGAATGTCCAAGAGACTGAAATGCAGCTCCTTCCCAAAGGCAAAAATTGCATAATTTTGGGGGGGTAATGGTGTAGCCAGATGCAGTGCCTGGGTCAGGTGATGGTATGTGTTATGGACCACAGTTTCTACATACACAGCAGATTTCTGTGTTAGTACAGAGGCTGTTTATAAACTGCTCTGCAGATACATACTGTGACATGCCACCATTATGCAAATCAATGTGCCTGTTCCTGTCTGGTCGATGCACCCCAATTTCTTTTCTGTGGGAACAACAGTGAAGGAAGTATGAAGAGGAGTGGTCTTGCCTCAAGACAGCAGCAAAATGAGGCTGGAACGCACAGCTGGACAGGGAACTTGGAGGCTCGGGTATAACATACAGCACCTTCTCTGGCATGCTGGTCTGCACATGTTCATGCTGCTGCCATGGGAATTAAGCTGTACAGGAGATTCTTCACAAGCTAAGTGTTCAACTAGCTGCACAATAAGCATACACCCTTAATATACGTATTTCTTAATGATCCTAGAAGCGAAGAGGAACAAGATGTCACATGAAAAATTTCTTGTACCTGTTCTCTTGTATCCTTTCAGCAGCTTTGCGTGCTACTGACTACAGAGCCGGATGAGCCTTTTTTGACCCAGTACCACCACTCATTCCTGTGGTAGATCCTCTTCTCTTCCAGCAATCAGTGTTAAGAGAATTCCTGAACTGGGGTCATACCTAGCATATCTGATTTAACAGGACTTTCTCCCACCAGTTTGTCTAACTGCTTCTGGAATAAGTTTTTGCTATCCATCTCTACAACTGAATGACATGTAATAAAAACCAAACCATCTCCCTCCTTCTGTTTGGTTTACATCTGTCCCAGATGTAAATTCTGAGTAAAGTTCCTTATTCATCGGTATCATGCCACTTACTATTTTACAGCTCTCTAACACATCGTGGTTGATCGTTTCCTTTCCAGGATGGAGTTCCAGCAGGGAGTTTCCTTTCCAGGATGGAGAGTTCAAGTCTGTTTCTGCACATTTGTATTTCTTGTCTTATACTTCTTCACTGAATACACAGTTTTCCAGTATTAGTTATCTTAATTAATTCAAATGCCTTCCCTTCCTAACTAGGTAAAGCCACTGAAAGACTGTAAGCTCTGAATCTGCAACCCTTCCAACTATTTCTGCTTTAAATCTGATCCAAAACTGTAAATTTTGCTTTGTCACCCAACGGACTCATTTTTCACTGTCCTTTTCTATTTGATTCCATGCTGAAGAGATTTTGTTGTAGTTTTACAGAAGTGTACTACACAAATCACTTTTAGATACAGGTATACATAATTTTAAGCTAATATATATTTTGAAAGTTATTGAATAAGAGAAATTGTTTTACGGACTTCAATTGGCACAATGACTTCTAGGACAAAAACATTTTTATCATGACTGCTCACCTAGAATACAGTTTCTGCCCAACAAAAACCAACAGGAAAAAGAGAGAATTAAGAATTCTTTTTTTTTTTTTTTTCTTTTTCTAAATTAAACAAATCCTCATATGTCACAACCTCCCTGCTGGGCCCTTCTAGGTTGTGCTGCCCTTTCACTCAGGAACAGCAGGAACAGACTCAAGCCTTTGCTGTGAAATAACCAAACAGAAAGTATTTCCCAGAGGAATAATTTTATCCTTCTCTACGTAGTCTCCCCCCCACCTTTACATTCCCATATTACTCTTAAAAGACACTGACAGCATACTGAAGGCTCTGTCACACAAAAATTACATCTGCAGAGGACAGGAATTCAATCTTGTAACACTTCTTTCTGACTGGATATAATTTTTGTAGACCCTATCCTAAAATGGAAAGTGTTTTTCTCTTTCTAATTGGTTTCACCTTTTGGCAAAACAAGCCTCACAAGTTCAAAGGAAGATTGTGAATGAGATGGTTTATTGGAGATGAAAACAATAGCTACTGGCTTTGTGAATGCCAGAAAAAAAAGGAACACAAATAAAACATTAGCCATCCCCTACTGAACAGAAAGACTGCAGGAGACAGGTATCTGCTAAGACTAAAACCATAACTCCACCTTGTTAGAAGTTCTACAAATAAAATGAGAGAAAAGTGAGTCTGAAAGGGAAATTGCCTTAAGTGGAAAAGTGTTTTAGGCTGGATATGACACATTTATGATTGTAGAACTGAACTAGTACCATTGCAAGGGAAACATTTTAGTTAAGGAAAAGCAGAAATCCTGCCAGGGCTGTCCCAAAATATTCCTGTTCTGTAACAAGAGATCCACTGCAATATAAAACATACGTACTTCAGAGTTTGTACTGTTACTCTAAACATGCTTCACCAACATATAAAAACACTAAATAAAAGTTGATAAATAATTAGTAATTTATTTTTTTTTTTACTTAAGGAGAAATACTACTGAGCAATAAAGAAAACCTGAAATTAAAAAACCCCACAATTAATTACCAAAAGAACATCTCTCTCAGCAACACTGAAAAATAAGAGCATCAAAATACAGTTTTCCTGTAGACAGCATATGTAAACTTTTAATTTTATTTTTATTATATACTCATTTTACCAAGCACATTTCCAGGTTAAATAAAATAATGATATTTGAAACAGTTTACATTCGAAATATCTTTTTTTTTTTTTTTTTTACTTTAAAACACCCTGACCTGACAGTCAAGTTTTACAAGATGATAAAACACATCTGTTATCGAGCAGAACTACTCTTCAGACCATTTCTACAACTTCACCCTTGTGTCTCAACAATGCACCTAACGCTGAAGTCTGACAGACAGACTACCTATTTGGCCATTTCTTACTGCTTAAGGGGTAATAACATTTTGTGTAGATAATTACATTACATACAAATACTTTGTCATTTATTTTGGCAGTGATGTATATCAAGCTTACTGTTAACCACAGCAAACTCAAATTTTTTTTGAAAGGAAAACTACAATTGATTATTCGTGAAGCCTGTATTTTACACCTTCTTGAGCATAAGCAGATAAATTTACAGTGTCACTGTTGCTGAGATTTCCTGCTATTTTTATTTTCTACTGACAGAATATTCAAAGCTGACAAATGTTGTAGAACAGACACAGTTATTAAAAGCTTCAATTTACAGCAAATAGTGACAGTTTGCTTTTGCTGCTCATAAACCAAAAATCTAAGAGGTGTAAATAGAGGGAATGTGGCAACAAAACACTTAGTTCTTTAAATAATTCTACAAGTAACGGTGATACAGAGTAACACACTTGCTGTCATTGTGTGCATCCAACATCATCAGGTTTATGGATCTTGAAACAGCCCTTTTAAATTTGGCTTACACAAAAACCCCAGGTACCACGTGCCTAAGTGAACAGAAAGATTACACAGAGGATAAAGTGTACAGTATAAGCACACCTCTGTGAACTGCTGGGCTTTGCTGTGAAATACCACTGTTCTTACTAAGGCGGTGCTTACGTTTGATGAAGTGTTGTCTCTCACCTCTCTAGCTTCAGTCCCTAAAATGGTTACTTCTCCTTCCTCACTCCCTTCTCTCCCCCCACCATAAAATCTGGGTAGCAATTACTACTAAAGCTTTTCAACACACAAAAAGTTTATATTTATCTTTCAATAACCCTATCAAAAACTTGATTTCAGCACACAGGTCTCTGAATCCGAATAATTTTAAGCCCTTTTATGCAACACTGAGGTAGTTGTCTGAGATGATGAGGATCCCTCGGAACAAGGCATTATTCCTGCTTGGAGATGACTAGTCAGATACCTAAAACATTTCTGGTATTAAATACTGAATTGCTACCTGTAAATTGGTAATATTATAAGGTAGAGTAAGAAAGAAAAGGAAGGAAAGTGTACCTGCCACTTCATGGCAAAGACTGGCAGAAAACTGTCGAAGAGAGCTGTAACACTTTGTATTTTGGATGTTCTGGCACTACTGCAGTTCCAAAGTGCACATCTCTGCCCGACCTCCGCGCTGGCAGGAAGGCTGAGGCAGCTGGAACGTGTTGGACCTCACCTCACAAAGGACCTACAGCAGGTCTGGGGGTGGGCAGCATCCGTGATGGAGCTTAAGGTGTTTGATCTCCCCCCTAGCAAAGAATACTCGCACAAGAAAAGGTGATTTACTGAGTGGCAGGGTGAAATACGGAAGACTAAATCATCTTACTCATAAATGAACATACTGAGTAACTATTCTGTGATTGCAGTGTCGTATGACCCTAACTTGGCTACTGTGCACAAACAAGTCTGATGGTACATTTAACTTTTTAAGACATCTCCTCTTGTTTCTTTCCCCTAAAACCTTTTTCACCAAGCATTTTTTTTCCCCACATACTCAACGCTAACACAAAAAAGGTCTCCCTGTGCTTGAAAACATGTGTTAATAAATCTGCATTTTGCACAACTGACACTAAACAGTTTTGCATAACTTTTCCTCTCGTGGCACAGTGAAAACTCCCAGCACAGAGAACAGCAGACACTGCTTTGCTTTCCAGTAAGTTAAAATTTCCTAATAAGACTCATTTTCAGTATATCAAGCTTGCAGAAAAATCTTTTTTACTTTAGTTATAATATGCACAGTGATTGCTCTGAAGACTGATGTTTCAAACAAAACAGGAAATCAGTTGTTGATTTCACTGGAGAAACCAATTTAAACACAGGTGTGGGTTCTGACCAACGCAAGTTGCAGCACATTTCAGTAACTGGCCATATACCATCTGTATACCATGGGATGAATAAAAAGGAATACTTAATACATACTTTAATAAGAACAGAAATCTTGAAGTTATATGTTTGATGCATTAAATTTTAATTTAATTTCTTACTTTCTCCTAGTTATCTTCTCAGCTCAAAAAAAAAAAAAAAGTTGACTAACAAAACAGTGAAATTCTATTTATTTCATGTTTTCACACTGAAATTTTAAAAGATGACCGACAGCAGACAATCTTTCAGGCTTCACTGCTGCTTCCAAAATATCCCCAAAGGAAAAATCTTTTGATAGCCACACTTGACAAGAGCAGAAAACAACCTCATAAGGTAGCAAGCATGCTGTGGGACATTTCTCTACTTTAAATGCTGCTATTTGCTTACTAAAAAACTTGAAAGTTTTCTGTTCACATTCTTTCCTGATAAAGTTGTGTTTTCAGCTACATAAGGGTATTGTAAAAGCTCTTGACTTCGTTTTAAAGTAAATAAACTTTTCTCCCTCTTCTATGTTAAAGAGTCTTCAAGGTTGGGACAGAAACCTAGTTTCTAAAAAAACCCAGAAAATCTATTGTAACATTTTATTGTGGTTCACACCTCCCTCTAGCAAAACATATGCTATGAAGCAACGTGATGGGTCTGAAATAAGAGGACTACGGTTCCATGACAGAGGTTAAGATCATGGAGGTATTGCCTCACAATGAACTCTGCTCACTGAGGAAGTTAGAAGCAAACTGAGTCTGTGTTCCAGATTTCATGTGGCCTTTGGAAACAGTTGCTGACCAAAATCACGATCTCTCTGCTGAAATCCTTTCCCCCCCAAGGAAAGCCCCCAGCCCATACAGTGTCAGGTCTCTTCTTCCCCTTTGGGATTTAGACATCACTGTTTTAATCTTTGTTCATTTAAACATTCTGTATTTATATAATATTTATGCACATAAAGCACCATGGGCAGATCTGAAAATCATCAAATACTATGGAGCAACAAAGAGGGTGCTAATTAATTATCGCTTCAATAGCTTTTTAGGGAGAAAGAAAGCACAAGGTACTTGCTTCCTTCTTTTTTTTTTTTTTTTTTTTTTGCAGGGAGAGAGAAGGGGAGAGGAAGGGTAAAGAAAGGCCAGACTTTGAGAACATAGTAAGAAAGTCAGAAAAATAAGGCTGACAGGACACTGAGAACTCATCTGTTTCAATCTTCTGCCTCATGACAGGATTAACTCAAGTTTGTCTTGAGATCTTTATAAAGATCTCCAGTGATGACAGAAGTCAATTTGAGTCCCACTTTTTTGTATTTTTCTCACTCAAGACCACACTTTTTTTCCCTTCCTCTTCTCTGAACACTTGTAAAATATTTGGAAACATTTCAACATTTACTTCTTCTGGGTAAACCCTTTGATTTGTCCATCTTTCCTCACAGGTGAACTTCTCTAGCCTTTGACTTTGCGCCTGTTCTTCTGCTCCAGACTTTCTCTAATTGGTTGCCATCTTTCCTGCAGCTGGGATATGTGCTGGGATAGGGCTGATAGAACTGAGTACAGCAGGCACATTACTTCTCCCATGTCACACAAGACACTTCCTCAGTGGTGTGGTGGCATTTGCTGACCCTCTGTGGTTCCAGAGCTCAGTCTGCAGATACAGTGCTCAGCAGAAATTCCCAACCATGTACTCCTGCAGCCAGTACTTTACACTCAGCTCTGATGAACTGCAGGCTGTTCTTCTCAGGACACAGTAGTGGCAGTAGTATTTATATTTCAAATGTTATTTTATTTCCCCAAATCATCAATGGTGGATTTTTTTAATTGTAACTCTCTTTCCTGTACTGTTATCTTCTCTTCAACTCTGCTAGTCACGTTATCATGCTGTCATACCTACAGATAAAAATACTTGTCTACTGGTCTCAAATATACAAGTTCTAAATTTTTCAGAGGAATACTTTCTTATACAAATAAACAGTATGACTAAACAGTCAGTAGGCAAGTAGTACAGTAAGTAGCAGAAAGAGAAAGAAAAACAATGCCTGATATAAATACTGATACACCTTGTCCCTGTTATTCATGGTATCATGTATCTCTTCATTTTTTTCCTTTATTCTTAGCTAGCAACTGCTTATATGGCAACCTCAGGACCTAGCAGTAGAAGGGAATGTGCTTTAACCTTTGTGCAGCAGAGCAACAGCTTCTCCCAAACAAGCAGGAGTGGAGGAAAGACGATCTGACTTGCACTATGAGATGGGGTTAAAGATGGCATCCAGGAAAACTTCTTCAGAGATCTGCTGAAACATCTGATTTCTCCTACAGCAATATTGGCTATTCTAGGAAAACCAGCCACTGCTTTCCTCTAAGCTTTCTTTACTCAAATTTGGCTCAAGAAAGAGGCTTGGAAATGTCCTCAAGAATTCATAGTTGTTCTGAAGAGTCATTTTCTAATGTAGATACTTACACTCTGATCCAGTAAAGTGCTAAAACTAATGCCCAGCAGGTGTAGGCATGTATAAAGGAATATATACCTGTTAAGTGAATTATGTACTATCTCTGATTCAGGTGCCCCATGCAACAAGCATAGTAATGACAAAGAGGGAGTCAGAGCTCCAGGGGCTGTAAAACTATAATGAAATAAAACATGGGCTGGTTAGTGTGAATAAAGTCTTGAGGTAATTAAGTTCTGTTGCAAAGCTTTGAAAATTCTTCCACTGGAAATCAAACAAATTTTGGAGCGATCTGAATTTGAATCCTGATGCTGTTTCCTTCAGAACACTCTGAAGATCTGGCCATTCCCCACTGTCCAGATAGCAAAGAACATCACTTCCCTCTGCATATGTCATTCCTCTCCTGTCCATACCAAAAGGTACCAAAACTAAGTTTACCCTTTTTCACTGCATTGTGTTCAATCTTCTGTTTTCTCTTTAGTCAGCTCTGCCCAACTCCAATCTGATACAAAAAGACCACAGGAACATCTTTTTTTTTCCCCTGTCAATACCATTTCCTCTGCCCTATCAATGATGTTAAAATTATTGTCCCATTTACCCATTCCCCACATAGTAAACTCCTGATGTTCTTCCAGCAACCCATGTGTGGACAAATTTCTCCTGATATGGTATGGCAAGGAATTACCCCTTGAAACTCAACATTTTCAATGAGGTTCCATTTATACTGTGAAGCACCTAAGCAGTTATCAAAAATAATAACGAAATTATAAAGAACTTGGGAAATATTTATTCCCTTTGACATTGTTTCGTCTTTTAGACTCAGTTCTCAGGATCAGGAACTGTCTTCTATTTCAAGATAATCTGTGACATTTTGGTAGCATCCAAAACCTAATAATCATAACAATAAAAACAGTAACATATTTCAGATGTCGTCCTTAGAGATTTCATGTTCCAAAGGGTTCAGCCAATTAATGGAAAAATCAATGTTGCCAGTAATTGTTTTTAGAGTTGGTTGGTTCAACCCCTTTGAATACGATGGTTATATTTCCACCCACTGAGTAAACAACCGTGATAGAAAGCTCATTTACATGATTTTTAGAACATACCAGCACAAACTGAAGTGATCTGCATGATTTGCAAGGCCTGCAACTTGATGGTTTTTTCAGTGCATGTGCCAACATTAAAAAAACCCTCTCTTGCAACTCAGTATGGGAGCAGGGTATTAGGAAAAAAAAAAAAAACAACCTAATAGAACCCTGTCTTTTTAGCTATAACATATTTTGAACAACTTCTACCACTTAGTCAACAAAATTAGCAATCAGTAGAAAGCCTAAAGCAAGATGGATGGTTTAGTTAGTAACATTATTTCAGAGGTCTGTAACAAATAGCAGCATCAAATGAATAAATAATGTTCAAAATCTAACAGCCGGCTTCCCTAACAGTGTGAAAATATGTAAATGTTACATTGCTTTACTCTTCAAACTGGCTCTCCTTTCATTCCTCTGAGACTCTTCTGTCAGAATAACAAGCTAAAAACAAAATATGAATGACAAGTGCACATACTTAGCTGATTGAGAACATAGAGTCGAACAGTAACCATATTAATCTCATCTCTTAAAGAGGTTGTGTGAATTGCAGGCAGAAATATTGATTTTGATCTAGTCTACTGCAGCGTTGATTGATAATCGGTGTTCAAAATCTATGCAGGAGTGCTTTCCTCCAAAACAGCAACCTTCAGCACTTTTCTTTCTTCGATTAGGACACCTAGAATTTTATACTTAAAACCCATTAACACTGTCAAAATCCTGTGCTATTTCTATACATCTTTGACAAACATCTGACTTGTGAACTACTAGTGTACACGTAATCACAGCCTGAAAACATAAGAAAACTGTAAATGTTATCAGTGACTTTACTCTTAATCTGATTTTTTTCAGTGAATCAAGTATTCATTATATCGAAGCAAATTCTCTCTTCAGTGCACTACTGTCATGCTGACTTGCCTGTGTGTGCATGCTGCAGTGACATTATAACCTCTCGTATGTCCCCAACTCAGCTTAACAGTGCCACACTATCCTCACTGTCCCCCTTCCGTATACCACACACCTGCCATCACGCTACAAGATCCTAACCTCATTCCCAGTAATTCATCACTCCCTTTCCTGCATACCCCCTGCCAATTCACAAACCACCTCACCAGACCAAGGCTCCTGAAGCTCCCGTTCAGCACTTCCAGGAGTAAGATGCAGTGGATTACTTGGTATGCAATGCCTCACTTAAGTATCAAAGAGTGGCTCTCAGCTCCCATCACTGTTTCTACATGATGGTGCCTCATCTGAAAAGTTATGGCTGGTCCAGGCACAGTGGTGGTTCTTTGTCACAATCCCTATCTGGGTATTAGTAGAACAATTTGATCTTAAGTATAATAAATCCTATTCCCATGCTTGGCCCCCAATGAATCGAGAAGATCAGTTCAAACAAAAAAAAGACCCATCAGTTAATGAACTTACAGAACCTGCTGGTACAGGAGACTGTACTGGCAGACAG
Source organism: Tyto alba (assembly GCF_018691265.1). NCBI lineage: Eukaryota > Metazoa > Chordata > Aves > Strigiformes > Tytonidae > Tyto > Tyto alba. The sequence continues at coordinate 19,027,157 of NW_024881313.1, forward strand.
TTTCAGTAGATTCAAAAAAGAATGAGATAAATTCACTGACAACAGGTCCATAAATAGGCGATGAAAGGAAGAGTCAAGGATGTACTCTCCATCACCCCTAATACAACGATGCTGGATGCTGAGAGGGAACAAGGGGAAGGGACTGCAGGTAGCAGCCCATCTTGTGGGTCTCCCTGAACAGTATCTCCTACTTCCTCTCAAGGGGAGGCTGCTGGGCTCAACAGGTCATGGATCAAACACAAAAGGTCTTTTCTTATGTCCTTAGGATATCCATTGTAGAACCTGGAAGCTGAAGCAGTCAAACCACAGGTAAGACTAGCCACAAATGAATGATGTTGTAAAGGTTTTATTCAGAAAAAAAAAATATACTTGTCCAAAAAGGTCAAGAATCATTATTTTATATATAGCTATGAAAAACTCTCAAGCTACAAAAAGAAAACTGAAACATTTCATTTCAAAGTTTCACTATGAAAGGTTAGGGAAACAGTTGCCTAAACTCCAATTAGTGCCGTATCCCGCAATTTTCACACACTAATTCACAAAGGCCCATTTTAATTAAAGGAAAAACACCAGGTCACTTTTGTTGGCATCATTAGGGGAAAAAAAAAAAAACAAAACACAACACCCAACAAACCAGCAGCAAAAAAAAAAAAACAGCAGGCATAAGCAGCTGTTTACCACTTTGTAAAGCCATAAATAACAATTACATTAAATCAGACTTCAGGAACAAGGCCCAGAGTTTGAGCTAGCAGTACTCTTTACTGACTCAAAAAGTTTCTGAGACTGTAATAGCAATAGCATTAAACATTTCCCCTCAATGAAGTAGGTTCACATGAAAGCAAAGGGTATAATAAAATTGATGACAGTATCTCATTGGCTGCTGCTACAGGAGGACTGACCAAAGGTAGTTATTGGCTCAAATTTTCTATTATGTTGTTTAAAAAGAAGGCTGAAAAACTTTCAGCCTCCCCTGGTTAAATTGATGTTATGTTGTTCTGAGAGAGAAAAGGGCTGTCTGCTCTCTGAAGGAGAAAAGAAAGGTTAAGCTTTCCAAGTGGTCCATCTTTCATCCCCAAAACAATTGTGCTGACAGTAAACCTTGAGCCTGCTGCTGCCCTGAAACCCACAGGTAGTAGGAAGTGTCACTGCTTGCAGAAACTTGGCAAAGAAATTAATACCACTGGCTCACTATTAGCCTGCAAGCACAGACCCATCCAGTAGCTTCCAGCGAGTCTGCCTCTTTTGTGCTGGATACCCAGAGAGAAACTCCTTCCAGTTACAAAACTACCAGAAAGTCCATCAAGTATCTTTTATCTACACTGCTTGTGCTGGCAGAACAGATGGGTGAGGCTGTTTGGACAACCACGTGCTTCTCTTAAACTGCTGCCCAACTAGAGGTGTAAAGCGTTGGACTGCCTACAGAGAAAAGAGGATTGCTAACTGTAGTGCAAATACAATTTCACAGAGGGATTGAGGCACTTCGTCATGTATTGCTCCTTTGCCTGGCTGGGTCACCCCTCTCAAATCAGCAGTGTTTGACATTTGCTGCTACTGGGCTGTAAGGTTTCAGAATCCAGTCATTTGGGGTATTTGTCTTGTCCACTTGCTACACCAAAAACTTCCAGTAACCTCTATCTGGGAATTGATTTCTGTTATCACATCACTTCAGAGAAGCACACCTGGATGTACAGACCATTACAAGACAATACCCTTAGGTTGGGAAGAGGCATGGGGGTAATTTGTGAGAGGAGTTTTTGTTCTGCCCAAGACACAATGAAGTTGAATAGCGCATTTTCACTGTGGTCCTACTGGCTTGAACCACAGTATCACACTTTCTGCAGAGGAAAAAGACTTTTCACACGTTATTCTGCTAAAAATTTAGAACAGAAGGCAGCCCCCCAAACCTGGTACAACAGCCCCAAATATCTGAGCACAGGAATTAAATGAATAAATATCACTATAGAAAGATATTTTACTTAGTTTATGTAAGGGTGAGCTTAGACAGAAAGCGGATAAATAGGCTGGCTAAAAAAATAATTCCTCAGATTTCTCCTTATGGATATTTACACTTGGCCACCAAATCCAGCTAGAAACCTCCCCAGAGAGATAAGGTAAAACACATTTCTTTATTTCTAATTTTTTTTTTTTCCCCGTTTTATTTGCAGCATTATGCCTATGTGTCCGACCTTAATCTTGCAACAGGATTTCCTGCACCACTTAGGAGGCCAAACAATTTCAATGCTTTGCAAAATCCTTTGATAAACAGAGACAGGCTGCACTTGTTTGGGAGCAGGGAGTGCACAGCTGGGACTGTGTCTTTTGTCTGAATGCAAAGCAATTGCCGTACCTCAGGCATTCTATAGGCAAACCATGGTCATGGCAGCAGCGGTCACAAAGCGACATGTCATGCAGATTTGTCATGGTTAGTTTTTGAACTAAAGTGTTTTTTTCTTAAACTATTTTCTGTTTAATTATAAACGGGAATCTGGGTATATTCCAGCAAGACATGAAATAATAATGCATAAAAAGGGATTGTTCCTTTATTCTCCACTAACATGTATTTAATCAAATGAAAAGTGTCTATCTGATGGTTTGCACAGAATTTCATTAGCCTCTGATTGCTTTTGACAACTACTGGAAATTATGCTGTATCACCATGCAAATGTCAGTACAGTAACCTATTTCTATGGTATTTACCATAAAGCAAAATATTCCAGCTACAGTACCAGACTCCTTCGACTTTACACAACAAACCCCAATCAACTTACAACTGTTCTACACTGCTAATGTGCAAAAGTTTCAAGTTAAGTTTTTCTTTCTGAAAACGAAGCTTTTTCTTCTTCTGATCTTCCAAATTACTTAAAAATATACATGGTCGACAAAATAAGATACACAAGATGTATCACCTTGGGTTCTTTCTTGATATTGCTACAGGCAGACTTTTCTGCTTGAATTCTATTGGCAATCATAAAATCATTATCCTGGTTTTGGCTTTTCTTCTTAGTAGCTAGAATAGTGCTGTGTTTTGGATTCAGTATGGGATTTGGTAAGAGAAGAATGCTGACAATACACTGATGGTTTCAGCTGTTGCTAAGAAATCAAGGACTTCTCAACTTCCCATTACCTCCTAGTGCATGGGTACACAGGAAGCAGGGAGGGAGCATGGCCAAAGCAATGGACCCAGACTGGCTAATGGAATATTCCATATCATACAACATCATGGAGGTTTGGCTGGGAACATCGCTCTCTTCTGGGACTGAGGTTTCAGGATTTTCTCTTCTCTGGGATTGCTAGCGGGGAACAGGCTGGGCAGCAGTCAGCAGGTGGTGATCACGTCCATTCTCATTTGTACTTCCTATTATTACTATTATTATTATAATTATTATTTTAATTTTATTTTATTTCAAAATATATATATATATATTTTTTTTTATCTCAACATCTCAATCTATGAGTCTCCTCACCCTTACCTCTCCAATTCTCTCCCCTATCTCCCAGGGCAGGGAAGGGCAAGCAAGGGGCTGCCTGATGTTTGGCTGCCAGCTGGGTTTAAACCATGACAATCATAGAATCACAGAATGGTTTGGGTTGGAAGGGACCTTAAAGATCATCTAGTTCCAACCCCCCTGCCATGGGCAGGGACACTTTCCACTAGACCAGGTTGCCCAAAGCCCCGTTCAACCTGGCCTTGAACACTGCCAGGGAGGGGGCAGCCATCAAATCCATGTTCCTCCAATTTAGAGACAAGGATGTCACATAGGACAGTATCAAATGATTTGCCCAAGTCCAGGTAGATGATGTCAGTTGCTCCTCCCTGTGTACACAAAGTAGTCAATGGTTTGTATAACAGCCACCAGATAAGGCAACTGTGACTCTGTTATAGTCACTCTAACTGTGTATCAAGGTGGTGGAAAGCCTTCCCATCGTGCATTTATTTTTCAGCACAAGAGTCTTCTTGCCCTGACAAATCCAGGGGAACAGCTGTGACGTACCACACACTCAGTGGGTATATAATTGATTTATATAACGTTGCTGGGACATCTATGGGGAAGATTATAAAACTGCATTATGAAGATGTTTTGCCATCTTATGATATCTTTAGAAGAAGCAATTTACAGTTTTAAGCTGGAGAATGAATAGGCACATAAAATTTAATTAAATGCAGATTCTAACTTTTTTCAGTGTATACCTCTTTTTAATCTAAATAAAAACTTTTTTTTTTTTTAAAAAAAGCAGCAAACAATTATATGTAGAAAATATGTATTGCTACTAAATCCTTTGAAAGTATTCTTAAATGTAAACTGTAAATACATGCTTTCAAGAGATGCTGATAGGGGCTTTGGAACATGCCCCATGGATCATTCCAAAATTTAAACAAATTTCCATTATAATATTACAATAAAATGGTTCCAATAATGTATCGAAGCAAGACATAAGAATAGAGCAGTTCATCTAGGCAGCAACCAGTTATGAATAATTTTAATAAATATGCAAAGACTACATTCTGCCACATAAAACAGCTAGTCAGTTGTAAACCTGCAATACATTTTTAGGCTACAGGATGTGTATATCTAGAATTAAATAATTAATTTTGATCCCCATGAATATAATAATTTGGATTCTGTGATATCTGCATTTTGCATCAGTTCCTCCCATGATTCATTTTGATCATCTCAGTATTTTACATATATTATTTTTACAAATTTATTTTTAACACCATTCAGGTTTTTATTTTGTGTCAACAGAATTCTACACTGCAATGCCCATTTTTTTCTAAATCTATCCTTCTTCCTAGAAAAGAATAAAATGGAACTGTTTTAATGGATGTATCTACTGAACAATACATAATTTCAGCACTAAACTAAATATATAAAGGAATGTGGGAGAATATTTATGGATAGATGTGTGTGCAGAGACACATACACCACAAACACGTAAACTCACAACTTGTTAGAAGTCCTCCTCTCTCCTCCTAGCAGAAACACAGTGGGTGTTTTAGCTTATCTTAATCCAGACTCCTTACTTCTCCAATATGTATACTCACTAGTGCTCATGCATATATTCCCATGTCAATGTACAAACTTTGAGTGAAAGTGGCCTTTCCAATTCCCAGGTCCACTGTCTGTGAAATTTGTTTGTGGAAAGGAAGATTTCATGTGAAATATGTCCTAGTATTATGTAGTATCACAAATCAGTCCTTTACAGAGAAAGAGAAATAACTAACCTACACCCTTGTTACAGGGGTCTCATTTTCTCACACATAAATATTAATTTCTTCACTGAGGAAGTAATGGAAGCAGCTCACACTACCTACTTTGTGAACATAGTAAACCTGCCTCTAGTAGACCAAGTTTCAGAGGATTAAAACTAAACATTAAACACAATGAAGCAAAAAATGGGACTAAGTTTATGAATAATTATTCAGATTAGCAGGTACATAAATCACCAAGCAGAGGGAATATGAGGTTTTAATTACTATACATAATGCCATAAACCACAGAATACCAGGCACTTATATGTCCATATTACTGAAAAAAATAATCAAACAATGCAATACTTATAAAATTAAATCTTCAGAAAAAGGAGCAAGCATCAGTACTGCCGTAATTCAATGGGAATCCAAACACAACACCAGTATGTAAAAGGAAGATGTTTACCTTTGCAAACTGACCTGTCAATTATCTGTAAGTACTCAGGTTACTAATAAAATGCATTTGTGGGTTTCAAGTTGGTCCATAAGAACCTTTATCTGCAAACTCTCTTCGATAAAACAACGTGGGATGTGCAGATTATTGCAACTCTCAGACACATATTTGCCACCTCCAAAGCTATGAATCTATGCAGTGAATCACTTGGAACTGATACACGACTATAAGCCAGATTTTGATCATCAGCACTGCTGAATCTCTAGGGCAATCTAGTTGGTATTATGTCATCATACAAACGGGACTGTACTTAAGAGGAAAGTAGGACAAACCAATTCTTCCAGAAGAGATTAAAATCTCGTTTTGGCATGTGTCTACAGAATAGTCTCAAAATTGAAGCAAGGAGTAAACAAATTAATCAAAATCTACATTGTGAAATGCCAGAAATACCAGACTGAATTTCCAAGAATTTCACCAACTTCAGAAAGAAACTATTTTGTTTCAATTTACAGAGTAAAACTGCAAATTAAGGCCAATGAACAAAGAAAAAGGAGTCAACATCACTAATGAAAAAAATACAAAATGGCTTGTTGGAGAAATTTGTAGACAAATGTACTTGTGTGAAAAACTGGTTTTGAACCATCTCTCCCAGTTATATCAAAAGTATCACACCAGAGACCACCTCAGATGTATCAGGTCAGGTAGAGAAAGTATCCAAATACACTTAGTAGAATTTACACTCACTAGCTTCTAACAGAAATGCAGGGTACAAGAGACAGCCTCACCAAAATAAAACATCATCTGTCCCTGAAGCTCTCTGTACTGCTGATTATAGCAGCTCTTGAGCCTTTCCATCAGCAGTAGGTCCTGTGGAAGAGGCTGCGGGATCTCGGACCTGAGAAGCATGAACCCACCCCGCTTGAACTTTGTGTGCTAAAGAAAGGGTAGATCTTTACGCTTTTGTCCTGTCTATGGCACTTGAGAAACTTCTAGTCAAGTTAGGGAAAATGAAGGCCTGGCAATAGGAATGAAGTGAAGGGGGTTCCTAGTGAACGAAGCAAACAGAAACTGTGTGCTCTAGTGCCGGTTTGCTATTGACTGGCTGATTTCTTACCAGCCACCGAACTGCAAATTCTCCATGGTAAAATGGATATATGTTTTTGTTTACTGTATATGCATTCAGTAGCCCGGTATGCCCTTTAGGAGCTTATGGCCCTAAGCTAAAGTTACCTGGTGTTGAGACCCTTGAGAAGTCACTGTATAGAAGTCACTAAAGCCATATACGAACTCATATAATGAACTCAGACACGGTACTCAGATTCTAACTTACACCTTGTCAGCTTCCTGATACTTCTCCAGTTCATAGAAAGACTTGGATCTCAAACTCCCACTTCACTATACATCCAACAGATGCTTCCAAACTTACTTTGGGAGTACTCCGAAATACATATGTATTTCAAGCAAGCCTCCTGAGTCACTGTCCAAGCCACAGACTAATCTACAGTATTTAATAGCTCTATTAACTGTAGTTTTATATATTTCACCACAAAGCTATCATAAACCTGGACCTGTCCAAACTCCAGTTTGCCTTAAAATCAAGAGCAGAGAAGATTAGTCCTTTCTATTCTGAAGGCAAATGCTACTAAGCAGTCGTCATATAAAAGGTACACAGAGATATGGTTAGTTATTTTGATACGTTAATGACAAATATACCAGCTTAGAACTTTCATCTCTCATTACAGATCTCTCCCAAAAATAAAAATAAAATAAAAATCTACTCTTGAAGTAAGATTTACACAAATGAAACTGTAGGTAGGTTGGTAGAGAGTTGAAGAAAACGTGCAGCTGCAGTCAGATGTTAGCATTGATTACTGGATATTATGATTAGTTTTAAAACCATCATACCTTTATAGCTATATGAGAAATAAGAGACCTACATCTAGTTTTCTTACACCTTACATACACCACTAAGTGAGCAAGCCACAGCAAACACTTTCAGTCATAACTCACTGGAATTGGAATCAGAAGAGGGATATAAACTTTAAGAGCTACAAGACAACAGTGTTTCTGTATGACGTTCATCCCGTAGACAGCCTTATTTTTGGTCATACTTAGGACTACAAACACAGAGAAAGACAATGCTGAAGTGAAATATGTTTCTCCTGTAAAACCATACGTCGGGTAAAAGAGGAAATAGTAGGGTTTCTTTTGTGTTGTTCACAGTTCTGCATCGCTTGGTAGCCATCCAGAAACATCCTCTCTGGTTATTAACACATAATAAATTCAATCTCCCTTCAGTTATTTTTTTATTAGGCAACACATATGAAAGGTAGCTACAAGAAGTCCACTAATGAGACGCGTATTTTTAGCATCACCAGATTCATGGGAAATATACAGGCTGTCAGGGTTTTTTTCCCTCCTATTTTCTGCACATAGACAAATTTGGACTTCCCATTAGTTCACCGATGTTGGGGAGTTTTTATTTTTAAGTTCTTAAAGGGACTTGTGTTCTCTTCAGGGGAGGTTTGCTTCATTTGGTTCATGAAGTGAAAAATGCACCTAAGAACTCAGCTATCCCCCTCATGCCTTTGGACATGCAGAAGGGCCGCAGCTGGGCTACCTCTTCTATGGCTGTGCATCACTGCCCTCTGGGCTAGTGCTGGCTGTCAGGCACTGAGTTCGAGGAGGTAAATCAGACTAAGACTGCCAAGGTAAGTGATTATAGTTTCCAGCTGTATCAGCTTCCTGAACCCCCTTGCTACCTGGTCACATGAGAGCCCCTGGGCACATGGGTGGGAACACACAACCAGGCATGGACATACTGGGCTGGCGTCACTCCAGTGCTCCAGCAGCATACCACCTGTGGAGTGGTGGCCAAGGGCCCAGCCTTCCCCTCTGGGCCTCGAGCATGACTTAGTGTTTTGGTGAACTGTCTTGGCCCCTGCGGTGCCCCCTTGGCTACAGGGCCAACCTAAGGTGACTCTCATCCTTTTCGTGACTGCCTGGCATGCCTATGTTTGAGTACTGAGATGAAGCCAGGCTCTATAAAACAATGCAAATTTCTGTGTTCATCATTTCCCAAACACCTGCCCTCCCCTGAGGCAGGGCTACCAGCTTGCATCTGGATTTTCCTGCCAAATCATTCACACCAGGGAGCCAACAGCAGTTATCAGGGGAAGGTGAAGCCACCAGCCATCACCAGTATGTTCTTACCACACACCTGTGGCTACGTCCCATTGCAGTCAAACAGGCCAGCCAGGCCAGGGAAGCCCATTGCTCCCACACAGAGTGGGGAGGAGACTGTCGATGCAATTGGTAAATGCAAAAATGTTTTGTCAAGACAAGCATTTTGCTTTAACAAAGATGTGGATCTGGGAAGTATTAAGCTCTGGCTTTACTCTGTTGCAATGACAGCCACAAGAAGCATGACTGGGAAATCATACAATCTTTTTAGAAAGTAGAAAGATTACTCTATCAAATAAGATACTAAAGTTTTAACTAGAATGAATATCAGAGCTCATTATGCAACCAGATCAGAGACTGAAGCATATTTGGGGCATGCTGGTACTATTTGCAATGTAATTCCATCCCACCCTACTCCTGAAGCACACACTATCTACTAACTATAAAAGTTTCAGATTTTAATTTAAGTTCTATATTACATTTTACAAAGAAGTTTCATGCTTTACCATAATGGTGCTAACATGAAATATATATACATATATATAAAAAAATTGAAGGAAGAAAAGTCTAAAACAAAAAAGAAGCAGTTGTGTCACGGTGATCACTATTTTAATGAAAGTGCAAACAAAACCTCTGACCCTAGCAGTAAATGCAATACACAAGTGTGAAAGACATGTAGTCTTGAATGATCTTTTACTCGCCACTTTGTTCACCCTATTAAGATGCTAGTTGTTTCCTTGATTTATCTGATAATAAATTTTTGATGACTAGTGAGTCTCATAAAAATTGCTCTGGTGCTGACTACATTGATTAATAAGCCCAAAGAATCGAAACTGTCAGAAATTCATGTGCAAGAGTAAATTACTGCCAAACATACATTAGATATTCCATAAAATATAGAATAAAAAAGGTTGATTTGGTAATTTTATCTTGCATCAATTTGCTTGATGTAATTTATATTCAGGATCATCACTGTCAGTCCTGGCATACCTTTCCTTTTTTTAAAGTCAACATTAGAGTAAATCTAAATTTTGGACAGCCAAGAAATGATCAGGAGACAGAATATCAAAGGCAATAATCAAAACTAACATTCTGAATTTAGCTTGGAAATTATATTTTGAAATATACTGAACCATATATGGAATGAACCATATATTGAAAGGTGACTAAAAACCATCTACTCAGATTTGCAGCTTTTGTAAGTAAAATTCACTTGTATTTTAGGAGTCAAAATTGGCACACACACATCCATGCTTAAATCTCATCCTTTCAAAACTGTGATACCTCCTTATTGGGGCCTTTGCATGCAGCAGGTGCTTGCAATGCATCTTTAAAGAATCCTGGGCTCTGTGGTCATGCTCTCATTGGGTAACTCCCCAAAATATTTAACGTGCAGAAAATCCCACAAAATTAGACACTGGAGCAGGACAGAGGTAGGGATTGGGGTATACATATGAATAGAGGTAAGATTTCTCTTTTTCCTGTCAAGGGGATCCATACTTACAGCACTGGGTTTAGGATTCACTCCATTTACTTTTGTATATATTTACCGTCATGTGACAGCACTTAGTTGTAAGATATATGATTGTAGGATTGAAAACCTATCTGATTATAAATTTGCAAGTGGACTTTATAGATACAAAAAAGGTTTCGGGGAATCACTGTTCCCCATTCAGTGAAATAAATGCTGCTATTAGCATCTATCATTGGAGCCAGCTTATCAAAACATCTGGCAAAACTGTGAAGAGGGCTAATATTCTTCCATTTATTATTATTGCTTTGGTGAAGCTGAACCAATCGAAATGGTCAGTATCCTAAGTAATTCTATTTACTGTTTATGCCCCTGTATACTTCACTGTAGACTATAACTTCCTTCTGAGATTTCCTAACCAAATGTAATAAAGAAGAAAAACTACACTGTATTTTTTCCTGGAATATTTCATACTAAATGATTTTCAGTATATCAGATTTTTAGGGTTAAATTATTAATGTAGTTGGGCACAGAATAGAAAAAAGGCATTGCAAAGATGTAGTCAAAAGGATTTGTCTAAACAAGGCCTAAATCTGACTATCTCCAGCTTTAACAGTAGGGCATTTCTTGTTTGGACAGAGGAAAGCGTTGAAAGGAGAACTGAGAAATCCTCTGTGTCATATATTCTATTGTGTCACAATTCTACAGTGTCATATACAGTAGAAGCTCCTGATTTTCAGGTTGTATTTTTCAAGAAAACATTAATTTAGTAACAAGAATTTAAAATGAAATCTGGTCATAACCATTTTCAACATTGTGCCTTAGGTATAAGGGGCTGTAAAAGTACATATAAACTGGATGGCAGTAATACCTGTTAGAATAAAATGATGGCTTTTAAAAAGTTTATCAGAGCTTGCACTACAAGTGACTCCAGCTAATTACATCAGAATCATTCCTACCTCAGCCTTCCACTGGATAAACAGTTGATAAAGGCAATCATAAAATTAGGGACACCTCTCTATCTAACTGATAGCCTTTACCAGGAGAGTAAATAATTGCTAAAGATCACACAAAACCCTCAAATAACATGAGACTGAAATAAGAAACTGGAGTTCAATAAAAGCCAGCATGTAATAAAACAGATATGACTGCATAGAGAATAGAAATTGCAGACAGTTCTGCCTGATTATAAAAGCGCTACTTTTTAATTTATCTCTCAAATAAAACCAGCAAATGTGTGCAGTAACTCTTCTTGTTTGGTTGTAAAGAACCAATCTGAAGAAGAAAACAAGAAAGCAAATCAACTGAATTTTGAAGATTACAAAGGGTTAACAGTCTTACCACTACTTACTGTTAACTACCTAAGTTTACCAAAAACCCCTTATTGCTATCAACATATTTTCCACCTTAGTTCTCAATTAGCATTGTTTTGTCTGCCATTTCCTGTTTATTCTTCTCCCTGTTGGTCTTGAGGATTTTCTTTAAAATATTCTATCTTTTTTGTTACCAGCTTTAAAGTCCAAATTCTGTTCCCTACAATATCCTCATTAAAAAAAAAAAAAAAAAATTAGGTGAGGCACCTTCAGTGAACATCAGTCAAGTTTCTTAATTGCATGCATTTTGGACATATTGCCTTTGGTTAGCAACAACACTATCCAGAAATGTTGAGAAAACCCCTTGAGTCCATTGGAGATGAGGAGTAGGACTCACCATGCCCACAGCAGCTAGAGCAGTGGAGAACATTATTGGATATGAAGCCTTAAAAATTCTGGCAGTTCTGGTAAAGTCTAAAATCAGGCAATGCATCATCATCTTTGTATACTAGGCATAATGTATTAAAAGCCATCATGGTTCATACAGTAACTTTCATACTAAGTTGTTGCTCTAAAACACATTTTCCCAGAATGTATCCCAAAGCAATCAGAGGATAATAAGAGAAAATCAATCTGTTTTTTTCCCTGGCATCTTGCCCTAATAAGCATCCTTTTACAAGGTTGTACCTTGCTTTCTTTTCTTAATCTGCTCTCAAATAATTGAGATGTCTGTATCTAAACACATTTTTAACATCCCTTTAGAACTACTGACACCAGAACTGAATTCAGTATCAGACTCAGCTGATATTGAAAGTCATAAGTTTCTATTCCTGTCTTATGCCAATGATTCTCACAGGCCTTTCAGATATAGCATTGAATTGTGAGCTGACAGTGCACTTCAGTTATATTGCGTCTCTTAAAACATTTTTCAGAGCCAATTGCTTTCTGGAAAGCAGTATTCACTCCTTTTTATCTTCTCCTGTAATCATAACCACAACGCATGGTATATCCTGCATACCTTATTCACAGATACGTAACTCTTCTTTGAGCTGCTTTAAAATACACTATGCACAGGCACAGTTCATTAAGTGATCCAGGACAGCCCATATTTTCACTGTCACCTTTCACCAACTTCCTGGTCATCTACAGTTCAGTCAAAAACGACTGTGTATTTGCTTCCAAATACCTGAAGAGAACATTGAATGGTTCCAGGTCAGGTATCTGTGGGTCTCACCAGAAATGTCCTTGTTGGTAATTATCTCCCAAGACCTATCTGACACTTGTTAATTCTTCCTAGTGTTTTATTGAAATTATACAGTGTTAATTTTCTAATGAGAATGTTGTGCAGCTGTACAAGCTAAATGCTGCACAAAATTCTATGTAAAGAGTTGCCTTTTTTGCAGTTACCTTAATAAAATTGCTTGAATCCTATAATATGATTTTCATTTTAAAATGGAGTTATAGCAGCTATGAGACTATAAAGCACACTTAGGCCCTTAGGAATAGGTAGCTAGTATGGTGTGTGCCTTGAACACTGTACGAATCGTTATGGACTCTGAATTAAAACAATGGGTATTGGTTATGGATCTTGAGTCAAAACAGTAGGTACCAGAAGATACTGGGTTTGGTTTGGAAGATCAGCCAAAGAAGAAATGAGCATCGGCCAAAGATGAATTGAGCATGCGCGAGGATGGAGTTGAATCAGCAGACACAGTGAGGAAGACTATTAATGACAACCAGAGGCCCCCCGTCCAACATAACCACACATGCATTAGAGACATTTTCATATGATAATGATTTCCAGGAAATAACATGAATATGCTGATCATTACCCTCCCCTCATTCTATTCAAAGCAATCAATAAAGATGACCAATGATTTCTGCAGAATAGGAATATAGGTAAGGTGAGGTAACTGAAAGCCAATCATTATTAAGGTCAAACGAAACTTTATGAATTTTGTTGATCTTATGTAATCATGTCTCTGCTGAAAAGTGTATAAATATGTTGTGTTTTGTACCTGTCAGTGAACATGTCTTTGGTGGAGCTATCGCCTGTGTTCCCCAGCACTGGAATAAAGAAGTGCCTGCTTATCTGCTTTGTGTAGATAAGTTCTATTCATGATTGCGACTGCTAGCACCTTGACTCACCAAATTTATAACGTTTCTTTAGGAAATAGTTCTCAAAATCATATTCATGCCTTAATTGTATAAATTATATTCATACTGCAGTCATATTCATTAAATCTTTACTAGTAGAATCCCATGTCTTTTCTCCACTATTAAAGCAAAAATTGATGCCTGAATAAACTAGGTCGTAATAACCCAGTTTGGTCTATCTGCCTTCCTTGATGCTGAAAGGATACTTAGCACTTCTGTCACTTTTTGGCAGTTCTCTGACACCAGAATTTAATTAAGACTGAACTTTGGTGAGTCCAGGCTCTGGCCAGTCAAGTCTCCTAAACCTTCTGAGTGCACGTCCACAGGCCTGGAGGTCTGAAACCATTTCCTCACAACAAAACATTGGTCAGGCTTCCACTTAAGTGGACTGAGAAATAACTCATCTTCCCTAAAAGATCATCCTGCTTGCACTGAACACAGAACAGAAGCAGAACAGAACATGACTTTCCTTCCTTCATCATTAATAATCTATCATAGTTCAGAAAAGGGCCCATTTAATTTCTAGGATTTATCATAATCAGATAGCCATAATCAGCCTCTCCGATGACTAAGAGCCTAACAAGATAGATCCCACTTTGGATCAGCCCTCTTTCCCACTGCATGTACTTTTATTCAATCCCATCTATGGGTTTTCCCGCTCAAGGTGCTGCCTGCCTTTAGCTGCACATCTAACACTTCCTTGCTTAGACCCCGACCTGTCCTCTAGGCCAGGTCCTTGATTCTGTTCCTCACCAGTTTCTTTGACGCATCCCTACCTGCTTCTCATTTTGGAATTTATCCTAATTATCAGTGATTTTTAATTCAGCTACTGATCTTGCCTTGCCCTATAGTTAGATGCAACTTTGTCTTGTTTCCCTTCTCAAATCCTGTATCCTACTGTCACTGTTTCCCTACCTTTGGTTTTATCAAGTCCTCAGCTTCTGCACTTCCCTCAATTCATTCAAATTCCACTTCTAGCACAGCCCCAGCCATCTGTCCCAGTGACTTAAGCCCTGGGTTATCATCCTTGACATGGTAAATGGATTACTGCATAATATTCTAAACTTTATACAAAAGTTCACATCAAAGGGAATGGTAATATCAGTACTTAGGCCAGTATTTATATGTGCAGTATCTATATCTGTCGGATACATCAGGGATAGCTTTGTTTTTATTACATATCCATCTTAGTAATATATAAACACAAAAATACAGAGATACTGTTTTTCTTGTTTATCTTTCAACATGGGTTCCAGTTTCCTCTTTTTTAGGGAAGAGTTACAGATTTGCATGTAAATGTTGTCTAAAGATGTCAGGACTCTGAGTCATCTATTTTCTCTGTTGGAAATAATGTACTAATATATTTATCGATTTTTAAAATACAGCCAATAAATACAACATTTGGTCAGAATATGAATCAGTGCTTTCATATAAAATATACAGTACCATGCCTTTGATAAAACAGAACCAAACGTAAATGACATTTTTATACTTCCCTGTATCAGGTTGATAAAAGATTTTTATTGGTTAATTAAAATTTTGTAAAGGTACGTGATTGAAATGTGTGAACAAGGATTGTTAACACTTGTTTATTTCTTAGCTGTGATGGATCTTGCTTCCTGCCATCCTTCAAGGGAAGCTTAATTTGCTCTGAGTTCATCTTTACAGGAGATGTGGCATCTCAGAAAATCTCACCTAAGATAGATCACTGAGGTCATCTCTCTTCCACTGACTTTACCCAGTCTTTGAAACCATCCTAAAATACACGAGGTCACAGGTAGTGCATCCATATCAGGGGCCAAATGGTAAAGATGCCAGGTTAAAAAGTTGCCGAAATATAGAAGCGAGCTCCAACAACACACTGTTGGACACATAACACCATCTTACTTCTTCTACAGGGCTCAGGACTACCACACTGTGCAAATGAGAAGGGAAAATAAGTATTTACTAGAGGTTCATCCTACAAGCACATGCACAAGAGTTATTCCTCTCGGACCAATAAGAATACCTGTTCTAGAAGTATTTGTAGACCTGAGCCTAAGAGGAAACTAATGCATGAAGCCTTCTATTCCACAAACTACCAAAGAATACTAGTGACAAAAGAAAAGGAAAATAAAGACGGAAAATAGCATTTATTATGGGCTATTTTTCTTAGCAAGGCAGGGTAGACTCACACTATCCAGAGCTCTTTAAATCTTCCTTGATCTAGGTGCACCATACAAACAGCTGAGGCATCTAACTGTACTCCTCTGAATCAAATCTACACTAGATGTTTAGAGTAATTGATCTGTGTTCCTCTCTATGATCTTTATTTCCCCCAGAGTCCAGAATACTCACTATCAGAAATCAGCCCTGAGATCATAATGTGTGTGCTCCATTCAGTTCTTGCTGGTATTGTTACAGGATTAGATAATGACTGGATAATAAAATAAGTTATTTAATTTTACTTAGAGACAGCCAAAACGAAGCATTCTCTCTGTGTAGCTCTTCAGTCTAACTGGAAGAAGGATTATGAAGATTTTGATAACCCCAAACGAGTTTTTCCTAATGACTATATAATTTATGGAATATCAAGTAATTATTAGGTTATTAAATTTTAATAATTTTAAACTATTGCACAAAACTGCCATACATGTTTATTTAAACAAGTTATTAAATGCAGGAATATGCAAAATAATCTTTTCCTTTATTTAAATTAACAGACACCAGAGCTTTTTCTCCCTTATCTTAGTGTCAACTGCACTATGCAGTTATCTTAATATACGGGGAGGGGCATGTAGCAGGGTGGTGGTTGTCTGAATTTTCCACTCAAAAATCAGGAGGCATGAATACAGGAACACAAAGGGCTGCCTGCATCACAGACATGCCGTCCTCTGCCACAAGCTATCATGTCATACTCCTGCTCAAATTGATCAGTGCTCACTTCAACACAGACAAGATTTTGGCCTTTATTTTTTCTGTCAGGAGGCTATTTCTATCAGAAGGTTATTACCTTGCTCCCTCAATAATTAGAGACCTTCCTTCAAATATACACCTGACCAGCTTATTTATATTTGTTATGTCCACCATTTTTTTTTATATGCATTAAATGAAGTCTTTCCCTCCTCTCCCTCCCAATGACAGCAATTATCTCTCTTACAAATCTTTGCTAAATAAACCAAGTACCTTTTAAAATTCCTCTTTGCTTTTCATTCTTTTTATCATCCTATTATCCTTTCTCACTTTGTCCATTTCTGCCTGAATTCATCTTTCTTGAACATGATTACAAGAACTGCGTATTAGTTCCTTTTCTGTACTGGAAAATTTGCACTCTTAACCCAGCTCTGGAGATTGTGCTTCTCTTTCCCTCACTCCAGCATATCACACTGGTGGCTCACAGAAAACCTCTAATATACACAAGCCTTCCACTTCATTTGCTAATTCTTCCTGTATGGTGTGCTGATTCTCTTCTGTGCTGCTAGCTTTGCATCACAAGTAAACATTACTTAAATACTCCTGCTTTTTGTGCTAACATAAAAAAAAATAGATTCTTGCAGGTCCAAGACTGTGCTGCACAAGTAACACCACTCCAGGACAATCCCTACTCCTACCAGTTCAACCTGCTGATGCCTCCATCTCAACTGCTGGCAGTTCCTACTTCCCCAGCTTGCTTCCCAACCACCAACAAATGGATTTTTCACTTGTTTGACCTCTTTTCCACTCCATGACAGGTGATTTTACTGATCATCATCTTTACATCTTGTACAGCACCAATCATGCAGCTGAAATGAAACAGATTTAACAACGGTGGAATATGAACAGGAATTGAGGATGCCATTTGTATACCAGTGCATTACTCTGAGTATCTTGCCAG
Source organism: Tyto alba (assembly GCF_018691265.1). Lineage (NCBI taxonomy): Eukaryota > Metazoa > Chordata > Aves > Strigiformes > Tytonidae > Tyto > Tyto alba. The sequence goes on from NW_024881313.1 coordinate 19,044,779, forward strand.
TCTCCTCTAGTTGTTAAAAATAAATGCTGAAATACTCTTAATTAATACAATCCAGAAGAAGAATCTCTTACTTCATGACCCGTGTCTGCTGCCCTGGAAGCAGCTGCTACATAATAGTGGGGGTCCAGTACAACAATTCATTCTCAAGAGGAAAGCTGGGGAGATTGTCTTTAAATAGAGGACTGATTCAAGAGTGGATTTTTCCAGATTGTCACTGCCGATAAAATGAGGTTTTCAATTACAATGCTTAGCACAGAGCCGCCTGCCCAGGGAAACCTATGTTCCAATGCTGCCAAGCGATATATGGTCAGCATAGCATTTAGCAAACCATTTCCTCTGCTAAGAGTTAATGTGTCAGTCTTTAAGATGGCTTGCTCTTCTACCACCTTTCCTGATGGAAATGTGAAAAGCGCAACTTCCTTTCAAAAACATCTTGAGACTCTTGACTGCAAACTGACAGTCTCATAGGGAAAACCTGTTTTCTAGAAACTTAGCAAATGGTAACTGTTCTATCATAATTCTGCCTCACAGGAATAAGGAGGTCAAACAGGAAGACAACAATCATTAAATAAAGTGTTAAAAGGTGATTGCTGGGTTCAATGGCAGCTTCAAAATGCTAGAAGTCTGAAAGCTATTCTAAGCACTCAGGACACAGCAAATTATTTTGTTTTAGCTAAGATTACACTATCAGGTGATGATGACTGCAATAGACTGCTGTGATAAAAGCAAAATCACTACCCTTTCTGTTACAAGAACAAACAGGCAAAGAGCAAGTTTCACATGAAGATTGATCAAGAGTACATGATTAACGCTAGAAACGTACCTAAAGAGCAGCTTTCTGGATTAACTTTGCTGTAAATGCCAGCAACCATACCCACCCACTGATACCAATTGCATATCTCAGCTTTACCTCATCTTAATCAAATCAGTAATTACCTTGCACCAATTCTGATGAGCATCACAGGATTTCCGTTCTTCATAAGAACTTAATTCACTGTTTTTGTTCAAACATTCATGTCTGTCTGTACTTGTCTAAGTACACTGTAACCACTAAATCATACAATCCATCATCTCTTTGTCAGTACCCTAGACAGAGAAGATCCTCTGAGAATATGCTTATAACATAAAGGTCACTTTGAAAATTGACTAAAGGCATGAATAAAAAATAAAACATTTAGTTAAGCCCTTTGAGGAGATGAGGTTGCCATTACCCTTAACTGCTTCAGCAAGTGCTTCAACTACTTTTCAACACTATCGTGACACCACACAGTGAGTTTAATGGCACCTTCTGAGTATATATAAAATCAAAGCCAAAATTCAGCTTACTAACTTTCAGAAAGTTAGTACAGCAGAGATTAAGAATCATTATATACGTGGCAAACTGACCTGTTTCCAAACGATGCTGTCACAGGATGATATGTGCAGTGGGTGTATTTTAGCCAACAAAAGCTAGCAAAGTGCCAAGAGCTGCTGAATTTCCTGTTAAGAATTAAGAGCCCCTCCACACACATTTTCTGCCACAATATATGGCCCATCTTTTTGTCAGCACAAGTCTTCCTTGAAAAATGAGTGTTGGAAAAAATCACCTGGCATTATTTCTCATGAAAGGTAAGGAAATTAAAGGAAATGAAAGCATCTACAAAGTAAGAAGAGCTGATCTGAGGGTCCAACCGGCTAACATGCTTCTGAAGTAAGTGCAATTCCACTTCTATACTTGGTGCGTGAGTATCATGTAAAACAAAAGTTTGAAAATGTAAAAGTATGCAAGACAAATGACATTTTATCTGTAGACATAATCATCCCTCACGGGTGTCATTCCTACTTACCAATTAATCACTAGAGGATGAATATCCTAAGACAAGGCTAAAAATGGGGTGTAATTTTTCACTAAATATGCTTGAAACAGCCAGTACATTTCACAAAGGAAAGAAGAGGTTTGTGATCTATTTGGTAGTCACTTCACAAGTGCAACCTCACAGAAACTGAGTGGTAATCTCCTATATTGACCACAGTGTAGAGTTATGGCTTGTGTCAGCCATAAGTAGAAACCTTAAGGTTTAGTAACATGACCACAAGCAAGTGCATTGCCAACACTTACTGAGTTACCACTTTCTGGCTAAGATAACAGCAACTGAGTAAATATGTTGTTCTAGTCATCACCAACACAAATTGTATTACCATAAACCCACCTAGTGAAATATAACTTGCTAACCCCTGAAACTTGGCACCTGTGATCGTATGACCGTACCCTCTCTGCCTTAGCTATTATTGACAATGTTAGACTTGTAAACAAAGTAAAATCAGTATTTCCAATCAGCCAGCAAAAGTAATGGGTATAGGGAGACAGTTACCATCTCTGGAGCTCAAAATCTATCTACCATATAGATGCATAGCTCCTGGTTTATGAAAGTACCTGAAAGTAAACTGACTGATCTGATTGTCAGCTGCTAGCATATGTGAGCTCTTCTCAGTGTTGCAAGTGAGGTTATCTAAACAGCATTCTCTCCAGTTATCCATTTAACTGTACTGCTCTATCTCAGAATAAAAGTTAAGCTGGCTGGGTCTATCAAATGTCGCAAGTTAATTTTTAAATTTTTCTTTTGGCTGAATGATCAAAAAAACCTCCCAAGAGCTCAATTTTGCTTAGCTAGATATCTACAGAGAAAATTACTATATTCACATCTCAACCTTGTGATTTGCCTAATGAGAAAAAAGACAGAGTACCTCAATACAGGCTCTGAAAGAAACGGGAAGTTGAAGGTGGTGTATAGTTGTTAGTGGGAAAAAGAAAAATTTAATCACAAAGTGGAGTTTTCATTTCTTCTGTGTTCACAGCTTATCTGCTTTTGTGCACAATAATGCTACTAGACCTGTTACCTAGATTATGCCATTGCGTATAAGTTTTAACACCTAAAATCAAATGCAAACAGAAAAATGTCTGTAGCAGGTGGCATCCAAGTAATTCTCAGATCACATATTTAAAGGAAACTGAAAACAAAAAGGACAATCTTGTTCAGCACAAAAATCCACAAACTCTATTTATAGCATGTGAAACGAGTAAAATCAAGAATCAAAAGAAGCTGCTACCCGGATTCTAACACAATTATACAGATAGTTTTAATTTATGTTTTAAAAATAAAATGGTTATATACTGAATATAAAAGACATCTAATTGTTAACATCTGCATGCATTTGGTTTTCATCAGTAATCTTTGAAAATAATAACATTTTAACTGAATAAGCTTCTAATAGCAAAATAGAAGCCATGAATGAGCCATAGAAAGATTCTTTAATTCCCCGCCCCCCCCCTTAACAGGTAGAGTCTGATTTTGCTTACACTGTTAACTATACAGGCTTCAAATATTTACTGTGGACAAAATCAAAATCAGCCTATTAGCCAAGACAACACTGTTACACTGCAGCAAAGAACAAGACAGCAAACATAATATGGCTAATTTAAAACAAAGAGCAAAAGTTGAGGCAAGTGACAAATTATAGAACCTTTTATATCAATTTTGATTGCACAGGGAAAGTTGCCAGAACAGTTAATATATCCACAGCTATAATTTTTTTTTAATTATAGATACATAACAACAGCCCTCAACCCCCCAAACTGAATATGGGTCAAATTCTTGAAACTGTGCCTCAGTCCTTGAAACTTTGCTGTCCTCATGGTGTCCAGAGCTGTCCCTCTGAGAAATGCATGAGGGTCCTTAACTTACGTAGCTCAGCAAACAGAAATATAAAATTGTCAATAAAAAAACCTACAAAACATTATCAAGAAATCTAGATGCAGCTTCATAATGGACTGTGGGGAAGGGATGGTCTAAGGAGACAGGCAGCGGTTTCCCTACACCACGTCTGTAGTGTATTGTACTACTGGAGGAAGGGTGTTGCAGCCTACCTAAATCCTGAGAACACATATTACAGCATAAATATCAGGACACTTCAGAGACAGACACACAATTTTTGTAACCACTCTTCCATTTGTGATCCTTTTCACTTAAATTCTATAAATGAAGAACAGTCTACAAAAGACATTTCTGGATCATTTAGTTTCATATAGAAATTTACATCTCAGTTACTTAATTGGAATCCCCAAACCTTCACTTGTGAATATTCTTTGGTAATTGAGTTCGGACAGCAGCCGCATTAAAAAAAAGTCAGAAATGCTTTTAAATTATTAAAATATATTTTTTAAATAAAGGGGAAATGCAAAAACTAACTTTCTAACCTAGAGGTTGTACTACATGTTCTACTACCTATTGTTTCCAAGAAGACAACATCACAGTTGTTGTCAGACATGTAAAAATAAATTCCCATCTAAAGTTTTACTGTAGACTGGTAACATGGAATTTTTTACTGAAAAGATGTATTTCAATTCAGTGAATGATTACAGACAGTATTTCCTAAACAAGCATTTGTACATAGAATTTTGAATTAAAATGAAGAAGTGCCAGCATGAGGTTTATTTTTTTCCAGTTATACTGCTGACAAAAGTAGTAGTATCTGTATTTGAATTACCAGTTTCGTAGACTTTTGTAAACCAGTCCAGATCAAAACAGGTTTGAATTCTGGATATCTCTTTCAAAGCATAACAACCTGCATCCAAAACCATTAATAAATCACTATTTCCATCTAGAAAACCTTACTGTACATACTTAAAATTAGTACTTCTCAATGGTTTGTAATGCTTGCTTTTTTACATCTCTCATGTTACTTAATAGCTTTTAGAAATTAACAAATGTAGGACAATATCAAACAGTCTCTGTGCTTTCCTAACATGTCCAAACTACATTTATTTACCTTCTTGTCAGCAAAATTTCTTAATATAAATGTACAGGTTTGCATATTTGCCCTGAATACCAAGCTACTGCATGGATTATGAAAGATGGACATAGCTGATAACTCTTTGTCAAATACACTACGGGGGGGGAAAAAAAAAAAAAAAAAAAATCAACACAGCTACACTATATAAGTGATACTTACTATTTATATGTTTCTGAACGAATGTACTCAAAAACATGAGATACTCCCAGCTGGAACTGGTCAGCAATAGGGGTAACCCAAGGATTGTTCTCTGCTTTGAAGACTTGCTTTTGACCAGTCAAATCCAAATTACCTGAAAGAGATTAAACAAAACAGCATATGAAAAAACCTTGAAATATCAAAATTTTAAAAGAAATATCTTGCTGTGAATATGAAACTTTTCATTAATTTCAGAAAGTACAACCATAATAAACCCAAATATTTCAGTCTTAGCTAAGAAGAACAGGAGGACATAGTGGTTCCCACCATGATGGATGCAGTTCCACCCTATATATTTCAGTGCTACTACAATATTGCACAGCAGGATGGAACTCAGCCCACTGCTTAAAATATTTATTCATGAAATTAATTTTAAGCAGGGCTTAATAATGCAAAGGTGTTGGGCTCTCTCCATCATAGCTTGCAGAAATGAAGGGAGAATGACACTGTGGTAGGAGTTTGCTCTGCTGAAGCTTAGCATTGCAAAGCATTTCTCAAACACTGCTCCAAGCATAACGTCAACAAATGATGCTCTACATGCTTTTTGCCTTCCCAGTGCCCAGCATCTTGTTTGTACCAAGATCCTATCACTGATCCGTGGTTGTAGTTCTCTATACTGAGAAAAAAAAAAAAAAAGAACGTCATTCTTGGAAAATGCAAGTTTTACCTATTCTGTTGACAGGAAGACTTAAGAGACCTTTTAGGGGTTTGCTTGAGTTTTTTGTGTGTTTGTTTTATAAATGTTTCCCACCCAAAACCAAAACGGTACATGCTCTGCTGAAAATCCTCATGACTATGGATAAAACAGGCTGAATTCCATAACAGTCTAGTCATTGAAATATTTTGTGTTCTTTAAATTAAGAAATCTGTGCTATCATTTTAGATTTATTTTTGTGAATTTTACAATGAAGAGAGGCCTACCATCCCCCACAAAATCTAAAGTAATAAAGAAACAAAAAAAAAATTAAATCTTTAACTATGGGAAACAGCCCAAAAAAATTACAAAGTTTTGAAGACTGACTGAGCTAAGCTGTCAGAAAATTCTGAAAACAACCTGATGTGCTGTTTTTTTAAAATTAAAGGGACTTGTAGCATGAACACACATGCATACTATAGGAGCTGCTGCAAGCAGTGTGCTTACTGGGCATTTCAGTGCACACTCTACACTACAGCTAATCCTTGACACGTTGCTGTCCGTAGAAAGGGTTAACACAATTAAAGACAGACCATTATACTGTGTGAAAAGATGTCACGCATCTCATATCAGCCTATCAACAAGTTACCATTACCTTAGCAAGCTCATTTGTCAGCTGTCTGAGGCCTGTTCTTTTGAAATAACAACAGGCAGGGAGCATTTCACCCCTCTGTCAGTCAGGCAGCAATTGCCCTCGCTGCCTCACGCTTCAGTGCGCCTCGTTAGGAGCCTCGCACCCATCTCCTTTATTAAGGGACTCGGCAGCCCTGTTCTAACAAGGATCAGGAAGCAGGATTAAGTACTGTGACAAAGAGGACCTAATAAGCTAGAAACTGGTGAGTCTAAATCTATGCTGGTTGGCTCAAGGCACAGGCTCGTGCTGCTCACTATTCAGTTTTCAGGCACAGGCCACCGGGGAAGCAAGCCAGCGCTGTGATTAGCCGTAACCCTCTGACCAGTGCGGCTACGAAGATCATGTATCACTCAGGGGCTTGCTTTGCAATTGCAAATTGGATTTTCCATTTTATTGCCTGCAAAAAACCCACATGCATTACTCTCCAAAACTACCAACGCTCTAAGCACTCACTTGTAATTACAGGTCTCCAAGTACTGCGTCAAGGTAAAATGATCAATCTGTGTATGACTAATAAAAATAGTTAAATCTGGGGAGGCAAGCTTGGCCCCATCATGGGTCAAATTCAGTGTTGCTTATAGGAGTAAGTCACATTCCCAAACTCTCAATAGCCAGGGTGTCAGCTGGATCCTCTCATCCTGAGATGTGTCAGAAATTTACTGCCCAGGAAATGCTGCCATAGTTTTCCATCCTCACAGCATAGTGTGCCCCCTTCCATTCCAAGTACCACATGGCCTATTTAAACATAATTAATTGTAATAAATATATTCTACTGAAGCCAAAGAACCCTTACAGTAAAAACAGGACTCAAGCAAAATGAACTGTAGGTCTCCATGCCAAAGTAATCACTTCATTTTCCTCCATCTTCTGTTTTTCACCAAAACACAGTGGGAACAGATACAGTTATTACTTTTTACCTTCAGAAGGAAGGGGCAGACAGAGGCCCTAAGGATAAAATTCACCTCATTACAGAGAAAACCAGGGCACCCAAAAGTCCATAGCCTGCACTGAAATCTACCTCCTCCTTGCCCATGATGCCCCCTTGTGAGCCCTCTGGGCAGCAGCTGGCCCAGCAGCCCATCCCACTGGCCACCTACCGCTGGAGCGAGAGGCCAGCTGCCACTTCACAGACCAGGTTTTTAATAGAAGAATTTAATGAAGTGTTGTAGTGTGAAAAGGAACAACCTGTCTGCCCTCATGGCAAGCACCAGGCAGAGAGTGGGTGCTCCTCTGCAGGGAAGTAAAGGAGGGCTGTCTCACAGAAAGCAGGAAGGAGGTAGCACCTGTCACCTTAAACTCCTCCCTGTTTGATACTGAAATTTTCATCTGGAAATGAAGGACACAAACAGGCAGAAAATTAAGGAGGGTAAGAAGTCACAGAGAGCCTGATTCACCTTATCAGCACTAGAGAAGAAACAAAGCCTAACACTCCTGCCACAAAGCAAACCACTTGAGAACAAAGAAGCCATATAAAACTGAGACAGGATGAAGACATGTCACTGCTGCATAAGCTTTTATTGCTTGAGGCCAAATTCTGGTGTCCATTCTGTGCTTACAACTAAGCCACGTGTGAATCGATGGCCTACCTAATCCTGCTCTGGCTGCAGGACATCCAGGAGTCCCAAGCACAAGGCCGGAGTCTCAGGAACTGCACATGCTGGGGTACCCGAACACATGGGAGCCCTGCATGGACCCTTCTGCCCCAGTGCACCAAGACAAACCCAGCCATGTGGAAGAGATGATCAAACCCACCCGAAGCAATGGATCTGGCACCAGGCTCACTGCCGGAGTGCTGTGCAACTGGACACCTTACAGATGTGTCCCTGTCCCCCCCACCAACCATCTCCTTGCCTAGGAGGTTTTTTTACAGCAGCACTGCACTAAGAAATGCTGTTATTCCATCCCTGCAGCATTAGAGCCACAGGCCGGGGAAAGAGCCATGGCAGATGCGCCTTTATGCATATTGTCTAACAGCAGCATCAGCAGAACATTATCCCCAGGCCTTTAGGAAATTTATATACTGTTCTGCTACACGGATCACATCAAATCCCTCAGATATTTTTAGTAAGCAAAATACAAAATTGCCTCTAGTGAAAATCCAGTACTGAAGATTCAATCACAAAATATATTAGGGTTGGAGATTGCATTGGCCATTGCTGGTTTGTTCTTCCCATGTACAACAGTCTATTAGAAAAATATTTGTTTATCACCCCTAAAATTTGGCATAACTAGTAGATTAAAATTGTATTTCTTCATAATGGACTTAATATTCTTGCTATTTTGCCATACTGAAGAGACCAACTCCACTGAAATGCATTACAGTCATATGCCTCTGGTAAGAGAGGAGGTTACCTGTAAGACTAGTCAGCACAACCCCTTTCCTAGATCACTTAAATGTTTTTCGAATTATTTTTGAGCGCTTTTAAAATTACTCTTATAAATAATCTAAACTATATATCCCAGAACCCAGGACTAATGTGCTTAAGGAACCTTCTAATTTCTAAGCCTGAAGGATACTTTTTTTAAGCTTTCTATCTTGAACAGACATAAATTTCCAAGTAGGAAAAATGCAAAGTGGACATATGCTGCTACCAATGAGCAGACACTGAAAAGATAACAGAGTCCGGAAATAAGGAAAGCAGTCTAACAGCTGTCTGCTGTGGACGACCTGCACAGAATGACCAAAAGCTTCTAGAAGGAGCCAGCTGTGTGGTCTCAAAAATACCTGATCTTGGCATTTTTTTTTTCTGTCTCAGCACTCATTGTGTCTAAAGATGATCCTGAACCATCAAGTTTGCTTGGATCAGTGTGACTGATCTTCTGTGTTTAACCTACCTTAAAAACAAATTGTTCCTATGCCCAACTAGCAAGTTGGGCAGCAGAATGTTTACAGGTCTGCACAGATCTCTTGTGAACTGCCACCTGGAAGCTACAATAAACAGATCTACACCAAAACCCTTTGAAAATTCAAGGGCAAAATCAAAGTATTCATATTTTTAATATTAATGTGTTCCAACATATGTCATCCATTGTCTAAAAATACCATTTACCACAGCTTAAATTCAGAGCTCCAACAGGCATGGGTAGGCAGAAGGGACATCTCGTATGACAGTGGGCACACCCCATCCTGAGTAACATTTAAGGGAAAAGGCAGCTACAGTTTCCCTGCACCCCCCTCAATAAATCTATCTTGCATTTGGTCTAAAACATGATAGCTAACGTTTCTTGTTATTTTCTCTCAGTGCTGTTGAAATAAAAAATGGTTTGTGTGAACATTCATATTTTGCTCAACTGCCTGCAAAGGTCAGAAGAGAGCTCATAAAAGCAAATAAAATGCTGCCTCCTGTAGTCATGTTTGCAGAAAGTGTCAGAGACAAGGCTAAGTGTCATACCCAGTTGACAGGGTCCAACACTGTTTAATGTCTTAAGTGACGTGGATGATGGGAACAAGTGTACCCTGATGAAGTTTTCTGATACCACCAAACTGAGTGGGGAAGTGGATACTTCGGAATGGAGAGCCACCCTGCAGGAAGACATGGAAAGTCTGAAAGAGCAACCTAACAGTAACCTTATGAAAGTTCAAGGACAGGAGTAAGGTCTGGATTATGTTTTCCCAGGTGCAAGGAGTGCAGCACAGACTGGGATCTTACCTAGCTAGGGAGCAGCTCTGTGGAAAGAGACCTGGGGGTCCTGGTGGACGACAAGCTCAATATGAGCAAGCAGTGTGCTGCAGAGGCAAAGCAAGCCAACAGGATGCTAGATTACATCAACAAGGGCACCACCAGCAAAGATGAAGGAGTCATTACCCCACTCAGTGCTTGTCAGGCCACAAATGAAATAATGTGTTCAGTTTTGATCCCCCCTATACACACAAAAAAAACCCCCATGGGCAGGCTGGAGAGGGTCCAGAGCAGGGCCACAGAGATGATCAAAGGACTGAGAAGCCTGCTATATAAGGAAAGGATAAGAGAATTACGTTTGTTCAGCCTTGAGAAAACAAGGCTAATGGGAGACCTTACCATCATGTTCCAGTACTTAAAGAGTGGCTACTAAGAAGATGGAGACTCCCTTTTTACAAGGAGTCACATGGAAAAGACAAGGGGTTATGGGTGCGAGTTACTCCTGGGGAGATTCTGATTGGACAGAAAAGATAAATTATTTACAATGAGAACAATAAGTCATTGGAATAATCTCCCCAGGGAGGTGGTGAATTCCCCAACATTGGACAATTAAGATCCAGCTGGACAGGGTACCATGCCATCTTGCCTAGCCATGCTTTTGTCAAGAAAGGTCAGATCAGATGATCCTTGAGGTCCCTTCCAACCTGGTATTTTATGATAGCAGCTAAGCCACTATCCATCGTATCTGAGAAATAGTGGCAGTCCAGTAAAGTTCCCATTGACTGGAAAGGGGGAAACAAAATTGCCCATTTTTCAAAAGAGAAAAAAAGAAACTACAGGCCAGTCAGTCTCAACTCTGTGCCTGGCAAGATCATGGAGTGGATCCTCCTGGAAACTAGGCTAGGGTGCATGGAAAATAAGGAGATGATTGGTGACAGCCAACGTGACTTCACCAAGGGCAAATCGTGCCTGACAAATGTGGTGGCCTTCTACAATGAGGTTACAGTCCTGGAGGATAAGTGAAGAGCAACTGTTACCATCTACCTGGACTTGTGCACAGCGTCTGATACCGTCCCACACAACATCCTTGTCTCTAAATTGGAGGGACATAGATTTAATGGATGGACCCTTCCATGGATAAGGAATTGGCTGGATGGTTGCACTCAAAGAGATGCAGTCTGTGGCTCAATGTCCAAGTGGAAAGCAGTAACAAGTGACGTTCCTCAGGGGTCGGTGTTGGGACTGGAGCTGTTTAACATCTTTTTTAGTGACATGGATTGAGTGCATCCTCAGCAAGTTCACTGACAACATCAAGCTGTGTGGTGCGGTCAACACGCTGGAGGGAAGGGATGCCATCCAGAGGGACCTTGACAGGCTCGAGAGGTGGGTCCTTTCAAACCCCATGAAGTTCAACAAGGCCAAGTGCAAGATCCTGTGCATGGGTCGGGGCAATCCCAATCATAAACACAGGCTGGGCAAAGAGTGGATTGAAAGCAGCACTGTTGAGAAGAACTTGAGGGTATTAGTGGATGGAAAACTGACTATGAGCCAGCCATGTGTACTCGCAGCCTAGAAAGCCAACTGTATCCTGGGCTGCATCAAGACAAGTGTGGCCAGAAGGCTGAGGGAGGGGATTTTCCCCCTTTACTCCGCTCTTGTGAGACCCCACCTGGAATGCTGCGTCCAACTCTGGGGCCTCCAACATAAGGAAGATATAGACCTGTTGGAGTGGGTCCAGAGGAGGCCATGAGGATGATCAGGGGGCTGGAGCACCTCCCTTACGAGGACAGGCTGAGAGAGTTGGGGTTGTTCAGCCTGGAGAAGCCCCAGGGAGACCTTATTGTGGCCTTCTAGAAGTTAAAGGGGGGGTCTACAGGAAGGATAGGGAGGGACTCTTTAACAGGGAATGTATTGATAGGACGAGGGGTAATAGCTTTAAACCGAAAGAAGGTAGATTCAGTTTAGATAGAAGGAAGAAATTCTTTCCTGTGAGGGTGGTGAGACACTGGAACAAGTCTCCCAGAGAAGCTGTGGCTGTCCCCTCCCTGGGAGTGTTAAAGGCCAGGTTGGTCAGTGCTCTGAGCAACCTGATCTAGTGGAACATGTCCCTGTCCATGGCAGGGGGGTTGGAACTAGATGATCTTTAAGGTCCCTTCCAACCCAAACCCTTCTGTGATTATTCTATGATAATGCCACCTATCACTTTGAACAAGGGTGTCTCCAGACTTCCCAGGCTCCTCCCATCCATTAGATCTAGCCCGCAAGCACCTCTTACATGCAACTCTAAGTCCCTCATCCTCTTGTGATGTATGATATATGGAGTGTGTAACATTTGCCCAATGTACATATACTTAAGGTATAGTAAGATATGACTAGTGTACATAGGCATTACTTCAATACAAACAAAAGAAAACATAATGAACACAAACCTGACTTGTCCTTTCCACTTGATCGCCCCTTGGCAACACCTTAAATACTTTCAAAAATTAAAAGGTGAAATAAAGTAATTAAACAACTCTGACATTTGAGAACTGAACATTGGCATTCAGCATACGAAACATGATCCTAGCTCTAAAATGCCAGATCAACGCTTCTTTGTAATGGTTTAAATTCATCCCTAGTGGAGCTCCATTAAAATCAATGGAAATAATTTTTAGCCTGCATACTGTTGAGTTTCACATCTGTGAACCACTGATACCCTGACTCACCTTCCAGCCTATACTCTACAGCACTGACCTCAAGAAGAGTCCTCAGGCTGTAACACATCCCTTTTAGTGATTCCTCTAAAGATTGCAATTTAAATGTTCTTTCCCCGTACAACACAAAGGTCTTACTCTCTCACTGTTGTACATAAGGACAGGAGGAATGAAATTAGTTTTATTTCTTTATTTAGATATAAATACCCTTGAATCCTGTTTTATTAAATGCTAAGATATCAATCCACTACACTAAATTTAAACTTAGATCATATGTAAAAATATGTCTGTCCTGACTTGTTATAGATTTGCTTTACACTACAGGGCTTATAATTTTTATTACTTTTGTGGCATGTGCTTTGTCTCCCCAGAGAGACAGAGATTGGTTTAAGCATAGGGGTGGAAGAAGTATCATAACTTATGTCATAAAAATGATACCAAAGCAATTAATTGTGAATGATATCTTAAAATCTATGTAAAAAAAATTAAAATATATACTGATTTCTATGCCACAAAGTGTTACCAAAAGCAAATTATTTTTACACCAATCATAAGCATATGTAAAGCTGTGCATCAGTAACTCGTATCATTCCTATAAGAAAGTATTATCACCTCTGCTTTGAAGACTTCTACCATTTCTCAAGGATTAGTTAACAGAAGAGAGTAGATTTAAACTGTAGTTATAAAGGAGCAGTAAGACGACAGAGAGCAAAGACTTCTTGTACGTAAGTGAAGTGTGACTCAATCTTTTTGGAACCAGCAGAAATATTCATAGAAATATTCAGTATGATAAACAAATCTACAGCTCCATAGCATATGTTGAAAATATGCATTTGCTTATTGATGAGTTTCTATGCACTAAAAGAAAACAACTAGTACATCTAAACCTAGACTGAAGCGCCTCCAAAAGATCGAACCCAGCAACACCTACTTTCCTGTACTGGAGAAGGTCTAACAGTATCACCTGGAGTCACCAGCACTCCACAGAACCCTGAAACAGCATTTGTGGTGGTTTTATGTAACAGGGGAAAAGGTTCAAGTCTCATTCAAGAAGTAATCAGATTCAGTACATACAAATAAATCAAACAGACTCCAGAGCATCCATCAGACAGAAGCAGGCTAGAAGTCTTCCTCTGACTGTTTTCCTGACCACACAGACAGGAATGTCTGTAGCCTCACCTGAGAGTGTAAGACAAGAAGCCCCAGGCTAAGAGAAGGCAGAATGCACAATCTGAAAGCCAAACACTGAAGCCTAAGCCCATCCTCAGTTTTACAATTATTTCTGGGGACAGAAAACTAAAGTCCAGATGTTGTAACATCACACATTATTTTAACAACTTCTTTGATGTAAATGAGAATTTCCAATAATGAGTTCAGAGATTAGACCCCACCTTGAATGTTCACTTGAATACATCTAACAGTAGATATCTGTGTCATTTCGGCAATTTAAGAATTTAACAAAAACATTTCAAGCAGAAAAACATCTGGTCTGAAAAACATCAGGAGAAGGAGACTCTGCCAGTGATGTCTTGTTCAAACGGTTTATCGTTGTTAAAATGCACTGTTTACTTCAGAGCTGAACTGAGCTGCCTTAGTTCTCAAACACTGCTGCTGCTTCTGCCCAGCTACAAGGGAGAAAGATGACCTGTGCTTTCTTCCCATGGAGGTAGTAAGGATCAGCAGCTAAGTCTCTTCTCACTCTTCCCTTTGACAGGCTGTGATCCCAGAATAGCTACCCCATTTTCTTCAACTCAGCAAAAGGACCACAGCTGAAATAAAGTAAAAACAAACCAACCAAATCTTGAATTCTTTACCCTTGATGCAAAGGTGAAGTGATAGAGTGCAACTTAGTATTGCCTCAGCTACTGCTATTACAATTCTACAGGAAGAGGATTTTACTCTCCAGCACTGTGCCGCCTAAACCTTTCATAGAAGAGAGCTTTAAACAAAGTGAATTTAGTCCTGAGACATTTATATGAAATTCCAGCATCACAGAAAAGGTCAGCCAGAATCTTTATACCCAAGTGTAATGGGGAGTCTGGCTTGAGGAGACTTCCACTCCAGAATGTGTCAGGACTGAAGACGAAGCCTGGAAAAGACAAGAGAATGGATGAAATGCTGAACTTCTCCCTTAAACCACATTTCAGGTATTAAGTACAGGCAGAATATAGACCTAACCTGTCTAGGCAAACTCACATTTCTATATTCAGGTGACTGGAGGAGTGGTTAACTCTGGGAAAAAGGGGAGAGCCCTGGCAAATTCTACCATCACTCCACGCAACGAACCTGACCTTAGTAGGACCACTAGTAGAAAGAGTAAATAATATTAACATTCACAGATGAAGGCCACAAAACAGGAACTTAGTGCAGCACACAAGGCACTCCTAGCAAAACAACACTCTCCTAATGGCTTGTACTTCCACATGACAAATCACACTCCTTCAACAGCCAAACTCTATCACACACAGCCTTCAGGTACCAAGGCAACCAGCCCAGCTGATGCTGTTGTGTGGGTAGCTAAGGGGAATGGCAAAAGAAACAGCATTTTGACAAAAGTCCAAGAAGCAACTTCAAAATGTTGTATATTATTTCTAAAATTATTTCAAATTACTTACAACAAATTAATTTCTCCCACATTCCTAATGTAAGAGAGAGACCATTTACTAGAAGACGTACAAGTATTGCCAAGTTTCACTGATTTCTTTCTTTGAAAGGTGACACGTTGCACTGGAAATACCATTTCCTTCACTGCTCTGTGTAACAAATGCCCACTGACCAGGATCTTGAGGGGCAGACCTACGGTCACTGCTAAGTATTCTTAGTGAAGAAACCCAAGAAACACACTACGCAGCTGACGGTTTTTTGAACAAAGGGAATTAACATGATGTCAAAGTAGTTTAACATCAAAGATGTTTTAATGGCACAGGAAGTATTACAGGCTTAGAGGATCAGCATCCCAATTTATTCTGAAATATATCACACATTTTTTCCAACCTCAGAAACTCCTCTGGGATTCTCAATTACACGGGAATTCAACAGAGCATTCTCTCTTTGAAGGGTCCCTATCAGACCAAAATCTAGTTAATTTAAAAATATGAGTTCAAAAAGGATTCACTGTATGTATTGCTTTTGCCCTGCACCTTTGAAGCTTCTATTCAAATACAGGTTGCCAAGTACTCAGAAGAGCGAAACCACTTTTAAGAACTATGAAACACGTAAAATGAACCAAATTTAACAACAAATATTACATTTGCTCAGACTGGCTCTAATTACAGTACTCTTACCTACTATAGCTCCAACAGAACAGATGAAATATTTGCTGACAGAAACATCATTATTATGCGGATGGTACTTATAATCAGAGTACAGTCAACATTAGGAAAGCTTACACACACACTGTAGTCATCTGAGAACCGACAGTAGGACTTGCATATTTTAAAACGAATATAAGATCAAATCTGAATCTTGGGAATGTTGGCAAGAATTACAGCAGTGTAAGGAAATGAATGCCTGTGGTGTAACTCTAAATGATGGGCTACAGAAAACATCTTTCTGTGTATAATGAAACTACAGAGTTGTCACCTCTTCCCATACACCTTAATTCCCATCAAGCACTCTGAGGAACCAGCCTGGTTTCTAACTACATAAGTGGTGGGTTTTGGCAGTGTTGGTTTTTTAATTTTTTAACTTAAAATAAGTCTAAAATGAGAAACACAATTAGAATATTCACAAATTCTCAGAGATGCTCTTCTTACATAAATAATCTGTTCGTGATCTATCTTTTTATGTACATTTTTCTATTATTCCTTAACTGCTACATCAGTAGTCCTAGAAAACAAGTTATTTTGCTTGTCCACTGGGAAGTATAGTAAAGCTCCTGGATTATGTTTTTTTGCCTTAGTTTCAAAAGAAGTAACAGGTAATTTTTTTAAAATTGCAAGGTATCAATTAGTTGTTCCAGTGCTCAGAGCAGGTGTCCAAAGAGTGTCAGGATGTTCAGGCTTTCAATGAGCACCACAGACCTGTATTTGCAGGTTTGAGCAGCACTGTGTTGTGTCAGAGGTATACTGCAGTGGCAGTTTATACTGAAATAAGGAAAGTTTGGCATTTACGTCAAGTATATTTAGAAAAGAAATATCTTTTGTGAAATAAGTGATTCCTATGTTTGCACATGCCTGTTATAATTACTTAAGTAAACCGCTATTTCGATTAATATTAACTTGAACAAACAACTGCAGCAACTACTTTGTGTAATGTAATATTCACTCACAAATTCTAGTGTCATTTCAAAAGCCTAAATTTTAAAATGTCTTCCTGTAATGGAAATATTGAGACTTTTGGCAGGATTCCTTCAACCTTCTATTTAAAGTCAATCCTCTATCTGCAGAAGATAACTTAGCTGTTCAAAACTAAAAAATGATGAAAGAATTACTTAACCATTCTGACAGAGATTTAATTTACAAAATGTTTTACCCTCCTTAAAATGGAACATGGACAGTTACCCCATCAAGTGTTTGTTTGGGTTTTTTTGTTTGTTTGGGGTTTTTTTGTTTATTTGATTTTGGTTTGGTTTGTTTTGCCTTTTTTTTTTTAAAAAGCTTGAATTTTCTACTTTTCAAGTATATATCTAACTTCAGTTTTGATAGTGTATCTCTTTATCTGAGGAAATTATTTGATAAACTTGAACAGTATTGAATAGTATACTTAAAAGCCATTAATGCCAACACTGAGTTTTGGAAAAAGAGGATGGTAGTTACAAATGCATCCTTAGAAATCACTGTTCTCTCCAAATGCACAAACATAAGTGAACTCTGTGTACGTGTGCGCACACGTGTGTTGGCAGTAGGGTAACAAACACAGTCAACATTAGAATCTTGGTTTTAAAAATCATTTTGTTTTCACATCAAAAATGAAAACCTACAGATAAGCTAGTTACATTAGCTACAGCTTTGTGAATATTCTGCACTATATATCACTCTCACACTCCTGACTCCACTAAGAAAATCTTTTGTGTGTCATATATGGGTCCACCCAGATGACCAGATAATGAACTTAAAACACCATCATTGATCTTACTAATTGCATCTGCCACTTTACGTGGTTCTTGTTTCTACTTGGCTTTCTTTCCAAACACTGTTCCAATTGTTAAATGGTCAGAATACACAAAGTGACAGATTTAGTGCTTCCTTGGCAATTTATATAACTGACTGCAACTCTGTTGAAGTGAATCATGATTTATTTGTCTCGCAATGCAGCACATAACCTTTTAAATGCTAGGGAAAAAAATGCCAGTGCTTCTTTAAAGTTTATATATGACTGCCCACCACCATTCCTCATGAACGAGTTTTTGAGAAACAAAATGATAAAAACAAGCTGCAAATTCCACCCACCTACTTCCGGCCATTTCCTGTCTTCATCACTCACATGTACTGTATTTACAGACAAGCACCATCACCCAGAGCACCAGTGCATTCTTCTAGCCCCCTCTTTTCTTCCTGGGCAAAAGTATTTTTCTTAAATTAGTGATAGGTATTCTCTGCCAAACACACAGCAGAGGATGATATTGATCACTCCCAGCCCTCTTACTGGTACATGCCATACTCAATCATATGAGGTGAAATTAAGAGCAGCCTGCTGGGTTTTATTTATTGGTATCTCCATTCCAAAACTGTGAACCCAATTCCTGTCTGTGGCCTTTTCTCATATTCTACTCTCCATGCCTTCTTCTGCACTTATTTCCATTACCTTTAGAAAACAGTTTAGTGTATGCCTCCACTTCTCCTCATTCAAATACGCTGTTTTATTCTGGTGTTTATATTGTGCCCATCTCTGGTAAATGAGCATCTAATGACTCATTGCTGTCCACCAGTGCCTGAACTAAGCCAGTCAAAAGTCTTCAGCATCTTTAATTATGAAAGCAATAATGAGAGAAGAAAGATTGTTTACTTTAAGCGGAACAGCAGTACCTCCAATTAATGCAAACAGTACCTTCTCGTTGAAAAACTATTTATCCAACGTGCACAACACAAAGCATTTGAATACTTCTCCTTACATTATAATACAATTTTAAAAATTTAGGTGGGAAACTCAGCAGATAAAATTGTTTTTCCCTCAGGTGGCAACTATGGAATTAGCAGTCCATTCACTAGGGTGTAACACTCACACACCACCTTTCATTGGCATACTTTAAAACTGTCTGCAAAGGCACGTTTCTCTAAATTGTCCTAGTTTGCAGAAGGGAAAACAGGGCTGCAGGCATAAAATGACTTTTTCTAACCATTCAACAGATTCATGCTTGCCTGTGGCCTGCTCCTACCTGATCTCAAACAAGCCCCTCCACCAAGCCCAGCCTGGTGTTCTATTTACTAAAATCCTTTCCCTAAACATCTGCCTAGATGTTTAATAAACAAGCAAGAACCTTACTTTGCACAGTAAATATGCTTGTATCTTGTACAACTTGCAAATCTGGACTTCAGTGTAATGTTCTCTGTAAATATACCCTAAAATCCAGGCTATTTTAAATATTTGACAAGGTTCTAGCATTACACATAGCACAGACTGCAATAGAAATTATGCCATCTGATCATGAACTAGGATCTTGGGTAAGACCACAAAATGAAACATTGGTAAATTAATATATGAAAAGTATAATTTATAGAATAGCACTTGAGTAATAAACAACAGAGATGACAAGGACTTAAGCTGTGTCAATGCATCTCATCTTGGTCAGGTGGGGCAAAATTACAAGTCCTTTTTCTACCAGACAGTGATATTGTTCTATAATGCAAACAAATGTTAACTAAAAGGAGAAATGCTTCCCTAGGCCATCCTAAATTTTGCAGGTCAATACAAAATAAACTTCAAGAATTTTGTTTCAAGCATTTCCATTTAGTTTGGCCAATGATGGTAAAACCATTTAAATTGTATTTGCTGTTATGCTTGTAAGACAGCAACATGTTTAGAACATTTAATTAGCCACAGAAGGTAGTTAGACTCAGTGCAGCATTTAACTTCCACTTTCTAGAAAAAAAAAAGGCTATAATTTATGAAGCTACATTAAAGTACATTTACAGATACTACATGCTTCTGAAATGTTATTCCTATTGAAAGACTTTATAAATAAATATGACATTGACAAAAAGCTAAAGAAAGTATACCTGTGACAAGGAATAAACATCTGAAATTAAGATGAGAGCAACTTTCATCTACCAGTGGTAAGGGAAAAAAAACAACCAAACAAAAAAACCCAAACCACTCAGCATCATGCAGTCCGCCAGATTGATAAAGGCAAAAAAATCATGGTGAGTAAATGAGTAACAGTCAAAACAAGCATCTTCCCCCACCTCATAGAAAAAAAAAGCAGATATTTTCCTTTGCTGTATAAAAAAAAGCTTACACCGCAGATTGTCACATTTATGCACACAGCTGCCACATTCTGTAATGGGTCAAAACAAGTTCTTATGACAACAAATAATTTTGCTTTATCATGCTAACTTCAGTCACTGTCTTTCTGAGTTTTGGAAACTATTATTTGGAAGGTACTAGTAGAAAAAGAAGCTTCCCCATGTAACAGTCCACAATAACAAAAAACAAGGAATAAACCCTGTGTAACAGGTGTTTCAACAATTGATGCAGCTACATTATTCCCAACAAAAATATTTTATGACAATCTTTAAAAAGATCTGAAACCAAATGCTGTCTTGGGGCAGAGGCACAACTTCTATTGAAGTTAATGGCCCTCGCATAGAATGGAATACTGCAATACACATTCAGCAAAATCAATAGTTAAGTTTCAGAGAAAAATTCTACCTTATAGGTTGAAAGAAGCCACTTTCTATTTAAATGGCCAATACCACAAATTCAAAGTACAAGCAGATCTAATGCTTTAAGTGAAAGAGCTGTCAACTCACTAAGGAAGGTTACTGAACCAGAAAAACAAAGCATTTCTCTAATTCATCTCTATTTTACATTAGTTGATCAAACTTCCATTTTTATAGGAACAGTCACAAAATAAGCCACTTACACTGCTGTCATTTTTGCTTAATATAATATTGGCTGATCCAAATAGTGTCTCAAAACTCAGCCAGAGACAAGAATAACTTTGCAGACCCAATATTTCTATGGTATATAAAGCAAGATGCTATTTACAAATTGTCAGTCAGGTGTACTAATACACAAGGAAAACATAACATGTAAAAAACTAATAAAACCAAACACGCATGATCTTCTGGCCACTCCTGCATATCCAGTAGGAGTGAAAGTGAGTATTTCTCAGGGGAAAGTAAATATTAGCAGCAGTGACGACTTCAGTGCAATGATTTCCCATAGCGTAACAACTGGTTTCATTTCAGAGGAAACACACTGCGTCATTATCATTATTATTCAAATAAATGATCATCCATAATCTTACCTAGTTCTGGGGGCAGCACAGTAAGACGATTTCCCTGGATATGAAGTTCCTTAAGCTGAGTGAGCTCACCAATTTCTTTAGGCAGTGATATCAGGTCATTGTCTCTAAGGCTCAGCTAAGAGTGAATTTAAAATAGTCAGAACAATTTTCTGTTACCATAAAGCAGCCTAAACCAGAACTCTACTCCCTCTGCCCCCACCTTTCTCCTAAATGCTCAGTTCTTCTAATTTATTTACAAATGTCTGCTGGTAAACAAGAAACAGTTCCAGGTGTAGTGGTCTATTCCTGCAAACATATACAACTACTCCTCAAATTGACTAGATTCTATTCCTACAAACGTTGCAAAAGTGAATTGATTTTCCAAGAATTTAGATAAATTACTTACTATCTGCAACTTTGTGAGCTTCCCAATATCTGGCGGCAGGATTTCAAAATCGTTGTCACTTAGATAGAGTGCACGCAGGGTGGCTGCAAATTAAATAGCAATATATAAACAGGGTGGCATATAACCCAACCATTTGAGGTCTAATCAATAAAAGGGAGTCAGGTTTGATTAATAATCCTGACTTGGTGAAAAGCCTTTGACATACCCAGGGCTCACAATAATAAGAAGCAGGTCAAACTCAGATTTACTGGCTTATTGTATTGCTGGTGAGTTCAGGAAAACATCTATATTCAAAAGGACTTGTACAATTAACAATTTCTACAATAGTAGACTCTGGCAGGTTCTGGCACATAGTCTCAATACTCAGCTACATACAATGATAATTGTCATAATACAGTCATTACTCTTTATTACCCCCGATACTTATTTATTACATCAATTTGCATCCTAAACAAACATTAAAAAAAAAAATCATCTGAGGTTTTTGAACAAATACACATCTATGTTAAGCTGTACAGAAAGTACAGCCTAACACTAGGAAACAGAACTTAAGAGAGCAACACAGAAGACTCAAATTGTATAATTTGTAATTTCCATGCTTAGTCTCTACAAAATTCAAAGAAAAATAAATGACCCAGTACAACCATGTGGCTTGCTACTATTGAATGAGCATACATGACCGTTTGGAAAAAAAAAATTAAAATGGAGACTCACAAAGAACTGTTGGGTGCAGCGGTAAGGTAGGTAGTCGGGTCAGCAAAACCTCTCCTTCCCACCAGAGAGAAGATCCCATTTGTCTTACGCAGTTTACTACTCTTCCTCTTTTCATTTTATTAAATGTGACTATTTTTAATAATGCTGACTTAAAACTTTCTCTCTGCCAGGTTACAATCACAAAATCTCTCAGAAGCGCGGTACTCCTTCCTCTCTCCTCGCCTGTCGCTTTTTGCTGTGAAATGCACTGATCCTGAACCCACTTCAGCATAATGCACTGAGAAGACCAGTAAGGTAGCAGAATCACTGAAATCCAGAAAGTGCCAGAATTCAAGTTGCTTAGGCAACCATAATGCAGCCCTTTTGCACATATGCATTACAATAACTTTATTTTAACTCGCTGAGTGTGTATTTTTAATATGTTCAAAGGTTAGCTTAGCACTACCATTCTTCTGTGCCAAACTTTGTATATCTTTTTAACATACCGGACACTTCAACATCCACATGCTGTTAAAACTATTTCGATAATAAACTATCAGGAACACAATTATTTTTAGAATCAACACATGACAGTTGTCTTGCAAAACACTTTACTTTCCCCTGAGGCTTGCAAGCTTCCATTAAGTTTTAAGTTTAACTGAGCATGAGACCCAACGAAATGTTACTCAGAAGAAAACTAATACATCATTACTAATCCAGTTTTCTTGTGTCCACTGGTGTCAGGTGATGGTATAACAGTGATAAATATTGCTGAACTATGTAGAAATATTCAAGAGATATTCAAAGAGAAACATAAATATCAGAGAAATTCTGTTGGAGGTTGGTCTCCATCAAATAAATTTCAACTGCACAAAGCAAAACACCATATTGTGAAGATTGTAGAGTTTTTAGAAAAGTTTCTTACTCAGATAGAAGAAGTTTCCTGGTAGAGAATTTTCATTTAAGTTGTTGTAAGTCAAGTCAAGAACCTCTAGGGCTGGTAAAGAGCCAAATCCCCTTGGCAAGGTGTTTAACCTGTTCATGCTGTAGGTAAAGAGGAAAAAAACAGAACGTGACATCAGCATTTACTTCATCTAGTAGGAATAACACAGACAGTTTCAGTTCTAAAAAAAAATGTAATCTACACTAAGATTCCCCTTTATTTTGAAAGGGAGTTGATGCTACAAGATGCTGAGCAAGCCTTTTGCCACACAGACCTTTTATCTCTCACTCCCACAAATGTGCCCAAAACTTAGGCACTCAAGGGATTCCATCTGTTATGTCCATCAACAGCTACACCTGAAATGTAAGGCACAAGGGAGAAAGGTACCAGTGTTATGCTCAGCCAAGTGTCCCATGGAGAAAGCTGGTCCTTGGTACGTGACCTACCTTCTAGCTAAACTACAAATTACCCTTTTGCACATCATCTTGACCATCTGCCATTCTGCTGTACCACACAGCTCTTCACCACCGTACCAGATACAAAGAAGAATACCTCAACTGCACAGTATTTATGTTAATTGATAATTGCTGCTCAAACCCCTTAAGAGCAGCAAATTTGTGTCACTAGATGACTATTGATGCACATGGAACAGGAAGTAAATAAAATGTCAGTCCTCTGATTGATGAGGCTTAGTCTAAACACAGCTCGTTCAGTCAGTCTTAGAGGGTTAGGATAGCAGTTTCCACTGGCACCAGTCAGAACATGGGGAAAGCTAACAGACAAAAGGTTTCTGTGATAACTTGGAGCAGACAAGCTACAGAAGACAGCAACTTTTCTGTGACCTCAGAGGGCTTGAACAAGGTGACCCAGATAATGTATAGAGCTGCTACAACAAGAGAGGCAAGGAGCTGGAGACCATATTCTTAGAACCTTACTGTTTGTGTGAGCTACAGCTCTGGCCGTTTATGATATGAACAGAAAAGAGCTACCAGCTTATTATTCATGCTGTCCCTATTGCATGTACACCAAACATACAGCTTGCATGTATGGATCTTGCTTCAGTTGTCACCTGGGCTTGAAAGTAGAACAGAGAAGATGCACATCTTCAGGAAGAGCACATAAACGTAGCTATTTTGAAGAACTGGATTTTATTCTTATGTGATAATTGGACCTTTCACGTTATCTCTAGATATTCTGAATTTGACTGTCCTCCTGATGCAAAAGTGATAAATAGCAATAGCCACCACAACTGAAGTCAAAAGGAGATGTAATGTAAATGCATGAAGAGTGATGTAACACTAAAAACTATGACAACTCAAGTCAAAGTATTGGCAAAGTTGGGGCACCCAAAAATAATTAAGACTTTTGAGTCTAATCTCTGGGGCCTTCCCTCCCCCATATAACATTTGTCAAACCCCTGCTGTACTATGTGATAAATAGTATAAAATACATCTGTAGGACAGTTAGTAAGCTGATCTTCTGAAAGTTGTTTGGACACTGAATTAAACACAAGAGCAGCTGCACCTCCAAGCTAAGCATGATGACTACAGAACCATGTGAACAAAGGCAGAAGCACATAAAGCATTTCTTTCACAGACTCTCAGGTACTAATCACCTTTCCTCTCCCACTTTTGCATAAACCACACCCACCAGAAGAAGAATCTGTAGGGATCAGGTCTTCAGCTAAACTCTAGGTGAAATAATCTCTCCTCATTCCCCATAAGAAGCCCTACCAAGGACATGCACCTAGTATTACTGTTGTAGGAGTAGCAATTAAAATACAGAAAGGCATTCTCCATTATTGCTACTGCATTCTCGTCACGGCTTTAAAAACTGTTCTTTGTATCAAATAGTACTAAAGAAAGCAGCTCCTTTTTTGCTAGTAAAAAGAGTAAGTGGCCCTGGCAGCCTTCCCTCCTGTAAGCAGGGAACAGGGAGAGTGTTCTCCCTATTGACAACAGGCAGACTGGTTACTTATTCTTTGGCATAGAAAAAGAACCAGCTGAAAGTCCCTGCCTAGCACTGTTTGGCCCTGCAGAAGTTCAAACATTGAGCTTGTGCAACAGAAACAGTGTCACACCTGCCTTGCAATTTTATTTTTTTAAGATTTCAGTGCAGCAGTACATCTTCTCTCTTTCTGCCTCTCCACATGATCCTTCTGCACCAAAATGCTCTTATTCAAGCTTCCCCTCTCCCCAAGAGGACTGTTTTGATGCCCTGTGTGTACACATGCACTGCAGACGACAAGAGGGTTTCTGGGCTGTCCCTTGGCAAACTACTAGGGCAGAACAGTTCCCTTTTCGCTGACTCCAAGACCTCTGAAGCAGAGCCCATTTTGCAGAGCTAAGGCTGGGCTATAAATCCTGTGCCTGGAAGACAGGTAAAGAGATTAAAAAGGAAGAGCACTTGAAGAGATTTTGGGCCACATGACACATGGTGGCAACTGAGGTGCCTATATGTCTGCTGGTCTTAACCTCCAGTGGACTTTTGCACTACAATTTTTTCCATTAATGAAGACCAGTATTTGAACCACATGAACACCTGTCACTGCTCTAATCCATGGAAGGAGCCCAACTTCTTCCTCCCTCCATACACTGCAATAGTTCTCTATGCCATTCCAAAAATACGGATTTAATCCCCAAGATACACACATTTCTGATCATGAATTAATATTTGCTCTGAAAAGCAATTCCACTTTCAAACGGATACTAAGGCATGCTAAAGATCTAAAATATCCAAAAAAAAAAGACCAGAGAAGACAGATCATCATGAAAGTATTTAATGGCATTCCAAAAGTACAAGATGCAATTCATTTATCAGCACTTTACAAAAGTATCTAAAGCAGGATACACAGAGCCTAGTCCAAATCATCTGGCACTAAAAATAGTAAAAAAATTCTCAGTTTAAGATATTCAGAAGTTTTAATTTATAAAATAGAAAGTCTTTCTATGAGAAACCTATAAATCTAAAGCTTTCTCCTCCCAGTGCTTTCGTAAGTAGTTACACTTTAATATGGCCAGTTAGTTTTAAGAAGGTTCTGTGCTTCACCTTTATTTTCTTAATAATTCAAGAAAGCCTTCTGCAACCATAGTTATTATAAAGCATCATCAACTTGTATACTACGTGAACACTTAACAGCAATGCCTGTAGCTCAAATTCAATCAATACCAGCTCTCTGAATTAAATGCACACCACATTTTAAAGATTTGCTGCTTCTTTCACAGGTTTAATAGAAATTTAAATTTCTTTAATCCCGAATTTGAGACCTTGGAATTAAGGTCCTGAACTAATATGGAAAAATTAGCATTTAGTTTTGGGGTGGAGTTGTTTTTGCTTTGGGTTTGTTGGGACTTTGGTTGGTTGGTTGTTTTTGTTTTTTTTTTTTTTTTTTTTGGTTGGGGTTTTTTTTTGTTTTGTGGGGGGTTGTTTTTTGTTTTATTTTGTTTTTGTTTGTTTGTTTTTTTACAAAGCAGAACAGAAACTAGAGGCTGGCTCTTACACTGCAACCACAGAATCAAAGGACTGTTGCTAGGGGAGTAAAATTCAATAATTGCTAGGTTTGGCTTCAGGATTAGATGAATGTGAATTGCTGTTGCCCTTAAATGGTTATCAGTATACCCAGACTAAGTGCTTGATCACTTTTAAGTATCTGATTATCCAGGACACTAGGTAAACACTCCAAAGCCACAACTGCACAAACACTTTCAAAAATAAACTTTAGTAACAAAAAATAAGAAGTTCCAGGTTCAGTTGCAACATTTGACAGTATCTCTGTTACAGCAAATTTTTGCATTAAGATACGCACCCAAGATTCAGGTGTTTGAGCTTCTGAAGGCTGCTAATCTGTGTAGGCAGCTCCTCAATCTGGTTGTTGAAAAAGTTGAGCACTTCTATGTTTCTCAGGTCTGCGATGTTTGCTGGTACAGCTGTAGGAAAGTTTTCACAGTGAGCGACTACAACTAGAGTAAGCTACCTATACTACAGATGCTCTACTAGCATGTCTTTTGCTCTGTACAGCAGCTGACAGTAGAAACAGCATCTCATAGCTATTGCAATAAAAGCAAAGTTTATGTCAAAAAAGGCTCCTATTTGGACTCTGTCCTCAACACTGAGAGCTGTCACTTCAGACTCTTCAGAAAATTACTACCAGTACTGTAGGATGTCTTGACTAACAAAGACCACTACAGAGAGAGACAAAGACAACAAATGCTCATAGACTAACAGAGAGAAGCAGGATATCCTCTGAGTTTGTGTAGCATACACAGGTCTCAAAGTAGCAAAGCCTAAGAGACTTCAATACTTTAATTATTTGAGTTGAAAAAAAAAAATTAATAGGTAGTTATACCAACAACAGTTTTATTAAGGGTCTTTAACAGCAAACATGAAATAAAAATTCCTTTTCAGCAATGGGCTATTCTGCTTACTGCCTAAATAATCTAGTATCCAAGTTTTTGTCCATTTAAGATATAGCAAAACTTACAAAAATAAAGTTCAACCGTAAAAGATAAACCGTTCACCCAAGTTCATTTTCACTTACCTCCCATGAGAGAATAACTACTGATCAATACACTTCCATGGCTACATTATATTACCAACAAATCAGTATCTGATTATTATCCAGACACATGAAAAATAAGGTAGAAGCACAATATGAATATGCCAGTACAGATGAGGTTAAAAAGCTATTCAGATTTGCATCTTTCCCCCCTTAAGCTTAGTGAGATTTAAGCAGACTGCTGAAGTTTACATAAAAGGAGGTTGGCAAATCACCTGCACTGAAGCTTGCACCTGTGTTCAATATTCACCTCGGTACAGTCTCAACTTTAACTACATCAGGAACCCATAGAGTGCACATCTAAATAATTAGAAGTTTTTATGAGCCCATGATTTTCTTTTATTTGTTGGCATGAGGCAATCTCAGTCTTAAAATGGAGTCAATAATGTTTACAAAGCAGAACATTATAGTATGTCACATTTACTAGATTATAAGTCTAATTACATTGTGAACAATAACAGGATCCCTAACAAACACTCTAATTACACTACATAAATATTACTGTTGAGGGTCATATTCATTGCAGGAGATTCTTAGCAGACCTTTTTTATAAAGTCACTAAGGCAAATTTGAACATTTAAAAGACCTCCCTTTGCAGTATTTTCCAACTGATCCATGCGTATCTGTCACTCAATGACAGCAAGAATTATGTGTCTTCAGAAAGTAAAGGGTAATGTACTACTACTGTTGTTTTAAATTATTCCCTAACAGAAGTTAACTGAGGATTTTAATTGACATAATTCAGCTGTTTCCAGCCTCAATATTTCACCAGAACTGTAATTACCAGTATTAAAATGTTTTCCTTTCAGAAATTAGACTTTATAATTTGACTTTGATGAGATGCAATGGACTGGCAAACCATGTTTCTGCTCTTCTTAAACATATACATTTGTGCAAGACTCAGAATCAGAAGTACTAGCAAATACAGGTTTTAGCTTAGTCAAAGCCTAAACAATAGAGAGACCAAATACAATTCTTCTGAAGTTACACTGTAGATGTAATAAATAAAAAATTGGTATGAAGGTTTTGGCCTTTTTGGCACTGTAAGGGATTACACTCTCCCTGAAAAAAACAGTGCAATTTGACATCACACATTATGTTAAATATAATGCAGAGCTCTGTTGTGAGAACACCAAAACAAGAGCGACGTTCAGGAGGCCAGACTTCCCAAACACACAGTCGGCTTGGCTGCCTATGTGTCAATTCAGTGTTTCAATTATTCAGGTTAAACACCATCACAAGATGATAAAGAAATTAAGAAGCTGTTATTCAAGACACTGAAATTTCTCAAAGCCAACTAAAGTACATCTTACACACGAACAAGCCCATGAAACTTTTTTGATTTTACTGTGAGGCCAGACTACAGAAGCTGTCAGGTTACAGAGACAATTTGTTAGTGCTACCCTCATGTGAGCAAAGCCAACAATACCGTGTTGAATCTGTGTTGGTTAACAGACACCTTATGTTTAGTCAGTCCTATTCACAGTGAATTTAGTTACCTAATGACCTCTTGCATCATGGAGTAGGAGCAAAGCTGTTCTGCATTTGTGTACAGACCACAAGGTGAGGTAAGCATCCTCCAAGCTGCCTTACAGAGCCAAACAGTAAGTGACACCAAAGCACAAAGCCGGACCCAGATACTGAGCTACCTTGAGCTAGTCACACTGATTTAGTGGATGTGTCCTTTCAAATACCTGTCCAAACCAGCCTGTTCCCACCCTTAGGAATAAATGAATTGTTAAGTTTGTATCTCACTTCTAACTTAAGCTAGGAGACTGTGAAGAGAGTAAACATAATTTCAAGGAAGAAGGTGGACAGTCATCTTAAAAACAAAAAAACAAAACAAAAAAAATCCATGAAATTACCCGGAAAAAGATGACACCTAGACATCAAGACAGGAAGAAAATGGCTTCCAGGCATTTGTTCATGAAGATTACACTTGCACTGAAGATGACAGCAAAGAGAACCCTAGTTTCTGTGGGTTACTACACAGCTGAAGCGTCTCAAGTTCTCCCTGCTCATCCCACTTGCAGACACAGGGCAAAATCTCAACCTCCATTGGCTAGTTTATCAGAGGTTTTTAATTTGGTTTTCTTTTGTCAGAGCACATTTACTTTGTGTGAGTAAGTGTCCCCAGTGAACAATAGGAGCTGTGTCCTTGCACACTGTCTGCTAAGTTTCTGATATATCTGTATAATTCCCATATACTGTATTTCATGTTGTGAATCACACTTAGGATACTTTATATCATTATTTTCCTTAAACCATACTAAAAGCTGCAGGGGTAAGCAGGCTGAGATGAAAAAAAAAAAAGGCTAAAAATTTATCAAAAGATTTGGATGAAATACTTTGTGCCTCACCCTGTTAGATCAAAATAAAAGGCCCCAATCCACAATTGTGGTTTTTGGTTTGGATGGAAGGGCTGGAAGTATTTCATGAGAAAGAAAAACAGAAGAGTAGGTCAAGACCAGACTTGGGGTACAAGAGAGGACTTCTTCCTGTAACAGCTTATTTTCTGGTTCAACAGTTCAGATTCATTTGTAATATGAATAAAAGCTCTCTTGGATTCAAAGAAAAACAGAAGACTGAAATTAACTCCTATACTCATCTTGTAGCTAAACTGCACAATCTAAAGATCAGCAGTGGTCAGGCAAGGTTGACTAGGCATCCCATGTTCTCTGTTCTAAACTTTACATAACTAAATGCATCTTGACTACCATCCCGCTGTTATGTTGCAGAATTCTTCGCAGATATATATCAGACTGCCAAATACCAAGAAATTCATGTTCTGGCAATACCGAATTCCACTCGAGTCACCTTCTCATGATGAGCTGTGAGAATGAACTGTCAGCATCCTGGTTCCATTCACCCACATATTTACAGTACGATCCACAGTGTCTTAACAACTCTTCTACGACCATCTGCTGCCCAGTGTCATTAACAACTAAACTCCCCCTCAGCAAATGCTAGTAGAATTTGGCAGCCCAATGCCTTTGCATTCTTCTGTGAAGCTTCAGTCACATCATGAAGTCCCATTCATATTAAGTCTCACTTCACAAGACCAGGAACAGCTTCCTTCCCCTTGTTCAATACTGGAAATTGCATATAGTGATTCACTATGACAGTGATAGACTTCACCTTTATTTCAAGAGCTTGGCTGACAGTGAAAGAGAGGGTCTACAGGCTGCACACCAAGGAATAAAGGACCTTGTTTGTGCTCCTGGAAATAAGAATTGGCAGCTTCTTATACTTCAAAGCATTTAAATACAAATATGCTCTTTTTTGCCCTGAAGTTAGTAGCTATTCTTTAAGCACTGAAATATATTCTCATCAGAGCAGCCTTTCATTCAATACAAGTTATTACATTTTATTCCTACATAAGCAGCAGCTGTTCAAAAGATCTGATACGATTACCAAAACATGCATAAGGAAGATTAAATGCTAGAATTCAATGCCTGTGTAATTCCACATGTAAGTATCCTGGATCTGGACCTTAGTTCTCTCTCTACATCAAGAACCAGAAGGCAACACTAGACATCTATCTTTACTAGAGGTCTGATGTTACCCTCAGTAGAACAGGTACTAGGTTAGATGGACCTTTGATCCGAGACAGCTTTAATGAAGAGCAACATGGTGAGAATATTTAAATCAGTTAAAGCAGCTTGGAGTTAAGTGACTCAGATGTAACCCTTTCTCATAAAGCAGGGAGCCAAGTGGCTCTCATACCACTACCTAAGAACTGACATCTAGATCCAGCTCCTTTTGTATACCCAATTTCTGACAAAGGAAGAACATAGAAAATGCAAGAGCATTAAAGAAGGTGCATTTTTTCCCATCCTGTTCTACTTTGCCACTCTTTAGTCATTCACCTAATTTTCAATACGATTTCTCTTGTGGTGGCAGGGCCCTTCGTTACATCTGAAAATGCACAAGTTTCAGAAAGTCTGTATTTCTGCAAATGATCTCCAGGATTATTTCTCTTAAAGCACTAGAAAACAACAGGAATCCTCACAACTTTAAAAGTAAACACTCAGGCTCTATTTGCTTTTCATCTAAACAATGAAATCTAGTCAGGTTTTTTTTTGTATTCCATAGGGACCAACATTCTGAATACACTCTTAATAAGAGACCCATATTAAAATTTCCTTTACAATTTAAAACTAAAATATAAAACATTTTAGACAAGGAAGCTCAGATGAAAAACATAACAATAGTCAATAAACTACACAGTTGGACACATTAAATGATTTAGTAAAAATGTAAGTCTCCATGAGAGGAACACAAAGTATGTAAACTGAGTTGAGCACTTCGGTTCCTTTATACATTAACACTGAATGTTCAAAATAAGCATTCTCAAACTGCTGCTTGGAAAACAGTATCTGTAATGTCTGCCTATTCATAAAACTGCACGAGTAAGCTTACAATCTCCTAGAGAAATATGAATCAAAGGCTACAGAAAACCTCCCATTGAGTTCAATGGGTTTTGAATCAGACATCAAGTGAAATAAGAATTTTAATTATTTAAAATATGATTAGTTTCTTTGGTGTTCACATCTTTAGAAACTTTAAGCTGCAGAATCCCTGTTTTTCAGAATGTTTCTTTAGTTAATGAAGTAATTTTACAGTACCTAGGAACATGATGTTCAGTAGTACTCAGAACCTTTACAGGTTCTAAGGGAATATTTATCCAGAAGAGCTATTAAAATAATGCTACTTGTCAGAGAAGAGATTTATAAGACTATGCCAGTTTCTCATTAAACTGTTCCAGTTAAAAGCTGGTCAAGAGTCATACAGAGTAAAGAGAACTCAATACAGACCTTAGAGTGCTATCAGCCCACTGTAGATCTCAGGTAAGGTTTTCCTGCCAAGAGCAAGAACCTACTACTTAAGCCCGAAGTAAAACCTGTGGGTTATACAATATAATAAACCCAGTTCTGCAGACTGTTGCTAATCCAGTTAGTGTCAACAGGAATTTTTCACGAGTAAGGATCCCTCAGAGTAAAGGTCATAAAGACATGAAATGTTACTCACATTTCATGGGGGAGGAAGAATTTAGAATACTAAATATATAATGCATTCTGTGCATCCAATATAACTGTACTTGTAGTGCTGGAGTCATGTTTAGATTACTTTGACAAGGGTTCTGTTATACTGAGAGAGAAGCAATCAGCTTCATCAAAATGAAAGAGGAATTAGCAGAGGGAGAACACAACAGTTTTCATTTTAAATATTCATAGGCATGCTGATATCACACTTGGCAGTTAACTGGAGAATCCTAATCCCAAGTGAAGCATACAGTACTTAATTTACACATTAGGTAGCTCAGGTTTCCCCTTTTGCCCTCTCTCCACCCTCTTCCAAAGATGGATACTAACCTTCCTCACACTGAAAACATTAAAAACAAACATGTCTCCTTAATCTCCAGCTCTTTCCAGAAACCAGTTCTTTTTTTTGCAATTATCCACAGAAGCACTGCAGTTATTAAAACGTTCTTATGAACATGTTTAAATTATACTATAGCTCACTGATGTGCTACTGTGCTAACAAAGTAATTTATCAATAAACAATTTTAATTTAGAAACCAGAGTATAAGAAGTGCTATAAGCACAAGAAAGGCTGAGAAGGGACCAGGAATCAAGTGACATCTAGTGAAGACAAAAGGACAAATCTGTTGTCCTCTGAGAAGAAAGCTTAATACGTACTTCAGAGTTTGGAAAGAAATACTAGAGATCAAGGGCTGAGGTTAGGAAGTGATTACTAGGTTGAAAATAAATCACCTAACAGCATAGAACTGAAACTACACCAAAATAGCTCACAAAAATCTGATGTTGCCTTTTCTACAGCAGTAAGGAACAGTACTATTCAGGTGAGCATGGGCATAAGAATGTGGATATAAACATAGCCCTTTATTTCTACAAATAATTTTGAAGGAAACAGTATTAGCCAAGCTTTTTGAATTAGTGTGACATGCAAGTGCTGCAGTGGACTACAGCATCTTCAGCTTCAATAATTGTTTTCTGAGGAGTACACTTTTCAGTCAAGATGCTTTGCTGTCTTACTTTTATGTCAGGAGAAATAAAACCACATGTAGTGCACCATGCAAAAAGTTGAACACAGGCTACATCCCCTTGTTAGAGGTCAGATCATCTGCATATGTTGATACTTCATCAGCAGGGAATGGTTACGAAAAATAACTTCTGCAGCACTAAATAAATTTAGCTGATAGTGTTAAATTGATATTTATTATTAAGCTTCCACCAAATGCAATTGCAAAGGGTCTCACTAAATCTCAGTGAGTCTCTTTCAGGTTTTTAAGTTGTTTAAGCATGATCTTTTCAGTTCTACACTACTGCACAGTAGCTGGCTTTAGTTAATTCAAACCAGCTGAAGTTCAGCATATTCACCTTCCCCTCCCTCAGTATTCTCTTTACTTCAGTCTATTTAAGATACTTTCTACAGTTTACAAGAGGGACTAACCAAAGATGCCCTGAGCACCAGGTCTTGAACAGATACTATAGGTTCCCCTTCCTGGGTCAAGGTCACTTCAGCCTCTCACTCAGGAATACCAATCTACTCATGTGTGTAGCAGTGCTTGTTTACAAAATCCTGCTTTCAGTGTATAATTTCACTTTATTGGACAGTATTAGCAGTTTACACTTTTTCTACCACTTAAGTGTTTTGAAGAACTCCCACAGGACTATTTTTCACTGCTACTTGGATCAACTGACTCTTCCCACCATTCAGCACCACAGACTGCCATGCTGACACTGGTTACCAGAGACACCAGCCTGTCCTCTAAACACACACAGAGGAAGAGGCTGCAGTAGAAAAGCTCACTGCTCAAAAGCAAAGTCAGCACATGTGTTTACACCATGTTCTTATTCCAGCCCTCAGAGATAGGAATGAATTAAACTCCCTCCTACTTTTGGCTTCCTATACCCAGTACTTAAAGCCACTTTGAGTCTGCATTGTACACAGTCCTCCGTGTGCCTCTACATTAGCTGATCATATATTTAATTTCCAGCTACAGCAGAAATTCCTCCTAGACAAAAGAAACCGTGTTACCACCAATTGTCCATCCTCAGATAAAGATCAGGAGACTATTTCAGAAAAGGTCATTTATATGAGGCTTCCACAAAAATTTATAGCTATTTTAAGCCACTGGGAGATAAGTGAAGACACAAGAAATCTGTATTAAAACATGTCAGAAAACATGGAGACTTACAAAAAGAGTTAATATGTTTGCAGATGCCTTTTAATAAGAGAACAACAGCTTCTGAAAAACTAATGTTAAAGACAAGTGATTTGTATCTAGTGCTATATTTAATACATACGCTTACTTTTGATGCAAAACTGACTTTGTTGCCATACAGCACACACTTTGCCAATTTAATTTATGCATAAATTGGGGTAGTTTCAGCACATGGTCTGTATACTGTAATCACAAAACTCACAAATGATTCTGCTTCATTCTCCCAAAGCTTCCTAAAACCAAAATTTCTATCATTTAAAGCTAAAATGCTCTACCATCTGTATTTTCTCAGAACTAATGGTTTGGGGTTTTTTTCAGTGAGAAAAGAAAAAAGCTAACAAGGTATTTAATCTAAACATTTGTGCAGAACTCAGATGTCACAAATTTAGTAAGGGATCTCCTTTTTCCTTCCTTCTCATGTCTCCCTGTGCACTGCATTCATAGATATTCCCTTTAGAGATCCCTGCACCAGAAATAGGAAGTAAAAGCAAAACAAAACATGTAACGAAAATTAAAGACTTAAAGGTAAAGCACCACTCCTAAGCACAGTTGAGAGGCCACTGTCAAGTTCTCTGCTTTGGACACAACCCTACTTCCACTACACATATCGCTTACTTATACCATTTTGGGGTATAGCATGTTAGTACAACAGTGTGGAATGACTTACCAGAAGGAAGCAGAAGCAGAAGTAGAGGAGAATACTGGAAGCAACAAAGTAAAGAGTACATGGGCATCTAGTTCCCCTTCAGAAGTCAGCAAATTTGCTATATAAATAACCTGATACCAGGCAAAATGCAAAGTGTCAGACAATACCAGTGGGAGACACCATAAGACATTTCAGCAGTCTGGAGAAGACAATGCGGCTAGACTGAGAAGGAATTCAGGACAGACAGATGCAGTGCTGCTAACTGTCTTTGGACTACCTCCAATACATCTAGGTATATACTACAGCCAGAAAGGTGACTTATAAAGGAGATGCTTTAATATAAAAATGCCACCAAGGGATTTTAGCAGCATGTTAAATAAGATGGACACAGTCGAGAGGGTTAGCAGCAATGAAGGGACAAGCTTCCATGCTGGTCATGCACAGACAGCAAGAAAATTTAGGAGACGGTAGAGCAAAGAAGCAGTAAGATGTGTAAGCAGAAAAAAAGGAGAAAAGTTTTGAACTGCTCTGTTGGGAGAAGGAAAAACGCACAAGGATGATCAAAGGTAACCATGTGGCTGTCAAAGGAACATGATCAATGAGGCATAGCTATTCCAACAGGACCAAAAAGTAAACTCGGAAACAAAATTCAGGAAGTTGGAACCAGAAACAAAAAACTCATGGATTACCTCACAAAAAGTAAAGGACTAAAGATAAATAAAGGATTACACTTGCAAGAAAGATCAAGGAAGAAGCACTGGAAAGAACAGAGGATAATATAGGACAGCAGCTCAGAGGAAGAGAAGGACAGAGAATTTGACATCAGGTAATACAGGGGAGGATTGAGGAAAAAAAAAAATAGTTGTTCCCAATCTCTCATCATTCGGACATTTGATAATATTGAGCCAGGAATCAGAGCATGAGGGCAAAAGGCCAGAAAAAGCATCAAGAGCTGTGAATAACAGACAACTTTTGAGAACACTTAAAGGCAGCACAAGAGCATGGTGAAGCTGGTGAGCACAGGATCACCTGAGGTTAAGGAGACCGAGAACAGCAAAAACTAAGCCACCGTCCCCCAGCACCTACTAAGCAGGCTGAATCGCTACCAGGAGCATCAGCTTCTTCCCACAAAAGAAACTGCTAAAGATATTTAAACAGTGACCTCTAATGGACAAATCATATAATAACCGGTATTTCCACTGACAGTCAAAACACAGACTCCAGATATGACTAGATGACACAAAAGCTAGAATCTCTGAATAGATTCTCCAAATAATTACAACATCAATTAATCATCTCAAGCAGGTAAGTCAAATAACTGTTACAGTAGTTACAAGTAATCAAAAACTTACAGCATATCCCCAAAATAAGTGAAAATAAAACACGTCAAGTTGGCAGCATAATAGTTGCACATGTACATGTACTGATGACCAGCACTCATACCTGTTGTCAATGCTGAAGTAACCTTTAACATCCCAGCCTGCTTTCCAGCTATGTCTTCCCCTCTGTGCATTCCTGGGTTGGACTACAATTAACCCGAGCTTCTGAAAGCTCTTCAAGCCCACTTCCTATTCACGTAGCACAGGGATTTAATTGTCAAACTTCATCAGCACACCAAGTAAGGATATTAAGCAAGACTATACTAGGATGTGAAATTTTGTATACGCTTTAAGTAGCTGGAGAATACCTTGAGTTAGCCTAGTTATCTAAAGTTTAGAAGTTTCAGAACCGCTTCATACTTAATGGCAAAATAATTCACAAAAGCTGGTCTGCAAGGAAAGAAAGTCAGATAAGGCATAAACCACAATATATATGCTCAGTTTCTTTTAAAATGCGAGTTTCTCTATTGCTGATTTTACTTCAATTATTGCTCACTTACAAATCTAGAGGCATAAGAGGACCAAAAGGTAAAGCCTAATCTACCCTGCTGACTTCAGTACGAGCCTGCAAAGGCACTTTTTTTCCAGTCAAAGGCAGCCATTTGGTGTTCTAGTACAACCAATTTATAAAAAAAGCTACGCTCTCAAGACAATGTGATACACAAACTTTACTTCCAGCTGGAAAAAAGACCCTCATACTCACCTATTCTACACTGTCTCCCAGAGCTCCAAATCATTCTGCTTGAAATGACATGAGGTGAATCATAGAGCAGAAGGGACAGCCAAGCTTGGCAATATGCCTTTCCTCTGCCTGACCTGGGCTGCTCAGACATCCAGTATTCTGCAATTCCCAACCTGTCCCCCAGTACCATTATGAAACCACAAACTGTATCTGAAGAGGTCTGAAGAAAGTAGGACAAAGTGTGTCAAGAACTTCTATGAAAAATTCCTTAAAAAACTTCAGAAGCCTTATGATAATCCAAACCGTTGGAAACCAAACATGGCATAACACATGCTGCTGGCACAGCCACCCCAGCATCAACCATGGAGCAGCAATGTAAGAGGAAGCATGCTGGCTGGCTCTGTAAAACATGCAGATCTTCAACACCATAAATTCACTTTCATCCTGCACAGGGGCATCAGAAAGAACAAGTGGCCATGATTGCTGCAGTCTTCAAGAGAAGTTATGTTCCACTTGAACTTGGGAGAAGCAGTCCTAAGTAGAGGTGCACAAAACAGTAGAATGGATACCCAGAAAAATTACTGCTGCACAGATGTGGAAACAGTATTTGTGAGTGACTAAACTGATCAAGCACGGTTTCTCCAGCAGTATGTCATGTGGCTCCAGCTCCCTTCATACCCCTCCAGCACAGCTACCCTAATTCCCTACTGTTATTCATGTCCTATTAATGATCCCACTGAGCAGGGGGTGAATGTCACCTGTATGTCCCCCAGCTACATGAAACATGGAACAAAGACAACTTGGTCTATACCTACCCACATTAATCCATCACCATGAAGGGCAGATCTGCATCATTCAGCCACTTCCACAAATTTGAGAAACATTTGTCAGGACTTCTATTCCATTTATATTGACATTAGCCAATGGGTTCAGAAGACACCTGGGTCAGTATAAGACAACATATGTAGGCTAATAGCATAAGCATGACTCTAATTTTGCTTCTCAGCTGTATACTGGATAGAAGGCTTTACATCACTAAGTGATAGAACAAAAATTTCCCAGTACAATAGATGGAGACACTCGCCTGTATGTCTACATTAAGAAAAAACACACTCATCTTCTCCCTCTGCTTTCAACTGGATTGTCACAGGAGACCCCAAAGTGGAATCATCCCAGGTTTGTCACTTATGCAGCAACTGGTTCCACAAGACTGCGGAATGGCAGCTATTTAGCTTCCCCTAGAGCTTTGCTTCTGATTTTGAAGCACAAAAAGTTCTCATAAAGCAGCAAAGGATGGAGTCAAGTCTTTCAGAAGTTACCTAGAGCAGAAGTGGCCAGTTCAAGACTCCTCCATTAGCACAGCACTAGACAGCTGAAAAAAATCCAGTCTAATATTCTCCAGAAAAATCAATGTGGATTTGGGTACTTCTGATACTAAATGATTTAGACATGTAAAAGCACAAGCACTAGAAGTATGAATACATACTAAAAATATGAACAAAAAACCATGCCACAAAAATATTGTAAGCAGTATGATGTATCTAATAGCATGGTCCTCATACTTGCTAATGAAACTTTAATAGAGTTTGCTGGCAAAAATATGAACTCTGGTTACATAGAAATATGCATTTCAGTTTGAACATGTATTTATTCTTCCAGATAGACATATTTACTCTAAACAGCAGAAAAAAAAGGAAGCAGAACACTCGTTTAAGTGACAGAAAACTAGTAGAAGATGCTAATATGACCTTAGTGTAGCATGTCAAGTGTCACTGCCACCAGCTTCCTAGTCATTTTAAGAACAATCTGCTAAGACAATTAATTACGTAGCTTAAAAGATTAGGTCAACAGTGTCAAATATGATAATATGAACTTGAAATTTAGCCTTTTAAAAATGTGTGCTGTCTATTTAAATGTCTACATGAATGTGTGAAAGAATAGTAAGTTTCAGACTTGATGAGTTACTTCAAGAGCAGCAATGCATTTACCTTCCTATAAAAGAAACCCAAACATAGTGATTAGAAAGGTTGACAGAATCCCCTCATTGAGAGAACAGATACTTGCAGCCTGCTGATCTAAGGGCTACTTTAGAAGAAAGCAGTAATTAGAAGTTGAGATTTAACGTACACAATTTTAGAGTAGTGGCAATCCTTAAATTGGTATTTTGAAAACTAAAATTGATTTAAACAAATAGTGCACTCTGCATTTTTCTTGAATAGTTAAAGTCAATCTAAACACATCCTCCTATAACACCTCTTATTATCATACCTTTTCCCCCCCCAGTCAGGTCTACAGCTAAGATTCATAGATAGGACACAGGCTTATTACTTAGCTTTTAATTCTGGTGCTCATGCTGAAGTGTCACCCTCCCCAGGCTCTGCTCTCAAACAGCCAAGTTTACCACAATTCAAGTCTCCTTGAAGGAGTTTCAGCCTGTCTTCCCTTCCTCAGAGCAAGGCAGATATCTGCTATCTGCCCAGTCAGTTGTGTGTTCAGTGGAACTCACACTTTAGCTACATTTAAGATTTGTGTCATGTGGAACAGATGATTAAGTCCTTGAAAGTCTTAGTTTTCAAAAGCTGTAGGATTTTTACAAATCCTAGAGAAAGAATAGTCAAGTTTACCAAGAATAATGCTTGAAACTTGTTTCATTCTTGTGACAGGTAAGCAGCCATTCAGACAACATAGCGGAACAAATAATCGGCACCAGAGAAAAGCTTTGCCTGGCAGCACTAGGGACCCAACTTTGGATGAGTTGTCTGACCACAGGCATTAGAGGTGTGCAGAATGAACTGCCAAGATGCTCGCAACCCTCCAAAAGCTGCAGAGAACACTGAAGTGGCTGGATACAATTAACTGCCTAGCTTTTAAGCAGCTCAAGTTCAGGGACAGCCATCTCCTTACAGTGATCCAGGGGAACACAAAAGCCACAAGTCAGGTGCCCCTGTAGCTCATCTCCATCAGTGGCTGATAACAGATGCCAGACAGCAATACGCCCAAAGCAAGTTTACCATACTGCTTTTCAAAACATTCTCTCAACTTCCAGCTACTCATAACTTCATGACCTCCTAAACCAGGGATAGAGCTGTGTGTTTAATAGCGATGATTACAATTTTTCTTGCCTGAATTTACCCATGAATTTATCCGTTGGTCATTTACAAGTTAAATGGCTGGAAATTGCTGGTCATATTTATAAATAAATTGATTTATTTGAAAACTACAATAGGGACAAAAACAAATAGCAAGATAGCAGTCTAAAGGACACTACACAATCAAAAGCAGGACCTAGAATAAGTAATTCATACTTCTCACAGCCACCCACACAGTGACCATAATTTTATCTATTTCCTACTACTATAGACCCTTTAAGCTACATATTAGTACCCAATAAACTGCATCCAGAGAAGAAGTGTTTATGGGCTAGAACCTCAGAAATAAGAATATGATTGTTTTTTCCTCACGCTTAAGCCTCTGCAAATGCTCAGAGCTTTTAAGTGAGATTCTTTCATGAATACATGTGTTTTGAATAACAGATACTCTCTTACAGCTCATGCAGCAAATAGTTTAGAGTTCAAGGCGGGGGGGAGTGTGTGTGGTTGGTTTTGGTTTTTTGTTTTGTTTTTTTTTTTTGTTTGTTTGTTTGTTTTGTTTTTTTTTGTTTGTTTGTTTGTTTGTTTTTTATCCATCTCAATTTGTAAAGCTTTCCTTGGGTATAGTCTGGTATATGCCAAAGCACCTCAACACACACCCCCTTTGGTGGCTCTGTTCACTTCCCTCTCTCATGCACTCAGAAAATTGAGTCCCAAAAATGGAAGGACTGGTTGAGACAGAAATCCACTGGCACATGCAGAGGTCAGACAAGAACAAGCAGAACATGAACAAAAAAATAACACTTATCTTTAGAAGATGCACAGTAACAGGGATCAGATGAAACTCATTGTTTATCTTTCAACAATCAAGAAGCAAGAATCTTTGCACAAGACACTGATGGGTAAGCCTGAAGCATTTTTTTTTTTGCCTTGTAAAAGTCAGTCTGATATCTGCCTCCACTAAGTTAAGTCTCACGTGTATGTTGCTGTCATGACATGCTGCTATTCACCAACACCTCACTTAAGGGCTTCTTTACTATGAGAAGTAAGAACCATGAGGTACAAGCAAGAGGCAACTTACAGCCAAAAGTTTTTTTTTTTTTTGACAGAAGTAGACTGCTTGACTTTTATGCCTGAAGCTCACATTCAGTTGGCCTTGCTCACATGTGTTTGGTTATAGATAAAATGCAGTTTAGTTGTAACTTATTTTCACTTGCTTCAGTCAAATCCATCTACTAAAATGCAAACGGTATCATTTCTGATACAGTTGAAAAAAATTCAAAAGTCCTTACCTAAACATAAGGACTTCAAAGTTACAGTAGGGAATGGATTTTTGGCTGAACCGGTAACAAGACTGAGAATTACAGATCTTCCAATACGTAGCAGATCTGTATTGAAGTTGGAAAGGCATGTCGAACATGGCTGCTGTGTCACATCTTCAATCTCTTTATTAAATATAAAGTGCTTCACCAAGAAGCACTTGTAACTGTGACACTAAGCTCTATAAAAAAAAAAAAAAAATCAAACTAGCAGTGTCAGCTTTTCAATATTGCTCAACTGACCATAATGAAGTCCAAAACAAGGAGTATACTTACTTGTAAGCTTGTTGTGACTCAGAACCAGCTGTGTGATATGAGACAATGTAACTGCAAATGAAGAGAGAAATAAGTTAGTTTATGGACATGACAAGTGAGAGCTTGTATCTATTTCAGCTAAAAGAGACCCACCCTATTCCCTCCACTCCAGTAATTCAACATTCACTTGCACTGTCACAAGGCAACAAACTCAAGACTGAAGGACATATCCAGCCACTCCTCTGTCCTTTCACTTCATAATTCTGTTACTGCTCCAAACATGACTTGAGCAGTAAGTACTGGTTCCTCCCAGCAGAAGCCTGGTTCTGGGCACACAAACACCTTTCATTTCCACACATTGAATCCTTCCCAAGACAAAACTGATAGGTACTCCAAAACTTATCCCAATAGAACATGTGCCACACAAGTACTTACATTTCCACATGTTCCCAATTCATTATCAAGACACACCTAGATTTAAGTCCTAAGTACCAATAGCTGCACTTACAACCTTGCATCCACGAAGCACAGCAGCAGACTAGCACTGTTGTTTTGTGGCAAATGGCCAGGTGACAACATACCATTCAAACATGTTCAAAATAACTGAATGATCTGATTGATCAAAGCCCCTCAGCTTCTACCTTAATGAACAAAGTGTAGGGCACAGGGCAGCTACAGAGACTGGCACTCCCCCTACACCTCTTCATCCTTTACATTTCTTCTTGCCTACTTCCACCCACCGCGCCACCATCGTGCTCCCTAGAAGATCCACAGCCCACAACTGACAACAGTATCTGATCATAAAGACATGCTAAATAGTCAGAGGAGAAACTTGCACCTTGAAGAGTTCTCAGACACCTTCCTCCTCCCTGTAAGAAGTTTACTGTATTTTATTTGAACTAGAAAAATTGAGAGATTTTCTTCCCTCACACCTTTTCCTTACTTCCAGTGTATCATCTTCAAAACAGCTCTAAAAACTACCTTGCTGCCCCTCCTAGGCAGCTGGAAACTTTCCTGCCAGAAGGACAGCTGTAGTGCTACATCTCTCATCCCTCAGAGCTTTCCTTAAGCAGCAAACATCACTAACATTAGTCCAGAGACAGCCCACAAGGGTCTTGATGCCTTAGGGAATGGAGGTATCCTGGTGAGCACGTGGGAAAACTGGTCACACTAATCAATACTTACTAAATTGCAAGTTGGAGGAAACAGCTTGGAGAGCTTTTACTTACTGATATAGCAACCTGTTCCAGCTGACCCTTGAAAGCTCATGACTTAAAGGCAAATATAACCCATTAGCAGAATTAAAACAGTCACTCAAAGCCAGAAACAGATCAGAAAGTTCAGTGTGTGGGGAAAAAAAAAAAAAAGCATCACCACAGTTCCCTGTGCAACTGCAGGTTGTGGAGGAAAGACAGGGAGGAGAAAGGAAGAAACAGCACACCCACCCTAAATGTCTCCTAAAATATCAACATTCTAAGTACTGCCTGCACCACCTCACAAAGCAGAACAGAACAGAGAAAGAAGCACATAGAAAGTCTGTAAGAGTACTGTAGAAAAACTGGCACTAAATGGCAGACGAGCAGCAGTCTCCACAAAGAGATCTAAGCTTTAGAACATAAAAGGCACATGAGCATCTGAACAAATGCCCAAGTACTCCTTA
Source organism: Tyto alba (assembly GCF_018691265.1). Taxonomy (NCBI): domain Eukaryota; kingdom Metazoa; phylum Chordata; class Aves; order Strigiformes; family Tytonidae; genus Tyto; species Tyto alba. The sequence continues at coordinate 19,088,719 of NW_024881313.1, forward strand.
CACATTTATTTCTCTTGGTTTATATATTTTAAATAGCTGTGGCAATCAGCACAAGTCAACATTTCATGTGCCCCTGATATCCAATTCTGACTAGTAAGAACACAGCCACCAGAAAGGTAGCCCTATTAGTTGCTGTCCTGAGATGAGAAGTGCTCTAGTCTGAGATCTCCAGCTCCAGGGCAACTTAATCTAAATCAGAGGCAGATACAAACTGACATCACCAATGCCAGGAAAAAAAACATCTTTTCCTGCATTTAACTTCAGAAACAAGTCATTCTAAAGCTCTAAGGCTTTGGCTAGACTCACCACCATCAACCAGAAATCAGTATTCCTCCACTGTATTTAAAGAGAAACAATGATTTTCCTACCAGGCAGTGGAGTTACCTACTCTTCCATAACCCATTTACTCCCACCCCACAAGGTAAATAATGAGCATCTTCTGCATTACAATTCAAACAGCGTATGTGTCTATCCACCTAATGTCCTCCCATCCAAGAGGGCCCTTTTCTCCTTCATAAGCCAATACCAGAAAGGTCCAATTAGTCAAGTAATAGCTGAAATATCAAGTAATAGCTGAAATATTGAGTAAAGCTTGAAATGTTCAAATAAATCCTGGTTATCAAAAAGGCAGGAAAAAGCACACAACATGTACAGAAGACTCCCACCAGCTTTGTACTTTCAGTCTCTCTTACAGTGGCAATGATGAAGACAAGCTACGTCACTGTACCTTCAGAAATCACCACACCTGCATGTCAGGCAGTGTTGCATGTCAAGGACACTGAAAAGTGTCTTTATAGGCTCAAAGTGTGGAGTGTTAACAAGAACTGGGCTCTGGCTGCTGGCACCAGAACCAGGAAATGGCATTCCAGCTTTGTTCTTGAAGATTTTGGGTACAGGAACATTTAAGAATTTCACTTTTGCCCTTCCCATGACAGTAATATCGGAAAGTAAATATTTTGTTTAATCTTTTTCAGAAAAATCCATTATTGTTTTTTGATGCTGTACAAAGTTTCTTCCACCTCACTTTGAGAGTTGATTTTAAAGCAGAGAAGTTGAACAAAAGTGGCAGAACAAGACCAAGTAGCCTCCCCTCTCACGTCCATGCTAACAAGTCAGCATCTCACCACGAGCATGACGGACAATTGGACTCCTAACCGGGAGGACCCCTGCATGGCTGCTGCCAGGCAAAGGGCTGCAACACCCACGCTGAACTGCAAGTGATGGAAAGTCCAGCTGTGTGGCCAGCCACAGAGTAAGTTCTCGTAGAACTTCTGCACTACTTCTTTTTTCTTTTGAAGTTGATACTTCCTTTGGTTTATTAAAGCAGCACAAAGACTGAAGCTGTCACCACACTTGTGTAGCCTTGAGCAGTCCATTCCAGTTTTGAATAGAGCTTTGCCAGCTTCAGGACAGAATTCAATATTCAGATAATCTGTTCTTTACTTGGTTGGAGTCCATAATGAACTTCATTACATTAAAACAAGCAATTCCCATTACGTGCCTTTTAATAAGCAGCTAGACCAGATTGAGAAATGACACGAGGAAAGGCTCAAATTTAGTTCATACATCCATCAATATGATAGGCCTTTCTGAACTCTTTTCTGCCTATGAACCACCTGACTTCTATGAAAGATTATTTGTTAACACCAAGGCTAGACATGTCCAAAGTTATAAAAATAAAACAAACTCTTTAAGGTAGTGATAAGGAAGTGGTCCTGATCTGCTCCCCTCCCCCCATGCGCCACTAAGTGCAACACCCATTTAAAGCACACAAATCAGAACCACAACTCAAACAGACTGAAAGAAGTGCTTAGGAATTTGTTTCTGTGCTCAAGATGTAATTCAATATTTAAAAGAGAAAACATACCAAATAATATTTAACTCCTGCAAGAAGTCAGCTAATGAGGAGACAACCCTTGCACGTGACTTACACTACGTATGTACAAAGTTACTGAACTGCACTAACTGCTAGACAACAGCATACATGCAATACCTGCTCTGGATCACTTACAAACTGAAATCAGAAACAAATGAGAAGAAAATAAAGTGTTTTAATAATAGAAAACTGAGACAGACTGATTTCATCCATGTGTGAACCTTTCCTGCCATGATTTCATCACTTCTACACATAGGAAGTGAGGACACTTACTCAAGGGGAATTAAGCTTTGGGGCTACAGACATGGGTCTTCTGAACATCAAACTCCTGATTAATTTAAATATCATAAAAAGCTCTGTGCATTTATTTTTTTAAAGGTAAGCCTGTTGAATAAACCATCAAGCCATGTGTACTGCTGGCCTTTAACAACACAAGCTTACAAGCATTATTCTCACTACTCCCTCTCCATGTTTGTTACATCACTGTCATCTTCAACTGAGTATTTTCAGAAGGGTTTCTTCTCACATGTCTATACAGAACAGAACAAAGTCCCAACATCAAGAATTTCAAGGCCAAAATCCCTAGATCAAAGACATTACAATCTGGACTTTACTGGCCAAATCCGACTGAAGCCTAGACACCTTGTCTGAAACTCTACTATCTCGGTCAATCCTGATGCATGACAAAGAATCCCATTGCATCTTTGACCCACAAAGCAGGCTAAGATCTTCCAAAGCAACAAAAAAGGCAACATTCCAGTATTCTTTTGAAAAGAACAAAGGTTTAGGCATCTGTGTTCTGGACTACTTCCAGCAGCATTTTAGCCATATCTAAACAATAAGATTTTCAATCTTGAAAGGTCCAAAGCTACTATCAGTTCAGAGCCAGATTTGCAAGCATTTTAAGAAAGGGAGCCGAAATATAGAGTGGCATTTGGTCACTCCTTACAAGGCAGGGAATTTGCTCACTTTAACTGACCTGGGTGTAACAACCAGCCTCTGGAAATACCAAGTTTTTCAGTATGCTGCCACTCACCTACTCCCGTGAAAAGGGCTGTGCTGTGGGAACAGCTGACTGTGGGTTTCCTCATCCTATATATAAAGTCAGTTCCGCATGACAACTGAACTATCAGCTCTTCTCATAAAGACATCCATCTTAAGCAACTAATTAACTTCCCAGAGTAACATCTAGAAGGCTGAAGGGGGCCTGGTGGGGCCATTTTGCTTCAGATGCACACAGCTCAGGTAAGCACAACAAGCAGGACTCGCCAAGGATCACTCAACAGGTCAGACAATTCACCCCCTGTGCCGGTTCCCTGAGATTCAAGGGCACTGTGATTCCCATGGGGGAATTACTATAACCTCTCTCTGATGCCACCAGAGGAGCTCCTAGGCACTAAGCAGCAGCTCCCTGAGGACTGCAGACCTCAGATGCCTTGTTAACATTACAATAATTAGGTGGCAAGTTATTTTGATTTCAAGAATGCACCAAATATCCACACAGAAATTTGAGGGCCACGATACTACCGTTTGCCAGAGCAATTTACTTCCCAAGTAATTATTAATTCTCATTATGGCCCCGGTCCCACTATTGCTTCAAAACAGCGGGTCAAGGGAAGAATATTTAAGCTCTTTCCTTTTGGCCTCAGTATCAAGCCTTTTCATATACTGCTGCCATGCACTGCAAGTTAGCTTTACATACAATATTTAGATGCCAAGACTTGACTGTTTTTTTTAAAGAAAAAACAGAAACCACAAAAAAAAAAAAAAAAAAAACAAAAACAAAAACCACCACAAAACCCCCAAACAAACAAAAAACCCAGGAAGACTCCAGAGACCTTGCTGAACCAAGATAAGACATTGTCTCTCACTGGAGGAAGTTAATGCAGGATGAGCATTACAGTATCATACAAACTTACAAGTAGCTATCTTATGTGCTTTGGTTATTTTAGGAGCAAACAATTATATCAACAGTAACTTTCTGATAAATAATTCTAGTCATGTTAATTCCTACCACCCAAGCATGTACTTTATGTAAAATATGAATAGCTTACAGATGGAATGATAACAAGAGCAAATTAACACTTACAGAGTAAATAGGATTTCATCCAATATTCCTTCCCTGACAGCAAAACTATAGAGCAGCAGATGTCTCAAGTTATTTGGGCAAAATAATTCTTTAATTCATAGCTTCCCCATATTGATCACAAAGATACATTAGAGACTGGTCCCTACTCCAAGAACAATTCTGTAACTGTTGATGGCTGTTTAAAGTCCTACCACCAAATGCCCTAAGCATCAGGCTAGGGAAAAGGCACACCATGCCCTACTTGCTGAAACCAATCATTCACCCTACAAAGACATCTATTAAGCCTCTCTACCATTACATGTCCATAGTGGGGGCTTTGTAAACAAATATGATCTATTTATTCCACAACATAGAATTAAAAAAACACATTAGAACACTTCCACAGAGTGAGACATTTTTAAAAACTATTCATAGATGGATGCACAACTATAGTATAGATGTGCTCACAAATGGTATAACATTTGTTTTATCCCATGTCAGAATAATCAGAGAAGCTTTTAAAGTCTGAAACTGTTCCACATGGTCTTTGCATTACTATGATGAGCTAAAGCACAGAACATTTAGATCAAGGGATATTTTTAGTCTCAAATGAAACCTCTTTTCTACAGAACATATTTGAAAAGTTCTCATATTACATTCCTGAAAGCCTCCAAAATTCAGATCTGAAGGCCTGTGGCACAGTTCCAGTTTGTACTTTACGTCATTAGGAGAAAGCACAGAAATGCCTGGATTCAAGGAACATTCCAAAAATAGAACTCCACTTCTAATGACATTAATGAACTCCTGAGCAAACAGTAGTTCAGGAACTACTGAGCTTTTCCTTCTGAATCTGAACAGCACATTACAAACAAGCTGATAGCTCCACCCTTCCTTTACTAAACACAAAAGTGGGAAGAGATGTAGAGGTTGCCAAGCTTCTAGGTCTAAACTAGTTTAAAACAGTTTTAGATACCAAGTGTGAATCTCCATCCAGATCAGAAAAGTATTTCATCTTGATTTTGAAAGAGACATTGGTATTTGACAGAGGCAAGTTTGGTCTGTTTTGTTTCTTCCACAATTGCTACAGAGGGTAGAAGTCAAGGCAAAAAGACAAGACAAGCAGCTGCCCTGTATTGTAGCAAGTCATTCACTAGACTAGAAAGGGAAGCCAGAAAAGATCCCTATCCAAGCCAGGGCATATATTCCCCTTCCTCTTTTCTCCTCTCTGCTCCCACATAATACCAGTTTTCTATGATCACTTATGATTTTTTTTCTTTAACACACATGACAAGAATAGGTCCGCACCTGAAGGAAGAGGATTGCCACACTGAGCAGATGCTACACAGGGCACTGCTTCCAAATCCTGGTGTCTCCATTAACTCTATGTGAATTAAGTTAAGAAAGCTTAAATACAAGTCCACTAGTCACTCTGCAGCAAGTACTCAAACATGCAGTGGAACAAGCATAGTCCTTTTCTTGAAAAATACCCAAGACTATAGGGAGCATCTTATGTTAACAGCTACTGGACACTGAGGGATGAGCATTCACAGCCATTAATTACATGAGACAAAATCCTTATCATGGGCTATTGAACAGAGTAACTTAGGAGTAGCATCCAACCGAGTAAGTCCTTAAATCTCAAAAGGTTTAAGGAAACACGAGGGAAAACACCACCAAAATATTCCCTCCAATCATAACCCAAATTTACCCTTATCTCTGAACATCTACTAGTGACCCTCATTAAAGACAAGCTGCTGTGAAAGAATAGTCACTGGGCACAAATCATGATAGCCTTTTTAACAAAAATTTTTATTTCATGAAAAAAAAACCCAAAGTTTCTGAAAAAGTAAGCTTTAACACTGCAGTACATTGGAAAGATATCCAACACACCTAGAAGGAAAGCATGAGGTCAGACTTGTTCAGCTGCCCTGCCAGTTCTGAGAGCCAGAGAAACCCAAAACACCCAATCTATACCAGAAAAGATCATCTATTAGGAGTCAAATGACAACATTAGAAAACAAGCACGTTTAACATTTTCTCAAATCATTATCTAAAATTCAGAGGTAATACCTATTCATTACTTTTTTTAAAGGAATATTTGGAAGAAGTTATTACTTCTCCAGATGGAAAGTGGCACATACCTTGACAATAAAAAAAAAAAATCAAAACAAAAAACCCAACTTATCATGCCTTCTCTGCCAGAATGCAGAGTAACTAAAAAAGCAGGGAGGTCTCAATTAACTCAACAGAAACCAGACATCACTTCTCCCTCCCCTAACTTCCATCTCAAATTGGATAAAGCCCCTAAATCAAGTCACACCACATGCACCAAGGATATCTGCAAACATGCTTCTCTGATGCAGTGTAACTAAGGTACAAGTCTACACTTTGTGTAAGGAAGGAACTCCCTCCTAATTTTCATATGCTTAATTAGCAGCTGGGTATCATGGACCACCTGTGGACCCCAGGGTCCCACACTGCAGGTTCCTGACTCTGCACAACAAACCCAAAATAGTCTCTGTACAAAATTATGTGCTTTTCAACACCACCTTTTTTTCCCCCACCTGAAAGATCAAAGTTGGCTAATTATGTGTTGATAATGGGCACCAAGTCTACTTAACAAAAGCAAGAGTACTCTGTTGCTGCCTCATACTCTTAATGCATTAGTTTAACTGAAAGGGATAAGTATAGCTCTGAAAATGGGTCTGTAGTTAATGCAAGCTAAACACTATTTTGTCTCAAACAACGGTTTATCCAACAGAAGTAAGGAATACAATGAAGCTTTCTGTTTAACATGAGTTCATATATACAGGCTTTACGACTTAATGTTCCTGAAATCCCATGCACAGCTCTGAAGCAGGAAAAGAATCAGTAAAGGATGAAGTACAGAGTTCTGCAAAACTGTACTTAAGACTTCATCCTTTACTGATGTAACTGAAAACACTTTGGTGTGCTCCTAACTCTGCAGACAGTGAGAAATTGGTAGTAAGCCATACATTTCCCTGAACTCATTTCCATTGTGTAAGAAGAGTTACATGCACTTGCTCCTGTTTGCTAGCAAATTTAACAAACATAATGAAGAGCTAAAGCAGGATACAGTTAAGAGTTAAGTATGTTGGTTGTTTTAGATTTTGCTTTTTTCTCATTACATCATGCATTCAGAAAAATTTCAGTCTGTGGCACACTACAGTCAGTCATAACTTTAACTCACTGTGTATCAGCTGTACCATAACATTACATGCACTCTTAGCCAAAGCAAAAGCAAGGCAAAGCCACCTACCCTGCTCTTCACTTATGTGTTCTCCAGAACTACGAGAGTATGCTGTTACTGGTATGTTGCAGTTCCTGTAGTTAATTTACAGCAAATACAACATACCAACAATAACACAGTGTCACAATTCTGGAAGCACATGCAATCATGTAAAATACAAAGGATGATATTGCTGTATCTGTAATACATCATTACCGTACCATCCTTCAGAGACCAGCTGTAGGTAGCTCCAAGCTAACATCACCCTATCCCTTTCAAAAACCTGTGAAGATGCTACTTGGCTGGTGGTTTTGCTTCAGTAGCAGGGAGAGGCAAGGACAGACAAGAAGCAAAGTCTTCCCACCACTCAAGTGCCAGAATGACAGCAGTGAGAGACAGGGAAATCTTAGGGCTACAGATGGTGCAGGGGAAGAGGTGATGGGAAAGACGGGAGTCCCAGCTCCCCACACTGGTCGCCGTGCTGCGGTGGAGCAGGGGCTCTCCGGAACACACTCAGGGCTCGTTATGGCGCTGTTGGGAGCTGGAAGCAGAGTGTTTCCCAATGGCCACGAATCCCTCCCCAAGCCCTCGATGCCTGAAGCTTCAGGACCCCTGCGGCACAGAAGAGGCCCGGATAGCCCCGTCATCCCCAAGGGTCTGGGCAGCAGCCGGGAGCGGGGCGGCCCTGCCCACCCCACGCCCAGGGCCGGCTGCGGCCCCGGCCCGGCCCGGGACAAATAAGGAAGTTTCCGCGCTCTCCCCGCCCGCCGTCGCCGCTACCTACAGAGACCAGGCACGTCCAGCATGTTGGAGATGCCGCGGTCGCACATGTCCACCTCGGGCTGGTTTTTCTCCCTGCTCTCCTCCACGATCTTCTTCAGCGACTTGGACATGGTCTGGGAGGGGCAAAAACGGACACCGTGAGCGGGAGGGGAGGGGTGGGTGTGTGTGGAGCCGGCCGGGGGCACCTGCCGAGACAGCAAGGGGACGGCTCCGGCGCTGAGGGGCCCGAGGGCGGCGAGCTCGTCCTCTCCGCCCCACGCCGCCGGTGTCCCGCCGTCCCGTCCCCCCGCGCCCGCCCCACGCCAGCAGAGCTTTAATTGGGATACCATCCGGCCGCCCTCCCGCCCCCGAGCGGCGGGACTAGCCCGCCGCTACCCCCAGGGCGACTCACGGCGCGGTGCTGCAGCGGGACAGAGCCGGTACGGCGGCGCTGGGCGGCTCCCAGCGGCTGCACGCGCCGGCCACACCCCAACCCACGGCCTCCCCCCCGGCCCTAGCGCGCATGCGCACTGCGGCCCTGCCCGGGCGAGCGGAGGCGAACCCCGCGCCTTTTAAGGCCGGCCGCCCGCCCAAGCGGTTCCACCTACAGCGGGGAAGGTGCTGGGCCAATCAGGGCGCATCGTGGGATCAGACCCGCTGCCATTGGCCAGACGCGTTGGAGGAAGGTTCACTGGCCAATAAGCGCGCCCCACAGCTGGTGGCGGGCTTTAGGACGCAAGAAACCGGGGTACAGCTTGCGCAACCGGGGTTTAGGCGCATGCGCAGCGCGAGGAGCTTGTGGCCGAGGCTCTCAAAGCATCGCCATCAAATCACTGCCCTCACAGCCCTGCCCTTAAAGCACCGCCCTCAGAGGGCTGCCCTTACACTCCTGCTCTCAGAGAGCACCGTAATCACAGCTGTGCCTTCATAGCTCCGGCTCAGAGCGGCGCCCTCACAGCTGTGCCCCCATAGCTTTGCTCTCGGAGCACCGCCCTCGGAGCTATTCCTCATAGCTCTGCTCTCAGCGCCGCGCACTCAAGGTGGCGACGTCTGAGCGCAGCCCTAAGTGTACTGCGCTCAGATGCCTGCCCTGAGAGGGCCGCACTCACAGCGATCCCACCATAGCTCTGCCCGTGTAGAGCCGCCCTCAGAGGTGTGCCGTTAGAGCGTTGCCCTGTGGTCGCCCGCAGAGAGCCACCCTCAGAGCCCCGCCCTAAAAGCGCTCCCCTCAGAGGACCGCACTCACAGCTGTGCCCTCATACTTCTGCTCTCAGAGCGCCGCCCTCAGAGGTGCGCTGTCAGAGCCCTGCTCACAGTCCTCACAGCGGCAAAATCAGAGTGCTGCCCTCAGGTGCCGCCCTCACATCACCACCCTAACAGCTCTACCCAGAGCACCGCCCTCAGAGGACTGAAGCGCGGAAACGAACTTTACAACTCACAAAGAGTTGTAAAGCAGATATGTTTATTGCAGTGCTGGGTGCAAGGGAGATCGGTCCTCCTAGCTTGCACCCCAACAGCACATTTTGCCAGAAATTTATGCAGTGCAGGTGTACATATTCATGGTATTACACAGCACACACATACATATGCATAAGCGAGGTGGGGTTAGTTTGCGCAGACTCAGATCTGTGTCTGGTGGTTGTTTAATTCTTCAGGGGTCTTATATTCCTCTTCTGTCCTGTAGATGAACTTTAGCCGTTCACACATGCTCTATTTGTACTTGGTGATCTCAGCAGCCTTTTAACCAGTTTTACGGTCAATCTGACACTGTCATTCTTGTTATCTCCCCCTGTGTCTAACACACAGTCCTTGACGAATACTAGTCCCTGATAAGTTTAGGCACCAGTCTCTAATAAACAAGTTTCAAAAGAGCATTCAAGGCGTCAAAATAACATTCAAGGTAAACAGGATTGTTAAGAAATTGAAAAGCAGTTAGTTCCCTGTATCAGGACCGCGCTTACAGCTATGCCCTCATAGCTCTGCTCTCAGCGCCGCCGTTACACCCCCGCACTCAGAGCGCCGCGCTCAGAGGTGTGCCGTCAGAGCCCTGCTCCCGCAGCCCTGCCCTCAGAGCGCCGACGTCAGAGCTGTGCTCACATACCTAAGCCCTCAGAGACCTGCACTGAGAGCTGCCTGCAGAAAGCCACCCTCAGAGCGGCGACATCAGGGCGCTGCCCTCAACCGCCTTCAGAGTCCTGCCCGAAGAGCACCGCCCTCAGCGCTCCCCTCAGAGGAGCGCATTCACAGCAGTGCCCTGTTGGAGAAATGCTCAGAGACAAGCGTCATGAGTCCACTGAGCAGTTGTACGATCAGAGCCTGTTCTAGGGGCTGATGCTGGGCCTCGCTGATGGTGGGCCTCACTAGGGTTTGCCTGCAGCTGCTCGCAGCTGCTGATACATGAAGAATGTCAAGGACGCTTCAGCCTTGTGTACCGTGGTGTGTCGAAAACAGGTTAAGAGGAATTAGAAATAGTGGCCTGAGAAACAGTGTTATGGTAACGGTGGCCTGAGAAACCTAGTGTTATGGTAACGTTGGCCTGAGAAACTTTGTGTTATGGTACCGTTGTGTATCGAAAACAAGTTAAGAGGAATTAGAAATAGTGGCATGAGAAACTTAGTGTTATGAGAAGCTTGTGCTGTTAACTAACTGCAAGTAGGTGGACCGTGCGAATACGACCTTTAGAGCTTAAGCCAATCAGCTAGTGACTAGTAGGCATAATAATTAGCGTTGTCTGTGTAAATATATGTACCCTGGACCAATCAAGATGATATGATGCTCTATCACCCACATTGAGTCCGTCTCGGCGTGTCGTTTCTCCGCCACTCCACAGTGCCCTAATAGCTCTACCCTCAGAGCACCGACCTTAAACCCCTGCTCTCAAGAGCCCTGACCTGAGAGCGGCGCCTTCAGAGCGATCCCCTAAGAGCGCCGCTCTCAGAGCCCTGCCCTCGGTGTGTCGCTCTTACACCCCCGTCCTCAGAGCGGCGAAATCAGAGCACCGCCCTCACAGCTGTAGCCTCAGAGCCCTGCCCTCCGAGCACCGCCATCAGAGCGACGCCCTCACACCCCTGCCCGCAGAGCGGCGACATGAGCGTCGCCCCTCAGAGCGCCGCACTCACAGCTGTGCCCTCATATCTCTGCCCTCAGAGCGCCGCCCTTACACCCCTGCTCCCAGAGCGGTACCCTAAGAGCGCCGCTCCCAGAGATCCGTCCTCAGAGCTCAGCCTTCAGAGCACCGCCCACAGAGCCTTGACCTCATAGCACCAATCTCACAGCCGCGCCCTCGGAGCGAGCGCCGCCTTTACAATCCCTTCTCTCACAGCCCTGCCTTCAGAGCTCTGCTCTCAGAGCTCTGCCTTCAGTGTGCTACCCACAGCTCACCACCCTCAGAGCGCCGCCCTCACGACCCTGCCTTCAGAGCGCCGCGGCCGCCGAAGGCGGTGGCGTCGGTGCTGCCGTGCCCGGGAGCGCCGTCCCGCCGCTGGGCTGGCTCCCGGTGAGCGCGGCACTGGGCAGCCGCGTGCTACGGCCAGGCTCCAGAAGTAGGCAGCCCGGTTAGCGGAGCGCAGCCCTGTGAGGCCGGCTGCCGTGTGGTGTCTGCCATTCTGTCAGGCACCAGGGACGGGCTGGTTGCAGGAGCTGGCAACTTACGTTAGTGCTGCAGCTCCGGTGGTAGCCTGTTTCTCATCAGGCTCACCGGGATGCTTGTACATGCGGGGGAACTTGGGTTAAAGTGATGTCTGAGTTTGCTGTGGCCTCTCCTGTTACAAGCCTTGTATGGTTGGTTGTACAGGTGTCTTTTCAAAACAGTGTTAATGCCCATTTCCAGTTCTTCAGGACTTTGAAACACTTTACAAGCATGAACCCAAGAAAATGGGTTGTGGTGAATATGGCAACATTTTGCCTAGAAGAGAAATGCGCGCTGGAGCGCTGTTAGCAGTAGCGGCTCCTTGTGCCCTGGTGCCCTGGCAGGGGGCTGGAAGCTGGCAGGGCTGCACTCGGGGCAGTGGGGCAGCTCTGTGCCCCAGCTAGTCAGCAACAGAAGGGAGAAGGTGCAGAGCTGTGGAACTGGGAAGCTCAGGCTCCCTAGGAACTGACCAAGCAGAGTTTCAAAGCACTCTGAAGTCTGGCAAAGACTACCTAAGGTGAAAGACACAAATGCAAAAATAACATTGGGTAAACTGAATCACTGGTTTCCATTTCTTCAGGTGTCTTTGTGGATTTTCTAGTTGGCTCTAGTTGCGGAACTAGTCGCAAAGCTGGGCCCAGGTCCTGAGCACTTTTAGCTGACCTTGTGAGCATGATGTTGGAGTAAACAGCCTTACTGCTTAGAATGTATTTATGCTTGTAACATCTTTGATAGGAGCTAAGAAGCTTCTACTTACTGTCACTCAGCAGATACGGAAGCTCAGAGCAATAAATAACTAAATCTATAAAATGACCTAAGGCTGGGCCACCCATTGAGAATCACAGCAGTGAATTTTGCATATGTGTTCCCTGTGCACTATATGATGTTTCTTAGAAGCCTATAAATAATATCCACAGAAACCAAGATGATAAATGGGAAGGCTCCTAAACCAGCGAATGAGAAACACTGCTGGAGGTGCAATTTTAGCTTTTCCTTTTTTAGGAATGTAAGGATTTAATTCTGGGTTGCAGAATTGTAGCATGTTTATCTCTAAATGGCATTTACTACCTTGAGTCCTTCCTGAAGTTACAGAATGCTTTCAGGTCTTTCTTATAAAATACAACTGGAAGAACTTCCTTTAATCCAGATTGCTCAGCAGAACACATGGTCACTCAGATGTACAAGACAATTATGTACAGTTCCTTTTTGTCTGCAGGAACATGAATCTGGATCACTTTCTTGTCCTAGAAAATGCCTGGATTGCTACCAGTTAGCTGTCTCGAAGACCTTGGTTGTTGTTTCATGGAGAATGACTACAGGTTTTGTTTAGTAGCAAAGGTTTAGGCAGATTTATTGTCTCTAAAATACGGTCTTATCTTGCTTATTCCAGCTAACACATAACGCACATGTGACTGTGACAAGATACTCACAAAATAGTGTCCTTATGGCTAATGAGAAGCTCACCTGGCTTCTCACTGCCCCATTTATACAGTGGTGAAAACATCAGCATATTACATTGCATGTGGCCTGGATGTCCACATTCTACCCCTACCATAGAAGTATTTAATTACTCCTTGTTTAATAAATATTGCCCTTACTGCCTTTTGTTGGGACTGTGCATTTTTTTGCCATCCACCTCATTTCCTTATCCTCTTGTGTAAATAGTTCATCTATCACTCGCCCCTTCTATGTGAACTATATTGGTTCCTGTTTAGCAAAACTTTCATCCGAGTAAATGCGCTAATCAATATCCTAGTCAGGTCTGCACTGGATTTGGTGAAGAGGAGTTGCTGTCAAGCCTTCCTTTTAAAGCCTCTCAGCTCCTCGTGAAGCACTGAATATCAATTGGATGAGAAGGAGTGGGAAACCCATGCCACACTGTCCAACGGTCAGGTCATTCCCCAATCTCAAAACCTTAATTTTCAGGCTGTTCCATCAGCATACTCATGAAGAGCAATTTCCTGCAGAGGGCCTCTGCCACTGCAGTAACCCCATTTCCCCTCTCTTATCCCCTACCACCTCTTCCCAGTACATCTAGTTCTTCTGTAACCCCTTTGACCCCAAATATCCTTAGCTCCCTCTATACCCCCTGCTAGCGGCTGTCCAGGCTGTGTCTGGGGACTGGCCAGTGGAGCCCCCCAACATGTGTGGCGGTTGAGCCCACAGTACAGGCTGTTCGGATTCAAGTCTGACTGTACTAACCAGCTACTGATTTTTTGCTTATGAAACAACTAGAAAATATCTTTGATATCTGTCAGATTTGTTCTAAATTTGTCCCTTGGCTTAAATGTTTGTACAGAAAATGCCTGAATTCTTTGCAGGGGCTGGCATATGCCTTCTGTCCTTAGGACAGTAGGCTAAAGCAGGTGGCAGTGAGGTGGATGTACGGCCGGGATGGTATGTATGGCAGAGCTGCAGGGATGGTATGTATGGCAGAGCTGCAGGGATGGTATGTATGGCAGAGCTGCAGGGATGGTATGTATGGCAGAGCTGCAGGGATGGTATGTATGGCAGAGCTGCAGCTGCTGTGTGGTGGTGGGAGGAGGGAGAAGTTGCTCCCTCCACTGGTTTCCCCAGCCTGCTCCAGCCAGGCAGCGAGGTCTGGACTTGCCTCCTGCTGGCTCCTCTCACTGCGCTGGGCAGCAGCAAGGGGATGAGCAGCTCTCACACTGCCTTTGCTCTGGCTCTCCTAGATAGCTCCTCAAACCAAGGAGATACAACATGCACCTGCAAAAACAGTTGTGTACTGCTAGGCATTGCTACTAAAAATGAATTCATCAACATTACAGTAATTTTGTGTGATAACTGGCACACAATATTTATTTTGCAGATCTTTGCCTTATAAAAGCAAAGTTCTAGAGTTTGGCCTCTACTCTTATCAGCTAATAAACCTTTTAGACATTTGTTAGTAGTCAGTGCTATGAAATTTCGTTACATTTCATTTTAATCAGGATTGCAGAATGATCCCATGGTTTTAGTTTGGCAGCTGACAAAAAAATAATTACACTTAATATGTTAATTCTGGTGCCTAGAATGCTTATCTTGAGTTACTGTGGGAAACTGAGACACCTTCTCCTTTGCTTTGTGAGCCGAGTGGAAACTGTTTTTCAGTCAAAATTGCTTTGTAAATTTAACTAAAATTAGGCAGTGTTTTAAATTGACCAACGCCATGATTTATAGCATTTTAGCTATATATCTTCTCTCTCCATTACTTCAAATTACTGTAGTCCCAATGATCTCATTCTGGTATCACCTTCTCATTTATTTTTTATAAAGAATAGCTCTGGCACATGGGAAGGGCAATTAAAAAATACTGTTATGGACCTTTTAGCGCTTGTTCTTCAAATCCTAGTCTTGAGAGTGCTTACCATTCATATATAACTGTCTCATAAAATATACATTTATATAAGAATAAATATGTATAGTAACATGCAGAAGACTTACAAGTAAGTTAAAAACATGCAGGCTCTAGGAAGTGAAAGCATGCACATTCATTATCTGTGCTTTGTCATTGAGAGGGGGAAAGTTGTTTGTAGTCATGCAGGTATTATGGCACACAGCATTCACAACTACAACATTATCTACAGAATAGGCAGCAATGTGCACAGACATAAAAGCAATGATATTCACGGCAGTATTGTGAGATGAAGCCATCAATCCTATTAAACACAGATTTTGTCTTTTGAATTGTACATTGCAAGAAACACATAGAAGTTTCATGGAATAATTATTTTAAAATTATCTGTTATTCCCGTTTGCTTTTGCTGTGCATTCCTTTTAAAGCAAGTATTTTAAATGACTCCTTACCTTCCAAGACAGAAACATGGCTTAACACCAGCTCTCTCCTCTAAGGACCTCCACTTTAATACTTCTGCAGTCTTATTTCTGTTGTGGTTCCTCAGAGAAAATGTTAGAGGACAGCATTGTGTTACTTTGTTCCTGTTTTTTTAAAGAACAGGTTTGATAATTTACTCTAATTTTAGACTTTGACTATTTTTGGCGAGAGTCAGTTGGGCTAGATCAATTGGACCTTGTACCAGCAGCTTCATTCAACAGTCTTCATGAGTGCAAATTCTCTGCTAGACTTTCATTTTTTTCTAAAACACCTCATGCATGTTATCCATTTGTAAATAAAGTTATGCACAGGTATGGAGTATTTGTAACATTTAAAGGTGCACCAAGCATTAGCTATTGTTAGATTAAAAAAAAAATGTCTTACAAATTTCTCTTCCATGCGTAGTGCTCTTTAGTCTTTTCTTCTGCAGAAGTTCAATGATTCAATAAAATTTGTTTGACATTGTGACAGAAAGTCATGCCAAGAGCAACTATTTATCAAAAAATGCCCCAAAACATTTAATCTGCTTTAAAGTGAAACATGCTTTTTCTTTTAGTGAAATCAATCAGATTTCAGCAAACTCATCAGTTTAATTGTAGTTCCCTTCTAGAGTTTAAGGCCAAAGGTCATGTTACCAGAATGGCCTCATGCACATCACAGGTCACCAGATCACATCTACATACTATTCACTAAGTCAACAGCAGCCCAGCCTCAGTGCAGCGAGCACGGAGGACGTGGGATGTCCTCAGGGAACTCAACTTTGTGTCCATCAGCTGTATGATGTGTGACTGACACCACTCTCAAAAAGCCACTAATGAACTTCACTAATTAAAACCATGTACAGGTTTCTATTGTTTGTCAGTTTATGCTCTGCCATATTCTTGACAAGGCCAAGGTTTAACCTGAGGACTCATTGTCTGTCAGGGTGTGATCCACGTTTAACAAGAGAAGTGAACGTACCGCAGAGCTGTCTGGGGGGGATGTGCCCTTCCATTTCACCTGTGGCTTCCAGATGAGCTGTGCTCCAGGCTGGTGAAATGCAGAAAATCACAACATTCTTGCCAAGCTGATACTCACCTAAAATCCGTGAGTATCTGTCCATGACCAGACACCTAGCAGCAAGAGACAGCAGCCAGATCTTGAGGGGATTCTTTGCCCTGCACCAACTGCACCAAATCCACGGTTTCATAGGAAGGTCAAAACCACAATGGACATTCATAAAGCCCAGTGATGCAGCCGTCCACAAGGAAGAAATAAAGACCTCCCAATCTCTGCAGACAAACAGCTGAAGCCATGCTTGGTTGTACTTGCAGTGTCTTACACACTGCTATCTTTAGAGCTTATTTTGTAGCTTTATCTCCAGACAGTTCAGATATTTGTTTTCTTTACTGCTTGCTATCCCCTTTATGGGGTTTTAAATAAACTTTATGGACAAAAGATTGCATCATCCCTTGATTGCAAATATGAAATCTGTTTGGTGTGGACTCTCAGCAAAACTTTTCTGGGCCCCCAATCTGATGATGTTTAATTTGACTACATGTTCTTTTATGTCTTACCTTAGTAGAGGAACTTTCTGTTCTGCCAGCAGCTCAGTAGGACATAGATGTCTCCTAGTTTGATCCAAATACAGATACTTCTTTTTTTCCATGATATACTTCAGCACGTTAGGAGGAGTATCACCTTTACATAGGCTAGGTTTTTTTCTTGGTCCTTGGACAATTCTGAAATGCTGGCTTACATCTAATTCTGTTGGCCAGTGGAAGTTCACAGGTTTCTCTCTTATTACCACCTGATTTTGACTTGTATTTTATAGTTTGCTGTCTGCCTTTTTGTCTGTTTTGTGTTTTCTACATTTTATTTTAACCAGGATGGCTTCTCAGCAAATATAAAGTTTTGTATGTTTGTGGAATGATAGCTTTTTCTTTATTCACTGGGAAATTTTCAAATTCTTCCTAGATTTTGTTAGAACTGCCATTAACACTCTAATGATGTTTCATAATTATTGCAACAATCACATAAAGGAATTACTTTCACTGTGAGTGACTCTTTGCAATAGTTATGAAGTGAGAGTTATGA
This sequence comes from Tyto alba, assembly GCF_018691265.1. Lineage (NCBI taxonomy): Eukaryota > Metazoa > Chordata > Aves > Strigiformes > Tytonidae > Tyto > Tyto alba. The sequence continues at coordinate 19,106,214 of NW_024881313.1, forward strand.
TGAGGCCTGGGTTCCTTTGATGTAGTGTTGATTCCTCTTGCCCGTCCATCACATGGGACATCCAGGAAATTAATTGGTCATTTGTTTTGGGTTGTGACAAAAATGTTTCATAGTGGGAATCAGTGTCCTTTGTATACCCTATCAACAACATTTTTTATGTATGATGTGTATTAGCCTGGGGAAGGGAAAAACTAATTCTAGTCAAAGGTCAAATGGTATTTTTATGTCTGCCCTATTCTGAAATTATATGTGTTTGTAGATGTCATGTAGATGTCTAGGAAGTTGCCTACAAGTTGGCTAAGAAGGTGACATAGTTACTAAAAGTCTCACAAGTTTTTTATATTCAGTTGTAAAATAGATTTTGAAGCTTGAAGATATAACTCAATAAATATAATCACATATATTTGTATATATTGAACATAGGGCTCTGATCCTGACATTACTTCTTAATGTGGTTAAGATTTAGCATCACAGCACATCCTTACTGTGTTAAACTTCACTGAATGCCTGAGTCCTTATTCAGCTGGGTTCTTACAACCAATGCGCAGTATTACAGAAAGTTCTTCAGCAAAGTTATCTGTGTAAGTGGCTGTAGGACAGGGGCCATTTTTTAGCAATTTCTGATTTTATTCTAATTCAAATACAACTTTAGCTAACATTTTCAAAGACACTTGGGACAAAACAACATAACTCTGTAGAACTAATTAAAGACAACTTCATGTCTTACGTCCCATTATCAACTTCATGGTGAATATTTTGTGTTTAAGTTTTATTCTGGCTAATTCACTTTTTATAGCATTAAATGTAAAACTTGGAAATTATGTAGAAGAATATACAAAATATGTTTCAAAAACTAGCAAAAACTCACTTTCCCACTTGGGTAGATAAAAGTTTATTTTCAGTACAAGGGGAGATCACATTTTTTTTTTTTCCCAGAACTCTAAATTTATAACAGCTATACTTAGAGTAATTTTTGAAGGGCCTTACTTCAGCTGCAATAATCATAACTGGTTTTCAAACTCAAGTTATGATCTGAAGTCTTCAGTATAGCAAGGAATGGTAATATATTTCTCATAAACAGTGTTCTAGCTCGTCCAGCTTAACTGGAATCCTGAGGGTAATGTCACATATTCAGCATGAAATTTTATACAGACTTGATGAGATGTAGCAGTAAATGGAGCGATGTTTGTATCCTAAAATTAAAGACAAGAAAAATGAAAAGTTTTATAGAATATCAAGATCGTTTGGAAAAGCCAGAGAGGTAAAACTGAGGCACAAACTGGATCATAGATTGGAAGTGACCTCAAGGCTGTGCTAGATACTGCTGTGGTATTCCTCCCTCGGGGTAGTGCAAATATTTAAATCACAAATACAACAAAATACGGAGCAAAATAGCTTGATGCCTCCCACTAGATGTCACTGTAAGGTCTGCTTTGCAAGGCTTCTGAGGTGCCACATGCACATTATGCCATCACTCCCACTCATATTTGTGGAATTCATGCCAGAATTGGGGAAAGAGTCTTGAATATGAAACAGTAAAGATTCATTTTAACCCCCTATAGTGTCACAGACAATAGGCATTACATACCATCCCACAGTACGGCCCGACGGGGGGATAGCTGGTGTCTGGCCCGTTGTAAAGGATCAGGTAGTTGCTACTACAATCCCCTGGGTCATCAATGCTGATGAAATCAAAGTTCACTGTGACAATTCGTCCCCTGGGCACGGTAATGGCCCACTCACAATCAGTGTTATTGTGGTAAGTTGCTGGATAGCTGGGACTAGCAAATGAGCCAGTGCTGCCATATAAAGTTCCTCCGCATCCTGGAAACAGACACTGTTAATTAGCTTAGAAGGCTTAGTTTCACAAGATACTACACAATGTAGTACACTAGTACAGTATTAGTAGTCGCACTGAAAAACAGAGACGCTGGGAGCTGGAACAATGAATGTGGATAAGAACATTATTCCAATAAGAGACAAAACTGAGGCTCTAGCTTCAGCAGGCTGAGAAGAATATGCAATGGGCATTAGACTATTACTGGATATTAAAAAACAAAACACCCAAATCTCTGAAACAGGAACCAAAGTCTTAAGTCTGTGCCTTGGTCAGTTCAGTCCCCAACTACTCAACTAGAGACAAATTTTCTTTGGCTGTTCTTTGGAATAAAAAGTAGCGAATCCTCATCTGATAGAAAAAAATACAGAGAACAACTCAGAGAAAATAGTCATATTAAGTAAACCAAGGGCCACTTATATTAAAATTCAATCTCCAACAATGGGCAGAAGCAGATACTGTGGGAGAAATGCAAGTTTATTGAGCAAGAGTAAGCATGTGCAGATCACTCTCACAGATTACTCTCACAGTCACCAACAATTTTCAGCTCACAGCTCCCAGATGTGTCACCTTTGTATTTAATCGTCTTTATTGGGTGTCTCCCATGAACTTGTTTGGGTATCCCTCAAATCCATGTAAATTTGTAGCATCCTACAGGGAGGAGCTCCACACCTTAACTGCATACTCTAGTTCTATGGGAAAAGTCAATGAACAGCTGATCACTATTTATCATCCAATATCACTCAATTTTATAGACCTCAGTAGTTTCTTAACCAGAATAAAAAGTCTCAGCATATCTCACACAGAAGCCATTTTTTAAACTGAGCCCTTAGGTATGCTGGATCCTTTATAAGAAGAGGAGACTAGAACTGTGCACATCATTCAATTTGTGAGTGAAATATGAATTTATACAGTGGCTGTTCACTTGTTGTCTCTTCCTTTCCCAATAATTCCTAGCATTGTGCTAGTGTACTTGACTACTAACGAGCAGTAAGCTCTTGTTTTCATGGAACTATTTTTACCCCTCAAGATCTTGTTGCACTGTACTAAAAGTCACCTCAGAGCCCATGTTTTTGTAAGTGAAGTTAGGATTGTCTTTTTTTGCCCATGTTATTAATCAACACTTTCCTACACTGAACTTTATCTGCCTTTTCCTTATCAAGCCAGCAAATATTGTAAGGTTATTCTGCAGTGCTTTTCAGCTGGCCATGAGCTTTCCTACCTCCAGTAACTTAGTGTCATGAACAAACTATTACCCAGCTATTCACTGCCATTTCGTAAGCTGTTTATGAATGCATCTATGATATAGTCACTATACAGTGTCATAGTTAGGTTATTTTCTTGGGGCAAATTTCAGTCCTCTTCAGGCTTAGCAGTGCCAAGATCCTCGGGCATATCACAACTGGACTATTAATGGAGTAGGCTGAGTCACCACTCTGTAGATCCCAAGGTAGATGTCCCTGCTATTTTCTGACATCTCAGTGAAAGAGGTAGATTTTCATCTTAAGTGGACTACATCCTCTGAGGTTGCTAGAGTCAACATTAGAAAGAGGGAATGACCTCCATCACATAAAATGGATCTTGACTCAGTGGTCTTGAGGAACACCTGCCTCTCTCCAGTGACTGAATAGGGTGGACTATGGGTGCTTGGGAAGGTCTTCAGTGTTGATGAGGCAGGGCCCAAAAGTGAGCAGGCTGAATTCTGCATTTCTGTGTTTTCCCTCTGTGTACAATTGCTAATTGGAATTACTTTGCAATTACAGCCTTACCACTTGATGATGAAGTCCAAGTAATTTCATATCCATCATGAGCCTCTGAAAAATCACTCTTGAAACGAAGGTAAACAACATGATTTTTGGGGAAGATGGGACTGGGCACATTGTTTCCACAGAACCTGCCAAGTAGTGGTGACTGCACATCACTCCCATTTCTGACCTTTAAGGGGCACAGAAAACATTGTCAACATTAAATCCCTGTGACAGTTATAAATCAGTACAATTATGTAGCGATACAAGTACAGCAGAAACTATGTAGTGACTTGCATGCACACCATAATTGCAATTTTAATACTGTTACTTTTCCTACTATATATTCTTGTATAGAAGGAAAAAGGAAACCATTAACCAGTCTGTCTGAGTTTTGTAAGTAATTGCACAGAACAAGTATTATCAAAAACAGGTAGCTAAATTTTATGGTGTGGTACATCTCCTGCCTGAAAAAAATTACTTGACTATTAGCTAAGATGTGCTTTTGCAATTCAAGCCTATGTTTTACTTTTCATAAGAAATGTTAATATTCCAAAAGAAAAGATTAAATCTTTACACGGCAGACCATTCTCTTCCCTGGTCACATTAAGACCCCAATCGTATTACATAGCTCAGATTTAATCTGATTTTTTTCTGAGCTCCAATAATGCTGGTGCTCAGATCCATTTCTTGAGACGGTAAAGAGGATATGAAAGGAGAACTAAATAATGATTCTGCCACAGACATCTGATTTTTGTCATCTGACCAGCAAACAGGGAAATAATCAACAAGCGTGAAAAGACAGAGTGAGGACTGTGTAGGAGGATGTGCTTTTTATTGACACAGAGTACCTTCGCAAGTATCCTACACTTGTTACTAGAGCCCCCCCCCCCCCTTTTTTTCCATGCAAAAATGCTTTTTTAGAAAAAAAAAAAAAAGAAAAAAAAAAGAGAAAAATATCAAGCAGATGGAATCTAATGCTGGAATGAAAGCACTCAGATTTATGGCTTTCTGTTCCTGCACAGATGTTAATATTGGATGAAAACTATTCTGGCTTGCTCTATTAACTGGATAACATCAAGAGTTAGGTAAAGATGAGTTAGCTGATAATGAAACTATTCATTGGTTTTAGACTTCCTATGCTATGTATTGTTTAACCTCTTAGTATGACATCTGAGTACTTTTCACCATAAAACTGCAGCAATAAATTAGTCTTTAATATCAGTTCAGCTCAGACTTGATCCAAGCTTATTAATATCCTTTGAATTCAGCAGACTTTGACACAGGTGCACAAAATATGTATATTTGCTTGATACCTCTAGGAAATCATGTGAACACTGGATGCTGTCTTCCAAACTGAAAGCGTGGAAGAAAAGAGAAATTGTGTGATTCAGGGGAGCTCGTAGAATGATAGAACAGTCCATATTATCCGGGTGACGACCAGGCCAGCCAGGGCTCTTCAAGTAACCAAATGGCTGGTTATACTCTCTGCTGCAACCTTGAGACAGAAAACCAGAAACGTGTAAGCATTTCAGATCTCTGTACTGTTTTTCACTGTATGGAATAAACAAAGAGAATGGTAGGTAGATTTTTCAGACATTTCTTCAAGCTTACCTGTAGCTTGATAAGTAAATCTGACTCCATTATTAATCATGTATTCATCTGATTTGAAAGTCACAATGGCAGTACGATCATAAGAATAAAATTCAGGGACTGGAAAAGTTTCAGTGCCACAGAATCTATGGACTGATCCTTGCCTGTGCTGGAATTCAATACATATCACAAGTTACTCAATGATGCATTTCAGTTTGCTACTTACTGAACTTGAGGTGAATAAATGTCTCAACACTGCCTATACCAGTTATGCAATCGCATTTTAAAGTTCTCATGGAAATCACTTAATAATGTCAGAATATTTTATGTTCAATTGTTATGAGAAACAAATAATATGTAACAGGTATTTTCATGCCAAAATAAGAAACAAGGAAAGAAAGCTTAGAATAATATAATACAAGGGACATAAACAGTTGTTTATTTTTTTTCTGGTGCATTTTACAAACTTAGTAACTACACTCTTCTTGGTATGAATATTCCATTTTATTGTGGTTCTTGGATGGGAGGAATTACAATCAGTTTATGAAAACGTGCTGTTGGGCAGTATTTTCTGGGTGTTAAGTTTGGCGACTCTGTTACTTGGTGCAACTATGAAAAATTGTGTAACACCAGATCTCAATGCGTGTATACTGTGCTTCCACGAGGTCTGTGCACCAATTTACACACCTTAAGTGGGGACAGTGTGTAATGCTTTGGATGTGCCTCTCACACAAAATCATCAATTAATCTATTACCAAATGGTGGGTTTCTCATCTCTTTACAAAGAGGGAGGAGAGCTGAATGTGAATGAGGAATGGTATCAACAGTAAATTTCTTACTGTTGGTGAATCCTGGAGCTCTAGGTAGTTCTGAGAGCAGTCCTGGCCAGAATGGAGGTGGAAGGCCTCTACCACCACCCTGACTTGCTGTTGCAGAGGGGCATCGATGACCCACGTACAGAGAGTAAATGGTGGATATTCATTCGGGAAGTTAGGAGACGTTGCGGTCAGGGATGTGGTAGTTGCATTATATATTCCTCCACACAGTTCTGTGTAAAACAGTAATAGATGCATCATAGAAAACCGTTCCAAACGGGAAAAATTACTTATTGAGCAAAACTACACTGGACAGCATGGTTTTGCATTTACCTGTCAGTCTCTAGAAGAAAAAAAAAAAAAAAAAGTAAAACTCATGTTAAAACTGTGTCAATGTATGTCATAAACCTCAAATATATGTTCATTTCCTATACTATCAGTGTATCTGTTAACGAGTGCTCCTGTTTTGCACTCCAGACTGAGCCACCCCACAACCAGCTAGGACAAAAGAGAATTGCATTGGGATCTAGCAGTGCTGCTTTTAGCTTGCTTGTAGGTGCTGTGCCAAGGACTGTCTTTGTCCCTTCCTGAACCCTGTATCTAGAACAAATGTTGATGATTTATTATTCAAATATGTATTTCCACAAAAAAGTTACAACAATATATATGCATGCATATATATGCATACTTACGATCCACTGTGGCATAGGTAACATTGAAACCCTCCCTTTCCACAGAATTGTCTGTTATAAATTTCAGAGTCAAGGAATTATGCGTAGAAAGAAAAGGAGCTGGCACTGTAGTTCCACAGAATGTGCCAACTAAATTGGCATTTTCATTATCTCCATCATAAAGCTGAAAGAAGAAAAGTATGTAACCACTAAGAGTTTAGGAACAACAAACAAATAAACAGAAATACAATTCTCTAACCCCTCCTGACATTACAGTTTCTTTTACTTGAAAGCACAGTAGGCGCTCTTGTGCTTTATCAGGATGTTCTTGATGACTATAATTATTCACTGCCATATTAACTAATTCTGTTGGACAGTGTAAATCTCATTATGGAACACTCTGGTCCCATCTCAGCAAATCTATTAAAATGTATTCTATTCTAATTTGACATTCTTATTCCTTTTTTTATATGTAATATATATAACATATATTCTCTCTCTATAAAAAAAAAAATATATAATATATATGTATATATATCAAAGAGCTTTTCGATGAGCTAGGTTGATTTTATTCACCAAAATGTAGAATTAATTCCAGGTTTCACTGAGATTCTCTAATGCTCAACAGGATCTATAACAATCCTTGGTGGATCTTGTTTAGCAGCATTCTTCTATCCTACATTTTGTATGCTCATCTCCAAGAAAATAGCTTTCACAGGTGAGAATTGAGTGTCAAGACTTATTCAGAATTTTATAAATAAAAGTCCTTTCAAGCAGTCATGTATGATATTGAATCTGCAAGTTTGCTTTCAAAGTGCTTGAGTTTTGTCTTGTTTCTATTCTGTGAAATAAATACTCATTTATATAGTCAGTCTAAGACCAGAAGCATGTCTCCGTAACAAAGTTGAAACTTACTGGTTTTCAAAAAGTCAGGATGTCACCTGAAGTAGTAATCTAACCCAACAAAAAAGTTTTAATTAAGCAATTTAATTTCTTCATAAGACCATTTTCTATTAATTAAGTTTTAGCCTCATGGAGAAGATAAGGGATTGTATCTCACTGATATTTTCTTGTTAAAATATGCAGCTATCTTACTTTGACATAATCGTATCGGCAAGTCTGAGCAGACTGTGCTTCAAGCACGAATGAAGTGAAGGTGAGGTTGATCAGTTTGTTTACAGGTGCGGTTATGATCCATACACAGTCCAGATTTTTCTCATATCTTCTGGTCACATTGGAGACCGGAGAGCCAAAGCCGTAAGCTGAATTTGTCAAGTAACCACCACAGCCATTCTGAGGTCCTGTTGAAGAAGTAGAAGCTTTTTAAAAGCAATTCCTGACATTTTTTTAATCTTCAGCTCTTTCATGTGAAGCCAGCAGGTTTTTTGTGTGCTACAGAATTTTACTGTCCTGTCTCACCAGGACTAAAAGGGACAGTAAGAAGACAGAGGACAGAAATTAAATAAAAGAACAGTGGTTAAAAGGTCTTTTAATGTAATTCTTACCTGCTAGTAGGAATATTTGGACAGTAGGGGGCACTGGGTTGTTGACTTTGAAAATCTGGTTAAAAATTAAGTTGCTTATTTTGGCAACAGGGCCTTGTTCGTAGGCTATTGAATTTGGGAACCTGATGCTTGGACCCAGACTCATATTCAGGAATCTAGCTGAAGGGGACTTACTTCTGGAAGTGTTTTGCTTGGTGGGAACTTAGAACCCCTCTGAAAAGCCAGCTGCTTTTCATTTTTATCCCACAGACAGAACTAACTCATTGTGAAAATTTGAACCCTATGTTTTCAGTCACACTGAAAGAAATTACTTTTGGAGAAGAGAAGTTATCTGAAGATCAGAACCCTTTTATTGCCTCTAATTACAAACAAGCAAAAAATACAGAGTATCTGAAAAGAATCTCTTTTACTTTTTTTTTTTTTTTTTTTTTTTTTGTGTGGTTTGACTTCCAGAGGTTGGACTGGGCTAGTAAAGCTGATGAGTTTCTTTACTTTATGCTTCCTTCCTCAGTCTCTGTGGGGTCTCCTGGCCATTTAGAAAACTCAGAAATTCAAATAAAGTATGGTTCATACTCTTGCTTTTCAGTCTGAGACAGAGTTTTTGTAAACTGCACAGAGCAAAGCTGTAACTGCAAGCAGACTGTTGTTTCCCACAGTGAATCCTTTTAGGAGAATTAGATAACAATGAAGCTACAGCTGTGGCTAAGCAACATGAGTGGAGTTTCAGAATTTCATCTGCATATGTAAAATACGCCTGTCTGGCTGACATACAGTGACTTAACCGTGACACACTCATACTTCCAGTCATATAAAACCACACCCTAATTCAGCTACAATATTTCAAAAGATCACTCTGGTGAAAAATCAGCATCCACGTATCAGGATTGCATCAGTAACCCAGGGTTGGAGAGAGCCCTGCCTTGCAAGACTGTAATGGTTAAACCAGAGTGACTAAGGCTAAATGTCATCCTGCTCTACTAACCAAAGCCGGAAAAACCCCACCCTAAAAAGAAGTTTGCTTCAAACCAAAATCTTAATTACATGAGATTTAAGCTTTTGCTATAACTGAAAATGAACAGAAGAAACTTATTACGAAGTTAAAAAAAGTCAGGAATTAATAGATTCTAGTCCAGTTTTGTGGGCTGTTAATGAAGTCAGAAACTTGGAAAAGTGTCAGTGTTCATTCCAATGCCACCGCAGAAACCGAGAACAACAGTGGGGGAAATGCAAGCAATAAATCGCGTTCTCACAAATAGTCTAGAAAGGAGGAAAGTGTCAGACAGGATGGTGCCTGGGCCCTAAGACGGCAGTTTTGCTATATTTTTCTCTGGGTTCATCCTTCTGCATGATTTATTCAGTCCCACTGAAACAATCTTGTTGGAGCCATTTCCTACTCAGCATTTTGGATACTGTCTACTAAACATAACATTAAGCATGTAACCATTAGGCATAGATCGTAGCCCGACCATCTAGCCCTGCAATATTGATCTGGAGTGATACATGGGTTAGACACCTTACAAAGCTCCCCCTCACCCTGTTCAGGGTTAGAGCTGCAGAGATGCCAGTCTGACCACTGCAACAGAAGTCGGGGAATTGCCACAGACCTCTGCAACAGGAAGGCTCTTAGTGCTGTTGGACTGTCCTTTTTTTGGTTATCAAATGTCTGGACTTTTGCAATGGTGCACTTCACTGCTAGGTGTGCAGCTATAAAGACAACTCAGATAACAATACAGATGTGGGTAAGCTATATGTGTACAGCACATAAAATGGACCTGACAGAGAGAGAAACAAGTCAACTCTTCAATATCAGAAAATTAATTCTAGCTAGTATAGCCAGAAATAGTATCTAAAGGGAGATAAATAACTAAAAGTATGATTTACAGTTACTAAAGATGTGGTTTCATCATTAGCTTTCACAATGCTTAGACTGCTCAGCTGGGGTTGAGTCAGATGCTTACAGGACAGTACATTATAAATAACAGCTAGACTGGAAGCCAACCAGGTATCAGGTAGTCCCGCATCAAGCCAAATAAAGAGCAGCAACTTGTTGAAAAATCTGTCCATCTTGCTACTTTTCAGTACTGATCATCTGATTGCAGCCACTAAGAGTTACAGAAAAGTGAAGCTGTGTAGATCAAGGGAACACCCACAAGTAAACGAAGAACCAACTGCTTAACAGGAGGGAACTCACACTAAGGGAAACACTACACCACTGCGTTTTAGCCAGGACGTGACTTATCATTTCAAAAATCAGCACCAGTTCTGAATAGAAGGCCAAACAGTAGCCATCCATCCTGCTGGTGATCATTGTTGGAATGATATTTATCGCTGGCTAACACAGCCAGAAAAAAATATAGCTAAAACCTAGGCAAAATCTGGGACAGAGAAGTCTCTTAATTTGTATAATAGCCTCTCAGATATTAAAATCTAAACTTGATGAAAATAATGAGAAATATACCTTATAGAACAAGTTGTGTGTGGGCAGATGGACTGACTACATGGTTTACTGTGTTTTTCAGTCTCTGGTTTCTTATTTAACATAAAAATCACAAAGTCATCATAAATCAGATTGCAATATTGTCCTCCTCATAAACAGCTTGCCAGAGAACACAAATATCAGAGTAACTAGGGCACATGCTGGCATCACTAACAGCTTTTGGTGGGAAGCATTAATGAAACTAAAAGGCTGAAGGACCACTCAAAAATGAAAGAATTGAAAATTCCCTGTGGCGAATAAAAATAATTACAGCAGAGAGCAAGCATGTGTTTCTCTGTTAAGAGTGACATCTTCTAGATAGGGAACGAATATGAAGATGAATCTTTGAAGCTGCCTGCCTTTGAAGCACAGCCAGAGGGAAGGTTCATTTATACAGGCATGGATGCAATGAAAAGGAGCCTACTGAATAGTTCTAAATCTATCAGAAACAACTAAACACAATGAACTAATTTTGCCGCCCTTCCCTTCTTAACCAAATGAGCATCACAAATGTCTACCAGAAAGCAGCAAAATTCAAATAATTGTTCCAGTTCTTCGTGAACACTAATGAAAATCCTCTCCCAGATTTCGGAATCACATTTGGTCTCACCTAGAAGCATCCCTGGGAACTCTAGTTCTCTTGCTGATCTGAACTAAAAATCAGAATACACAAGGATTAATTCTGCCAAGACTAATGCTCCTTTCCCGATGGTTCTTATTTCCAGTGCAGAGAAATGGCTGGACTAATTGTGGCTGTAATAATTAGCTCATAGCTTGTCTGGATCATGGCTCAGAAGGATGTAGGGCTGGAGAGAGGAATCGTACTGTCGCACGTCGTCCATGGCTGATACTGAAGCTCGGTAAACCTTTGCAAGCTGAGCTGAGCTGTTTCTGTGTTTGGCGATCACTGCACAGGCATTGTGACTTTGCATGGCAGCAGGGCCCTGGCAGCAGAGCCAGCTCAGACCACAGTGCCTGCAACATTTCAGAGCTTCTGAAAGCACAGGACTCTTTAATCCTCAGCCTGGCCTTTACGCAGAAAAGGGTTTTGACTGGCTTGACGGCCTGGCAGTGGTTCCGGCAGTGACATTTAGGACTGCAAAGCCCCAGTCTCCTGCTTTAGTAGGATTTCACAAATGCAGTCAAATGAAGTTCATATTCTTAAGTTTTTAGACTACTGGCTGATCCCAAATATAAGAGTCCAGACATGCTCTTTGCCAAGCTTGCCCTAGTTCTGCAAAACTGTAGTGTATGTACCATCCGATCCATGTCCTCAACGTTTGTCTGGGGGACCAGAGGCAGACATGCAGTCTGGCCTCATTCTAGTACTTTCTAATACTGCATTAGCGTACTTGTCAGCATCCCAGCCGCCCAGGCCTTTGCAGATCTCTCTTGTGATGTGAATCAGAAATGTCTCCTCACCCTTTGTTTGTATGCACTGGAAGACAGATTTTCAGCTGAAGCTGTTATTGACTTTAGTGAAGCTAAGACAAGTCAGGCCGGTAGAGTTTGCCCACAGTTTTCTGAAGTGCCTTTAATCTGAATATCTCATTGGCTTTGGACTGTTTAGTTACCTACAAAGTTATGTTTGATGACTCTGTCTGAAAATTATTTTTCACCAAAATTTTTTTCAGATCAGTCAGGAATTTCTTATTTAAAAGTCTATCTCTTTTCTTGTCTATCCGGTTCAAGTATGCAAACCACTTTTATTTATTTTGCTTTGGGAGAAGAAATGTCACAGACATTAAAAAACTCACATTTCTGAGAGGCATTTCTAGACTATCCCTTAGCTCAACAGTTATATTCTTTTCCATGATATTGAAGAGAAGTATTTCAACACTGCAAGTGCTTTCTAAATTTAGTCAGATTTCAAGTTAATGCATATTTTTATATCTGAGCTTCAAAATACATTTAGAAACAGTTCAGGAATTGTGATTTATGAACATACATTCTGAGCTTGTTAGGGATGTTCTTATTTTCATAGACTATAATAAGATCAAGAAAAGATATTATCAGCCACAATTTATTAATTATTTTAATAGATGAAGCTAATCATAATTAAAGCCATGACAATGTAATGAATCTGAAATGTGTAATATTAATGTGTAATATATTTGGTAAAAAATTGTGTGAACCAAAAGCCCCAAGAAGGTTTTTCAAGAAGACTTATGAGTTTCAAGCAATTTTCTTCTCAGCTAGACCCTCTGCAGCACCAGGCTATAAGTCCAGGTTGGATATCTTGGGATACACTCCTGAGAACTGGCCCTAATGGGCAGTGAAATCTCTGCCAGGTATTGCTGCTTTTCCAAAGGCATGAGAAGATACAACAGCATTTGCATGTCACAGTCAAGGACACATTCTTCTAAGATTTTTTTTTGTTGGAGGAAGAAGCATTCGCAGGACACATGAGATTCAGCTATGCTGAGTCCTTTTCCACCTAACAGGCTATAACTGCTATTGTCAGTACAGGTGTCTAGTGCTACCTGCAGCAGGTGCTAACACTATTTACATGAATCAGTGCAATTAGTTATTTCTGGTGGTATAAGAATTTAGAAAAGACTCACAAACGAACACCTAACCCTGACCTATGCAATAGGATAACCAAACCAATAATAGATTAACCCAACCGAACCTTATATTGCCCATTTAGAATTTGGGGCTTTTTTCAGAAAATCTGAACAATCAAAAAAAAAATCCACAGCAACTGTGCATGCTGAGCATTACTGAAAATCTGCACCTGGAGACTGAATACAGAGTGAGCCAACCTTTCAGTCTGCCACGCAGAAATGGACTTAGAACTATATTAAGCAAATTTCTTTGCTGATAAAATAAAAAAAGCATAAGAATTCTGTGAAAATGCTACTGGATCCATTTTTTAAAAGTAGACTTTAACTTCATTAGTGGAGAGCATAACAGTAAACCCATTAGTGATAGATAGTGTATTGTATTCGAAACAGGAAACAAGTAATTCAATACACAGCTAATAGAATAAGGAAAGACAGATATCTCCGGGTGATTTATCAGGTAAGCTAAAGATCATATTGTCAGGAAGAAAAGCATATAGATTATCATCTATTTCTATTATATGCATACTAGATTATTTATTACCTATTAATGCATTTTTCTGGCATACCAGAGAAGATTCCTTTTTCCAAATATTTCCCTTCTAAACCTCTACTTGCTTATGATTTTTTTTCTCCGTGTAAAATGATTAATATTCATTCAATAGAAATGTTCATTTGAATAAAAAGGATATATGGATCCTTGAGGGAAACACTGGGCAAACTGAGGACAATGCAGAGGACAGGGTGTTTAAGGACTTCACATTCCAACAGCCTAATGGTTGCCAAAGGTTTTGGAGGAATTTCGTCTGCCTTAGAGCCTACAACACTAGTTTTCTCATTGTTGCCACCCTATTCTTCTTGCCTGTCTATAGCCATCTGGTTTTCCTCATCTTGTGTTTAAATCATAATCTCTCTGTGACAGCAGATTGTTGCTTTATTCTGCCTGTGCATTGCCTAGTGCAGTGGAATCATGGCCCATGAACTTGTAAGCCCCAAGGTAGAGCAAACAAGGGATGACATTGGTATTAATGCAGTACACCATACTGCTCTTTCAAAAAGTATAAATGTGAATTTCTCCTCCATGCTCACAAAAGATAGTATAAAAACAGGGAGGGGAAAGAGCCGGCTACAGCTTGAAGTCAAGCAGGATTTAGGGCTGTAGAGAAAAATCGGGCAATCTTCCTGCTCTCTTCCATCCCACCTTCTCCAGTGCCCCAATTCCATTTCAGTTTTGCCTGTTGTCTGGGGTTTGAGCTCAGGAAGAGCTTTCTGACTCAACCCACTTATCTCACCATGTGTAACACTCTGCTTCTTGTAAATTCATGTGGCTTCCTCAGACAGCCCCCATGAGCAGACCTGACTTTCAGAAAACCTCTAGATCCTTCTCCAATGGTTCAGAATGTGATATGTTTTTCATTACTGAGACAATAGAGCTATGTACATGAGGACAGAGAGCTGCCAAGGGGAAATGATGTGCTGTTAATAAGGTCACAGCTACATCTCCCGACAGGGGTTGCTGACTTTAAAAATGAGAAAAAACCCCAAACCCTTATATGTCTTCTCAGCCTTTGTATCATAAGCCTCAGAGGGGCACAAATTGGGGTGAGAAGGTTACCCCACTGACAGACGGGAATAGGCAGAAGCTCCATTTATCACCGAAGTACAGAGTTCCTGCTAACACAAGAGGGATGGCAGAGGTACGTACAGGCTCCATCCCTGCCAGCCCAGAGCAGCTGCAAAGCTCAGGTCTCCCCTTACAGCTGGAGAGATAATCAGGAGATCTTTGGCTGAGGCACAAGCTCAGTACATGCAGACCTCATTCTTTGGGGACATATCTTAACTTCTCTTCCTTCCTTCACAGAGACATCTCATGTAACCAAATGCCTTAAACTGGTATTGATTTACCCCTTCTTATCCTTTTATTGATTGCCTGGAGGAGCACATGTTCCCTGTGGAAAGGAGTTATAATTCTCATTTTACAGACTGAAAACAAAGGCTGAAGAAAGGTCAGTGGTAACTAAAGTAAGAGGAGTCTGTCTTTCCACAAACTTAACACTTGGAGCAGGCTGGGATCTTCCAATGAGCCCAGTTCACCAGCTCAGCCTGAGACCATATCCAGTGATTCCAAAAATAAGGCCGATAAGTGTCCAAATTTAGCAACAGAGATAGTGAAATTATAAACCCTCTGAACTGCACCAACAAGGGCCATATGTTTCTCTTCTTCAAATGCACCATATCACAGAGTCAAATGACAAAGAATGCTGCTTGTGAAATGTGCACTTAATATATTGCATAGCTTATGGAGTAGCATGGTAAAAGAAAAGACATTTGACAAAAAAGGTGAGATGATGCTGTACTGTCAAATTAATACTATTTCATACTCCCTGTTAATCTCCCTTTTCTGATTAGTGGGGGGGGCTTTCAATATTCTAGCGGGTGCAGGATCAGTGATGCAAAAAAGATGTTTTAATTAAAACAGAGCATGTTTTTCTACAGAATTTTCAGTGTTTAATTCTTTGAATGCCTTGTTACTATCAGTCTTGCTAGGCTTCTGTGAGTTTCCTACTTCATCTTCTCTTCCACCACAGCAGTTATCAGATGGACTCTCTACTGATAAAAGTGCAAAGAGAGAAAGAATAGATAACCCTGGATTTTGGCAGTACTCCTGAGAGAAGCCTGATCAGGAAAGAAATTGGAAGAGCTTGTAAGGAAAGGAAAAAGTTCAGTTTGCCACAAACAAGTGTACTGTTTCTGCTTGCTTCTTTTCAATGCATAATCAGGGTCACTCACAATATTAAATAAAGAACAATAATTACGTTATCCAGTTGTGCTTCCCTAGGGTAACTACGGAATAATGTGCTCACTGCCATCCAACAGAGAATGAGGCTTCTTGTTTCTCTACAGATACCATCTTCCTTATCCAAGAGATTTATCATTATTAATTGTCATCTGGTTGCATTTGTACTCTTCAAAAACACATGGGTTTTAGCTTTTGACAGACATGAGGGAGCTTGTCTGAAGCATCATTTAGAATAACAGGCTTTTAGATCTTCATGGTTTTACTCTCTTTCATTTGAAGCAGAATCTCAGACCTCATAGTACAAAGATGTGTCACAGATTTTCCTGGCTCTATTTTTTAGACAAGTCAAACTGGAAACATTTACAGGACTGTGACTCATGTTTTCCTTTTATAATATACTTTTCTACGTTTTTTGGCTGTTCTGTACTAGCATGGGACTATCAAGATTCTTCCTAATGGCCGTGTGGTTTAGTCCCTGTGGCTTGCTTCCCACAGCAGAGAAAGAAGACCTACCATTAAGCATCTCACCACCACGAGGCCTTCATCACACAACCCACATCTCCGAATGGCCATCTTTTCTAACTTGCTCCTGAGTAACTCCTGCAACATCACAACCTCTCTTTCCTTGGGAGCCTGCAGGGATGTCCCTCCAAAACTTAGCCTAATACATGTCAAAGTTTCTTCATGAAAGGTTTCTCCTTACTCTAGGAAATTAGTAGGCATGGTACTGACTTGAAAAGCTTGGCTTGTGTTCTGTTGTATGCTTAAGCGGAATCTCTCGCAAGTTGTACAAGTAAATCTAAACTCAGTGGCTAAAAAAAATTGACTATATGCCAACAGGAAGAGCAAGAGCTTGGGGAGTTCCTGATGATCTCACCCTAGTAACAGCAACCCAGGCTGCAGGGGATCTCTGACAACAGATACCTAACGGTTTAAAGACAGCAACATGTGAAGCAACATTATGTTACTTGAAATAACAGTCCACAGCAGTGGTCTTAAAGATTCTTGTAGCAATTACTTAGAGTGAAGCAAAGGAAGAGTTAATAATAGTAATGTCCATGAGGTTCTGTGAGAATATTTTTCTTGGCAAAGACTGTAGAACCAGTTATTTTCCTTATCTGTAAATACTTTCTCAGACTGTATCGAATGAGAAAGTCGCTGGCTAGGTGTTGGGAGGAGATTCAATGACTCAGCAGAAGACTATGTTTGTTCTGTCACAAAGGCTTTTCATTCTAAACTGAGTGCCAGCTTTGTAAACTGGACAATGACTTCTTTCTAGATCACAAAAACATTGAGTTAATTACACAGGAAACTAGTAGCAATGACATGAAATCCATTTACACGTAATAATCATTTGTTGCTTATCATCTCTGAACAGTTCAGATGTTACAAAAAGGTAAAAAATTCCTTTTATACCTTCATCTTAAAAATAGACTATTCAGCTTAAACTTTTTTTTTAAGGCAATAATCAAGCTTTTCCCCTGAGTCTTGTGTCCATCAAAACATTTAACATCCAGTGCCTTCTCACTATGATCCTACTTATGTTGTTACGGCAAGCAAACCAGACTGATCCACAAAATCAACAGAGATTAGCACAGTGGTGCATGGGGGGAACACCAATCCTAACTGATCTTAACACTTCCGTTTTTAAAAAGTGAGCAGTGAACTGCAAGGAAAGGAAATGGAGGATGGATGGAAAGGAGGCATCTTTAAGACATCACCAAACTGCAAAAGAGAGTTCTTGGATATTGCTAGATTTTCTCCTGCTAAGCCTTCAGTCATCCAAGAAATCCTGTGCCTTCAGAGAGTCATTAAAAGGTTAGAAAAGAATAAAAAGAATCAGTTCAGAACCAGGGCTGGAATGCAGGGATCCCATAAGCCTAGTACTTACCTTAATTCACTCAATTTTGACAAAATCAGAAATGTTTTTCTGCTTCCAGCACCCCTAGTGAGTGAGACCGTAACCACTCCTCCCCAAAGGAAAGAAATTACCAGCAGATTCTTGGGGTTACAAGTCTGATAATAGTCTTACCTAAGGTCTCCCTGAAAGATGCTTTCCATCCCCTGTCTGCTCCAAAGAAGTCAGTGTTAAACACCAGGAACAAGTTATTACCGGAGCTCTTAATATTTGGAGGCAGTTCTGAGCCACAGAATTTCCCAAGGAGAGGAGCATGGGTGTCTGAGCCATCATATACAGCCACATAATCTTTGTAGCAGGAGGGAGATATTTCAAGCTGGAAGCTGTTGAATCTGTAAAATACACTTGGAATTTAGGCATCACATTTTCATTTCTATTCCTGTGTTATATGTGTTTTTAGTGCCTGAGGAAAGGTCCAAGTAATAGGAATATCCAAACCCATACTCTTAAGGAACAAGCAAGTGGAACTATTAGCTGGATGGCAAAACACTCCATCCAACCAGCCACAAAGAAATAGTGACCCTCACCCACTGGGCCCACTTGCAAGGCAAGCTGTCAGCACACTTCGTCTTTCTGTGAAGCAGTAGATCTCCCCTCTCTCACTTCTACAAATTGCTCAGCCTGCAATTTCCTTGGGCACGTGACTAACATATAAAATGTAGGCTCAGAGTGCAGACCAGCTGAGTCTTCCACTTAGTTGGGAAATGTTCTCTTAATTCACAATTGGCATAAAAATGACAGAGGAATGCATCCATCTTTTAATTTCTCAGTAGCAAGATTTTGTGGCAGCCATATCCCTCTTTTAGGCAAGACAGCATACACTCAGACGTATACTCTTTCTGGGTGGGTATTATTACTTGGGTTGTGAAGTGAGTACCAGCCTTCTAAAATAATTATTTTTTTTCTTATATCAACTCACAGGAGTCTCATAATTCCTCAAAGGCCGACAGCATTTAACTAAAAGCATGAGCTGCATTTTTAAAATTTCTTAGTCTTCTTGGTAACCAAATTGGGAAGTTAAAATTGTGGTGATATTTTGCACATAACAAGTTACAGAGAAACATGTAGGGGAGCCTGATGTTGATAAAGGTGGCTTCAGTAGCCATTTCTCATTTTAGTTCATCTTTCCCTTTGGAAAAGGAAAGACAGAAAGAAAGTTGTCAATAATTGCTGTCTTTAATTGGAATCAGAGACCTCCCTGTCCCCTTGATGATGAGCTGAACTTGGATTACATACTTGAGGGCCACTACTTTGCCGTTTCCAACTGTGATGTAATATGAGCAGTTCATGTTGTTATGATAATCAAGAACCGAGTGGGCAGGACTGCTGATCACACCAACAGAGCCATTGAAAATGCCACCACAAACTGTAAGGGAAACAGAAAAAAAGAGTGATTAGTGTCTGAATACTAGCTTGGTCCTAATTCTCATATTTCTTGCAGGAGTTTAGTCATAAGGAAAGAAAAGCCCCTGATAAATTAGGAGCAATCTTCATTGTCACGCCTACAACTGTTAAATGTGGAGACGTCTATCAGGCTGTGCTCTGCAGTGGAAGACAAGTCAGTGTCAAAGTAAGAGGTTGTTACTAGTCCAGACCAAATGGCAATGGCTCTGTGCTTGTGCAGTAGAAGACTGAGCCTGGTTTCATGTGTGCTGCAGTGGAGATGCTCCATGCAGCAGCATGAGTGAGGTGTGTCTGGCGTACCTCTGCACCCATTATAGCTTGCCAAGAGAAACCTTGCTGATATGTGGGCAAAGGCGTTCCCTCATCCAAACCCTGGCCCCATGGAAGCCTCTAAAAGTTTGGCACTTACACAAAACCATCCAAAATTGCATGAGTAGCCCTGCCCCTGACTTTTCTGGAATAACTATACACAGAACCTCAACATCTCTCCAGCTCCCAGCAGGGCTGGGGAGCTACTGTAGCATTTGCTCTGTGCAGAAAGGCAAAGAGGAGTCCCCAGGTATCACTAACCCTGAGGACTGTTCCCCACCTCATGCTGTGCTGGGACTTGCCAGCAGTGCAGGGTGGCTGAGTTGGAGGAATGCATACTGGCTGAGGCGCAAGTTAAACTGCAGCTGTGAACTAAGGGCACTGCTTGGCTTCTCAGGGTTTCACACCATGGATGCTGATGAGGCCAGGATGTGGCTAATGTTTTTTTCCCAGCTTCAGTGCTTGAGGGAACAAAAACGATTACAAAACCAACTCTAATCTCCATTGTTAGTTTCAGCATTTATTTTATAATCTTAACTTGGCAAAAAACACTTCCCTGCATCCTGTCGATAAATAGCTCAAAGCCACACACAGCTTTTCATATTTTAAAGGACATGCCATTGCCCAGGCCACTACCTTAACAAAGGCAGTCCCATACAGGGTGCTGCTGGATACAGAGCCCCTGGCTCCTCAGTTGACGGCCTGGACTACTGGCAGATAAAGGACAGGAGCTGGGAGGATAAAGAATGAGCATTATTCTACACTAGGAGGGGGAAGCCTTTTTTTTTTTTTTCCAGCAAACAATACAACTAGAGGGAAGAGGAATGTTAATTGCTAGAATCTGCTTTGTATACAGCAACAAGCTAATAAGGCTGCAGTCATCTTTCTCAAATGTCAGAAGTCACAAGTCAGATAGCAGCAACTGACTTGAGTGAGTTATGAAGGTCTTTTCTGTGAGTAGCTGCACATTGTCATTTCCCAGTGCCATTCCCTCTGTTTTATCTGTATCAGGCCATTCATTTTATATAAAGAATTTAGCCTAATGCTTTTTGCTGTGGCTTTAAACATGAGGAATGTATTAAGGGAAATACCAAAGTTAAGAACTCACACTTTTCTCTGCAGTTAAAAAATGAAATAGCTTTCAAAAATCAAAGCACTGTCTCTACAAGTTAAGCTTAGAAAATATTGAAATTGGTTTTGAAAATAACACTAATCTTCTGGGATATTTATATTTGTGCAGAAGTAGATTCTAAACTTAGTTGTAAACTTCTTTTTCTAATACATATTTCCTTTATAAAACAAAAGAGATCTCATGTGAATGACAAAAAGTTTTGATGAAAATATTTATCAAAAAGGAAAAGTATATCTACATCCCAATTTTTATTTACATTAATACCTGGCATGGCAAGAGGGTCATCGAATGGAAGCATGTAGCTGGATCCATTTAAAGATCCTGTTCTGGTTCCCATGTTGTATAAAATGTAGTTTTAGTATAACTGAGAATCAGACCATTCTTCTGTATGTGATAATAATCTTTTAAAGGAACTCAGTTAAATAAACTGGTAATGTTTCTCCTTAAGCATTATTAAAAAAAACCTTCACAAAACAAAAACAAACAACCTAAAATAAAACAAACACCACCCCCACCACCCACACCCCCAAGACTGGCTAAAATGGGTTGCAATTCTTTTCTATGGTAAAGGAAAAGTGTTTCAGTTTCTGACTTGATCCCATGTGGTGTCTTGAAACAAGAACTGTGAGATAACACATCAGTCAGTGACAACATTCACCAAACAGTCCCACGTCCTGGTCCTGAGAGCTCTTTTGTGCAAGTGCGGAGGGAATATGAACCATCTACATCCATCTAAGGTATTCCCAATGTGAGGTACATTTCCTACGCTGAACCATTATCCATCTGGAGTATTGCCACCACCTAAAGCACAGGACAGTGACTACTCACCAATTGCTCTGTATCTCGCCTGGAATCCAAAGCCTGCAATGTGGGAGTCGGTGTAGAAGTTGAGCAGCATAGGTCCAAAGACGCTGACTGGGGCAGGGAGCTCATTACCACAGACCGTGATGAGAGGATGTGAGGTAACCCTTGTCCCACTGAAGATGCTTACTCCATCGTAAAGACAAATTCTGCTCAGGAGTGCTGGGGCTACATGGACATATAATGCAGAAGTGTTAGCAGCATATTTTCCATGTGATTTACTGACCTGCAAGTACATAGACCTCACACAGGATAAGATTTAAAATTTATATTACTTTCCATTCCAGGATCTTGGGATCTCATTTGCTTACTGAGGAAGCAAATGCCAATTTTTAACATAGACAAAAACTGAGGCAGAGAATGGCAGAGAGACCTTGTATGTAAGACATCTGACTGGTCTCGTTCAACACATCCTATCATCTGGAAAAGGCTCCAGGCCCCTTGAGTTCATGGGAGTTCATAGCTGAGCAAACACCCATCTATGAGGAAATGAGAGGATCTAACAAAAGCATGGATTTCCTTTTCAGATCAAAGCAATGCACCTTTTGTTACAGGCAACCAACTACCTGGTGTTTCTTCCCCTAATGCAGAAGTCAGCACTCAGTGCAGGGAATTTGAAATCATAAGAGTGAGAATTTGGGAAAATGAAAAAACAGTCCATACACTAGCATGTTTCAGAGCTGACTTCTTTCTCTCTGAAATCCCTCAAACTTTGGAGTACCAAAACCCAGATTCTTCAGCTTTACTCAGATGACAAAAAAATGTAAATTTAATCTTGCAGTTTGCCAATGAAATTCTGTAAGTGTGGCAGTCAGTGGAGACTTGGAGATGACTGAGCAACAGGAAAAAAAGCCAACAATTTTCAAAAGCAATCTGCAAATGGGGCTGATATTAGGGTGACTGAAAAGCTGCCCATTCAGAAACACTAAGAAACAGAAATGGGCAATGTGATATTCTACTGGTTTTCCCCATTGGCTTTTAGTTTCTTATTTGCAGTGAGGTTTCTGGAGGAAGGAGCTACCCTTTCTGACTCCCTGCCCTACCTTCCTGACTTTCTAGCCACATCACCATTTGCAACCAGATTCGACTGAGGTGAGAGGTCTCAAATGTATTAAATTCATGTAAGTTTCATGAAGATAAGTAGCTGAGTTAGAGTGCCAGAGGAATGTCCCCAAAGAAGGACAAGTTGTGCTTTCAGTGTAAGGGCTGTGAGTTCAGGCAGAGACCTGCCAAGCACCAGCCACTGGCACCATGGTAGCCTAGAGCCATGTCACCACCTTCCTGCCCAGCTGGGAGCCCTAAGTGGAGGAAGAAGTTGGTGGTACCACCAAGGGATGTATGATGGGAGCTGGAGGTGCCTGGTATCATGTGGGAGCAAGAAGGGAGCCACATGGATTATGCAAAAAAGGTAGATTAGTGCTGGCAATGAAAAACACAGTACATGTGCTGAAAAATGAGCTTCGTTAGTTGTTAAGCTTATAGAACAACTCGATGTTTCCTTTGTCTTTCTCTTCATCATTTAAAAGCATAATGGAAGCTGGGGTGTCACATGTTTATTGAAGTTATCATGTTTAGCAATATGTTAGCAACAGTGGGGCAGTTACTTAAACTGCAAAGGATTAATAGGGAATTATCTAAATTTAACAGGAGAGGCGTTGAGTCTACTGTTGCAGCAGAGTGATTCCTGCAGATTGTCCAGTCAAAACAAGCTGCTTCCTAGTGTTGTAGGAAACAGGATGACTCGTATTGAACAGGATGTCAAATAGGAATGGAGTGATAATTCTGTTTCACAAGAACAACAGAGTGATCCCAGCAGTCAGATATATTTTAGATTCTCTCTGGAGTTTTAATTTAAAAGTTCCTTCTCTCTCAATGAAGATAATGTATTCTAACATGCTTTACAATTATGGTAATAGGGAAATATGGTGCTTCTCTGACTCTAGTAAGAGTAGTAAGCTGAAAACCACCAGCCACATCAGATAGCTGATTATACTGTTAATAAATAATTAAAAATATTCTTAATGTCCTATCCTATTATAAGGATAATTGATAATGTGATATAATTTAAAAACATAATCAATTTCAAATACAAACAAATTTTAAAAAATGAAATGGAGACAAGTACAATTTCAGAATGGAAAAGATTTGAGAAAGCAACTCAGGTCCTTTTCTGAAAAAACTTTAGAGAAAGGCATGAAGTGAAATGGATTTCTCAGAAAAGCAAAAGCCCACAGTACCCATTATAAACTGTTTCAAAATGCTGCACTAGAAAGAATATGATGGTTGGCATATGATTGTGAGCAAAAGGCTTAATTTCTAGCTTTGAATCCTTATTGTTTGGGCTGATATCATTTATGACCCATTAATCCTGGTAGGACTGGTGATTATTTGATATCTATCCTGTAACTCATTCTCTTGTTTACACTTTTCCTTAGTTTCTCACCACAATAAATGAATTATTCTGTAAATAATCGCCAGCCTCAGAATCCTCTATTCTATCTCCTCATGTCATACTTCCAGCCTCTACACATACTCAGCACATCATCAGAAATTCTTCTTTGTGGTTTATTTCCTCTAATTCTATCATCTTAGATCTTTTCTAGACCAGTTTCTGTCCCTTCCACTACAGTGGAACAGCTTTCACAAGTCTTCAGAGATCTTTTCTTAGCCAGAAATTAGACCCACATCCTCTTTGAGCTAACGGGCACTTTCCACATAGTTAGCATTGTTTTTTTTTTCATAAACCTTGTCTACTAAGAGCTTTTGCTCATCCTTCTGGTATTACTATATTCTCTCTTCCGATTAATCCATGAGGATTCAATGAGACATCTCCTGTCTTTATCTCCACATTAGCTCTGTATAATCTCATTTGCAAGGACAGATGCAACTACTATCTCTATGCTGATGACCCCATAAGTCTACTTCCCTATTCCAGGCCTCTTTCTGCTCAGACTAAAATCCTATTTCTGTCTCTCAACAAAACTATTTAATAGGAGAGCTTTTCCCCCTGCATCCCTTGCATCTTCTTTCTTTACAGCCTCATTATTTTGCCTGCCCTCCTTAGGTCCACGTCTATGATTTGGACCTCTCCAGGTCTTCACAACCAGGCTAGATGTAAATATTGTCAAGTGTTTCCAGTTATTATCTTTAAGATAAACTCTTTCCTGTCATTCCACATAGTTATGACTCTCACCTGAGAAATAGTGATTTTTCCAACATGGATACTGTACTATTTGTTCCTCTAGCCTTGACAATACTTCTTCCAAACACTGCTGGAGAGATCAATTATTTGGCCTGATGTTATGAACATATCCCTCTTTCTTTGAATTGCTGCATGCATTTGATTTCAAGGCCTTTTGTTATGTACCTACACTCTATTTCATCTCTTGGTATCACTCAGCATTGATACATTGACTACTGCCTGCAAAGTTCACATGATAAGAGCTTCAGCTGTCCTTACATTACATTTAAAAAATATGCCTTTATGTTGTCTCCTCTCCATTTAGCACAAATTTCTGTTCAGTTTCATTATTCTCCATAAAACCATTTGATATACTTGCACAAAAACCTTGTCTGAATTTGGGCCCCTAACTATCTGATCACTAATAAGAATGTCTTCTTTCCATCTCTCTGTCTATAGCCATAGATTCTGTTTCATTTTGTATTGAGGCAGAACCTGTCTTTTTGTTTAAAGTTTGTAAAACTTAAAAAAGTGAGGTTTTGGTTCACAACTGTAGCTTCTGGTATAGATGATAATACAATTAGTAATTACTAATGTAGGAGAAGTATTATGCAGATATATACTCCTGTGCAATATATTAACCAGCTCCATAGCACAAGATACTATTTTGAAAGCGAGGAATTACAAGTCTTTCATATATATATATATATATATATCCTCTTTCAAAATAACCTATTGCAAAACTTGTCTATTTTCTGAATTGCCTAGTAACAACTGAGAAAGCAGATAGAGAAGATTCCCAAACAAAGCTGTGACCCTATCCCAGATTGCAAAATTACAGTTGCTTTTTTTTTTTTAAAGGAGAAATAAACAAGTTATTAAAACATTTTTCAGGTCGATATTGTATCAATGCAATGCAGTTGTTTTGTATGGACAGAGTATAAATACTACAGAATTCTAAAAGCAGCTATTGCCGGAGGCCTGCATCCATTTCCCCTAATTTTCCCTGATTTGGAACTCAGATTTTATTTAATGTTATATTCATACTTGAAGATTATTATTGCCATTTAATAATACACTACCATAGCTGTCCTAGAGGTATATTTGTAGGGATGTTCATTTGAATAAAGCTTATGAACAAAAGATGGATGTGGTTAATTATTTCTTAGATAGTAAGTCTACTAAGATAGATAGATAGATAAGGTTCTTCTACTAATTCTAATATGTTAGATTTGTGTAGACCTTTGATCCAAGGAGGGAGAACAAATGGAAGACAACACTTATCACTATGGCAGAAGTGGGGCTGAGAAAACAAACTCACCCCCATTTGTTTGGTTCTTTATAAAATAACCAAAGACAACAATGCAGGTGGTACCACAAGAAGCAAATGGGAACCTATGCAACTTCCTGAAACAGGCAAATCAGAGAGGTTCTGTAACCATATTCAGTTTGGCACAGAAAGAGACTTTTTTCAGGATGCAAGGAAATCACAGAGACTAAGCCAAGCTCCATTCATAGGTTTATGCTTGCCCATTTTGCTGCCGAAATCTTAAGTATCTTGTGTAAGCTATTGTCTACGGCTGCCTGTAATAGTTGGTATAGAGAGTGAGGGAGGCCTTCAGAAGTCAATTAATTCCACCTGTACAACACATTTTGTTTTGAGTTTAAAGCACTTTTCCACATCACTATAGGAGGAGCTAAATCTAGGTGATCATCTAAATTATATGTCTATTTTCAGGGGCTCAAAGTCATATAAAAACAATTTTTCTATCAGGAAGCAGCCAGTTTATATTAAAAGTTGATCACAAAATCAACAGAAGGAGTTTCCTCTAGTTCTCTCTTTCTCTGTTACTTGCTATGTTTAGTGCTTAATACATATTTAATATTTAGTACATGCATGTCATGTTCATTTGGTTCCAGATAGTGATATTGTATCATCGCTGTGGGTTAACTGCCTCATTCAGAGTCGTTCTTTATAATTAGAACAGGCGTTTCATCATAATTGAAAACATAACTACTCTACAGCAGAGATCTTTGACTAACCCATGAAGTCACTCAGTTTTGTACCAATGTGTCACTGTACTATAGCCAATTACCTTCTGCTTTCTAATTTTCTGGAAAAGATATCTCAACCAGTTAAAGTCAATGAGATATGTATGCCTTACAGGCATTATTTTAGATACTTAATTCCATTACTAAACAACCATGGAAAAAAAAAAATTGGATTTCTTTTGAGAGGTCAAATAGGTAGTAAATTATGTTAAATGGACATGTAGCTAAACTTAAAAACCCAATCCAGAACATCTGTACTAGTATGGTTAAAATTTTAAAGGCCACACTCAGCAACAAACTAAGCAGGTGCAATGCTTGCTTGCATATGGAATAGCTAGAAATGTTTTTAACAGATGCTGTCAAATGTTGCCCTGCCTTTGCAAAAGAACTAAGGGAGTTCATGCTGGAAACCCTTAGGCACATATGCTAAACATATTCAGTGGGACTGCTGGACAAGTTTTCACTTCTGCTCAATAGTTTGCAAGACAGTGGTTTCAATCTTCTTTCCAATTTAAACCCAGGCAATTTACTTTGCTACAGGGATGTATTTTAAGATTTTGTGAAAAATATTTATAATCAACTACTGGAGAGCATCATACTTCCTCTTTCATAACTAGATGTCCTTTAGCTCATATCCACGGTTCTTTTCCTTCATGTGACTAAGGACTTTTAATTTGCGCAGCCTAATGAAGTCTATAACAATAAAGGAGTAAATTGCCCTGTAAGAAGTAGAACATTTTCAGTATTTATTTAGGTCTATGTTTATTATTATGTCTGTATCACTCACCTCTTTGCTTTAACATTCCTGATAATAAAAGCTTGAATCCATTTATAAATTAACTGAATGCACAGACAGAATATAGATCCGTAATGTACTTATAGAGGTGTCAACATTGGCATCATATGATTGAGCCTAATGTTTAGTGTGTCTGCTGAATAATAATGTCTTCTACATGAAGAAATTATGTAATTTCTGTTGTTTACGTTTCATTAAAAAAAAAAAATTCTTAAAGTAGCAGTTTGTATTAGGGAATGAAAAACATGTTTCATATAAAATCATAGTCAACTCAAATCTTTGTCTCAGACCTAAATTAAGTTTGAACCAGAATACTCTTGAATTCAAAGCAGTTTGAAGACTTAAAAATAAAATAAAAGAAGTCTATTTTCTGACCTCATTGTTTGGTCTGAAAAAAAAAATCAAATTATGCACCCCAGTTTAGTAACAAATTACTCAAAAATCTCTTTGTCTAGGTGACTTCAAGGGAAACAAATTAAGATGGTCTTAAAACATGTGATGTCACCCAAGTAATTTGGACATACTGATTACTCTGTGTTATCATGACATCTACACCCATAAAAATTTGATCCTGTCAAAGTTGGGAAAGTTTTATCATTCACATCAATGAGACAAGGATATTATACTTGTTATTTCTTGGCTAGATATTGCCATGCTTGAAAATCTCAAGAGGGACTTTTGTTCATGACTATGTACAGGGTAACAACTTTTATACATTTTCAGTTACTGTAGTCTTTCACCTAGTTTCACATTTTACATATGTTTGTATATCCTTGTAAAACACCTGAGTACATTTATATCCATTTTATCAGTTAAGGAAACAGAAGCACTGAAAAGGAAAACAGATGGCCTAAGATCAAAAAGATTATAAAACTCAATGGCAAAACAAGGGCAGGAACCAAAACTCAAATTGGCCACAGTCACTCTTATACTCCAATCACCTGGCAAATTCCCAACTTCATTGCTGTAAGATATTCAACAGGTGAGATCTATCTTCACTTTCCTGGAAGCTTTCAGTGATGCAAAACGGAACCTTGGAAACTACTTCTGTAAATATTTGTGTGTAAATGACTTTCAGAATGGATCAGCAAATTAAACCATCAGCTATTTTCCATGATAGAAGACTTGTATGTTTTGAAGTATGAAGTTACACTTCACAGTCCATACTGAAATTATGAAGAACCAGTTACCTTCCAAGTGGAAAGTCTCAAACTCTAGGATCACCAGTGACTGTGGTCCCCAATCTATGATATAACTGCAGTTCAAGTTGTTATCATACTGACTAGGGTAGTTAGGAGAGACGATACGACCTGTAGGGCTGGTGAAATTTACTCCACATCCTGCAAACATAAATAAATAAGACACAGTTATAATCCAGGTGATAACATCATTCCAATTTTGCAGTGAAAAAAACAATAATGTACACAAGGGTCTCATCTTTCCTTAAGAGGCTAGTCAAAAAACTAGGGAGAGTAGTATAAGGCATGATGGCAGAAGCAGGTCTTACACGCACACACAGAGCAGTGTTTTTGGGAAACACAGGGACTGCCTATGTACAGCCTCACACAGTATCTTGCAGCGTCTTGCATAAGACCAGGCCATAGCCCCTCAACCCACTGGCATTAAGGACACAGCATTGCTGTTCTTACACTTTTGGAGACTGCACATTTCAAAATCCCTTAAAACATACAAATATAGCTGAATTGGTTGGGAGGGTTATTGGAGCACATCAGCAGTTTAGCCTCATTTGAAAATGCCCATGTTAGCCCAAGTGGTACCAGTCTTGTTTCATGCCTGACAGCCAGGAGGATGCAGTCTGCAGGGCCATCTCTGGGTTGCTTTGCTATATGCAGAGGCAGGAAATGTTTGCCACCCAGAACTTCTCAAGCACGCAGAACTGTTCATTTTCATGGAGCTCCTTCTGACCCTAATGACTTATTGGCCTTGGGGTTCCTCTTTATTTTAAACTACAGGCTTAAAAAAGTGCAGTGCACAGTGAAATGCTGGGGTAAGATTAGGAAAAGGCATATGAAGCCTGTGATTGTCTCCACTAAGAGGTTGTTAGTTTTTACTGACATTAGCGCAGATGACATAAAAACAAAAGCAGTTTCAGTTCAGAATTCTGTATACTTCAATAGTGTCTTCCTCTAAGCACTTAATTTCTCACTGTTTATATCCAATGAAGGGAAAGTGGTTTCCTTTGGCAGCATCCTACATAAAAAACAACTACTACTACCTCCTATACTTCTGGTAGGTTTGACCATCACAGAGCACATGCCATAGTTAAAGAAATAGACAGGCCCACCCAAGAGATGCCACTTGAGCTACATGAAATGCAAATACAACAAAGCAAAACAAAGGCCAGAGCAGGTGGTGAGAAGTAATTTTTTCTCATAAGAGCAGTTTATGTGAAGGGCATAGGCTACACCATACACAGGAGAAATTACCACAGTTTCAGCATGTGCCTTGAAAAGAAGAACAGAGATAAAAATTCTAAATGAAGAGCAGACCCTTCTTCCTTTTTAAGAAGATTATAGCTTTAGCATCCAAGCAGTTTAACTACAAAGAAACACATTCTTAAAATTTAAAGCCTATTCATTTCTTTTCAGGACACTGAAAAGGCAAAGGTAGTTAAGAATAGCTACAAAGTTATAGCTGCATGGAGGATCTTTGGCAAGTCCAACACTGGCGCACATAGTAGTAGCTCCATTGCATTCAGTAAGGAAACTTGGTTTCAAAAGCTGGGCAGAGGCTTCAATGCCTTGCCAGACTGAGGTCTGAATTGCTACACACAGGTCAGACTAATTCAAAATGGATTAACAGAGCCATCTGGCTTTAATATTACTTACTGCTCATGAAAGATGCAGAGAAACCTGGCCCAGGAGCATCCTGAGACTGAAATACTGTAGTTATCACATTGCTTGGAGCAACAACAGGACCAGGAGCTGAACTTCCACATCCTGTGGTTAACAAAGCTGCTTCTTCTTCATCATTTCCTCTCCACACCTGACAAGCCCAGAATGGAAATGGTTTAGTGCCTTCAAAGCCCATGTAGTATGTGGGAACCCACCAGGAATTGCATATGCAGTTGTTCTTTTCATTGTCTTAGGGTGGGATTAAATTCACACTGAATTTTAGAATCTCACTGAATCTAAATTGGAGCTGATCACCCTCTGTTCACTCTGCAGTCAGTGGAGAAAAAAAAAGTCTTCTCCAAGGAGTGAATCACAGTGAGTAACTCAGGTCGCCAGAGACCTCTGAAGGGCATCTGGAAGTCATTTGCTCGAACCCCTGGTGGCAGCAGAGCCAACGTAGATCAGGTCCAGGGAATCAGAGAAAAACAATTTTATACACATCATTGCCTACCTCTATTTTGTCTCTGCTAACTTATCTCAATACATCCTATGAATATCTGTGTATACAATGAATTATTAAAAGCAATCCTTACATTATTCATAAGTCAATAAAAAACAAAGCTGTCATGCTAGGATAATATAGAGGCATCAAACTGGAAGATCTGGATCCTTAATATCTAGTCTTTCTAATTAAAAATTATTCCCAATTTTGTATGTTGCATTCACTTGTTCAACGACAAGTATCAAATTATGTGGAGAGTTAACAAAATAATATAATTCACTAAAAATATAATAAAGAGAAACACAAAGTTTTTAAAAAATATTACTTCAGCTGTACCAATAGCCAATTTAAGTTCAATCAAACCATGCATTCAAGAAGCACATGCACATTTAGATAAGTATTTAAGTGAAACCCTTTTCAGGTAATTACTTAAACATGTACTTGAGGCTAACAGTTTAAGCACTGAATTTCAACACACATATAAAATTAATCATAGGCATAAATGTTTGATGTTTCTGAGTGCTTAAGTAATTTCCTGTATCAGGATGTTTATTGCCAAGAATTTAAAACATCTGCTTTAAGAAAAAAGAAAAAAGAAAAAATTATTTACTCTAGTAATAGATTTGGGTTTTGTTGACATATTCAAACAGGTTTTTCACTAGTACTTTATACCAAAAATATATTAAAAACAAATAATACTTGACTTTTAAAATAATGCGTTTGAAAAAAGTCTAGTGGAACTAGAACAACAACATGAAATTGTGATTGCTCTAAGCAACCATCCTAGAAAGGGTTAGCCAAGGGTTAGTCTGGATGTGTAGGCATATGAATCACCTCATTCAGCTGGCCAGGTGTTTGAGGCAAGGGATGCTCAAAGTAATAATATAAACAGCCTATGGCCTGGCCAAGATTTTGCAAAGTCACTTTTGATTTTGGATTCCTCTTTTTTAGCTGCTCAGCTTGGAATGAATGGAAGAAACTTACACCTGTTTCACACTTTTTTATATCGACACCTTCATACTTCTCAAATTGGACATTCAGAAATGGAGGTGGACATCACCAAAAATTTCAGATTTTTCTCTATGGAGAAAATCTCCAGTTGACACAGTTTTGACTATGTCATTCAGGACAGTTCAGAAATTCGAAATTAAAGGAAATTTACTGGGTGTCATTAAGACTTCCATGTTAGTGAAATTTGTTGACACATATTACATCAATTAATCAGTGGAGCAGGCTACAAAAAGACAAATCTAATAGTACTTTTTTCCCACAGGCTTAAATATGAGTGCAACAGTGCTTTAGTAAGTTAGTAGGTATAGATCTAATGTACAGCTGCTCAAGTCTTCCTACATGTTGTCAGATTATATTTGCCCTTTATTTCAAGTGGGAGTTGTACTGCTATGGAGAAAATGAGCACAAAACCAATGAACATATGCCAAATGCCTGAGAAAAAACTTACACTGAAAAATTCAAAGCATGTCCACTGCATTCTATTGCTTTGAAAACAAGTAGCTCTTGACAGCCTATGAAAAATAAGAATACTATCTTTGGTTTTTGAGATTAAAAAAAGAAGGATTAATGCACTTTGGATTATATAAACTATATATAATATATATATAAATTATATATATTATATATATAAACTATAAGTTTATAGACTTATAAAGTTTTGTAGAATTATAGTGTCACATTCCTGTTTTTTTACTCACTGGAGTAATTGCAAAGGTCTTTTCATTACACTATATTTTCTCATTATTTCCTGGTTCTGAAGTCATATGTACTTTCTTCATATTTTTAATTTTTGGGGCAGCATATAGGGTGATGGGACCCTGCTGGAGGTGAAACCTCAAAAACTGATAAAATTTAAAAATATATGCAAGTCAGTTCTCAAGGCATACAGAAAATTTAGTCTATTGATATAAGGACTTCAGTTTATATTTCATTAATTTTGTGTCTTGACAATTCTAACCATGACGACTGCAAAACAGGATTCTGGAATCATGACTTCTTAAAGCAGAGCTCTGCAGATCTAATGCCAACAATTATTTTACCTTCACATAACTGCTCTGGCAGCTTCCATTGCTATCTGGAATCTGAAAGTTACTGTGGAAATTAATCTCCAGGTGTTTGCTTTCATGTGTAATGATGGTCCATGTGCATCTGGTGTTCATGGGAAAGTTTTGAGGCCAATGAGGAGACTTGATCATACCGTTATCTGAATGAATAATTCCACCACATCCTGGAAAAAATAGCAACAGGTAGGAGAAATGTTCAACTATTTCCTGTTGATGTCAGCTTTGAATGGCTGCTTGCTTCTGTCCCTGCAAGAGTGAGAGAGGAAAGCCCTGACATCCATTCAAACTTCATTTACCCCTCTTGTAATGATTTTGCCCTCTCCCGTCCCTGAATGAGGGAGGCAGTTACAATCTAGAGAAGGTCTCTTTTGTACTTTACTTTCTCTTCTTCACAAACTCCTTCTCCTTGTCAGTTCATACCCTTCTGCACTAATTCATCTATATACTCTTGACAATTAGAAATTAGTATCACTTAGAGAGAGAGTAAGGGTCAGAAATACATTAATATTTTGATATTAAATACAAAAATACTTCTCCCGAGATTGTGCAGGTTCCTTCCCACACCCTGCAGCATGCACATTATGACTGACAGCCATTCAGAAAAGCACCCTAGGGAAAGAAACTCAAACTACTGCTGAACAGTGTTTTTTTTTTCTCTCTCTGCAACATCCAAATATTGCAGTTCCACATGTGAAACTACTCAAGCTACATCCGTTTACCCGGGGTAAAATGGTGACTTCTCCTCCAGCCCAGGCAGCCCTGTGGATTTCAGTGGGATTATGAAGAGGGATGAAAAACATGCCTTTAAAAATTGTTAACAGATTCATTTATAAGCAGGAATAGCTAGTTGTGACCCTGTGGCAGCTCATGTTCTTATATATAATAAGTTTAGTTAATTTGAAACATACTTGCAAATACCATGCCAAGAATAATTTACTAGGGCTGGGTGTACAGTACTAGCAACCTATTATTATTTCAGAGATGGTGTGGTAAAAGGATGAATAAAGACTAAACAAAGGTTTAGAATATTCTACTTCTTTCCCTCAATTAAAAAAAATACATATTAGCTTCAAAAGGCAGATTTCATTTTTAATTCTTCTATGTTAGAAATGACAGTTGTGTTTAGAAGGATGAGGCCAAGTTTTGCTCACACATACAGAGTGTAAAGGCAGAGATTCTCAGTGGAGAACTGAGAAGAAAGCTGAAGGAAGGAAATGAGATATATAAAAGAAATCTACTTTCACAGAGAGAATACTGACTATGCACACTGCAAGTGTATTCTAATGTGTACTACATCATTGAAGAGGGGCCTTCCTTGCACATGAAATCCCAGTGACAACAGGGAACAGTGTCAAAAACCTGCTTAAGTGAAGTGTATATTCATGCAAGCACAGACTATTGATATGTTTAAGAAACTCCATCAACTGACTGTGTGAATATTGCTAGATCATTAACCGATCAAAAGCTGGTCAGCATCAACCAGAACATTTGAAGCTGAGGTAGGAAGGCACAATGAATTTTGCCCTGCCACCAGCCAGCACATCTACACTTGCCTTTAGCCACCTCCTGAAAGACAGTGTGCAAGTAGTGAGCTACCCTTTTTTTATTTTTTTTTATTTTTTTTTTTTTTTCCAGAGAGATGATAATTTCAACAGAGGGAAGGTAGATTTTTAGAAGTACCAATTCAATCCTGCACGTGTATCACCTTCAAAAGTGTAACAACATCTCCACTAAAGAAGAGTTTTAGGCTGTTGTCACATGCGCTCTTTGAGAAGTTCTGTCTGCCTCTGTGTTTTGAAACTGACCTCTTTCGAGTGTTTAAACCAAATCAAACTGTGAAACAATTGTTATTCAAGAAATAAAATGTCTCATAGTCACTGACAATAGATAGTACTGCTGGGAGGATAATGTTATCAATTTACAGACATCAAGAGACTGCCAGTGGGAGGCTTAAAAAGTACAAAATCAATCCAAATTTTATTTCATTGTGTGAGATCAGACAACACTGGCTTAATACTTGGCTTTTTTAGTGATGGCTTCTCTCAGGAATGCTGAAGATGTTGGCATGTATTTTTCCTTGTTCTTTAATGCAAACTTAAAGAAGAGGAATCCTATTTCATTTTTAGGTGGAAAAGTGCTATACAGGCATGATAAACTGCCATGTCAGACCTGACAAAATCAGTATTTTTTCTCTTACCTAGAGATTCTGCTGTCCACGTTGCATGAAAGCCACCTCCTTGAATTGAATGATCAGAGTTAAAGATGATGACTAGCTTGTTGGAACCAGACTGAACAGTCCCAGGCGATGTGCTTCCACAATACTTTCCTATGACAGGAGAACCAGGAGAGCCACCATTCAGGATAGTAACAGAGTCCCACTTACAAAGCGAATGATTTTCAACGTGGAAGGCTGTAAAAGTAAGCTGCAACACACAAAAATGGCATTCAGAAGTTAACACCAGCCACACCAGCGAATGGGTTAGAGCAATTCCAGCCAGATCCTGTAGGCATCCTAGCACAATGATCTCTGAGTATGCTCAGAAATCCGACCCTCACTTCACCTTGATGCTCTCCTGCAAGTATTGCTTGAAGTCTTGCCACTACAAGTAACAGCAGCTACTTAGCATGAAGACAGAAACAGAAGAGGAACACACAGGTTCAAAACTCACATTATTGGGACTTCAGCATATGTTTGAAGCTAAGTATGTTCTTCAAAATGGTCTTGAATATGTGCAGGTATTGAACCACTTTCCTGCTCTCAAGGCCTTCTGGTCATGAAATCTGAAGTTGCATGTTCAAATAGAGAATTTTTGCTATGTAAGCAAAAAGCCTTGGATTTTTTTCTTCCTATTATTTTGAACCAGAATACTTAACAGTTGCTAAAAATAATGCTAGTTTCCATTAAATCTGAGATAAACAGTTGCATGGTTAGTTCCTGTGAGCCTGGATGCATCACATAAATGGGCTGGGCAGGCAGCTTCTGACCCTGTCTCCCTCCCACACTGATGCTGTGTGTCCTTGAATTGATATGCACATGGATGAGATTTCCAGTTCAAAGATTTAGATTGCTGATCCCGTAGACTCCTGGATTTGTTGATGTTTAAATATTGATGTACACTAATGACTACCTGGCCCTCTTCCAGTAAGTTCTTTTTTAACCAGTTCCAGGATTAGGATCTTTGTGGAAAAGTTTAGCAAATACATAGTATTTCTTCCTGTGACTTCTGTGTATATTCATTTCCAAAAGAACTCTGCCTGAGGCAAAGACCAAATACAAATTTAGCTCAAATGGTTTGGAACTTTATCAGCAACTGAAACCGGCAGCATATACGGGAAAAGGTTAGTCTGCCTTCACTGAGGGGGCTGCTAATTAGTCCTTTAAAAATAGAAATCTACTTCCATCTGATTAAGATTAGTTCTGCTTTAAACAAATTGGTGGATTAGATAGAAATTCTGTGTTCTACTAAAATAATCCTGTATTCCCTGAAGTAAGTACCTAGGCACTGATCAGAATATCATACAGCAGAATAATTAGCACTATGGGTTTGCATTTCTAAGAAATACCTTTGTAGTTGTAAATAAGGAAAACATGATAGGGAAATTAATGAAAGACATTACATATGAAAAACTTTAATGTGTTTTTACAAAACTGCTTTGCAGATATTTTTCTGACCTGGACTGCAAATTTCACTGATTGGGCCTGTTCTCCAAAGGATCAGTCAAATAATTCAGTGAGTGAAGTATAGTACTGCTTGATCATAAAGGTGCATAAATTGGTCTCTCAGCAGTTTGGCTCAAGAAAGTAGCACCTCAGGCAGCCCATTAATAGTTATTGGGAAATAAGAGTAGCATCTTATTGATGTAATTTGTACAAGCAATCATATTACCTTCCAAACTAATTACTAAGACATGAAAGTAACTTTCTAGTGGCTTGTAACTTTTCTGTACAGATGAAAAAACGTCAGCCTCATGTTTACTGTCACGACAGTGAGACTATCCATGCACATCTAATAACATGAGTTATTTTAGCTTCCTAAGTCATTGTTTAAAGAAGTCAGTGCTGTTTTGAGGTCAAGTTAGACTAGGATTCTTCTGCTTTTCAAAAAGCACAGTCTAGTTTGGCTGTGTTGTCTTCATTTCTCCCTCTTTCTTAGGTAAGGCTGATGGGGAGATACTTCATTCCTTCACATTTCTAGTTTCCCAAATTGTCTCAAACCTGCTCCTCAAGACTCGAGGATGCTTCTCACACTGCCAGCTATGCACAAATCATCATATTGTGTTACTCACAGTGATGGTTTCACCTTCAGGGGCTTCCAACAACCAGGAGCAGTGATTCAGATTGCTGTAAGGCTCTGGATAATTAGGACTTGAGATAACTCCCCTTTCACCTGACTGAATACCACCACAGGCTGAAGAAAAAAAGTAACATTTCAATACATGTTAGTAACTGAACACCATAATCAAATGAGTGGAAGTTCTAAAATCTTTGTCATTGAATAGTGAGTAAACAGATGCAGTGACCTTGAAACTTTGCATTTACTCTGATACTTAATATAGCTCTGCAAAACCTTTGACAGCTGACACAGCTGTTTCTTTCACCTTATCTTCCTTTATTTACCTCAGACTCCTAAGCAAACCAATGCCATTCTTGAAGAACACAATCAAGTCAAAAACTTGCTGATGTGTCTGGATAAGCACCAAGGCTAAATTCAGCTGTGACAGGAAGAATAGTTGTGCTGGCATGTAAATGGCAAAGTGGTGTAATTTGCACTGATATGGCTTTAAGTGCATTTCAAAATGAGTGCAAAGGTTCAAGGAGCAGAACGCATTTCAGACATGCTAGCACTCTGGAGGCCTATTTGAAGTTAGTCAAACTTGGCTGGTGTTACCTGTTATATCCTTATTCCCAAGAGCAACCAGCTGTTCTTAGTGTTGCACTGCATTGCAAAAAGTCAAAAGTGGTTCGGGGAATGGGAACAGTGAGGCAGAAAATAAGTCTGAAAGTTCAACTGCTAGCATATGTTTGCTTTAGCTGGATATAAATAGTGGCAGGGACTGTGTAACTTTCGAGGACCTCTTTGAGAGTTGATCCCATAGTGTGTATTCTCAAAAGAATGGCAACATTCCCCAGAAGTGACTCAGTCTGCAAGGACAACAGTCTAGCAAGCCATTTACCTTCAAACCTGTAATGGGCCAGGAATCCTTTATCTTCTGTGTTTTCATCGCTTACAAAGTGTACCCAGATCTGGGGGGCAGCTATGACTAGTGGCACAGATGGTGCAGCCTGACCACAAAGTCTGGCTATTAACTCTCCATCAGCATCCCCTGAGTAAAGAAAGAAAAACAATACAGTTTTTCAATCCTAAAAGAGCTACAATAATAGAAAAAAATACATAGGGCAAACATACATTTAATTTTGTTTTGACTAGAAAACAGAGAAAAGTACTTATCACACTTAATAACTGATTATTTATTATGGGTATAGGTAGAGTACTGCATTTCATTGCTGGGATCTAAATCTCAGTGAGGAAGTTATCTCCAAAGCTGTGTTAATGATCCTTTTAATATCTTGGTCTCCTTCTCTCCCCTCCCTGACATCCTGCACACTTCCATTTTGTATGACCCATCAGACCCGCAAACACAGAAGGTGCCCCAAAACTCCAGACATTTTGGGGAAGAACAGATGGCCCAAGGACCTGACTGCGTGGAAGCCTATGTGTTTGTGACATCCTCATTAAAGTCAACAGGGATTTTGAGTTTTCTACCATATAGGGATGTGCTTCATTCACGAACAAGCTGTCACTGCTGTACTAACAATGGGCATCTCTTTCCTAGAGAACTCAACATACTGTTCTCTGTATGGCAAAAAAAAGATGCCACCATTTGCTCAAATCATTGAAACCTAAAAGGAAGGCACAATACAAGCCATTGCACTTCTATGACTCTTAATGTTTGCTCATGTTGGTGTAAGCTCTTATCCATCACATTAGTAGAAGTATCAGTTTCTGTTTATTACTGATATATTCTCAGAAGGAAAATAAGTGTAATAGTGTTCCTCATGAGATCCAGGAAATGCCATTCCTAAGTTTGCTTCTCTAATAATCAGCAGATTTTTTCTCTAATAATCAGCTGATCTTAAAAGTATCCATTCAAAAGCAACTCCTAACTCCACACAGTGGCAGACTATTCTTGTGAAGAAGGCACTAGAGCAAGAGGGAGAAACTTTGGGCACTCTTCAAAGTCCTTTTACAGTTATTCCAAATAACGCGACTAAGTAGCTTCATCTTTCTTTCATATACAGTAACACAGACACCATTTGAAATGCCTTGAAGCACAGGGATAAAAGGTGACATAAAATAAAATTCTATTAATGTAAATTACAAAGAGAAATGTTAAAACCTTTCTTGTTAACATGCACTAAAAATGATAGTGAGCTACACAAGCAGATGTTCATGATAAATTATGGTTTGGCAAAAGTAGTAATAACTACTTTGATCATTAAAATGTGAAGTGTACTTTTTCTTTTTTGCACTTCTTGCGAGGTGATTGACCATGTGACAGATGCAACCCAGGTTATTCCATTTCTACAGTGTGAAAAGTGACACCAATCACTGTTTTCATTAATGGCCAACTGGCCAGAGATCTAGACCGTCGATATATGGAAAATGTAAACAGAAAGATTGTGCTGTAAGATTTGGTTCAAAGTGAAGGGAATGATCTGAAAGACAAAGAGTCTTCCACAAAAGCCAAAATTTAAGAGTATATTTCACTGTAGCAATATGCTCAGATGTACTACCATGTATAGACTACATGCATGTGCCTGAAAATTTAATAACTTAATAAAAAGCCTTACCCTAAGAAATTTGAGATATTTACTTTAATTTTTTAGATTAAATATTTACCATTGAATATACAAAGTAAATTCTGCTTTTTTTCTTTTTTTTTTTTTTCATTGAGTATCATTAAATGTGTTGTATGAGTAACTCAAAAGAATTTTACACATCTCAGTTTCATTTGGGGTCTCTCAGGTGACTTACTGTCAAATTGGACCCTTACCCAAGTCCACATCTGATGTGTTGGAGTCTTAAACAGCACCTGCCTGAGTTTAGTGATATTTTGCACTATTTGCATCTCAGTGCTCATTAAATGTTACTTGTCAGCACACACAGCTGAATTAGGGTGTTCTGCCTTTGACATGACACTGGTTGTGAAATTGAAGATCCATTAGTATTGTCAAAATGAACACTACTATTCAGATGGCAAAACTGTGTAGAGCAAAAGACAACTACATTTTTCCCTCTTTCCTTTGCTTGTATTGCCTGGAGGCCTGCAGTTCACAGTAAGTGAGAGTAGTGGGAACTGATGCATAACAGACCAGATATATTTTATTATTTCTTTCTCCAAATTCCCTTGCTATTATTTCCCAGCTCCAGTGCATACGTGGGAGGGAAATGTTAGGCTACTCAGCTATGCATGCTTTGGGTCTACACAGGACAAACTGTTACTATACAACCAAGAACTCTCTTTCAAATAAATGCAAATAAGGATGTAACAGATTCCATCTCTCAACTCCCCCCCTTTCAGGAACGACTTCCTAGTAAATTAGAATCTGCTCTCTCTGGGACTTACAGATACTGCCTCTCAGTGAAGAAGACATTTGGAGCTTTCATACTACGCTTGGCATTAGCTGAGTGACTTTCATATGACATTTCCAGTTACTTGTTCTTATGGATAGCTAAAGATGCTCAAATATGCAGAGATATTACTGGTGCACCAATCCTGTTGTTTTCCTTTTAAATGCTTTAGTCTGTATTTTGTGATGCAGTCTCCCAAGAAATATGGATTTGTTTTTGGAGAATCATCTTATAGAGTACAAAAGTGGGGTACAAAGTGGGTATGCAGCACAGAGGCTATGAATAATTAAAGCATTCTTTGCTCCACTCCTGCTGTCCCTGGAGATATTTCAGGAGCAGGGAAAGAATGGGCTGTGGACCAAATAAATTGTTTTGATGATTCCAGCTTCTCCTGACTGCCATCTTTCAAGGGAGATGAAATTTGTATTGTCCCTTGTAAAGAGAGAGTCGGGTGTGTATTGCAACCACCAAAACAATTCATCCCCCAAAGATACCTATCCAGTTTTCCATTTTCTACCCTGAAAGAAAGGGTAACCAAATCCATGCATCCATTGCTCTGGCAGTGAAATCCCACTCCTGGTCTGGGAGGCAACATGGAAGGCATGCATGTGAACACTCTCTCAAATGTACAGATCCTACAATCATTCTCTATAAATATATATGAACTAGATTTAGCACAAACACAGTTGCACAAATGGAATCTTGATAGGCTTAATCCATTTTCCTGCTGAACATACAAACCTATTCGTAACTCTAAGTAGTCATACTGGCAGTCCTGGTGATGTTCCAAGTGGAAATCCTCGAAAGAGATATATATGGATGAATTATAGTGGGAGGGGTTTTCAATGGTCCATTCACAGTTCAAGTTACTTGTGTAATTTTTGACACCATCATAACCAGGAGAAGAGAAATTCCCAACTGCATATCCCATCAGGGCTCTACCACAAACTGCAGAAACAAAATATAGATTTTTAAAAAATACTAGTAATTCTTGTATGAAGAGAAATCTTGCCCCTACTTATTCTGATATGCATATGTCAGCAAGCATATGTCTGATTAGATCAAAACTTTTTCCATCTTCTTTTTTTATTATTTACCACTGTGTACAAAGCATTCTTGTCTCAGAATTTATTGGCAAGTCTTGAAAAACACGTGTAAAGCAAAGAAACAATTATTCACAGTATCAAATAAAATATTTCAGCAGTGTCATCAATACAACAAGCATTATTTAACATTTTGATAAAATCCCACTGCTGCTCCAGTTTAGTATTGCTCAGCCCTACCCATTACATAATTCTAGACTTGAGATTTTTCTGGAACATAGCCTCAAGAGCATTACACTCATGCTACAGTAGGATGCTTTGGGGGGAGTTGAAAAATCAAGTTCAAAAGACTCAAGGCTGTAACAGTAAGGCTCTGCCAGCTGCCTCCTCTCTGGAGGCTGAGCTTGCAAAAGTAGGTTAGCTGCACTCTTTCTCAAGCTACAATAAATTAATTACCCCCCTGAGTAATAAGGAAGCACTTGAATTATTTAAGTTGTCTATGGCACTATACTTTTTGGATCTTTTCATGGAATAAGGACACTTCACACCATCTCTGACTCAAGACTAAGTACAAAACAATGAATCAGCAGTGAGAGTAAAGACTGTGATCCATAACAGAGGTTGTTCTTTTCATTTGAAGTTTGAAATTACAGACAGATAAAGTCTGTAACTCCCAGAACTTCACCAGTTTTTCACATCCTTTCAACTAAAGATATGTGATCTACTCCCACCAAAGAGATATAAGGAAAGAAAAAAAGTTATCAGAGGATTTTTGTTTGTCTAGGTCATTTTTTGACATGTGCCATTTCTTTAGCTATGAAATTACCAAAGATCAAACATTTAATTCAAAAACACACCCTACCTGCATCTTCACTAGATGTGTATGAGACACTGAAGCCTCTGGCTGCACGAGACATATCTGTCACCAAAATTACTTTCATTGTATTTCCAGAGGATTTCACCTCAGTGCCTGGATTTACCTCACCACACAGCTTGGCCAGCTGGGGAGAGTTCTGTCTGAGGCCATTGTAAACCTGTTGGGTCAAAATAAACTCTTATGAGATCAAAATACAATCCTATGAGCATCTCCTGTATCATTTAACCATCATAATCAATTAATCGTCACATCTTTAATACAAGGTTCACTGATGTCCCTCATAGCAGGTTAGTTCCCAAATCTACTCAAAACTTTGGAACAAACTTCCATTGCCTTGAGTAGATGAGGATCAAAGTAAAACATCAAAAATACCTTGCTTATTTTGGCAAAACACAAACATATGCTCTCTCTCTCTTTTTTTTTTTTTTTTTCCTAAACAAAAACTGAAACAGTTTCAATGGGAAGAATACTGTATTTTAGCTCATTATCTATATCTTCACTTAATCACTTAACAATGTCATCTACTGATCATATTAATTCCATTTCAAACAAACATCTCTGTAGTCCTGCTAAAGCCAACATCGTTTTTTATCAAAAATCTGCTCCAATATATTCAGTGCTGGTGGATATTTCTGATTCATTCAAACATTTCACTTTTTGACGATCCAGATGTATTTTGCAGTTTCTTTTACACAGCCTTTATCCTATGAGTGAATTTCTTCCTTTCTACTACTGTCTCAGCAGTGCAAGTGAGGCAGAAACGATGTTTCCCACTGAGATTTTGAATACATTAGAGTGCTGAAGGCACAAAAGCTGGCAGGACAGATCTTCCTTTAAGAGATCATTACTTCATTAATTGATAAAAAGCCAGCTCCCCATGGTCTGTCTAAAGCATCTGTGAAGGAAAACAAGGGGAAGATCATCTACAAATCACAAGGGAGAGCTACTTCACCCCCTCACACTTGTGCATGGAGTAGTTTCTGATCATGCCGATTCCTGGGTTTGCACTGCTGATCTGAAAAAATGGGAAACTAAACTAGATCTTCCGTTCCTGCAATTTCATAGAGGACTCATATTTTTGAGGCATTTGTACATCTGACCAGGTCCAGTTCTGTGTGCCAGGTTTGATTTTTTTTTTCACTAAATAACCATGATAAAATAAACAAAATCTATCTTTTTGGAGATTGGGGTGGTAAATAGGTGTAATTTCCTGGGGTTTCATCATCTTTCTTTCAGAATACGCAAGGTCCAACACAGTAGTAGCTATTTGTTGCAATTTCTCTTTTTATCTTTTTTTTTTTTTTTTTCTAATTTACAACAATAAGTAACAATAGCAGTAACAACCTCCAAAGTCAAAAGATATCTGGAACTGATTAACGGACTTTGTGTCCACAGAGAAGAGACACTGAAAGCTTTCAAAAACCCTTGAGATTTTTCCATAATTGATAAAGAGCCAATTCTAATTATTTCTTCAAGTCCTGCCCTCTGGCTGAACCCCAATTCCAAAATTTCCATACCCTAAAACGAGCAGATGAGTTTAGATACCCTACAGAGCTAACCTTCTCTCACTTATCTGTTTTCCTCAGATTAAATTATGATTTGTCTTA
The DNA here is from genome assembly GCF_018691265.1 of Tyto alba. Classification (NCBI taxonomy): domain Eukaryota; kingdom Metazoa; phylum Chordata; class Aves; order Strigiformes; family Tytonidae; genus Tyto; species Tyto alba. Next base: position 19,150,466 of record NW_024881313.1, read on the forward strand.
AAACCAGATGTAGACTTATAAATGACATTTCAGCTCTATTATGTCCAATAATGCTCCATAAAGGGATTAGGAAGAGCTTTTTCTGCCTTCACACCAATACTCACAGCCACATAATCTGATGAGCACCTCCAGTGTTCTTCTGTTTTCATATCATTAAAGGTTAGAGTCACACGTCGGCCTTCTTCCACTGTGATCGTCCATTCACACACTCGATCATGTGGGTATAGGTTGGGATAGTTGGGTGAAGTAAATGTTCCAACAGGGGCAGTAAAATCCCCACCACATTCTGAAATATCCAAATATTGGGACACTTCTTAAAGCATTGCTTATAGAGTTACAGGAGAACAACAACAACAAAAAAAACCAACTCACATTAATAGTGCAAAAAAAAGGAGGCCCTGAGAGGTTGATTTGATATGCCTACCCTGTGCATATGTTTGTCTAAATAGCTACATTCCTGCCAGTCTTTATCACTCAATCATAAATGTAGTTGAATATTAATTGACCACAGCAGCTCCTTTTAGCCTAATTATTAATATAACCTTCTCTGAAGGACTCATGCCAGGCTTCAGAAGCCTGAGTGACCCACAGGCTTTGATGTCAAGTGATACAAGCCTCTCTGTGGCAGGACTGAGACATTTCTGCCTTTCAGATGACTGGGCAGAGCTACACAGAACAAGCAGGGTCTTAGAGTGAGTAATAATGAAGGATGTGCTTTTCTTCTGCTGGTTAACAGAGGTAGAGAAAAAGCTTTCAGAGATTTTAAGTTACACTTTTTCAGTTATTTTGTGGTTTTCTTATCTTTGTTATGAACATCAAATTGTGCTCTGAGGAAAGAAACACTAATGATCTTGGGTATAGAGTACATTTTTCTTCTGAGACTAATGATATAAATTTACCAGCTTACCCTTGGTTTCCTCTTAAAATACAGAGATATAGTTTAATGGAGTGCAGTGGGAGATTTAGACCCTTTCTTCACCCCCACAGGCTCCTGCAGGATAGTCTAATCTGTGTATCCACCTGCATTGAATTTTTGCTAATACAGTTTCTCTTCTATGGTTGCATAAGAGTGTCCTGGGAGTGGAATAACATTGTTTTGGAGTTTGTTTCCCCCTCTGTTATTTTACTGCAGAACAAAACATGAAGAATAAGGAAGCTTTCAGCTGAGTTTTTAAATGAGCTGGAAGGAGTTAAGAAGGGTTGGCAGGAAATTTTTCAAGACCACTACTGCGAAGAATTTCTTTTAAAACTAGCAATATTTTGGCAGGATAATAATTACATGGGCACTAAAGAACGTGAAAGAGAAGTGTGAAGCAGGAATAGGTCTATGTCCTTAGTCCAGATCAGAGCAGCTCTTTGACGTCATTGTGCTCAGGACAAGAAGAAATGGGCACAAACTGAACACATGAAATTCCATCTGAGCACATGAAAACACATTTCCATGTGAGGGTTGTTGAACACTGGAATAGGTTGTCTAGAGAGGTTTTGGAGTCTCTATCCCAGGAGACATTCAAAACCTGACTGGCCACAGTCCTGGGCAACTTCCTCTACCTGACTCTGCTTGAGCAGAGGGGTTGGACCTCCTCATCTCCAGAGGGCCCTTCCAACCTCAGTGGTTCTGCAGTTCTATGACTCTGCTTAAACCTACTGGTTAAAAGCTATTTGTTTTGGGGAGATTTATGAATACCACTCACCTCAGAGGGACAGAATAACATAAAGGAGAATCACAGCATTTCTTTACCTTCCTCCTCATCAAGAGGGATGTGAGGAGTGTATGTTAGGACATCCCTGGTCTGACTGCTGGAGAGAAAAGGTGTGGAAGAGTGTGCTTCATTGTGTGAGACCTACCACTGATGGCAACATCCATTACAGTGGAAGACTGCTTGTCTCTCAAAGTTTCAGCTCAGCTAAGTAGTGATCAGAGAGCTCTATTCATACTTGCCCCAGAGTTTAAATTTAAGAGCAAATACCCACCACTCCAAGAATAAGCGATCTACAATATATGCTGTATTACTGCAATTATAGATTGTGGTAGATGTTGCTTCCCTGAAAGTAACTTGCAACCTTACAAATCCAACCTTCAGTACTGGAATCAAAGCGCAGTCTAAATCCACGGGCATTGACTGATCCATCAGTGACAAACTTGACATAAGCAAAACTGCCAGAGGTGTCCATAGCATCAGGGAGGGTATTACCACAGTACCTGCCCAACAACTTTCCTGCAAAAATCAAATACAGAAACACAATTTTATATCAATATATTATTTATATTGAAGGATCATTTTCCAATTTAACAGGACAGACAGGGGTAAACTAGAAAAATCAAGTTATTGTTGGGAAATAGGAGGTTTTTTGTCTTTCTTTGCTTTAGCAAGCAAGACAGACAGAAGCAAATACTGTACATCGAAAAGGCTCACTTTGTACCAAAAGGGAAGTGCTTTCAGGAACATCTGGTGAGGTTTCACAGTAGTACTAGGGAAGGGAAGACAAACACTGAAATAATTCACAAACCAGAAGCGTTGTATTCTCGGATCTCCACAAAGTCATTTGTGCACCCAGAGGAGTTTTGAATATCTAGACCTTCTAGTCTGATGGTAAGATAGTGGCCCCTGGGCCCCTGCAGAAACCATTCACATAGCAGGTTGTCTTGATAATGAAGCTCAGGATACCCCATGCTTTCAATGATGCCAGTTTGTCCTATCACTGTCCCACCACAGGGAGCTGCAAAAGGAAAAACATTGTTTGGTTGACTGAAGGGCCTCAGAGAGACAACCTTTTTCCTAAAGAAGACTTAAAGCTAAGGCACAACTGGCTTGTTCTCTAATTGTGGTAATAAAACAGGAATTGCCTTCCAGTTAAAAATGTACCACATTCTCCTTCTAATTCAACCAGTCATAGTTTGTTGTGTTTTTTTTTATTTTTCATGCAGCCCCTTCCATTTCAAACATCCCTTCCTTTCTGTCATATCTCTTATTAGTTTGAGTAAACTCACAGATTTCAAGTTCTATATCAAATCTCTATCCATGTCCATATTTACCAGAAAATCTTGGAAAGCTGTATCAGGTAATTATAAAGAAATTTAGTTTGCTAAATGTGGATCTAAATTTTTTATGAATAACAAAAGTTTACTGCTGGTTTGGGCTTACAGCTATGGTTCAGACTCCTCCTCTTTTTCCTGCAGTCCCTTCCTGTTCACATTCCACATGGTAAGGGATCACTGAACAATTCAGAAAACAGCTTTTTATTTTTAATTTTCTCTCTCAAAACTCATTTCTCTGTGGCACTTGCAAATATAAGTTCATAATACTAAGGCTTAGAGCAAATAATATTCCCAGCTGGAATGTATTGGATTTTACAGTGTGTCTGCTAGTTATAATCTTTCCATGGCAATATCAGTTCTGTTCATACTGTTTGCTCTTCTGAGAGATTAGTGCTTTGTTCCAGGATGACTGGCATACAGCTGAGATACTGTAAATCTGTTATGGATAAATATAAGTTGTGGCTTCGTACACTAACAATATTTTCTTGTAAGTTGCAAGATTTCACAATCAAAAATATAACAGCACACTATATTGGATTATGTGTTTGAGATTAACACAATCAGCAAAATTCTGTGTAAAGAAATATAGACCAATACTTTGCCTTTGAGAAATTAACAGCCTAGACTTTCCTATATGAGTGATACTAACATAATAGCTGCTACTCTTTGAAGATTATTATCAAAACCAAAAAAACTAGCATATTTCTCAAACTTTTTAATTTAATTTTAAAACTTTGCAGTGCTTTATAATCTTGTTTTTACAGCTTGAGAGCAAATAATTTTAAAGTATTCCTTTTCCCAGCTCATAAATAATGGTTCTTACTGTTCATTCCCTTTTCAGTCCATTGTGCTGCCCCTGCTGGTCTAGCAGCATTGTCATTATAGATTGATCTACACTTACATAGAGAATCTCCTAATTTGTTCTTCTACCAACTTGCATCTGATCTTTGCATTCCCCTTCAGGATCCTGCTCCTGAAAGTGACTCTAATTTTGCATGCTGAAAATCAAATTATGTTACATGACTTACTCCATGTCGACCTTTTTTCCCACTGCCCCTTTGATAATTGTCTTTGAGAAGAGGTTATACAGTCTTCCACTGCTGCAGATCTATAAGCACTTTCCTATTCTTGTTTCCAAAAGCCTCACACTTGAGACCAAATTCTTCTCTAAAATCAGAGAAATTGATAAATGCAAGCATTACCAATGGAGTATCTTGCGTTGAATCCCACATGCGTGGCACTGCTGTCAGACCTGAACCTCAGGTACATGACGGCTCCTGAGGATCTCTGCGAATCTGGCAGCAAACTTCCACACAGCTTGGCAATGATGGGGGCAGTGGAGTCAGCACCGTTGCGTAGCTCTAGATAACTGGAAGTGCAGCTAGGAGAGGAGATAATTTTCTGTTCAATGTATAGCAGTAATAGTTTGAAATCCTTTCAGTATGTGCACAAAGCTGTGAAGCTGTAGTGAATTAGATCAGTTTCCATGTAGCGTGACCAGGACAGAATCAAGAAATTCATAATCAATGATAGTTATATAATATTTGAATCAAAAGAAGTGCTAGAAACATTGAAAAAGGTTCATCCCAAGCCCAGTCTATGATCAGATCAGATCTGACAGAAGCAAGCCCTGGGGAGGAGTATGAACAGCACTGATAGAATATTTGTGATCACCTTTAATATATTTTTTTTGGCAGCATTCACATTCAGTAGATATCCCCTATTAAATCTCACCGATGACTGTTCAATTAAGGAACAGATATAAGACAGGTGAAGGGAATACAAATTCCAAATCTGGGAGCTTACTTAGGTGGGCATAAAAAACCCAAAATACCTTAACTAACAGCTTTGCCTTCAGAATGGTGCAGTGTCCTGGGAAGCCAGAGGGAAAGGGCACCTTTGGGATTCTCAATCCTGCACCATTTTTTCTGGACATGGTCCACAGGTGAGGTTCACCTTTGCCATATAGTAGTCCAGCCCAAAATCAATTAAGTTACATCAGCTAGAAACTAGGCCTTGTTTTATTCTTCAGACAAGGGGTGCAAAACATGCAGACCCATTGCAAATCAGGAGGCAGGCAATGGAGGAGGGAGACAAATTGTTGTGGTGGTAATCAATTGGATTTAAAAGTGCCTGAGAGACAAAATGGCTGACAATCTGACTATGAAAGGACTAGAGGGCACAGCTTTTACAGAAAGCACCTTTCTACCATGGATGCTTCCACTCCATTAATTTCAGTCATACACTGCAAAGTCCTAGGAATGTATACCATTGACCTGATAGCTTCAGTGATGTCTCAAAAATTTCCTAACCACTTTTGATTGTAAACCTGGAAGTCTGCTCTGGGAGGAATTAGAGAAAGTAACGTGAAGAGAAGAATCAAAATGGAGTCTCTGAAGAAACACAGGCAAAATAATGTGGATGTATACTTTGGTGAAGGTTCAATGTAAAACTGATCTTCAAAGTGCAGCTCTACTGCATGTCCATTAGGAGCAGTTATGGTCCAGACACAGTCAGAATGCGGGGGATAATTGCTCGGGTAGTTGGGGGAAGATGTATATCCATTGGGGTTGAAATCATTGACATAAATATTCCCTCCACAAGCTAAGAAAGAAAAGATCACCAATAAAAAACATGTTAAGGAAATGGGTGAGGCATCAAAAATATGAGTTATCACTATATTCCAACACAATTTCCTTTTGATGTCATATAGTTACATCAAAAACAAATGCGCTTTACTGCTTGCTGTGGGAAAACATTTAAATGCTGTAGAATCCTGTTCCTGTGCTCCTTCTTATCTAGCCCTCATTTCCAAATGTTCAGGGCCCTGAATTAAACTGCTAGTAGTTCTTCATTGGATTGCCTCTAAACAAAGCAGGAAGCATATTTCTTGTCTTATTCCTACCCCAATTCACAAGAGCTAGAAAGCCTACAAGTCAGACCCATCAATGCTTCTGTAAATTATTCCCCACTTCTGCTTTCCAAAAATCGAAATGTCAGTTTGAGACAATAATGAACGTGGGAAGAATGCCAGCCAGAGCAAATATGAGGATTTTTTCAGGTCTTCTGTCCTATCCATATCTTTATTTTGACTAGAACCTTCCTGTCAAAAAACACCACTATGTTCTAGAAATACTGGCTTAACACAGGGATTTAGTCAAGTTTTATAAATTGAAATGGTAGAAATACTATTGTACAGCTTCATCCATTCCCTTTATGAATCCCCTACAATAATGCTATAACTGAGTCTTTGTGGCAGCAGGGAAAAGTAGGCAGAAAACAGGCACTTAAAAATTTTAGAAGGCTGTCAGGTTGCCTTAGTTGTGCTTAGTTACACTGTTTAACATGAGGTCTCCTGGTGTCCCAAGCGGCATGTGTCATGAATACAGGAGAATAACTGCAAATGCCAAGTCCCTGATTTACCCCTGGGATCTGATTCTCCATTTTTTTCTTTCTTTCAAAAAATGTTAGCTCTAGCAGAGTATGTTGTTTTCTCAGCTGAGAGAAAAGCTTGTGAAAAATGTTACCACATTTCTAGACACACTAACCTAAATCGTTCTTGACATCATTTAGCACTTGCACTGGGTACTATTATGTTCAAAATAATGTTCTTATTTCCAGTTTTTTTCCTTTCCTGTATGAACTTTGAACATCTCTTCCTAACTATAGATGCTATTTCCCTGCTAAAGGGTTCCCCCTAAGTTTTTTTTTTTTTTTTTTTTCAATTTTAATATCTCCAGTTTTTGTGACATGGAGCTGGCTCTCTTTAAAAAGGAGAAATTTGAGAGTAGGATCAGAAGTCATGCACCAAAGAAGCAAACAGGACTTTTTGCAGACATCTGATTTTACCAGACTTATAACAAGATGCTCCTTTAGAAAGACAAACTGAAAGTTCTATCTATTGAGTTGCAGAATTTAAGTTTATTTCCTAGACTTACCTAGACTCTTAGCCTCGTATTTCAGTTTGAATCCTTGACCCTCATTCCTGCTGTCAGAAATGAAGTGGACAAACAGCTGATTATCTGTGGTGTACATGGTAGAGATAGGGCTGCTTCCACAAAACCGTCCATTCCCTCTTCTAGACACCAAAGGTGGGGCAGCATTATCTAACCCATTCTTCAGCTAGAAGAAGAGAAATTGCTAATGTCACTCAAGCAAACAATGCTGGAATGTAAACTTTGATCACACACCATCTTAATGCTTCCAACTGTGGTGGAAAACAATAACCTAGTGATTAATTAATGCACAGAAATAAGTAAGAGAGAGAGAAATAATCTCTGTGGTATTTCTCTTTGGTGTTTCCACCCTCTGACAAGCTGGACTGCCTTACTGACACTGAAATCTATTAAGATTCAGTAGCTTTAATAGCTTTGAGGATTTGATGACCTTAACAATAACCTCACCTCTACATAATCTCCAAGGTTGCAGGAAGTATCCTCACTCTTAACCTGGAAAGGCTGTTCAAAATGGACAGCAATGATAAATCCAGAGGTTACCACTACATGCCAGGAGCAATTCAGATTAGGAACATAGTCTTGAGGGTAGTTGGGGGATGTTATCACACCCATGCCTGTGTGCAGATAGCCTCCGCAACCTGAGGAAAAGAAGTTGAAGCAAAATAAAAAATATTAGCATCAACTGTTCACATGTTCATTTAGAAGGAAGATGTGACAGGTAAAAGCAAATGTTGAAGTTATTGTAAGAAGAGTTGAGCGGCATAAAGCAATGCACACAATGAACGATCTCCCAAATACAAGCTAGTAGATTGCAAGATGACACACGCCAAACATCTTGACAGTGAGACTCAGTTCTCAGACTTACCAGATGAGTAAGCAGGCAGCTACGCCAAGGACCTCCCATGGGATGAGCAAATTGTTACACTGAGTACATTGCTTCTAGACATGGACCAAACCACTGACACCTACTCAAGCTGCCAGTCAGAAAAACTTTCCCTGGCTGCCCATTGTTATCATAACTCCTTTCTTGGTGCCTCAACCGATTCAGGAATGTTATTGTCCCTGGGTGTATGTGGGAGAAGTGCCACTGGAAATTGCCGACATTCCTGATGGAACTTACACAGCTTTCTGCATCTGTCTCTCTCTGTTTTATGTCTATGATTTGAGTCATTTATTTCCCTCTCCTAGTTGGGCATTCTTTCACCCTTCAGCTGAGCTGTTATAAACTTAGGCACACACTTTTCTTGCTTCTGAAAAGTGACTGGTCTGGTTGAATCATGCTTTGTTGTATTATATCACTGGGAAAATAGCAAATTTTACCTTTGCAGAGTCAGATATTTATTAATGCATATTCATGAATCTGCTGGGTTTGTGTGGCAGAGTTTTTGGTAGTTGGGGAGGGGGATGCAGCAGTGACCCCTGTGAGAAGCTTCTCAAAGCTCCCCTGGCTCCAAGTCGGACCCACCTCTGGCCAAGGCCAAACTAATTAGCGACTGTGGCTGCACCTCTGTGAGAAGGTATTTCAGAAGGGGAACCTGAGAGGGGGTTGGGACTTGTGAGGAGGAGTTACAAGGACACCTATGTGAACACCAAGGTCAATGGAAGGAAGGAGCAGGAAGCGGGGGGAGGTGCACAATAGCAGAGAGTTCCCTTGTATCCCGTGGTGAGATGGCAGGGCCGCCCCCCTGCGAACCATGGAGGTCCACAGTGGAGCAGAGGCCGACCTGCAGCTGGAGCAGGTGTCTGCGCTTAAAGGAGGCCAGGACTCTGAGGGAAGAAGCCCCTGATGTTGTAGTTCACTGCTGGGAGGACTGCAATACAGGGGGTAGGAGGGGGGGGCTGTGACTCATACCAGGGCACCATGGGAATGGCTTCATCCTGTGGAAAGGTCTCATGCCAGAGAAAGTTATGGAGGACTGTCTCCAGTGAAAGGAGAGCCATATGGAGCCAGCAAGGAATGTGCGGTGTTCACCCCTCCTTCCCCATAGAAGGAAGGAGTGGTAGGAGAGGTGGGACTGACTCTAACTCCCATCCCCTGCCCCCTGCACCGCTGGGGGAGGAGGTAGGGAGATTGGGAGCAGATCTGAGCCCAGGAAGAAGGGAGGGGTGTGGGGAAGATGTTTTTTGGATGTGGTGGCACTTCTCACTGTCCTACCTTGTCTGTTGAGTGTTGTTGTTGTTAGTGTTTGAATTAAAGTGATGTTCTTTTTTTCTTCCCCTAATCAATCTGTCTTTTGTCCATAACCATAATGGGTGAGTCACCCCTTCCTGTCCTTATCTCAATTCCCAAGACTTCTCCTTCATTTCCTCCTTCCCAGTGCTGGGGGAAGGGGTGAGTGAACAGCTGCGTGGTGCTCAGTTGCCCTCTGTGCTCAAACCACGACAATGAGATGTGAATAACTGGTCTGTGTGATTAATTAGATAGACTGTGAACAGCTGTTAAAAATGTCAGTCTTTCCTTATCCCACTGTTAGCAGCAAGGCAGACATTTATCTGGGGGAGAAGATAAGCAAATCTTACTTTTGTGATATGAGGCATTAAACCCAGATCCAGTGACACTTGCATCTGACATGAAGTGGATGAACATTGACTCTCCAGTTGATCTTATTGGCCCAGGAGGTTCTCGTCCACACAAAGTAGCCATCACTGGAGAAAGACTAGTGTCTCCTGAGATCAAAAGAAGACATGTTAGTATTAAAACAAAATCAACTCACATCTGCCTGTTGGTTGTTGTGGTTTACACCTTCAGGCAGGTGATTTTCAAGATCTTTAACCCCCTGCAGGTTGAGATATATTTTTATAGACCACCAGTTTGCTAGACCTTGCTAGTTTTATTTTATCTAGCAGAATGTCTCAGCATAGAGGAAGAATACTGATTTAGAGCATGTTCCTATTGCTGTCTATGTTGCTTAAGGTCAATGGAAATGAGAATTCCAAGTACTGAGACTTTGGGTATCTATTGCATGCTGTTGGGGTAGGGCAAGATTGGTTTCTCACCATCTTGAATAATAAGTCTGTCATAGTTGCATGAGCTGTGAGATTCTATGTCTAGGGCCAGGATATTGAACTCTACAGTGGATCCAGGAGCTCTGATAAGCCACACACAGTCAGCAAAATTTCTGTAATTCATGGGCCAGCCCGGTGAGAAGAGAAATGAAGGTGTTTCTTCAGTTGTTACAGACCCTCCGCATGCACCTGTCACATATAAAAAGACAAAAATGAAAGCATCCACTTTTTAAACTGAACACTCCTCTCATTTAATTTAAGATGATAATCCTATAATTAAGCACAGTGGGGACACACTGATGATGTGTGTAGTCATAGGAATGCATTTCTTCCACTTCAGTTTGGACTGGGCGTACAAAACCTGAAAACCATGACCTATAAGGATGTTCCTGTGCTGCCTGGTGGAGCAATGATGTGACCTATTTTACCATGAGGAATGTCTAGCAAAAGACCTAAGAGCATCTACCACAGTTTAACACAGGTCACATATCAGAAAGGAATGGTATACATAACCAATAATACATAAATAATTTAGACCCTCTTGAAATTGAAGTACTTTTCTTTCTCCAATCCTAATGTCTCAGCTATATGTTTAGAGCAAGACGGAGTCCGTGCTGGGATATCTAGTGGCTCAGTGCTCTCACAGCATGTAAACTCATTACATACTGTTACTATCCTGCAGAGCCCCAGGGATCCTTGATCCCTCTGTCCCCAGAGATCTGCCCTCAGATTTAGAAAGAAGACATTGCATTATGTCTTAGTCTTAACTTTCTCTTGTTGAACTTGCTCAGAGAAAATCAGCGGTACAAGAAGTGTATTCCCTCTCCTTCCAGGAGCTATTTGTCAGAGGTACATGACCATACTGAGCATATTCTCTTCATTTATGGATATGAGATGCATTATAGTGAAAGGCTTCATATCACAGTGGCCAGTGATTTAAGAATGGTATTTCAAGAGGGATACTTTTTCATGAAACCATATAAACTGTTTAGCTTTCATTAAATACCTGTGTAAAGAAAAACACCCCTCTATCAACATGCTTATTTTTAAAACACTGTAAAACAGTATATCTGAGAGTACCTAGAAATTGTTTTAAAAGGAACTAAAATGCTTAATTAAAATGTCAGTGAAAGCTTTCCCTTTGTTAATAGCTAGGGCTTTCTCTTGTGGAGAAGCCCGTTTAGAGTTTTTTAAGTAAAACTCAGTATATCACTGGCTATATCACTTTTAACCATGCAAAACACTGAAAACCCACCTCTAGCAATGGTATGTGTAACAGCAGAAGCATCCACTGCATACCACTCCAAAAGAAAGCCTTTTCCAGTCACAGATTGATCTGACTGGAACTGGATTGTCATCGAACTGCCAGAGGATGCAAAAGAAGCAGAGTCTGCACCACAGTATGTTGCAATAGGACGAGAATGAACGGTGGGCCCATCATAAACCTGCAGAGAGAGAGAAGAATACCATTCCTCGCACAGGCAGATTTTCATCTGCTTCACACTCGCAAGTTTCCAATGAGAAAGTTACCCTCTTTAAATGAGTGAGGGATCTTTCAGCAAATCCCAGTTAGAGAGAAACTTTTCTCACAAAAACAGAACAAAATCTCCCTTTCCTTTATACACTGTTAATCGTGAAGCTTTCACAGAAGGATATGTATGGAAACCATCAAATTCAGCTCATTCCCCATCACAGGGCTGCTCTTTGGGGACATGGACTGGCCTCCCACATTAAGGAAGTCCACCAGTACAACCTTGTTCCTTGCTAGGGAAAAAACAACAAGACCTACAGGAAAAAAAGGTATTGCTTTTGTTTTGTCTTGTTTTTTTTTTTTCCTTTTCCCCCCCGAGGATCACATATTTTAAATTCTATCAAATAAATATGCAATAATATTGTTTTTATTTTATGTAATTATACACCAAAATCTTGGCTGGTTAAAAAATGCTTCCCTTTTGCCACCTTTCAAACCTATTTGTGTTCTTGTCCTCTTCCCCCCAGTAAAAAGTGTCCAGTAGAGAGAACTTAGGAAATATTAAATAAACATTAATATTAGACTGAAGATCTGATATTTGAGTCAGGCTAAAGGTCAGTCTGATTCACACCCACTGAATCTCTAGCTGATTTAAGAAACTCATTTTGCTTTCAGAGGGACAGACAAAGAAAGGCAGACAGTTAGAAGAAAAAAGATGCTGTTAAAATCTAACAAGAGATGGAGGGAAAATGTATATTTCCTTTTGGAACTAATATTAAATTTAGATATCAATGAATTAATAATTAATTTAATATATTGAATATATTGAACTAGTATTAACTTTCTCTTTACTGAAAAAGAGAATTAGTGAATCGTCTGGTTAAAAAAAATATAGACAATAACAGATTTACCTTATTTAACTAAGTAGTTATGTTTAGCTAAGTTCAGAAAAAAGTTGTTGCCTCTGTTGATCCATTTTGCTTAGCACCATGCATGCTGTATTTTTAGATTGGTAAAGAGGCTAGACTTTTTAGGAGGGTATAGAGAAAACAATCAAACAGGAAGAAAGAGGTACCTTCCTACTGTCAACAGCAAATTACTGATCCAGAAAGCAAAGAAGGTGCAAGTAAAGGATTGTTCCTTGTAGGATTTTAAAATAACCTTATTTTTAGAGGTACTGAAATGTTACTATCACTGTTGTCTTCAACTGAACCAGAACAAAGGAAAGTTCAATCTGATATCTGATCTGAAATTCTCTACATTTGAAAATTCAGGATTGTACCATTGTGGACTTATTTTTAATAAGCTTCAAAATTACAGATTGGAAATATCTGTTAGGGAGCTAAAGAGTATGTAACCTTTCTTATAGGTAAAAATTATTGAAAAGATGACATAGCAAAAACAATAAGCCACACCAGTTCCTTCAGAAATTCTTCCCCTTCCTCTTGCAGGTTTCTCTATTCATCATTTTTACCAAAGTTAATTGAAATAACTTCTCACAATGAAATCACCTTTAGCTTGTCATAACGGCATCTGTGATGATTTTCAATATCCATCTGAAGGATACGGCCATGGATAACTTGCGAAGCATTAACGCTTATTCGCCACTGGTAATTGGAATTGTGAGGGTAACTTCTGGGCCACTGTGGTGAAGCTATCTGTCCTCTGTTTCCCACAATGTCATTTCCATACACTGAAAAACAAGAGAGACAACTAATGTCTCTAATTCACATAGATTAAAAGAAGCATTGATGCCCAGCCTGGAATGTAGCTTTCATTTCAGCCCGTCTGATTTAATGTGTGTTTTTTAGTGCTGTGAGGCATAGGCTTGTGTCTCAGTCCTAGGATGCACATCTAATTATTTTTTGGTTGTGAGGGATGCAGTGTGCCCTTACCTGAAGGAAATTACCCATGTGAGCCATGTGGCTCTACATGTAGGAGAGGTGGTAAGACAGCACATCTAAATTCCCACCTGACTCTGCCTACTTCTTGTTAATTTCTTCCCCAGAAGCATCAAATAATAAAATTATTTTTTTAAAAAGCCTTTGTGTGTTCTGGTCAAAAATGGTTCTGATTTGATTGAGCTCTGAACTACTGATAGTTCCTTTTGAAAATGAGCAGTAATAGTCTCAAATTAAGGAAAATTATTAGAAGTTTAGCTTGCATAACTAGAATGCCCGTAGATGTTTAGTTCCAGTAGCCTGTTCATGCAGCAAGTGAGACTGATGTTTGCAATGGTTCCTTGAAATTTTGGATCTATGAACTAGCATAATTTCATTTTCTTCTAATTCTGCTTGCTGGTTGATGGCATCTAGATCCAAACTGGAAGATGGACACTGTCATACTCAAAAAGCAAAATGGAAAGCTGGGAAAGAAATGCTTTTTTGTCAATTTGTCAATGGCCTAATAGATGGCAACATAAACAAATACTATTGCTCACTCTCAGGTAGCAAAGACACATAGTCAGATATTTTTAACCCTAACAGGATATTGGTAAACTTGGGTTGCATAGAAGTTTTTAGTATATAGCTCTTATTCATATCTTCACAGCCCAATACTGCTGAAGATTCTGAAAAACACTTGACAAACTGTTAAAAAACAGTCACTGAAATAGAGGACATTTTATTTTCTGTAATGCATTGAATTTTTTGCTTCTAGAAGGATAATATGATCAATCTGAAAAAATATTGTCTGTTATGATAATTTAAAAAAGATGGAATGCCATGTCTGATTCTCTGATTATGTTATACTTAATATACTTACATACACACGAGTCCTGTTATGACATGTTTTAGAGAATCCCTTTACATTCAGCAGACATTCTACAAAATACTTTTTAATTGAATTTACAGCCTTGCTGACATCCACAAACATTTTCTAAGAGACTTTACAGGACCAACAATCACTCTTTTGAATCATTTTGGAATTTTTATGAAAGAACAATAGTTTTCAATTAAATAACATTTACTTACAGTGAGAGAATGTGGCCCTGAAGCCAACATCAGTGCCTGAGCCATCTGAGACAAATTTGACCCACAGGACATGTCCAACAGTAGACATATTATTTGAAAGCAAGGAGTTCCCACAGAATCGTCCTGCCAGCATGCCTGTATTGTTCCCTTCACGAATCTCCAGGTAATCTTTGGTGCAGCCACTACTATCTTCCACTTGAAACGCTCTGTTTCAACAGCAGTAGAAGAGCATTAGGAGGCATATGACTGGCACATACTTCAGTTTGCCCTGCCAGGCCACTAATCTCACTGTTGCTGGTATCCTACTGTAACAGTTAAGAAATGGGCAGCAACAAAACCCTCCAGAACCCAAAAGTCATTGCTCATCACCTGGCAGTGCTGATACAGGGCTCTCTCCTTTCTTGCCCCTTATTTTATGACAGAACTTCAGTTTGCAAAGTTTTAAAGAGTTCTTAAACCATTGTAATATTTCTTGGTTCAACAACAACAACCATGAAACACAGAAAAAACCTGATGTCTAAAGCAGATTTTTAATATAAGCCCAGGTCAGACTATTTATTTGGTACATATCTATTGGGTGCAGGGAATTAATACTTTTAGCCTTATAAATCAGCTTGCAGCCCCTTCATACGTGTCTTATTTCAGTACACTCTCTGGTGAGAAAACAAGTGCCAGAGACCTAAATTCATTTGCAGTTAACACCTCAGAGCTCAGAAATTCCTTAGCAGTTTCTCCAGAATGATGAAATATTACTGTTTCTCTGGCTTGAATTTCACACAGCTGAATATACAAAATAATAGTAAGAATTACTAAGAACTCTTCTAAACAATTTTTACCTTAGAAAAGGAATGGGATTTAGTAATCAAATTATAAATTCTTAATTATTGCACCAAGCTGAATGCTAAATATATTCTAAAAATCATTATCTGTTATTCTAAGTGAAGTGCTTTGATTCAAACCAGTATAGTTTTCAGAAGGAGGCTATGAATATATAGTAAAGATTCCAGAAAGTGTCTCTTCTAAACAGTGCCCCAAATATTTGTGCTTTCTGAATTTCTGGTAACAACTCCTTCCCTTCAGTTCTGGATATAGCCATATGTGTTCATTATACACGTTCTGTGAAATTATTCCAACCACTCATCTGGATATACTTCAGACTACTTGAAAGCTAACCCTCAAATTGCAAGACAGACATTTCTGTTCAGACTGAGCTGAAGAAAACGAATGCCTCATGCAAACAAAACTTTATAAACCCCTAATATTAAGTAAAATAAAATAAATATTTCTTTCTAATACAATTGCTCCTGCTTTCCAGTATTTTCAGCTTGTCTGTCAGCTATGTGTAACTGAAGAAAAAGAGTCTACATCTGCACAGTGTCACTTTATATAACTGAATGTATGTTACACTGATAGTTTCTGCTTCACACTAGATTTCCAGTTTAGCTCTGAAAAGTTGTTATTCATTATTTTGTAGCAAATATTTTGGAAAAATGTTTTCAGGCTGTAGTACTTTTTCTCTGCTTCAGTGAGTAAAGGAGGGATAGAATGTCCTTTCTATTGCATTAGTGAATCAGTACATGCCTAAGAAATTGCACCTTATGCAGTCAGCATGTTACTGGGCAAATTTTCTTTTTGTCCTGATTAACTGTAAATGCAGGTTTCAGAATTACTTTTATTTTCCTGCTTATTCTTGATAAGCTTTGCGAAGGGTCAGTGCTCTCTTTCTTGGCAGCAGCCACTGTTTGATGCCGGGAAATGGAGAGGCTCAGAAATCCACATCATGGGTAAAGAACAACCTAACGACCCTGGCAAATGACTCCACATTGTTCTGTGGATCACGCATGATTTTCCTGTCAGAAGTCTTCAAAAGAAAGTTATTTTGCTGAAGGGAAAATAAAATTCTTTCAGATACTCTCCTGGCCCCTGTTGTACCTCCACTGCTATAATTGTTGGAGAAATTTTGAAAAGTTTAATATCAATTTAAACCTTACAATCTGTGGAGTATCTGGGCCCTTTATACTACTCAGCTGTATGATAAATACTACAATAAATCTGCTAGTAAGAAAGTAGTAGGAATTTCCTTTGTAAAGAAAAGGCAGAGCAATGTTACATTTCCTCTTCTTGAGTGAGCGAGAACTGGCTTCTTCAGTATCCATCTCACTCAGAGAATAAACCACCTATTTATATAATGCTGTATATGCCTTCATATAAGCAATTACTAAGACAGAAGAACACTGATTGCACAGTGCCACTAACCACTGCTGTATTCTCTTTCCAAGTTACTCTAAACACATGTTTCAGCTTTATCACTTAGTAATTACATTTCCTAATAAACACAGAGCATCCTTCCTCCAGGTCTGTTAAAGGGCTGAATAATAACCCCTGGCAATGCATTTACATGAAGGACAGCTGGAGCCGGTTGCCAGGGGAGCTGAGAATCATCCAGACACACTCGGTGTTGAGCGGATATGGCTCGGGATAGCCAGGGCTGTTGAAAGCTCCTCTGTCCATGTGGAAAGTACCCCCACAGGCTGCAACAAGAAGGAGAAAGCAGAGTCTAGAGAAGGAGGATATAAAAAAAAAATAACTTGACAAAGCCAGAGCATTTGCTAATCAGGAAAGCATTTCTCCTTGTCTCCATATTCTTTAGCTTGTTGATATACTTGCCAAGACCTTGGCCAAAAAGTGGAAGGGCAATAGGGTATTTTAAAAGAATAAATATCAGAGAGACAAAGAGATACAGGATCTGTTCTTTTTCTTAAAAGTCAGAGGCATAAGGTAGCAACACTTGTCATATGGACTTACATGATGATGATGCAGCATAGGTGGCATGGAAGCCTCTGGCAGCAATGTTGTTTTTGGAGATGAAGTTCACCACTAAGGCACTGCTAAAAGAAGTGATAGGATGTGGCATAGTAGTGCCACAGTAACGGCCTGAAAGAGAAGAACACAGAGAGGGGGGAAAAAAAAAAAAAGGAGTGTTAAATATGTAATTACTATTGCTAATTTAACATTGGGGTTAATGCCTGACAGAAACCAGGAGTAACATTTGTTGCTTACAGTTGCAGTTGCCAGTTCAATCTACATAAAAATGAAATACTCTATTTCATTAGCACAGAACTTAACTGTGATGACAATATTTTTTTAACAGAGGAAGGACCTCCTGCACTCCAGGCACTCTAGTCACTGGCTATTCTGTCACTGAGCTCCTTTGTGTTCCCTCTATCCAGAAATTACAGCCTAATTGAAAAAAAAAAAAATCCCATCAAATATATCTGACAGTAGTTTCTATTTCACTCAATTGTTTCCTATTGAAAAAATCAAAACAAACAAACAAACAAATCCAAGTGACAAATAACAGACCAGTTCTCCTGTAATGGATTGTAATATAGGGATTAGGAATATGAATCATGATCTAGCAGAAAGGCATCTGACAGCAAAAAGAAAGATAGCAGCTGGTATCCTGGTCCTCTTACTATGTGAAATCCAAGGGTAGGAGACCAAAAACTGAATTCTGCTCTTAGTTACAAACCATTTAAATTGAGTACAGCCCCACTCCTGCCAAGGGAGGATATACAAAAATAGAGTAAGGGGTAGCATGATCAGGCACAGATATTCTGAATTTCCCCAAAATTATTTTGAGGCAACCCTGGGGATGTGAGTGGAGTCAGGACCACCCTGTGGCCAGGGCTCTCTCATGACTTCCCAACAGTATAAGAACCGAATTTTGCTGCTCTAGACTGCTCCTGCCTCTTGAAGTTGATGGCTTGGGACAGAGATGTTGGGAGAAAGCTGTAGAAACTTCAGGAACAAGCAGAAAATCAGGCTTTCCAGGGCTTGAGGAAAATCCATTTTCCGCTCCCAGAAATCTGAAGCTTTCTTCACCCATGCTTCACGTGGACCGTGCGTATGACTGTGGGTTACGTTAGAGTTTCACACAGTTAACTCGGAATTCAGTTTAAACTGAATTGCTTGGTTCTCAATATTGTTCAGCTAAGGAGCAAGGAAAAGGCACCTGGAGGCAACTCAAAACTGCAGGTTGGTAGGAGTACAGAGCCTGGGAGGACTGTGCCATTCACACTGAAGGCTTATACTCCATCCCCGGTCTCCTCTGGCCAGAGTGGCCAAGGAGCTTCCTTTATCAGAGAAAATCCATGAAACAGGAGGCCACTCAAAGAAAACCTTCTTTTGCATACCTTGGGTGTAGTTCTATATATGAAATAAACGAGCAAAAGGTACAATACCTCGAAGAGGAGCCTCGTAGTTATTCCCATCCAAAATCTCCACAAAATCCGTTGTACAGTTTTGTCCATTGCTTTCAATATCAAAGTCAGTGAATGAGAGTGTGATGTGGTTGACTGGCAACAGCAAAGAGTAAAAAATTAAAAAGGAATTTGGCATTTCACAGAGAAATAATTACATGTAAACAAATGTACCATCTTTTCTTTTCTCCCCTGAAGTCAGTCAGTCCCCATAAAGCATAACAACTGAACTAGTTTAATCCCTGGTACATGGAGTGAATGCAATGGAAGTGTATTAATCTTTACTGCAAATGTACTGCTAAATCTCTTCATATTTCAGTACTTTCTAGTACAATCAACATTAGAAGCACAGGATTTAATATATACACATGAATCTACATTTCCTAGTATCTGAACAGCTTCATTATATACTGAAAGTGTCAGCAAATATAACATGGACAATTTACACATATTCAGAAACAAAACTTATTTCTACAAATCCGTGACCTTCTGTTCCTTTGTGATCTATACCATAGATCTGGACAATATGTGAATTGATGTTGCCCTGCTCCAGGCTTAGAAAGAGCTTGTTCTTTCATTGTTTTGCAACATTCCACATTCATCAATTGGACTGGTTAAAGGATCGTTAACTACCCTTAGCTACATTTGTACAGAATTGGATTTTCCACACCCTTGGAGTGCAGGCTATATCCTGAAAAAGAGGATTTCTAACTCAGGGTATTTTGACTCTTGTACTGCTCTTGCTTGTCTGATGTGAACAAAGGTGAGGTCACAGCTGGAAGAAGAGAGGCTGTCCTCAACATCAGCCTGTGCCAGTGGTTACTCCTGGCCTTAGAGCTCCTATGCAGTTCAAGCAGATCAGAAAAAATCTCATGATTTAGATGATAACTAAGTTTTCTCCCACATTGACCAAACCTGAATTTGACACAAATATTTTGCTTCTCACTGGGCTACAGTTAATTTGCTAGAATAAACTGAAATGGCAGACATGGACCCAGGCACTGCATTCAGCAGGGTGCCGCTGACTGGCATTCAGCTGCATAGTCTGTGTCTTTGGCACTCATTGTGCCCTGTCTGGTCAATCAATTACAGCTATCAATGCAGGTCCTCGGGATAAAAAGCAAAAAGGAAAAACACAATGATTGGCAAGAGCAGATGACTTGTTGGCCTTCTCAGTAAAAGCAGAGCAGGAACTCCACAGTGGTTTGCTGTTGGCTAAATCCATTGCATATGGCTCTGCCCTGTAATGCTGTGTGACTGGTGTAATGAAGCCACGTGTACCTGTAACCTGTGGCGTGTGGTGGTCCTGGTGGTAACTTGAGGGAGTCACTATATACACTGGCTACTTCATATACAGCATTTTTCTGGTCTCTCGTACTGATCCAATTCGTGAAACAACAATTATGTATGAGTTTTCAACCTGGATCCAATCCAGGAGAAGATTGTCTTTAAAACTAAATGTTGTATAGGTGAGGAACAACTTTAATGATGTCCTTTTCATGCATTTGTATAAGAACCTATGCTAAAAAAAAAAAAAAAAAAAAAGAGTATTGCTTATGTCCTGATTTTTGTTTTGGTGTTTTCATTTTATAATTTAGCAGAATAAACTTATAAATGTGCTTGGAAAATTATATGATTTTACTTGCCATTAAAAATAAACATTTATTTTAAATAATGTTACCAAGGTACTATTACTCAATTGTAAATATTTTTAAGAATCTTATACAATGTAAAAGTAATACTAGGCATTAAAGGTAATACCAGTATCTGATAGAAAATATTTTGTGTTTTAGGACCAATCATAAATCTGTGTAAAATTAGATAGGAACATCTGAGAGTGTATCTATGCACACAAGACCAGGTTTTGTTTGTTTTGGTTTGTTTTTTTTTTTTCTTAATTGTATTTGAAATTGAAATTCCTCTGTACCTTTCCTCATTATTTAATTTTTTTTTGTATGTTAACAGCATAGATTTGATCTAACACAACTCTAGCTTGAAAAATCCAGACCAAAATAAGGTGAGCTAAATACAAGTGCTTTAATTATATATAAATCTCTAGGTCTTCTCATGGACAAATCCAACTTCACATAGTATTCAACACCTCATTTATAGTTGCAACACTTGGGTCACAGTAAATCATCTAAAATGACAAAGTTGTAAACTGTTTCCCTCACTATGCACTAAGTATTTTACAGTGAAATCTGATTTAGGACAGATTAGGAGAGCTACACTCTCCAACTACCAGGATGCAGAACTTCCTAGAGAAATAAAGGAGGAATTTTGTATTGTTATTACAGAAAAGACGATGAGGATGTTAGTCATCCCAGCTAACTATAAAAGATGTTTTTACTTACATGGTTCCTGAGCCTGAATAATCCAGCTGCAGTTCTGATTGTTTGGGTATTTGGCAGGATACAGAGGAGAGGAAATTGCTGCCCCAACTGAATCTGACTCTATGAAACTTCCGCATGCTTTAGAATGAAACACATACACACACATACACACACATATTAATATATACAAAACACATATCTTGGATTCTGTAGTGAAAATTAATGCATAAAATGTAACATACTGCATCAATGTGAAATAAGGATAAAATTCATGACAGTAATTTTTCAGAAGACGACACTTAAGGACTAGCTCCCACTACCAGGTGTACTTTCTTGACCTGGATCCACAGGCCATGCTGCACCTGACTGACTGAGAGAAGCCAGTGACTTGGGAATAGACCCCATCTTTATCAGCTCCTCATAGCCCAGAAGAGCAATCTTGGGGTTAAAATAATTTGGTTTCAGGATAGTGCAATCATACACCATTTCTCTGATCATTTGCCTGTGTTGGCAGCTAGGAAGAAAACAAATATAAAAAGCTCTACAGAACCTTCCAATGTCCAAGGATGGCATCACATTGCATTGGCATGATCCTCTTGTGAGCTGCGTCAACAAAACCGCAATGGTGTGAAATGTTGCACATGTGCAAGAGCTTGGCGGACTGAAAAGCTTTGACTAACAGTTCTGAGTGCTTCCATGCCTCATTTCTAAGCACACTGACCCATCATAAACCCCCCAGATCTGACTTTGACACATGGCTGCTTTAAACAGCAGGGTGGAGAGTTAGGTACCAAAGACAGATTCATTTCTCATGCTGTGCTGCCTAAAACATCCAGCAGGAGATGGGATTTGCAGGGTTTTCTCAGGAAGAGGGAAGCTGAGTTGCCTACATCCTAGTCAGGGAGCATTTGCTCACCAGGCATGTTTCGTGCAGGGCCTAATCCAGTAAATGTGCTCTGAGAATGTTTAACAGATTAGGCTCTCATAGCTGTTAGTCAGAAATACATAATTAGGTAGCTAACTAGTACCTAAATAACTGGGGTTCCTGAGATTTTTGCTGAAGCAAATTCCCCCTCCTCTTGACATTTTTTTCCCAATATTTTCAAAGGAATAAACATTTCTAGGAAAATTAATAATTTATAGTGAAGAGGATCCTAAGAAGAAAATGAAAGAAAAGTATTTTCTCTGCAAAAACTAGATGGCTGCATCTTGGGGAAAAAAGTGTTTCCAAAGTTATTGTGAAAAAATGACAGAAAATTACCAATCATCAAAGAGGATGTAGTTTCATGAAGCATTCTGCCCAGTTGGCGTCATTTTTCATTGAAAAGGAAACCATGTAAAATACCAATTAGTCCTCCACAAATTGGATAGTTGATGCTTGGCAGGGTTTGCAGACCTGAATCCACAGACTTCATCAACAGCACCACACAGAACTCTTTTATAGTTTTTCAGAGTCATGCGCGTGGATAGGCATATAAAATGTTACTTTGTCACTAGGTCCGTGGAAACTGCCAGTTGCACATTTTTCTCAGGACAGTTATAGGTAGCTAACCCTCTAGGGAAGAGGAATAAGAGGCAACTGTTGTGTTCAAGATGCAAGTAAATCTTTCCCCAACCAAAGAATCTAAGATGATCCTTAGATTTTAAATTCTTTAATCTATAATTTGGAAAAATTCTGTCCTGGTAAAGATACACACTGGTATGCTGCATGTATAGAAACACTTCCCATTATCAGCTGTGCTAAAAGCTTGTGTCTAATACAAACAAACTGGTGTTTAGGTATATATGTATTAATGTAAATGACAAAATTACCTTCAGTAAAGCGAGCACTGAAGCCCCTGTGCTGGGTGGCTGTATTAGAGTGCAGTCGGATGTACATCTGATTCTTGGAGGATATGATAGCAGGTGGATACTGTGTTCCACAGAGTTTTCTAAGCAGTGGTGATTCATTGCTAGGACCATCAAATACCTGTTATGAAAAGATCAGATGAAATATTTGGTTTCAATAGAAGTATTGAGAAGACTTTTATTTCATTCTCTCTCTTATGTTTCATACATTTTGATCCGATACAGCCCTTGTATGGGCAGTGCAAACAAACTGTGCATTGCCTATCTCAATTCTGTGGCCATTTCAAA
The DNA here is from genome assembly GCF_018691265.1 of Tyto alba. Classification (NCBI taxonomy): domain Eukaryota; kingdom Metazoa; phylum Chordata; class Aves; order Strigiformes; family Tytonidae; genus Tyto; species Tyto alba. The sequence continues at coordinate 19,173,642 of NW_024881313.1, forward strand.
AAAATGCATGTATTTCAGGCTGAAGCTACAGTAGCCTTTATAATAAAAACACATCAAGTAACCATCTTCCTTTGTGTGTATCTATCTGGTATGGAAGCAACTCTCCTTTAACAATCCAGATATCCCCATACATTTATTGTTTCCCATTAATGGTTAACATGAGTTCCCATGTAGCTTTTCTTCAGTTAAATCCTACATCTTGCCTCAGCAAAGACTTCTAAATTGGCCATAACATGCAACTAGTGCACCAGTGTGAGCTATGACTGTGTATAACAAGAGAAGACACTAGGATTATGGTTTTTAGATACGTATACCCAGCATCAAGAATCAGAGCCCATATATCTATGCTTTATAATAGGTTTAGGGTGCTGAATTACACACATATACACGAAGTGTTATTTAAACAGAGGGTAAAGAAAAGTTAAAAAAAAACGTAGGAAGAAAGTAAAGATGGGTTTACAAAACTTCACTTTTAATTTTACCACAAATGCCTGCCTTCTCTTTTTTTCCCCTTACAGCTGATAATTTTGTTTCCTTCCTCTCTGTTTCACAATCAGGAAGAGAAGGATATTGAGGTTAAAACCAATTAGTTTCTAGCTTAAGCAACATCAAATTATAACAAGATAAACCACAGAGAGAGAAAAATGGCCACAGTCTCAGAGTCCCCACTGATCTTCCCTAGCACTCTAGCAGATGTGATTTATTGCTGTTGTGTTTGGAGCCATGTGCCAGTCTCAGCGCCCTTGTGCCTGATTTCAGAAGTGATAAGCACTGCAGCCATAAGCACAGTTGCATGACCCACGGAGGAAGAGCCTTTGGGCTACTGGTCAGCAACAACAGTTGAATTCAGTTCCTGTTTCAGCATTAACGTCCTGCATTACCATAGGCATGTCATTTAATACAACGTGTGACTCAGCTTCCTATAGCAAAATGGAGAAAAATGTGGATAGGATGACTGGAAGATATTCAGGTGCTAGGATGTTCAAAGCTATATAAAAGCTCTCTTTGAGCAAAATAATGGCATTGGGTTAGAAGAAATGTACTTCTTATTGAGATTGTCTTCTTTTATTTCAAAATTACTCAAATCCCAGCAAGTCTGTGCAATGCAGCAACAATGAATGAAAAATTTCTAACTAGATTGTATAACACAATGCAATGTTTCTCCCTCCAGTAGCCAAAGGCCTTTGTGCATGTTAATGAAAAAAATATATAAAAACAGTAGCTGAGAGAAAGGTGATCTGTCTCAAATAAACCTCAGAGCTGAAAAACAAAGGACAAAGCTCTGCTTAATCTACTGACATACCCCACATAGCCAATTCTGTATTCATGAATTTGCCCTTGGGTCTGTAACACTAGATATCTGTGTGGGACCTTGAGACGGAGTATAAAGTGTACTGAAATGTCTGTAAAAATGAGTACCTGGTAAAGAGACCTAAAATATCCATCCATTCAACCTTTTCTTCTCTCTTGGCATCCTGCCACAATCAGCCCTTTAATACATAGTGTGCAGTGTTTATTCTTCCTCTGTACATATATTCTGTATATAAATCAGACTGCCTGGAGTTAAAAACCACAAACCATGGAACATGAAAAAAAGTAACAACTAACAAAATAACCCTTAGGAATTAATGGACTGTCTTTCCCTAGACAGTAGTGAGAGGATTTTATATCTGAATGCTAGAATTGAGAAGAAGCATTGCATTGACAGAGCACAGAGAGAGAGTCTGACTACAGTTCATGTAAACTGTTGGTTTTGATGGATCTGTGCCACTCTGCACAGCTGAGGATATGACCATTGACACATGGTCTGTTGTGAGACTCTAGTAGTTGAGCTTTCTCACTTGGTAAGACATTAAGGATGAGTAACGTAAGAGACTAAGTAGGCATTTCATTCCAAGAGCTTTCTGGAATAAAGTCTTTCTGTGGTAGTACTGGGAGAAGAGCATGAAGTCAGAGGAATGTTTTCTAAATCAAGTATATTTGCTGGTTTTGGGCAGCTTGCTTGAAGAATAGTACTGTTTCGTCTTTCAGAAACTGAGAAATGATTCCTAGCCTTTTCACTTGCTAAACAGCTGATTTAAGCAAGAGGTCAGCATAAGCATTAGTGAGATACAGCAGCAACTCTTAGGAGTTATGGTGGCTACAACTTAAGCTGGAACAGTAACACATGGGTATTTTATGGCTGCATCATTTTTGTTCACCTGTTATTTATTAACTTAAATTATTTTATAGGGAGGATCTCAGTCTTGAATCTAGATCAGAAACCACAATATTCACACACTAGTTCAGGAAAAAGTTGCATCTCTCTGCAGCTTCTTAAAGTTATTTTGAAAACACTTGAGAAATGCATTTCTGTGGCTGCATGAGTAATGGAAAATTATGTATCTGCTTACTTAAAAGCCAGGTTTTCATTTACAGTGTGCATAGCAGCAAGTTGCTCTTCTATTCCCTTTCCACAGTGAACATAACTGAGCGACTCATTGCCTTCTTGTTCAAATGTGTCCTGCATTTTGCAAAAGCACATGACAAAAATAAGATAATTTTTGTCTTCTGAGCCATAAAAATTCCACATATTTCTAGGTGTCCTCTCTTGTAAGATCCTCTCTGCCAGCTCCTGGAATAAATTAAGTCATACCTCCTCTCTAGCTCCCAGAGGCTTACATTTCTACACTCTTGTGTACTACTTGTTATGCTGCAACAGGAAAGAAAAATAACATTTACTTAATCAAAGCAACTGAAAAGAACAAATTATTTCTCCCTCCCATTTTCAGTGCCTGTGCTACAAGCACTACTTTCTGAGCCACGTACTCTTCAAGTCTCAAAATACTTGAAACTCTTTCTGATTTGCTTACATTCCTGGTGTAGCATCAGATACAACACTGGTTAAACACAGGGTAAAAGGAATTGGTGCGTTCATTATTTCTTTCCCTCTGTTTTCCTTCAAAGAAACAGATTTGTTTATTGTAAGATACTCTCCAGATAAAAATGGGCTGGTAGACAAAGAAAAATCAAAAATTTATTCCTTATGTATGGTGACAGTGACAGCAAAAACTGTTCTCAAAGATCATATGTTTTCTACAGAATATAACCAAGTTATATTTGAGACCAGAAAAAGTAAAAGCTATACATCCTTATTTAGCAGATGAAGAGATGCTCACCTGTTCTCCGAACAGATAAGATACAGAACCGAGGCATAGGAGCTGAGGAATCAACTAAATTTAGGCAGCTAAGTGAATGACGAATGTGTTTTTTGGTGACCTGAACTACTCTCTGTGCACTCCATCCATTGACTCTAGAGGGAGCTCAGGGCAGTAACACCGTGAGGTGCAGCTACAGGCTTAGAATTAATTTGGCTGAACCTAGATCTGTGCTCAGATTGACATGTGAAATCATTGAGCAGAATTGAAAAACGCACTGAGCTTTTTGGAGTTGCAGCATAGCCAAGCAGCCACAGACATGAGTATTTTCCCTCTTTCCGTTTTCCTCCCATAACAAATGTGCAATGGAAAACATTACAGGAAAAGAATACATTTTCATGTGTTCTCCATAGAAAGGAATTCATGGTAGAAACATTAAAAAAAAAAAAAATCTCGAGTCATAACACAGGGAAAAACTACTGTGTCTGGAAGGGGAAGGATGGAGGAAAAGGCCATTGGTACACTTAAGGGTGGAGGGGAGCCCCAAGAGAACTCAGAGAGCAAAAAAAAAAAAAAAAAAAAAAGGATAAGTAAAACTCCAAGAAACAGAAAAGGGTGGAACCACTGTCTTACTCATACACAGTAGTTGTTCCTATATTAGAGAGAAAAACAACTCACCAGCTTCCTTAGCTGCCCATATTTTCCATTTACGCAGATTTTGGAACACAATTCCTAAACCATTCACAGTCAGAGATGTACTTATATATTTCCAGGCACTTTCTGTCTTCATACACTGTTCTCCTATTACTGTGTGAGGCATATAGCAAGTCTTGGAATGACATGAATGCAAATCACATCCAGGTGTTGGTAACCAGAGATTTTTCTGCTTATTGGCATACCAGATAAAGAAACCCCACGTCCTTCTTGACCTGCTGGTGCCCCTACATTAGCACTGAAGAGCTCTTCCCTATCTCATGCCTCAGAGCCCTTCATTATCACTTGGCCTCAAATCAGCATTCTTCCTCATCCATTTTCAAACCACCCTCCACTTGGTGGGCAGTGATTGATGCCTGAATTAAATTTAAATCTCCTTCCCTGCTCATATTGCTGCTTCAATTGTGTTTGCACAGCTGGGGCTGACAGGCAACTTCCTCCTGCTCACCCACCTCCCCCCCAAAACCGGAAGCAAACAACAGATACTCATATGGCAATAGAGAAAAACGGGTGTCACTGCACTGCAACAGTCTGCAAACTCTGCTCATGTGAAGAGCTCTGTCAGCTGAAGGATTGATGCCTTTTGGTGATTAAAACCCCAGTGCCTATAAATACAGCTTATAAAGGTAATGAAAGTTGTTCCTGTAACTGCAAGGAGCTCACGGAGCTGAGTACTCTACAAAATATTTAGACAGGTACATATATCCATTGGCATCAGGTTTAAAAGAGACACTTGTATATCAGGTCTTTTCAGAATTTAGCCCTTAATTTGTAAATTTTTGGGGGGCATTTTTACCAGTACTGTCAATCCAGGTGGCCTGTGTTTCTGTCAGGTAATCTGATATTCTACTACTGTGTGATATCACAGAAGACTTGGAAATTTTTCCAATAGATTTTCCCTTTCAATGATCCCCTTGATGTAGTTAAACAAATACAATAGAAATAACCGTATTTCCCTAGGCTTCAAGACCAGAAAAAAATGAACAGTCATTGTACAAAGATGCTTTGTGGCCAAACGGAATCTACAGTCCTGCTCAGCAAAATGAGGACAAATTTCCTTTTTTCTGGTTGAGCACAAAAAAGTTTTACGAGGGAATGCTGTTAAAACTGATGCTGTTTTCAAAGGAGTCTCAGTTCCTGCCAAATCGAGTTCTCTGTGAATGATGGTTTATCAAGGACAGGAAAGGTGGATTTTGGGCTACAGCCACTGTGCTTTATCTGACTGGTACTGATCATGCATGCCTTTGTACTGACTGAAGTGCAATCTGACATCAAAGGTCAGGATTTCATGTCCCTGTTCCCAAAAGGCCAAGTGGAGATGTGGAGATTTCTTCATTGTTGTGCACTGATAGAGCAGCAATTTGAATTTCTGTGACATCAATAAAAGCTTAAAAACCAACATCAGTGTGAAGCTTTTAAGAGAGCAGCAGCTCTAACTAAGCAATTAAACAGACAGCTAAGGACCACCTGAATACACACTGCACACATAAAGAAAACCAGCCAGCCACAATTCCCTCTGGATGTAGACCTTCCTCTCTCCTCAGTTAGTAACAGGGTGTGGGCAATCTATTATATATGTGGGCAGAGCATCCTATGGCTTAGAGCAAGCTGTGGTAAACTGCACTATAAATGGGAAAGGGTCCCATTATAACAGCCATCTATGTGTGAGGCTATTGCTGCAGTACTAACTACAATTCACAACACCAAAAGGAAAAATGTAGTGCCAGGATGCAGCATGCACTGCTTTCAATAAAAGTTCCTTCCAGATATAAGTGGAAATCTGGAAGAATGCGGAAATGCATTTGTGAAGCCTGCTTCTTTGGTGAAGGGAACCAGATCGTAACTATTTAGCTGTAAATTTAAGACTTAGCTCATCAGTGAATAAATATGACCATGCAACTACCAGTCTGAAACCAACTGCAGCCTAGGTTGCACAGTAAACTTCCTCTTTTGAAAGCATTTCACCAGATTCATTAAGGAAACTTTTGAAATTTCTATTGTTACTTACTGCAACATGGTCATAGTTACATGAATGGTGATTTTCAGTGTCAAAATCCGTGAAATTCAATAGGACTCTGTGGCTGTAGTCAACTTGGATAATCCAAGAACAATCTGTGTTGTTGCTATAAGGTTGAGGATAGTTTGGAGAATGGATTTCCCCACTGGTAGCCTGGAAAACACCACCACAGCCTGAAAAAGACATTATCAGTTATATCACAAGCTCTCTTATGCTTAGTGAGATTCCACCTGTATTTTTAAACTAAGGGAAGAACACCTCTATCTTTATATTTCCTGCATTAAACTTTTGTAAGATGAGTGCTTCAATTGTTGAAGTGTTGTGTCTGCAATAAAAATCAATGGAAATTACTATCAGGAAAGTTTAACATTATCATTATTGGTGAATATGTAACAACAAATCTTGTGAGTAAAGTTTTTTCTAGCCTTAGGCTGATAGTAGATGTTGTAAAGGCTGAAGCATTAGTGCTGGTACTCCTCTATCCTAGATATTACAAAAGCAATCAAAAATATCATTCATATGAATGCCACAGACCTAGCATACTGCAAAAGAAATGACTAGGCCTAGCTGAGCATAGGGTTGGGAAAACCATTTCTGAAAATATCAAGACAGCTAGGAGCTCCACTTTCCCCATGAGCAGTACAACAATTACAAGCCTGAAGTTTCTACTTCTCTATCCATTCAGTTGAGGGCTTCCTGAGGACGCCACCCCCAGATATTTCTGACCAGAACAACTCCAGTGCTCATGAATAACTAAATAGCCTGGAATGATGGATCCTGTGCCAGAAGTGACAGGGCTTTCAATAGGAGTAGCACAAGCAAATGGACTTTTGTATGTTGTAAAGGGATGGAGGAGGGTGAGAAAAAGACATTGGGACTGCTATAGATGGAGGCAGCCTGCTGGAAGGATAAAAACTATAATGTTACTGTGTTCTGGTGAGTGGGTATTTTAGAGGCTAGAGGGGGGCTGGAGTACAACTGGCAAGGTGCTGTAAAGGGATGAGAAAGCTTCAGGGGGCCTAAGTAGAAACAAATAAGCTGCCAGATCTCAGAAGGGGATTAATTCAAAGGACTACTGTAGACTTCTTTTATTAAAAAAAAAATCTCGTACCTTTCTCATAACACTTGTGAGAATGGAGAAGTATAAACCCTGACAAACTAATGAACCAGTGTGCTTAATCAAGCAATACTGCACGAGTTAAAATCTGCTCTCCCCACTTTTTGTTGTAATTATTTTCCAATTGGCCTTTTCATAAGAACTCCCATGTAGAGACGTGTGGTTGGGTCTTTTATGCATGTCTCTTCTTTTACTGATTACCAATAAGGCTTTGAACAAATAATCACATGGGGAATGGATGAACCTTATGGAGTTCAAGTATTTACTAATCACTCCAAATATTTCTGGAGTCCAGCGAGTTCTCCAAGTTAAGCCACGTTCTCAGATATTTTTCACTTTACAGTTTAAACCAAAAGCATCATTCAGCTAATAAAGGATTCTATGTGGGTGAGTGGGTGGGGAGAACTGCTAGCATGCAACAGTTCTTTTCTGATCACAGGAACCTCTTGATTAATTATGAACAGAAGAAATACCAATAAGGTAGACTGTTACAAAATATGTAAATAGGCCTAGATTTCAGTTAATCAGACAATTTTTCCCTCTGTGTGTTTTTTAGCATCTCATAAGTGTTACCAAATCCAGCAACACCCAAAGTCTCCTTCAGTTTTCAGTTGTATGCTGTTTGACTACTTTAAATGCTTGCATGGCTGATCCATGATTCTCAGACTTCCTGAATTTCTCCTAGTATTAATCAGCATACTCACCACCCAGATTTTCTTGCCAGGAAGCATTAAAACCTCTCCCTGTCACTTCTGCATCTGTCTTGAAAAGGACAACAGCTGAATTGCCAGTAGTAGAGATTCGCAGCGGGTTCTGTGCTGATCTTGAAGCACACAGCTGGGCTAGTCTAGGAGAGAGGAAATCAGGGCCACCATAGACCTAGAAACAGAAGAAACACTGTCAAAGTTTTTCAAAGAGACTGACACACAGAATGGATGAGAACTGTTTAGCTAGGAAGAAAAAAATAAATCTGAAAATCTTGAAATGATTCCACATTTTGAAATGTAAAGTAGCTAATAAAGTTATTTTCTCTGCAGGTTTACTTGGTATCTGAACCACCTGCACAAGTATGAAATTCTAGACGATTTCAAAACAGCCTTGCATTAAATAAGAATCTTCTGCTTTGGGGATTTTGCCACATTCTCTTCCCCAATCCCTCCAGGGTTAGCACTTTGTTTCTGCGGGGATTATAAAAACAGATTTTTGTCTGTGTGCTTCTGCAAATAAACTGCATCTCTGCAGGAACTTGTGCTGATATTTTGCACCCTGTATGTTTAAAGGTACAGTTTAGACTGATTGAAATTTGGGCTAGATTTCATAACTCTTTCCGATTAAACAAAAAACATTGCAATTTTATTGACTTCAATGGCAGAATCAACATCCAAACTATGGGATTTTGGTCAAGTAAACCACATTTTAATAATAGTCTTCAAACAAGCATATATCTCATACATATTTCCCACAGAAGACAGGTTTTGACTTTAAGAGTAATTATTTCACACTCAGAAGAGTATGCCTCAGGCAGGTATAAACCAGAAAATCACTACTCTCTTAAACATCATCATCAGTACTATGTACTTTATAATGCATTTTTAAATCAGTTCGAGTTAGATGGCAGTGCTGAAGCTTTGTTATTCCTGTTTCTTGTTTTCCAAAAGTGACGTGTGATTTTAGTCTGAATCCATTTATAACTTGTGGAACTAGTTCACCTTTCTTAGTCTTCCCTCTCAAAACTGAAGAATATACACATACTCAGTGCAATTTTCAAAACCAGACATGTGATTTTGGCGCCTAGTCCATTCAATGACTGAATTTTCTTGGCTTCTTGCATGCTAATGAAATGCCACCTGATATTAAGGGTATCCCACCTTCCATTGGTATGTCCCTGGTAGGACGGCAGCTGCAAAAGTCAGTTTGACAGTAACCTCAACTGTGAAAACTGTTAAAGAGATACACCAAATAAAGAGTGTGCTATTGTCTTTCAGCAACTGAACTAGCAAAAGATAGATTCCCATTTTATCAGCATATTGTATATATATTTATATATAATGTATGTGTCATTATGTATAAATCCTGAAGCTAAACTAGAGAATGACAGGTTCTATCAACAAAACCAGGGAATATGAAAATAAGGCAAGAAATCCTATCAGGATTATTACACCAGTAGCATCTCAAGTCTGCTCCAATATTTTATTAGGCTAGTAAACATCAAAAAGGTCAAAAAAATCAATCCATGAATCTTTCTCAGAAAGTAGCAGTACTACAAGAACCAACCTTCTACATGGCCCTTTTGCCTCTGATCTCTTCTTTGAGGAGAAACTCAGTATTTTAATAAGTTCTGCCAGATACTTTTTAACCTCAGAAGTAGTTTGGGTTCTATCCAAGCTAAATAACCAATCAAGTCTTACAAACAGCTGAGCTAGTCCCACCACCTCCCCAGGGCTAAATGTAGTGCATTGCTACATAATTTGATTGATTGTGTGCTCCCTAACTGCTTGCAGTGCCTGACACTACTCTGTCGTTAGAGGTATAAGTGAAAGAACTTTTTTTTAACTGGAAAAAATAGTTGCAGGGTAATGTGAGACCTCAGAAGCTGAAACTTGCATCCCCAGAAGAAATAAGGAATTAATTTTTTTATAAACATCATAGTCTGTTAGATGTTCAGAAGACTGTATTTTGTTTTAGTGGCTGATTATACAGGCGTAATAGCTTAAACATTTCAATTTTGACTGAGACAGCACTTTTTTTGCATTCTGCAGGGAGGCTGTATGACTTGAATGGATAATGGTTCCTCTGTCCCATTGATCGTCTCAAGGCATTCAAGAGAAGTGGGAATGGATGAAATCACAGCTCAGATTAAGAATCTGTAATGAAGCAGCCAAAGTCTGGGGAACAAGCATGTTTGTCCACTGGAAGCTGTGTGTCTTCAGCAAAATCTTACTGCTTGGCTGCTTGTGAGGCCCAATGACAGCTGCGTTTGTCAGAAGTCTGTTCAAAATGTGAATTCTAAAATGTGTTTGTGGTATACTCCCTGAGTCAGAGCCACAGCATGAGATCTAGCAGGAGCACATGCTCTTAATCATCTGAATCAGGCCAGAGAAGCTATGTGGCAGAGGAAACAGCAGGAGTTTCTAATATGCATCTAATAAGCATCATGGCCCAGCCTCTCACATCATCCCTGGTGCTCCCTGAGGCCATCTGCGCACCATGGGAGGGGGACTAAACCCAGCTCTGACATAAATCCTGCTGATTTCTGTAGTATTACCTCAGAAGTGAACTTGGCCCAAGATGAACACTTACAGTTGACTTGCTGGAAGAGAATTAAGGATGGGGAAGAAATACTGATAGAAATCTGAGGTTTGTGGGTCTCCTTTACATTGTTAATTGTTCGGTAACGGCCTTCTGCACAGTTTCAAAATAAAAAGCACAGTCAAAGGCATGCTCTTTACAGCTAGGAGTGTATTTTCTTTTCTCCTTTATGCCAGTTCAATTAATCAGATGCTTTCACAAGGGATGGAACAAAAACAAGTTAGAGCGTTTCCATGACAAAAAACAATAAAATGTTACTTTTGGCTACAAAAAGGAAAACCAATAGTTACCACATGAAAAAAGAAGAGGGAAAAGAGAATGGATGGAAAGAATGAATTCCAGGGTGTGGTTCAGAGTCACAGAATGTCCAAACTGCAAACAGATACAAATAAAAATAAAAACATTTAGTCTGACCAGAGCACCTGATCCAGAGATAAAATGATGTTGGATGGCATAGCGGGGATGTGGGACACTGCCATAAAGCCCATGGTTTTAATCTGTTCTTATCATTTGCTTCTGCCCCGTTAGCTCCATTTATTGTTAACAGTCAGCATTCCAGAGTTATGAGCAACAGAAAGTTGTTTTTATGTGGTCAGTCAACTTCATGACACAGATTTTCTGGGAATAAAACTGATCCCTGTTCAGATATAACTGCCAGCAAAGAGGGAGCCTGCCTTTGACAGAGAATTAAGAATGATGGTAATACTTGATGTTGCTTTATATTTAAATGAGAAGACCAGAGCATCTACTAAAGACTTAGAAGTGCAATAGATTGACAGGATTCCTTCCTTTTCAGCTCAGAGCTACATCTTTCTGTAGCAAAATATATTTATAGTTTACGAAAATCTGGTCAGTGTTAAGGAAAAGATGTCATAATTTAACAAAGCAGACATGGTCATTTTTCTCTATGTATGTACTTTCAGTAGAAGACATTTTGAAAGCATTTTTAGCTTTCCTTTTGTTCAAAATGATGGCTTCTATTTCCATGAAACATTTCTAGAAAACATCTTTAAGAACAATTTAAGATTTGTTTCTGGATGTTTATAAAAGGAATGGAATCTGATGGGGAAGAGAGAAAGAGTGCAACAGTGTCATAAAAGAAACAAGGAGAAGGATTAAAGGAGAATATGTCAAATGCTTGAGCATGCAGAAGCCATGGGCGGAACTTAAGAGTTCCACACACAAAATTTTTGTGTAACTATTATAGCACAGTCTTGGTGAAACATATGGCAGGACTGGGATACTGACATGGAAGTGACAGCTTGTTTAGGAGCCACTGTCACAGCAAAGGGAAGGGAGACAGTTACTACATTTTACAAAAACAAATATGCTTCAGAAATATGTGCAAGAAAGAAATATTCAAGAAACTGTGGGATAAAAATGAAGTTAGAAGAAAAGGTGATGCAATGGGAAAGATCTCTTAGAATTTTCCTACAATTCTCTGCCAGGTTGAAGGGGTGACGTTTCTAAGCAAAAGCTAAACGCATCCAGGTGAGCAAGTTTTGTTATGACTGGGGAATTTTTATTGCAAGGTAATATACTTTGGGAAAGCAACAGAAGAGAACACAATTTATTGCAATGTTCTAAAGACAGCTTCTTATTTCAGAGTAGAGAGAGTTAATGGGACAGGGAGGGACAGCAGGGTGAAGAGCTACTTTAGTACTGATTTTTACTTCCTATTAAAACTGGAAAGTTATTTGTCTTGAAAGAAAACAGGAAGTGGTAGAACTCACTATTCAGAGATAAGGAAAAAGTGAAATCAGAATAACTATGACAAAAAGCAGACTTCAAATCCTGAAGAATTGATAGACAGGATACTCTTGGGGAGATAATGTGAGAGTGAAAAAAGTTTGGAACCTTAGTGATCACTGAAACACACTACGTCAAAGGCACACCAAAAAGTGTTAGTCTTTTCTAACACTTTTTAAACTTTTGTGTGTGTGGTATTCAGCCTGGACACATGTAGACAACTATAGGAAAGAAGATGACAAGATAGAGCAGCTCTTGAAAATGGTTAACCATGTTCTTTTGTTTCCCCATTAAGTCTGAGTCATCCTTCATTCTCTGCAGAGTATATCAGTCATGCTGTGATTGTGTAATTTTATAATAAAAGCAAGAAAATATGTATGTGGCAAGGTACATAAAGCTCCACCAAACGCCTGAAGTTTGGCAGGGGAAGCTGTTTGCTGCCAGGCAGAACCTCTGATATTGCACTAAGACATGAATCAATTTTCCCCAGTAAGTTAATTTATGTTAGGTTATCTGTCAGCAGATCAGAGACAGGTGTTGGGAACTGGATGAGCCAAGGTCAGGAGACAAGTAACTCAGAGGCACCCCAATTCTGAGAATAGGAAGGCAGGGAAGTTCAAATAGCAAGGTAGGCATCTGTGCTGTTGAATGAGTAAGGCTGGAAAGAAGTAAAGGATAGCAACTGAAGTTTGAAATGGTAAAGAAAGAAAAACAAAACCTAAGGTGAATACCTTCCTCAGGGATATAAAATAGCAAACTGTAGGATCCTCTTACCTTCTTTAATCAGTCTGTGGCTGGCAACCCACTGACTGGTTTTAGGCCAGCACCCCCACTAGTCAGAGTTGTCAAGCAAATGTTTGCCACCCATCTGTACTCTTACTGGATCATGATCATTCCTGGGTGACCACCTGCAGATGTAGGCATTGTCCTTGCACTATTTAACAAATGGTCAACCACAGCAGACTTGGATTTTCTAGCTGTTTAATGGATTCCTCTGGGCATCAGAGGCATTACTGAAGCTTACAGGCAGATTAGCTCTAGTCTAGTCATTTTAGGCACAAACAACAATGAGGCTGCAATACAACAGACTTCATCAATACCCAAACCAACCAAGACAGGTCACTTACAGGCACTGGTGTCAGCAGTGTGACATACAGTCATACTTGCCAATGCTACTGATGGGGAAGTCATGGAAAAACTTCCTTACACCCACATCCTACAGAAGTCCCAATGGATTCTCACATACTCAAAGCACCGTGTCCATTTGGTCAAGACTTCTATTTCATTGCTAAGCTAGGAAAGCCTGTTTACGAGCCAGAAATCTGGAGTTAAGTTATACATCTCTTCTACTCATACAAATGCTTAGCAATCATCTATCTGGCAACTGTGCATTTAGGACCTGCTTTGTGATGTGGGTTAAGTCTTCCAGGAATATTGCTGGTGAGTGTGTGTTAAGGACCACAGGCTGGAGAAATCAAAGCTACAGAGGTGAGAATACGCAGCAGTGACTTTGTGTAGGTGCTGGACAGAAAGCTGTCTAGCTGTATGCCAGTCACACATCACATTACCAAGGAGAAGAGGAGAAGAAAGGCCCCAGCAGAGTGGTACAAGATCTCTTAATCAATCTTTTGGTTTCATTACAAAAACATTCAAATGTCACCCATGTATTAACATCAGAAGACCCAACAACTGTACATCCATTAGTGATCTCAAATGTCTCTAGTGAAAGCGATCTAGAAACTCTCTACTTCTAAAGAGTTTCTTCCTGAAATTATTTCCTTTTTCCTGCACTGGAAGTCTATTCAAATATGTTAGCTGGGATTGGTCAACTGGCTGCTTCCCAACATGAGCACAATGATGTCATATATAACAGGACCATCCAGTCTTATGGGTCTCTTAATGGTCAGTAAACCCTTAGAAAGGTCCCTTTTCTTCTTGTTCCACCACCCTAAGCTGACTAGGACACTGGCTCTTTTATTATTTTTTTTCTGAGTACACAGATTCTTCATAGTTTTCAGTGATCAGGGTTATAAACCTCTGCTCTTCCTTGGAAGGTCCTACACAATGTCTCACCTTAGTTATCCCCCCAGTCATCCTTTACATCAGGAAATTTTATCTTCATGGTACAGCACCCCCACTTAGTTCTTTGTAGAAAGTGGACTTTTTAACACTGCGTTTTTCAAAGCAGTCTTGTCTCTTGTTAGGAAGTGTATAGTACCTAGCATCATTATTGATTAAGGTATACAGACACCACCAAAGCCGTAAAAGCAAAAAACCAGTAAGAGCATTGTGGCTTCTGTGACAACATTTGTGGAACATAACTGTAACCACAGCAGAAATGGGAAATTGCAGTAGAATTGTTTGTTCTGATCCTGCAGTTCTTGAGATTATCTGCCCCAGACAGAAAAGCATGTAACTTGTGTATTTTTGAAGAGTAAATCTAATGTTCTTACCTCCAAACCAAGATAGTTGCAGTTTGGGTGATATTCAACGTCGAATTCCTCAATGGTGAGTTGGATGCTGCTACCAGGCGCTGTGTGAATGTACCAGATGCATTCTCTATTGCTTGGGTATCTGTTGGGGTACCCAGGGCTGTGAAATGAACCTGAAGGGCCAGAGAGTTCTCCACCACAACCTGACAACACAGCAAAGCAGTCCATCAGTGAGGGGCTCTTGAAAAACTCACCAACAGCTCTGCAATGAAGACAGGATTAGCACCCATTTAATGAACAAATGTGTATACTGGGCTTGAGGGTCTGCTCTAACACAGGGAACCAAGCTCTAGCAGGGAAGAGAAACTCAGGAATGGCAGGCTGGACCTGCTGGCACTGCCTGTACAATAAGCAGCTCACCTCCTGTTTTGGCATGTTTCTTGCCATACTGCTTTGACAAATGAAGAAACTGAGACACAGAGCAAAAAAAGTGACATTTTTTGTATTGGCCTCTAACTTTGGTCAGTTCTAGAAAGCTGAATCAGATCCATCCTCAGCTGTGACTGACCTCAACTAATACACAAACTAAGTTATCATGGGGAGGGCTTCCTATTGTTGTAAAAATGCCATTTCCCACTGCTTTAGAAATCATAAAATTAAAGACAATGCAATTTCCCTCAGCCCACTGAGCATGATTACAAGCTGCCAAGTCACAGTGGATAAACTGGCTTTCTGACATTTGGTGCGTTTAATGTTCTTTTTTATTGAATTGTGACTGTGCAATTGTAAGATATGCCATGTTTGAAAAGTTATGTATTTTCTTTTCAGATAAGACATTATTGTCCTAACTTCATGCCCCAACTCCTTATGTGATTAAGTTCTTACCTATTATGAGCTAGATTTAGGGGGAGAAAAAAAAAAGAAAAAAAAAAAAAAAGGCAGAACAATGGATCAAATGCAGGCTGTGATTTGACAGCACAAAGCAGATGGGCACCTGAGACTGCAGTTTTATCATTGCTTTATGGAGATGTGGCAACTGCTGCACTTGCCTCCTTTTGTTGAGTTCCCAGGAAGACACTCTCCCTGACCCAGTCCCTTGGTGCAGGTGTCAGCAGGGTGGGAAGGCACAACAGCCCTTCCCAGTGTCAGGGCAGATTTAGATCAGCTACATTCATGGTATAAACCTCACCTTTAGAGAAGCCAACAGGGCTGCTGTGTGCCTGTCACATGCAGAAAGCAAGAGAATTGTGTGTTCAATTTGATCTTTTATGTGTGTCACTCTGGCTTGAAGCAGCATTTTTTTTCCTCTCTACATTCCAAGCCTCCAGGTGCTTCATTTAGGCACTAGCTAATCTTCTGCTTACACAGCTTTTGTGGGGTCACTCGAGCTTTGTAAGTAAAGGCCACACTCCATCAATCTCTTTGGCTTCATCTCCAGAGGGAAGGTTCTGGCAAAAAAAGCCCTGAAATACTCAATAAAACCACCTAACAAACCATGAGCTCTATATTCCCAGAGGCAAATACTGCAGTGTGTCAGAAGTGCTAAATAGCGTATGTATCAGAACTTTTAGTTACAGGAGGTGTTTTATAACATAAACCAAATAAACTTCCCCTCTGACCGGCTCAACTAATCCATGCAGATGTGTAAAACTCCCCTAAACTCCATTAAGTCTATGCATAATTTGCAGTTTGAACTAGGTATCTTTGACCGTTGTTCTGCTTAACATTTTTTTTCCTTCAGGAAGAGGATCTTCAATTAAATGCAAATACTTTCCTCCACACCTTCTGTGACAAACTTTTGGTTATTGAAGGGCGGCTGCTAAGCCCCACAAGCATTTGCCATCATCTCTACCACGGGGTCTTCCAGATCCTCACTGAAAACTTGAGTTTGGCTCTGCCACAGTTGGCTGTAGGACTTTTTGGACTGCAAAATACCATTCTACGAGAGGAAAGAGCAGCATGTCTGAAAGGCAACAATGCCATAAGAAGCCTTTTAAAATTAGAAAAGAGACATCTAAATGCAGATGTGAGGAAGACTCCAGTTGTGCCAGCAATGTAACACAGATCTCTACCAGCCCATCACCCAGTACTCACCAGAAAACCACCTTTTAAACACAAGAATTCCCACAACTGAACAGTAGTTAAATATAACCCAGTACAGCCTTTACATAGCTGAGGTTGACCTCACAGGTGAATTGGCAGGGGCTTAGCTCTTCTCCCTTTTTCCCCACCTTGCTGCACATGATGGTCCATAACCCTGAGGTGGTTTGCCCTGCAGCCACAAAGCTACATTGTCAAGCTACCGGATGTCTCAGTCGAGGAGTAAAAGAAGCTTTTAAGTGTGTTTGAAACCAATCCTGCCTTTGGTCCCTCTGGAGAAAGAAACATAAAAAGGTAGTGCACTTACTTCCCTGAAGCCTGCCAGCACTGGTGGGTAAATGTTAAACCCCTGAAACTTTGATATTCATGAACATTTCAGCAGAGACACAAAGAGGAAGAAAGCTTCAGTGTAGCCCACCACCTAATTTTTTTTTTTGCCAGTGCCATCGGAAAATGGCCTAATTTTCCTCAAAAGAAACCAGGTCCTTGGGTTTTTACAACTGGAGGAAAAAAAGGAGTCAGCAGTGGGGGAGCCTTGCAGCTGAATTTGCAGGGTGAGTTACTCTCTTTTCCCTCAGCAGCAGGAATGACACGGCCACTGAGGACAGACTTCAGGAGGGGAAAGCCACCTCGCCAGTTTGGGAAACAGAAAGATTTCTCAACAAACAAACTAGATGGCTCGGCTCCTGAGGGGGTGGGAACGGGGAGGCAGGGGAGTTTCAGCAGGCAAGAACAAAGCCAATTGCTATTTATCTCAGCCTGAAGAAAGCTGGGAACATTTTAAAACTAAACAGGCAGCTATGACTCAGCTTCTCCTACTAAGAGTTTCCTGATAGCCAAAGACATGGTTTTTATTTAAATTCAAAATGGCTCAGATGAGTGGAAAGCTTGCGTGCAGCACTTTCAGGCACAGACCTTTCTTTCTATGCAGCCCTTGCAGGTAGCATTCAGATTACTCATGCTCCCTCTCCAGAGTGGTTTATATTTTCTCTGAACTCAATCGAGATTCTCTGGATGAGGTATGTGAAGCACATGAATAAGAATGTCAAACTGTTGTTAATGTGCCATTTCTTTTCTTCCAACTACAAATGTTCCCAGAAAAGGCTTTTTATTAAAAGAGCAGTGACTCTTCCTAAGTGCTCCACTAAAATGGAGGTAAAGTTTAGATCTCTGATTCATTTCTTATAATGAATGTGCTGAACTCATGTTGCCAATCATTTATTAATTGTTTGCAAACATATCGGAAATTGCTTGAGTTTATGCCTAAGTATCACAGACTAATAGCTGAAAAAAGGACTCACAGATTTTTTGCAAATACGTGAACTTCACATCTTAAGTATTTTGACTGACCTGCATATGCAAGCAGAAACCTCCATATCAGAGCAGAAACATACTCTCTGGCCAGAAAGTATATATACTAAATTTCTGCTTGTATATGGATGAGGTCAGAATCAGTTTTGTTGTGCTTTTTTGAAAATATAGATGTTAGATGATTTTAACAAAGTATTTACAGAAATACTTAAGAGATTAAAATAAATGCTCCTGCCTTTAAACGTACTTCCTACATCTGTGGAACACTAAAATAAGGAAAAACTCAAAAAATTACAGAAAAACTGTTTGAAATGCTTACAAACTATTTGTGTGAAAGATTTGTCCAGCCTCAGAATTAAAAAAAAAAAAAAAAAAAAAGTCCAGGAATACTGTTTCAAAATGAGAAGCAAACTTTGATTCACCAACTTTTCAGCTTGTATTTTGGTTCCTGGAATACTATAGGTCCTTACTATTCACAAACTTTTTGTCTTGAATATTTTAAAAAGATGAATTTAGAATTTGAACCCTGATCTGTTCAGTGTCTTCCCCATTTTTATTAGCCACAAAACTCTTGAAGCATTATTTCTTTCTCTGATTGGATCACAGATACAAGCCATGAAGGAAAACTAAACTCTAAGTATTTTTCATATTATTTGTGCATTACCTATGAAGACAGATTCCCTGCCTTAAGATGCTTATATTAGGCTTTGAAATCTGCCTTGGCAGATACTTAAAATAATCAGAAAAGAAATCAAACAAATTACATTCATATGAATAGTGTTCAGGCTGAAGATGTAGATGTAGGTGCAGATGCTTACTTATAAATATAAATATATGAATATATGTGAATATATGTATGGATTTTGCATTTAAAAGGAAAACTTCAGGAGAAATGCCAGCCCTGTTTTTTTGAAGCATGAATTTGTATGTACCGTATCCCTTTCCTATTTTTTGAGCAGCTAAGAAATACATTTTAATTTAACCTGGGATGTAATTTCCATACAAAAGTAGCCTGCCTACTTTATTAAGATATTGAAATAGGAAAAGTTTAAATGATGATATAATCGTCTCAGCTAATTAGACTTCTTCCATCTTTGGCATCACCATTAAATGAATACAAACCTCCCAATGTTTACTTTTGTTGGCAAACATCAGATTAGAGTTCGCTTCTATTCAAATAAATTGAATTTGTGCTGTTTATGGCAACAAAGTAAAAAAGATTTGGTCTTTAGGGGTAAATAAAAATGCCAAAGCAGTACCTATAAATTGCTGCATGACTTCAGCTCTCGCTAAAATAACAGTGAATAATCTGAAACCATTCTGTTCCTAGTGAAACATCTTTAAAAGCTTTTCTCAGCACAAAAATACACAGTCTTGCTGTATGTGGACAAATACACAGACAGCTGCACGGTGGAAAAGTTTCTTGCAGCTGAACTGCATACAGCATATGCTCAGTTTGTGCAGACCTCCTTGCAGTCATTTTGGAAACTTCAGTCCTACAGTTAAACTAGGAAAAAAATGGGATGGGAGGTACTCACTTAGTAGTGTAAAGGTCTTGGAATTCCCCTGATAAATGCTTAAAACAACTACCTAGCCTGGTGTTAGTTGCCAGGAAATCAGACAACAAATAGAAAGCTCAGGAAACATGTATGTAGTGTCTTTGCTTTCTTCTGGCTAAAATCTAACTAGTCATTGAAGATTGTGCAAGGGATGATTTACAGATCTTTCCATATTACTGCCTGTCTGGTTAGCAGATGGTCTTCATTAACCAAAGAAGAATCCCTATTCTCATAAATAATTATAGCTGAATAGAGAAGTAGTAATCTGTGGAAACCTCTATTATTTGCAAGGTTTTCAGATTTATTCATGGGTATGTTTTAGCCACATGCTAGAAAAATCCCTTCCATAAAGTTTAAAGTGAACTGGCACAGTTCCTGTAAAATCAGAGTTAGGGAAATTAAAGGATTCAGAGTTGTTCCATTTGTTGTGCTCATGGTGAAATACTTCAGTAGACATTGACTGACTCTAGCTGCAAGGAGCAT
Organism: Tyto alba; assembly: GCF_018691265.1. NCBI lineage: Eukaryota > Metazoa > Chordata > Aves > Strigiformes > Tytonidae > Tyto > Tyto alba. The sequence goes on from NW_024881313.1 coordinate 19,193,570, forward strand.
ATAGTATGAACATTTGCCTGTACTTCACTAATACTTGCATGAAGTATAACTTGGATTTGATTCTGAAATCATTTGCTCTCTTGAGTAGGTTTAGTTCATAGAATATTATCCAATGGAGCAAGTGGGATAATTTTTGTGATGTGGGTTTATGCAAGAGAGTAAAAATTCAAGTGAGAAACTGTTTGGTATATTTTTTTTCTTTCTGATCTGTTAATCAGTTCTGTAGCTTTGATTAGTATTGTTTTATCAGTCTCATGAATTCTGGTATTTTCTTTAATATGTTCTAATCTGAAATCAGTAAGATGGATAATAAATAGACTACTAGGACCCAAAGACATAAAGGCAAATTTAGGCTTTTAAACAGGAGCTGAATCCTTGAAGATGCTGAATGGCCACAGTTCCCATATCAGCTGCCAGTGTTCACTGTTAAAAAAAAAAAAAAGCCACTTTCTAGCTCTCAGACACTGATTGAACTGTTCAGCAATAAGCATTTTAAGAAAATTTTGGCCCTTATTCCTATATGTTAGTTTGGAGGGTGGGGGAAGGTCCAGCTTGCTGAAGAAACAGAAATTAATTCATCCTTAGCTCTCACAGGGAACATGTCTGTATTTTAATAGCCAGACTGCAATATAAAAAGCCTGCTGTTAACATAGTAGCACCCACAACTCAAAACAACTGCTCAGGACTTCAAAAGATCAGACCCTGTGCAGCCTTAGACTCAATGTGACACATAAAACACTGAAAAGGAATAGTAGTTTTTAAGAACTGAACAGAGGCTTCACAACAAATCAACAACAGAGCTATGATTCAGGTTTAAGAAATCCTCATTGCACTGCAAAGCAATGTTCTCTCCAGCAATCCTCATGGATGCCTGGCAAAAGTCTGCAGTGAATGGCTTCTTCATCCTAATCTAATCTCTGTTGCTGTTATGCTTCCCTGAAGAACTAACAAACTATTTCACATTTTATCAGACACATATACTGAAAACCCCAGTCTTTAGTTATTATTTTTAATATTTTTAATATTTTTCATCTCCTTGAAAATACAGACCTAGACTAATTAAAACCTTTCTTCTCATGAACCAGGTGGCTTTCTCCACACCTTGTCCATCAATCATCTTAGGGAAATCCAACAGAGAGAAGATGATGGTGAAGGAAAATAGAAATACAATACTTTGGGACTACGTAATTCTTTTCTCAGTAGTGTGCTTTGCTTCTTTTTTAAAAGGGGAATTAACGTGCCACAGAAAACAGAATGGTGGGCTTAAACTTTGACTATGCTGAGAAGAGCCAATTGAATTCGTAAGATCTACTGACAGTCAAGCAGCCAAATGAGTAAGATTCCAATGAAATGCAGATGTATATATAAAGCAGTCAGCTCTTACATGCACACTGCTTAATAAGGTAAGTGATGGGTCTAGGAAATACCTCTCTTCTCAGATAGTGACAGTTGTCACTGGTGTAATTTTGCACTGAGAAATCTTTGCCATTTTGGCCTCCTTTTTTTTTTTTTTTTTTTTTTTTAAGGAAAGCAATTCAATTGGCATGCCATCTTTGCAATATCCAGACTGTTACCAGGAGTTTGTTCCTTCTCAAAGGGCCAATATATGCCCCAAAATACATTTGCCTATATTAAACTTCCTAATAAACAGCACAAGTGAAATGACCACCTTGCAGATTTGAGCTTTCCTCTAGTGAATAATCCTCCTGAGGCCTTGGCTACAGAAAAAAAAACATTAGTGATTTAGCTGAATCAATTCTAAGACCAGTGTCATCAGTGAAGGCCCCTTAGATAAACAGTGTTATTTCAGAACCACAACCACTTTGAAATTAAATTCTTTGCACTACAGCTTTTCATCCAAGTTAAAATCACATAGGACACTTTTAAGCATAAATAACACCATTCTCCTAAGATCAGTTACTAATTCTGTCTTTGGGAAAGCCTAAAGGCTGGGTTTCCTTTAGTAACTCAGATCGGCAACTCAGCAACTGAAAAGCAGTGCCTCAGCCACTAGAAAGATCAGATGCAAATGTTTCAAGTCAAAACACTTCAAAATTGTGTTGTGCATGGCAGGAGGGGCTCTTCATGTCAGTTATCAGTGAGGTAAGCGTTTAGCTTTTTATGATCACTCATAACTGCAAGCAAAGCTGCCAGAAAGAGTGTCTCAAGCGAACTGTATCAGGCGCATGGTGGCAAACTGAAGTACTGCTCTCTTTTATCAACAAACCATGTGAATGTCCTTGATATATGTCTCATAGACGCTTCACAACTGCCAGTTAAGGAGCACACGGGCAGCCTGAGAAATAGTTCACAGCAGCTTGAGCTCTACAGCACACATTTGTCAGTTGAGCAGAAGTAAAAGTTCTTCTCTCAGCAATATATATAGCCCTGTTATTTCCTTGTCAGGTGAGACATTACCAGATCCAGGTTTAGATTCTCTTAGGCATTTGCCCTCAGGCAAGAGGGGACCCAAATGCTTCACTGTGATATACCCAACTCAAAGGCTGCATCTTCTGATGAGTTCCCCTAGATGAGGAGACTTTCTCCAGGGAGCTTTTTTTGTGCATTTGAAAGATTTTCAGAAGGGAGAAACAAATATAGAATCCCAACCACAGGAACATAATCTAATTTTATCCAGTCTAGGGCAACAGTATATGCTCAGACAACATAGCCACCAAGGGTAAGAGGAATACCCATAGTAATGCATGACAGCAATGGAGAAAAAAAGGAAGTGCCTGCAATGAACAAAAAGATGACAACTGTGGTCAGCTCTGGAGGAACTTGCACTCCTATTGCAGGCTGTCAGGAGTCACAGCTGTGACGTTTGGAGCCAGCAAGGACATTCCCTAGGAGCCAGCCCTATCTGAACCCACAGATCCTGCTCGGTTGCTTAGACACAGCTCCACATTAGCAGTCTGGGCCCTTTGCAGCTTTAGGACACAGCTTAGCGTTTGGGAATTAAGAGAGAGGCAGTGCTGTCTGAGAGAAGTGAATGTGTCAGTGCAGAAAATGAGTGCAGGGAGGTGGGTGGGAGAGGGCTGGAGAGTCCAGGAAATGTTTGGATGGAGATGTGGAGGGAAAGCGCAAGTGTGCTCACCACGCAGGGAGATTCTAGAAAGCTTTGAGAGCTTTAGAAAAGCAAGTTAACCCAGCACCATGGCTACTGTATGGAGCTGATGTCATCTGGCTGTGCATAAAAGCCTCCACTTCTTCTTTTGTGCAGTCCCAGAATGACATCACCTCGAAGCACAAGAGCGTACCTTTGTGCTGCAGCACTTCCCCTGCTGGCTCCTGCCACACATCTCCTTCCTCCCGCATATGTCCCTCCTTTGCCCAGAAATGCTCCTTGACCTCTGCTGAATGCAAAACACCACTGTCTAGTTGACGAGAGCCCTCTGGGAGCTCACAAACACTAGCAGTCTGTGGTAGCACAGTGGAGCTCCCATTCAAACAATGTATAGCATGCCGTACACCTCAGCAACCCGCAGTGGGGCCTCTGCAGCCGATTTCAGCTGCTTTACAATGCTGTCAAAGCTGAATGGTGTGAAGTGATTAGACAGACAGGGCAACTGTGGTGATTTAATTATTTTCAGGGTTGGATCCTCTTTGATGGGATGTACAACGGCACATGATTTAATCTTGTTACAGTCCAATATTGCTGTTAAGTAAGCTGAGTGAAAAAGTTGCATTTGTAGCCTCACTTGTGAAGAAACTGCAAACATAGTTTGCAGTTGTACAGTCATTAACAGATTTGTTTATAATTGGTGTACATGCTTGCCTATTTAATAAGGCCTGTGACAGTCTTCGTGACATGCAAGAACAAGAGAAAAAACACCCAAGGCACATCCTGGCCAATGTTATTTCATGCAGAGAAAGGGCAGGGGGGAGCAGCTGGAAGTGAACACAGTACCTAAGAAAACAAGCACCATTAAATAAAAATAGAGAGAAACCTGCACAGAAAACAAGTTTATCGGAATGGGGCAAACTGAGGGCTGAGTATTTCCCATTAGGAAGCCTGAGTCACCCACAGTTCCCTTGTAATAGCATATATCCTATGTTCAATACAGAAATTCTGGAGATGCTCCTCACCCCTGTGCCTACCCCTGCAAATGAAAGCATATTTCACTAACATATCTCGGCCTCTGATCAGATGATCTCTGAAGGTGTGCATGTGCAGAAACATCCACTGGGAAAATATTTCAAGAATTATGAGGAAATGCAATGTTTTTAGATCCATAATGTGTTATTTCTACTTAGATGACATAGGGTGGCATAAGCTGGGACTCCATCACACATACACAGAAGAAGGAAACATACCTTCCCAGAGGAAACCTGACTATCTTACCATTAACATGCCACAGCATCTGGAATCCACTTCTAGTGTTCAGTCCGTCAGAATAAAACACCACATGAAGACTGGTCCCTGTAGTGCTCCCTGCCAGTGGAAGAGATTGTCCACAGAAAGTACCTATCAAGTTGGAATGTACATCAGGCCCATCATAGAGCTGAAATGAAGCAAAAAATATCCCAGTGAGTAAAAAGCAGCTCCCCAATTCTTAACATTTTGTACAGGATGTCAAAGAAAAAGCAGTGAGACTTCTCGCATTGGCCACCTTTGCACAGCAGTATGAGCTCTGAGGAGTGTGGAAAGATTTGGATGAAATGATGAGCAAATATAACAGCAATATGTCTTTAAACCTGGCTGCACACTGTGTACAGTAGAAAGGTTTTGCTATTTCTCTTTTGGTGTGTTTGGGGGCTGCTGGGGAAGAAGATAAAGGGCAAATGGCAATGAACTGAAATAGAAAGAAAAAGGGGATGTCTTGAGTCTGATTTCACCATGTATCTAACACGCTCAGTGCCTCCAAACTCCTTGGTGACAACTCTGTTTACATCTTCATTTCTTTAAGACTGCACTCAGGTGACTTCAGGACTGACTGAGCTTGTGATGGACAAAACCAAGCAGTCAGAATCACCAGGGCCTCCCAGAGTAGTGAGGACAAGCTGAAAACCAAAAGCAAAGTAAATCCTCAAAAATCACAAGGCAAACTTCACACGTTTGGTTATTGTTTCATGATCTTACGCTAGTGTCCTGAGCCATGCTTTCTGAACTTTTGTACTTAGAAACACTTCATGTTTGATCTCTTGGTCATATTCTATGTGATGGTACTTCGACAGTCAGTGTGTTGGCAGATGTAGCCAGCCTGAAAATCTTTCTGTTCCCCAAACATAGATGAGAAACCCTCCATCCCATTCTTAAAACACAACCACTCAAAAAAAAACAAAACAAAAAGCTAAGGAAATATTCCTGTATTTAAATCTTGACATATGAAGTCAGTCGTGTACTACATTTAAATGAAAACAATTAATATATGTTTTCATGGGGTGATAGTGGATACTTGGAGCTTTTTAGCCTCTCTACATTAGTTGTCTCCAAACATGTTTAAAGGGCCTTTCAAATTCTAGTTTTGTGACTTTTTTCAAATCCAGTAAATCACACTGAATATGCATTTATGTTCCTCACCAAATATCCCAATGCTCAGTGTCATTTTTCAGGGGTGAGGAGTATAATTTTTGCAAAGCTGATAAAAATTAGACATTTTAGCTAAATTGCCTTTGGCTTATGGAATCAGATTGCCAGTTGTTGTCAAATTAGAAGTCACTTCATTATTTCTACTTTTGTTACTATGATTCTTGAAGTTCAGAAAAACAGCAACCCTTGTGCTTTGTTATCACTTTGCCACAGTTCATCCAATCTTCTATCTCACAGTGCACGTCTTCCTAACACAACCCAGCAAATTACTGGCACAGAAACCATGTCTGAATGTTCTCATTGTGAATTTTTGGCATGCTTCCTTTCAGAATTTCAACAAAAACTTTTCTCTGTTCTGAAGCCATCACCGTAAAGTTCTCTCTGTGCAAAGAATCAAATCTATGATCGCTAGAAAAACAGCCAAGGTTTATTTATCTTTGCTCTCTGTTCAAATCTCTTTTCCAAATATCTCTGATTCCACAAAGAATTCTCCTACACTCAACACCCATAGTATAGATGTATGATATTACAGTAAATACAGTAAATATTGATTAATCATGCTAACTACTAATTTTTGCACATGTTTTCTAGCAGATTCACATATGGGAATAAGCAATTAAATCCTCAGCTTTTCTGTTCAATATGTTGGTCTTGCAGAACCTTCAGAAATCTTGTTGTTGATTTAAGACATAGTTGGGGCCAAGAAATCTACTCAAATAGTTTCAAATCTGCAAGCAGACAGTCTAGTTTGAATGTCTTTTTTGAATATAAAATAAATTGGAAGTAGTTCAGCCAGAAGTTATGGGCAAATTGCAGGAATAATTCTATGGTAATATTCCATGGCCTATTTTATGGCTGCTTTTGGTTTTCAATCCTCTAATATGATTAAAGGCTCAGAGCATGAGAAATGTATTGAAACTTGAGAACTATCACTCCATTTGGTATGATTTCTCTAGGCGAAATCAGAAAAACTTGAAAGTTTCTAATTGCAGACCCATTGTTGGAAGTTCTTGCAAAGCCTTGATCAGATGTGTTTGATAATAGATATGAAATTGTCATAAATATTAGATGTTAAGAAGTTGAATATCTTTTTGTATTCTTTCTAAATGTAAAGCTTGAAAGACTGCCTGACAGATGAGCTGTCCCATGCCCAGCATTACAGTTATGACCTTCTTCCAAGCCAAGCTGAGAGCTTTATACATTCTTTCATGGCTTAAGTTCAGCAAAATGAAATAAAGTCAGAACCAATTAGATTTTGTAATAGTACTACTCCCTTTGACAGCTTTATGGTATATACTAATCATATTTCTATGGCTTCAAGCCATGGAAATCTTACACCAGAAAAATATGAATGGTGAAGAATGAGTCAATGTGGAGATCATTAATCTGTGCTCTGAATAGCAGCAAAATCTATGTTAAGATACATATTCAACGATTAGCCGTTAGCTTTAGTGATTACAAACAAAAAACTATTCTAAAGAACTATGGACTGAATCACGCCCAGAAACTTCCAAATCCAAACAAAAAAAACAACCTTCTTGAGTCTCCTGCACCTTTGATTCATCAAGGGAGTGTTATTTTTAGCTAAGGCAGCAAATGCCACATTTCTATGTAATTTCCCCTGAAAACAGTTGTTCAGTTTTCCAAGACACAAAGAACGGTTACTATGGCAATCCCTTCATGCCGCACTGCCCCGTGGGTCTGGGTTCAGAGCAGAGTTTCACAGGAAATTCGAGTGGCTGGCCAGCTGTAACTCATTGAGAGAGGCAGAACTTCGACTGCTAGAATTACAGTGGGGTTTTTCAAGCTGTCTGTCATTTCTAAATGAAGGGAACAGCTGTGTGTTTTCACAGGGCATTTTGAACTTCTCAAACCACATTTTGCTCTCACACAAATATGAGCAAGTGAAACTGAAGCTGAACGAAGATCCCCTGAGCCACAATTCCTTCTGATCTCTGAGATAGTGTTTCTCACCTAAGGGCATGCTTTGTCAGCTGTGTTACCTAAACTGCTGCAAACCGAGGGAAGTTTCTTCCCCAGGCTATATGAGTCAAGGTACTTCCTTGGACTGTGCAAGACAATTAATTTGGGGGCAGTTTATTAGCCATTCCAGTACCATACTGACTCTAGGAACCAGGGATCGGGCTTCCTCCCACCTCCTCATCGGGAAGAAAGTGCTCGCTCCCTTTATGTGTAGATATTTGTTTCGTAATTTATTTATTTGTTCAGACCTTTTAGCCTCCATCAGAAAATCCAAGGGCTTTGTAATGATTTTGGCAGACAGTTCAACAAGCAAAATATGCAAACAGCTGCAGCATATGTTCACATCCTTAGCTACCCCTCTTTAACCGAAGCAATTGCCCAGCAGCACCCTGAGCGTGCCATTTCATCAGCCTGCACCCCAGCACCGGGCCCAGGGGGGGATGCGGTACACTCAGACGAATTATTAGCCATGGGCTCAATAACTGTTAGGAGAAACTCCTTATGAGGCTGCCTCAGAGCAAGAGTATAGGCTGACACAAAAGCAAAAAGGGGAGGTACTAGCTCTCTAAGGGATGAATCAAGCTGTGGGACTGCCCTGCAGCAAAGTGGCAGCTGAAAACCATCTGCTGTACATTGGAGTGGGGCTGGGACAGCAGGGCTGGCCAAGGCTGAAGGAAGAGTTCGGCTTGAGTAGCTCTCCCAAAGGAGACACCACGGTCGCCAGTATTACATTTTGGCTTTTATGACTCTTCAGCCTGGAAATATGTCACTGACACCAGTAATGATGCTCTGGAGGACACAGCTGTTCACCTCTCTTTGGAGGAGCAAAGCAAAGCGACATGATCTGTGTCACAGAGAAGCTCATTGCCAGATCTGGAACAACGGCTCAAGGACTGAGCTGACCGGAAAATGGAGTTTCTGCTTCATGGAAAGAAATAAAGATCTCGAATAAACGGGAGGAAAGAAACTCTGAACACATTCCATTTGAGCATACTTGAAGCAGGGGCATTTTCTAGCCAAGCACCTTGTCAAGCTTATTCCTTCTTGCAAAGTGAGACTGGCAGGACCCTTCCAGACAGGTAGTGAGACTCCATCTGTTCAGTTTTCCTGGCAGAAAACTGATTTGGTTTTAGGGCAAAATTTCAGTTTTCTTTTGGAGTACTTTATTTCTGTGAAAAGACACTTTTCCATCAGGAAAATCATTATAAAGAAAACCCCCCAGCCTAACCTGCTCCGGAAGAAAGCTGCTCCCATACCTGAGTTAGGCACAACACATAGTCTCGATCCAGAGCTGATGGAGTCTTCAAAGACAAACTTCCAGTTTCATGTGAGGGAAAAATCCATCCTATGAATACTGACAGTTCTCATTTTATTGTAATGTAAATACGTCTATTATCAGATATAATTAATTCATTATATAATTATGAGCAATTATATCAATAATTGTCTCAGTTTGAGTCTTGAAACAAATTGCAGTCCGAAAGCCTTTTTACAGGGACCAGCAGCAACAGCCCTGGGCTGTATTTACAGAACTCACAAAAGAAGGTTGTGCCTTGGATCAGACCAGTATAGCTACGAGTGTCCTGCCCATTGCTGGAGCCTCTAGGACATCCCTGAATTGCTATTCTGACACACACAAGAATCCCTTTCCTCTTAGAAGTGGGAAACCTGATATGGGATTGTTGTGACTGATCTAAACGTACAGTAATTACAGGTATCTGAGCAGCTCTTCCTGAACAGGTAATTTTTTGGAAAGGAAATTTTGATGGCATCAGAACAAATATGTTACCAGAAAACAAAATGAAGCAAAAAACAAATATAATCATCATCCAAGTAACACAATACACTCCAAAGTGAGATCACCGTTAATTGTTAAAGTAAGAATTAACACAAATAAAAATAATCCATTTCCACACTTCCTTCTAGAAGAACTAGAATGCAAGCTTAAGAACCTTCAGGTCTGTCAGCTAGAGAAAAAAAAACCAAACTAAATCTCCAGGATGTGGCACATTGCACTAGTTTAGCACCATGATGACATAGTTTTTGTAGAAACAAAGGCAACTTAAGACTTTGAGCTACTTACTGTGTGGAGCCTTGTTTTTTCTGCACAAACAGAACAAAATAAGGTTATGTTTCTGCTTGCATGATGAGAAGTGTTTGCAATTGCCACTAGAAAAAAGTCCTCCTTAAGAACTCATTCAAGATAATGTTTTAATAGGATTATTTAAATATGTTTATGCCCTAGATGACCTTTGATAAAACTCCTTGCTCTGACCACGTAGGCAACTTTTTTGTCTCCACACAGACACACTTTCACTAATTAACCATTTTATTCCAAAGTACAATGGAGCTTGACATTGTGTATCACTACACATATAGGCACACTGGTTAATCTCAGTAGGAATTACCTAACATATGGAAATGTATAAATTTCTAGTTTTTTAATAGTAAGAGTTGTATCTGAGTCTATGTTTTGTCTCATAACCTAAGCATGAAATACTCAGAGCCCTTTGAAAGTTTCAAGCAAAATTAAATTCCACATTGGACTGCAGTGATATTTCTTAAAAAGAATTTTTCATCTCTTACATTACCACCTACTACCTTCTCAAAGAAAACAAGAATTTCTAACTACAGGTAAATCTGCCGATTCCTGTCTTTCTAGGAAAAGTTTATTTATGTAAATGATATAAAAATAAAAATTTTCTTTATCAAGGCCTTGGATTTATTATAAGAATGTAAGAAATGCAGGGTGTATCTCTGAATGAAATTTTAAAATTGTTTTCAATATAGAAGTAGGAAACAACTGCTGTTTAAGAAAGGAATGCCTAGGAGACATCCACTTAGTCAACTGCAAGACCTGCACTCAAAACCTTATTTGTTCAGCATGACATTTTAGATCCCCAAACCTGCATTAGGAGAGCACATCCACCTAATCACCATGCTGTCTGGATGGAAAAGGTCTCAGCCACCTGTAATGTGACAGTCCTGGAGTCTCACCCATGCACACTGGACAGAACAGGCTGAGCTGAAAGCAAAGCAGTCCAGTGCAGAGGTGTGTCGGAAAAGCCTGCCTTTCTGCTCACCACAGTGGGTGCTTTGACCTCACATCAGGGCTCCATTGCCTGGAGCAAACCCAGGCTGTCTCAGTGTCCTGTTCCTGACGCCCTGTCCCTCCCTGAGGTACAGGCAGAAGTTTGCTGCCATAGCCAGCATCCAGACAGGTCACTGAAATGTCTCTCTTGCTTTTGCTGACCAAAGGGCTGCCTGGGTACCCACACCCTTGTGGCAGTGGGATCACACATGCCTGGTCACGAGGCTGTGGCTATTTTGGTAGAGTGCCTGCTTTCCTCAATGCCTCAGAAATAGAGGCAGTTCCTCGGCAGTGAGAATCCACTCGTGATGGAGGGAGCAGGACTGTTTTTGAGCTTGGGACAATAATACTTCCAAAGTTATTTTTCAGCAGAAAGCTGCTACTGTGGGAAAAGCTCCTTACAAAAAGACGGGGCTGTGCTTAGGGACACGGCAGTTGTGGGGGATGGAGAAGGTGTGCCTGCTCTGAAAAGCTCAGGGGGATCTGAGCAGTTTGCAGCTCTGCTGACTCGTGTGCAGGGCTGGGTGCTGCTCCTTGAGTGTTTTGCCAGCCCTGATGAACTAAACTGCCAGTGCAAGCAACATCACACTGACCCCATCAGAGGCCAGAGAGGGCAGGATCCTCTCTGGGAACCCCCCTATTTGAGAAAATTTGCATCATGCATAACTACAGCAACTGAGGAGACCTGCAGCTTGGTCTCAGCAAATGAAGATGGGAGGAAAGGGAAATACTCCTCCCTCTTAAGCTTTCAGGAAAGCAAAACGACCTGCTTATGAGAACAATGGTGGGGGAGGAACAAGACCTTCCTCAAAGTCCAATGTGGTTTACTCTGAGTTGTCATGGGGCTTCCCTTTAATGAGGGGAAGCTTTGACCAATTCAGATGAGGTTTCTCCAGTCACCATGTAATTTTGTATTATGATGCCTGGGCTGAGTGGGATAATCTACTTCCTTGCACAGACATTCTCACAGATACTGTTTGGGCTTTTCAGTAAGATTTGCAATACAGAAGAAGAATGGAGGTGAGAAGAATCTAGCTACAACTAGACGAGTCCCAAATGCCCTTTCTGCAACAAGGGGCATGCACAGTGCCAATCATATGGTAGTATTTCACAGTCACTTCATTGTACAGTGCTTTTTCCTGAAGGTACAGGCAAAGTCACATTGCTCTGAGCTGGCAGGGTATGGAAAACGCTGAGTCCATGAAGATCTGACTCATTTTGTGAGTCCAAGAGCAGAGCCTGTGCTGGCTTCACTCGTGCTTCTTGTCATCTGAGGTTTCTGTAGGCACCATGCAATCCTTTAATTACTGATTAATTTAGCTGTCTTGAGGGGGTGGGGGGGTTGTATGCAGTTTTAAGTCTGTTTCTAAGTAACCTTTCAAACAGAAAAGCCAAAGTGTACTTCAGTTCTGGTAATGCAGGCAATTGGGAAAACAAAAATCTGAGCCCTGAGCCAGCCTTGTCTAGGGTGGGCAGCTTTTTGGCCTGACATTCTCCTTCTGATTATCCAAATATCTCACTGAAAATCAGTGCAAGGGCTAAGACTTCCTTGCATACCAACGATGAGGCCTGCCACAGAAACCCAAGGAGAATTGTTGCTTTTATCCTTACAGTCCTACATTGAAGGACTTTTTGTGGATGCCCATAAAGCCCTGAAGGAATTCAGGGATGGGCTGGCATGCTGCCAGCTTGCATGGCAGTATGTTAATGGCTACCACTGCAGCCTGGCCAGCAGGCTGTAATTTGATGTCTGTGTGCAGAACCTGGATGGGTATATTTAATACATCATCTGCTTCCCCAGGGTGATGTACTACCGTTGACATTTTATAAATCAATTCATGGCCGTAAGCAAAGCCATTCTCTGTGCTTGGAGAATTCCTGCAGCACTTTAAACAGCCATACTCATAAATAAAATGTAATTATGTTAATCTCCTAATATGGTTTAAGCATATTTACTAATTACAAGTACAAAAGGGAGTAAAACTAGAAAGAGGGTATGCTTTTTTTTTTTTTCTATGATAAGCTAATAAAAAATGAGGATGACCAGCTGAGAGCAAGCAACAATTATCTAATGCAGTATTCCCAGATGGAGAAAAAGGATATTATGGCACATCCATGGAATGCTACTGTGGTTTAAAAAAGAAAGAAAGAAAAAAAAAAAAAAGGACATATCCTGCTACCACCAGAAGGAAATGAAACAGTTCTCAGGAACAGATGCCATATTAATTACTGCACTCGTTTGAAAATATTCCACATACAAGGGTGCAATGGTATTTTAGCCACTCTGAAAGAGTCCAGACTCCTTAAGTACACTAGCAATAAGCAAGCAAGGAAGTACTTTATTCCAAAGAGGAACTCTGTCCTGTCCTGCAACAGAAGGGATGTCATTGTTGTTACCAGGCAGTCATTTGTCCCTGTAAGTTGTTCTTTTGAATTAAGCCAATGAAAATTCCATCCTTGCCACTAGACTAACATGCTGCATAGACCAAAGGGGTGAGACTCAAACAGAGAGCTCTGAAACTTGTCTTGCTTCACAACACAATTTTACTATCTGCTCATCAGGCTGGTGGCACCTTGCAAAAGGGTAGACAAGGTCTTCCCTGTACTTATAAAAAGCAGATGCTAAACAAACTGGACTTCAAGGGATGGTTGTACTTTCTGAGCAGAAGAACACAGAGGGAGATTGTCACTGGAGGACAGAAAGATTAGTGGTTTTCAAATCATATTTTTCTTGGATAAGAAAGGAGTTAATTTCAGTCCTACTGCAAGACTCTCATCTTTAGGGTAATAATATGACATTCTCCTTATAAAATAGCTTTGCCTGTGTGGAGATTATGTTCTGTCATACTAAGTAAGAAGGTAATTCATCATTAAAGATGTTAAATATATGCTTGTTCAGCTAATAACCTGGTGAATGTGGAGGAAGGAACAACATTTCTGTGTCATTGTCTGCAATATCTCACTGGCTACAGCCTGATGACTCCTCTAGAAAGACTAATGTTAGATTATTAAGCCAAGCCACAGCACGCAATATAATTTAAAGACCATCCAATCTAATTTCAGTTAGTGCAGCATCACTAGGAAACAGTCTACTATTTGGTATGCCTTGTATCATATCGTTGCCACTTCTGTACATGTCTTTATCAGAAGCAATTCATCCCATATTTTTGAAACTTCGCTATAAAACTCCTTCCAAAATGTCACACATCCTGTCAGCATTACTAGCAATGAGCCAACATCCTCTGACAGGCCATGAAACACTCATTTCACGCTGCTCATTTGTCGAGAAAGTGCTTATATGAGATTCATGCTAGAGACTGACAGTATAAAAACCTGCAGTTTTACCTCCCTCCTACACTGCCCCTTCTTAATTTCTGGCACCTACACACAGAGGCAGAAAATTTCCACCAAGTCAGAAGAACAGGGCTTTTTCCTTCCTACTTGACACTATAAGTAGCTGTACATGCTGAAGTGGTGGAGATGCAGTGAGACCGAGTCAGAGTCGCTCAAGGCTCCCTGCAGAGAGGGAATACTGCTCACCATGAGTAACACCAGCCAGCTGCTGCAAACAGTGGTCTGGCTCACAAGAAGCATCCCATGATCAAAGGAGAAAAGGAAATAGGTAACACAATACATTGCTGACTTCTCTTTGTACAGCTGTGACTGCATTTCAGTCTGGGACAGCCATGCTCTGTACTTGCACTTACTTGTACTCTTTGGTCATCTGACTGGTTTTCTCTTGTCCTGTATTTGGAACAGTTATTTTCTTTAAGTGATGATAATATCTTTGGTAGCTGACAACCACTAGGAATACCTATGTGTAGAAACTTTTGGTTTTGTCATTATTCCACATATTTATTTTCTGACTCATATATGGACTAAGGCAGGGAGCAAATAGCAAATTAATATATTCTGTGTATATCAGACTGAATTAGTCACAAAACAAAATGCTCTTCTTGTATAATACATGTGGTTTTGGGTCAGAAGTGTAAGTCATAATTAAACACGAAGCTAAAGAACAGGCCCTTTTCTGGTATGGAGACTGGGACAAAAACCAGTGTCCAGCAGGCCAGGTCCAACAGTACTCAGGAACGTAGCTTGTCCAGTCTAGCTGTCCCCACCCCACCTAGCACCATGATTTTCTCCTTCAGAATTCAGAAAGGTTTCAAAAAAAATCAGAGCTCTAGTTTGAGACATTTGCAATGTCATAAAAATATATCCACAAGCATTAAATCTGTTTCTCACATTAACTTTTAAAAGCAGCTCTGTTTTGTTTTGTTTTGTTTTTTTGCAACTGCCATTTCTTGATTGTACTCTGCTCAGGCAGGTCAACTATCTGCCATAACACCTCTGCAACATTTAATCTTGTCCTTCTCCATCAGCTATCACCTTCCTTTATCCCCTCTACCACCAGAACAGTGATCATCACCTAATCCAGCCTAACAACTAACTCTTCTCTTTCTCATGCCCAGCCTCAGAGCAAGTAGCAACAAATAGTGTCACCAAGCCTGCCATCTGCTAGATACTGTGGAGCACCAGACTGCTACTGTCAGGACTGCCACAGAGCTAAGGAGACAAGTAGGGTGTTTCTGCCTGCTGCAAGGGGCAGAGCTGCTGCCACCAAACCCAAAAGGACATGGGAAAAGGGACACCTGAAAGCTCCTGCAGAAGAAGAGCACCTGATCATCACCAGTGGCCACTCCAGTTTGTGAGTGCAGCAACATGAAAACTGTCTGAGCAGTAGCTTCCCATTTCCTCCAAGAAAACAGTGAAGGGCTCTGGCAGATGGTCCACACACCACTCACTTGAACTACAGTGAACGGGATTATACCTCTGTTTTCCAGTGTTATACTCAGCCAGGGCATCAGAGCTTTCCCCTTTTAGGCTTCTTTGCAATAAAAGAATCTCAAAACTAGCGTGTGGCAGTAAAGTCTGAACAGCTATGAGTCAGGGGGTTTTTTATTAACCTTTTTTCCAATTTGCAGTGGTGTCAGCTTCCACATGGATTTCAGACAGAAAAGACCCAAATATCTGCATTCTGCTTAGAAAGTGAAACGCATACTTGTTCCAGATGATTCCTCCTTTCCCCTACACCACAGAGCACTCACAGCCTTGCCAACACGCTCCCCTTTCGCAAAACGCAGGGTGGGAGCACACACTATTGAGTTTCCTGGCTGGTTCAACCTTGTTCTCATTTTTACACTATGGCACATATTTGTGCAGCATGCAACAACCAAATGAGAACATCTTTTCCAAGTGGTATTTCTTAATGGCATTTGGAGAAAGATTTGTAAGTAATGTCACTGGAATTGCAAATTAAAGCCTCCTTAACATACTCTCATGACTTTTCCCCTTGCATTTTCCTCTTTATACCCCCTTCAGTCTGTATTTTCGTTGATTGGAAGCACTGAAGAGTTGTTAAAACAAAGAGTGCAAGTACTTTTCTGCTCCCTGTCTTCTCACTCCCTCTGATATGTTTTATTTCTGTTCTTTTAAGTGCTTTGGATCAGGTTCTTGCCTCTGGCACTATTCCTCCAGCCCTGAGTTATGTCTAGAATAGCGTCTTCTGGCACGTCTCTTGCTCCTCACTGGCTGGCTACTGTGTGCACGGCTCCTGCTTTTTATGGGTCAAGGGCTTAGGCATCTTGAGACTAACACGGGCCTCCCCACTTGGCTCCAATGTTTCCTTTTCAGCCTCCTCACAAAAATGAACCAGGGTTTAATAGTTAGTTCTCAATACAGTGCTCTCTTGTTTATTTTCTTCACATGTCTATTTTTTTTTCCATTCCTGGCCACAAAGAGAAGCAAGCTGGAAGAACACCACTTTTGCCAGTTTATTACCAATTCTGAGCTGTGAAAGCTGGCATAGTAAGGAGGTAGAGGGAGTGAGGAAGGACATATAGAGGGAACAGATTAGCCTATCACCAGGCCTGTTGCAAGACCCCAGTGTAAGTAAATGTCCCCAGAAATGTGGACACTATTCCTTAGACCTCTCCTTGGCTGTAACACTTCTCTAAATTTCAATTCCTCTTGTGCAAAACCTAAGTAGAGCACAGGGGCTACACAGTGGCATCCTGTACAAGGGTGAGATCTGAAGGATGGATGAGTTCAGCAAAACAGTGAAATAGTAGGCAGGAGATTATAATCCTCAGTATAGCCCTGGTCATGACTACACTCGAATTCCCACAGTATGAAGTACAAAACTGGGAGAAAACATCTTTCCAGTTGTTCTAGAAAAAAAATTTTTGAGGAAATTAAAATAAAGGGTACTTGGCTTTAGATTGACTGGGTGGTTTTATTTGGCTAAAAAATTCTCATTTTGTTTGTGGGTAAATTCAGTTTCTTTCAGTCTCTTTAAAGAAACATAATAATTGTGAAAAGGAAACAGGAGACACAGCAACCCTCCCTTTAGAAATGTAGAAGTTACACATTTCAAAGTTTTTGAGCATTCCCCACTCCTCAGATAAAAACAAGACGAAACTAACTGGGCTCATTGCCATTTGCAGTCAATTTACTAGTCTCAGGATTTCTTTTTCTTTACATAAAACTGGAATCATGACAGCTCACTTCACCCATAAAATCCAGTGCATCTAACCCAAGGTGGTAGCGAGACTCTCTGTGGCAAATCTAGGCACCTGTAAAGTGATTCATCCTCTCTATTGCAGACACCTGTCTTAAGGTGGGATGAAGTGCTTTCTGGCAATGCTTCACTCCCTACTGATTGCAGAGGAAATGGGGACAAATTGTTTGGACTTAACACTTGAGTTTTAATGACTAAATTTAGATAAGATAAATTTCCCCTTGGTCTTCTGCATCCTTTATTTTCTTTATTGGTGAAGACTTGATTTTTCTTGTTTCTAGAATCTGGGTACATACCTGCAAGAAATCCCGGTCACAGTCAGGTCCATCTTCTAAATTAAAGGCTGTGAAGCTATAGTTGAGTGTGTTCCCCCTTGTAGTTCGGATAGTCCAGTTGCAGTGCTCATTTAATGGGTAATTATTTGGATAATTTAAACTTTCCAATACACCATGGCTACGATTAACAGTCAGTACTTCATGGCAAACTGAAAAAAAAGTGATAATAAATTATATTTCTGCAGTCCTTATTAACCCAATATCTCAAAAAATTACTGATTGAAGTTATTGATAGCATTACAAGGTGAGAAGTGTTTTCATTCACAGATTAGTGAAGATAAATCATGCAGAAAGAGAATTGTGACCTATTGAAGAACACATTGCATATGTTGCAAACAAACTCCAGACTTTCCAAACTTGAGTCTTTCAGCTATACTATGTCCTTGTGTTCTGATACTTGCAGACTCATCAGTATAGGTGGTACATATATTTTCTGGCAGTTTTCTTTAATTCTAAATACATGGTTATTCCTGAAACATGTTTTTTTCTTTTTTTTTCTTTTTTTTTTAACTAATAATAGAAATTTGCCCTGTCATTTGAAACAATTTGGGGAGGATGCTCAACAAAGATTGACTAACGGATTAAAGTGGTTTATTTCAGCAAGCCAGAAAAAAAAAATATAATCCCTGGCTAAAACAACAAATGGAAAGTACACTACTTGTATTGGATTTCCTAGCTCCAGGAACTGGAAGTGATCATTAAATTCTTCAAAAAGAAGCTATGATTTTCCTTGTGAGTCATTCAACAGCATCCTAGCATAAGAACTGAACACTCACCTGGAATAACGACAGTTTTCCTTGAAGTACAGAGAAAACGAAAAAGTAACTCAACTAGATAAAGAGTGAAATTACAATTATGGCATTAGGTCAGCGAGTCTCATTTTCCTGTACCCACCTTTCACTAAAGACAGAAATTATCAATGTGGGCAATCCCTTGTCTGGAGACAGCATACAATGTGTACTGGGGGCAGACCAGTGTAATGCACAGAGAAGTGGGCAGGAGGCGAGGAGCAGGACAGGCTGTTTTATACAGCAAATCTGCAGTGTTTGAACAGCAGAAATAGTGAGATTCACTTGCAAAACTCTTCTATTGTCTGTCACTAGGGGTAATACACCTACCTCCTCCAAATATTTTTGATTCTTTCCAAATGATTTAGAGCAGCAAGATCTATGTTTTTAGGACTTCAAATTGCTCAGGATACAGCTGAAGGTCAAGGTCAGGTGGAGTGGGGCTTGTGTGCAAAGCTACACTGAAGCATACAACTATTTGAAAGGACAGGATGAAGAGCACAAAACAGATTTTGAAGAATGCAAGATGGGTAAAAGCTGATACTCCCTGCCATCAGGATTTTATTAGAAACATAGCAGATACAAAGGTGCCTTTGAATGTTAACTTGATACCATGTTTTCTTTTGCAATGTTTTCCAACTCATCTTTACATTTCTTTCATGTACACACAAATGTACCTGCCACCTAGGCATACTTATTTTATACCACTACTTCCTACATAATTTTAGCTTTTGCACAAGCCATTGCAAACTTTCTCTGATGCATCTTCAGGAATTAAATATGAATGTAAAATGTAGATCACATTATCTGATCACTCAGGTTCTACATCTGAGTGCTTTGAAAGTGCTCTTTCTGTTTAATTAATGAAAGGGGAACCCTTTTCTAATATATTGTCTTGACTTTGCAATCTGAAAAGTACATGGTAGATGAATCTGTGATATCTTCTAATTATTGTATGAGCCACGGGTGGATTCATAGCTTTGTTTTTTTCATAATCTGTTTACTAGGACAACTTAATGTTTATAAACCTACAGCAATCCCTATCAGTTGGGCATGTCATATTTAGGGTATGCAAAGATGCTTGCAAATCAGTTTGTATGTGGTGAAATTCTCTAACTTCCAATGTGCATACAACCATATATGCTAGAGTGTGTAAGCAGAAAAGTAAATACTGGGGCAATATGCAAGGTTATGACTGGGAACAAAGTCACTTTAATTTGTCAAGTATCTTCTTGGATTTTTCTCCAAATGTTATTATTCTAATATTTCTGGGGTAGAACTATTTTACAAAAAAAATGTTTGCAAGAAAATTGTGACCCTTACCGTAAGATATAAAAAATTAAACTTTTTGAAGTGTTCCAGGTAGGCTAAATGATCCTAAGCACCCACAATGATCCAGGATGG
The DNA here is from genome assembly GCF_018691265.1 of Tyto alba. Lineage (NCBI taxonomy): Eukaryota > Metazoa > Chordata > Aves > Strigiformes > Tytonidae > Tyto > Tyto alba. The sequence goes on from NW_024881313.1 coordinate 19,213,284, forward strand.
CTGAAGGTAACTCACTTGTCCTTTGCCATCCTGCCTCACAGGCAGCTAGAAGAGCAGAGAAATTCATTCTGTCTGCCTTCTCTGTTAAAAAGTCAGGAGACTGGGCAAGCAAATGAGCAAGAACAGTCCAATCCACTCTGTTATGGACTTCCAGTTTTTCTGAGTAAATCTAGAGGGGAAGCACCACTGGTACAGGTAATAGAAGTAGAAGTAGAGCCACCTCACCAGATTTCTTCTAGGGAGGAAATAATCTCCATCACAGGTAGATGGGAAGATAATTTTTAGCCCTCTGTGTTCTGTGACTGTAGCAGGCTAGAGAATCTGGGTCAATAATATGATCTATACATTGTCCTCTGCTCATGAGTAGGTAAGATCATGAGCTGCAAGAAGCAGTTTCATGAACAAGCTGAACTGTAGAAACGTGTTCTCCATATCTTCTTTTACTTACTTACCCTGTTTGTATTTAGCTAAAAAACCTTCACCTTGGAGACTTCTACCTGTTCTTAGTTTTACAAAAATGTTGTCTTCACTGGAACGGATGAGTTGTGGTATCTGATTCCCACAAAATTTACCCAGCTGTTTAGCATTACTGCTGTTGCCATCATATACCTTAAAAAAAAAAAAAAAAAAAAAAAAAAAAAAAGAGAAAAAAAAGCAAGTAATTTCCCCAGGACAAACATCTGCTTAGGGAATTATTACTGGGTACACAAAAGGTTAAATTATATTTCTGCTCAGAGGAAGCCTGACAGGCATTTCAGAAACAAGCAAATCAGTGGAAAAACAGGAAGCCAGTAACTGAATACTGGTGGATTTTGAGGGGCTTACTCACCAAGAGGGGTAAACTGCACTCCGTTTCAACTCTATTAAAAATATTCTAGTAATGTATGCAACAATTCAAATAGGAAATTTGGGATTAACAATAAAGTTATTGACACTGTTGTTCCTTTCCCCTTGTAATTTACTAAGAGAATGTACAAAACACAGCAAATCTAAAAGATATAGACAGATTCTTGTTTCAGTGGCCTAGACATAAATGCTTTTCTTACCAGCAGCTACACAGACACTGCTGCCTTACCTCTCACTGCCCTGTGATATGAAGGTAGCATGTCAGCAGGGAGCTTTCCTATTCTAGGTCTGTTCTCTTATGAACATTTGAAGACCAGAGCCATGTGTTTTTCCTTGCCTGTGTACTCATCATACTCAGCTACCTCCTGTGGAGCAAAGCGTCACAGGGTACATACCGCAAGGTAATCAAAGTTGCACTCTGAGTGATACCCTAGATGGAACTGCTCAAACTGGATTTCGAATGGGGTTCCTCGGCTTCCTCTGAGCAACCAGTAGCACTCTGAATTGTGGTAATATGGCATAGGGTAGTTGGGAGACATGAGGATACCAGAAGCTGTCATCAAAGTCCCACCACAACCTGAAAATGGCAAAGAAACCAAATCAACCTTTAACAACTAGAAGAGTAGAAAATTAGACATGATGTGTGAGATTCACACTACTGACCTCCCTCACATGCCCTGAACCTCCTTAGTGATGCCCCAAAAGTCTGCATTTAGCCAACAGTACTGTAAGCAGAAGAGAACCTGCAGCACCTAGAAATATTAACTATCTGATTTGAATAGTGATCCTCATAGATAGTTAATCTTCAAATAGAAACCTCTTCATTAAATTCTTGGTTACTGTTTTTCTAAACATACAAGAAAGTTTATGCTACATTATATCCTTCACTGTGGAGAAGAAGCCCAAGGATCAAGAAAGTTGTATCCTTGACCTTAACAACATTAATATATGTTGCTATATAGTTAAATAGATTCTATAAGATGGGAAGCAAAAAAGAAGAGGCAGAAAAGGTGAGAAATTAAATACAAATAAAAGATCAAAAATGAGATGTGTAAAATGGTTCTATAATTGAATGCAGTCATTTTACCTGATGTTGTTCCATCCCACTCTGCTGAAAAACCCTGTCCTGTGCCAAATACGTCACTCAGAAACTTTATCCACAGCTTGTTACCATGAGAAATTATAACAGGAGGCAGGTCTGTACTACAGTATTTTCCAAGAGAAGGAGATGTTTCATAGCCTCCATCTCTAGAATGAAGAAGAAAAACCTTGGGTCAAAGAGGGAAACCATGAGAAATGTTAACAAATCAAAAATCTTGGGATTCTTTCAGGCCTGGGAAAGATGAATCCTGGCTCTTCATCTTCCACAGCAATACAGCTACCAAACACTGGAGGAGTCCCACTGCTTGCAGTAACAAGTCCTACTACAAGCAGCTGTTTGCTGGGTACATCCACTCTCTCATCTCAGCAGCCTGTCCAGAGCTGGCCACACTTTTCTTGATGCAGCCCAGGAGACAGTTGGCTTCCCAGGCTGCGAGTGCACATTGCTGGCTCATGTCCAGCTTTTCATCCACCAGTACCCCCAAGTCCTTCTCCAAAGGGCTGCTCTCAATCCCTTCATCCCACAGCCTGTATCAATACTGGGGGTTGCTCCAATCTAGGTGCAGGATGTTGCACTTGGCCTTGTTGAACCTCATGAGGTTCACATTGGCCCACTTTTCAAGCTTACCCAGCTCCCCCTGGATGGTATTCAGTCCCTCAGGTGTGTCAACTGCACCACTCAGCTCAGTGTCATCTGCAAATTTGTTGAGGGTGCACTCAATCCCACTGTCTGTGTCACTGATGAAGATATTAAACAGTACTGGTCTCAGTACGGACCCCTGAGGGCCACCATTTGTCACTGATCTCCATCTGAACATTGAGCCTTTGACCACCACCCTCTGGATGTGAACATCCAATCAATCCCTCATCCACCAAACAGTCCACCCATAAAATCCATCTCCAATTTAGAGAGAAGGATGTTGTGGGGGTCCATGTCGAAGGACTTACAGAATTCTAGATAGACAATATCCATAGCTCTTCTGTTGTTCACTGATCTAGTCACTCCATCATAGAAAGCCACTGGGTTGGTCAGACAGGACTTGCCCTTAGTGAAGCTGTGCTGGTTGTCTCAAATCACCTCCCTGCCCTCCATGTGCCTTAACACAGCTTCTAGGATCTGTTCCATGATCTTCCCAGGCACAGAGGTGAGTAGTTGGTAGTTCCCAGGGTCCTCCTTTCTACCCTTTTTAAAAATGGGTGCTGTGTTTCTTTTTTTCCAGTCCCCAGGGACTTCACCTGACTGCCACGACTTCTCAAATATCATGAAGAATATGTCACAAAACAGGCAATAAAACTCTTTGTTTCTGTACTGAGGAAAACAACCAGAATGCAGTGCATGGGAACACAGTCCACATACCCCACCTGCTCTGAGAACTGGAATTTACCAGGTGGGAAAGCTAACAATGGAGCGGGATGGGAGGAGGAAAATATAGCCTTTAAAGTTCTCTATTAAGTCCTTTTCCCACATTGAAAGCACAGGTATATAGTTAAAACTATAGCTTCTGAACATGTGGGTTTGGGCAACTTCCATGGTTATCAGTAATAAGGACAGGAAAAATAATTAGGCTTGCCTGATTTCTACATAATCCTCTGTACAGGCTTTATTCCCTTCTAAGGTGAAGTTGGTGAAGCGCAGCACAATCTGTCTGTTTATTCCCACTGTGATGGTGTATATGCACTCCGTCCGGACAGGGTAGTTCTTGGGATAGTTTGGAGATGTTAGCACACCAGTTTCAGTACTGTAGTTGTGTGAGCATACTTTAAAATGAAAAGAAACAAATATTAATTAATTTAATATGCATGCTAAATTAACAGGAAATTTCTGTTTCCAACAGACAGAGGAGCAAACATCCTATGCTCCTGTGCACTATAACTCTTCCCGGACACATCTTACTGCTGAATGTCATCACTATAAACTAAAACCAGAAGCCATCTCTTTCATGGGATTTCTTATATTTGAGTTGATTTGTTCAGATTTTACCAGAACACTGTGTCTGTAATAATAGTTAATGCAAGAGTAGTCTCAACTGCCTAAATTGACTTTGACCTAAAACCCAGGTAAGCAGAGAAAGGAAACTGAAAGGGATGTCTTGATCAACACAAAAGGTAGGATTCCCAAATTTCTGAAAAGCAATGGTGGTGGAAACTGAAGGCAGTCTCTAGCTATGAGGAGGTGCTATATTGTTCTCAGGTATTGCCCATGATCAAACCTGGGAGATGGGGATTTTATATATGTCTACATTTATTTTCCCATTTTCTGGGCCATAAGTGACAATCAGTTGGAAAATAGTATAATCCTTAGATTGTGAGAACAAAGCAGTTCTACTAAGGTCTTCTAAAACCAGCTACATCAGTTCTTCTGTGAGTATTGTAGAAGCATCTTGGTATTATGAGCTGGAAAGAAGAAAATAGCGTGGACCTGAGCAATAATTGAAAAGCTCTTTCAGAAGCACATAAATAAGGACTAGGAATAAAAATATCTGCTATACAATGGTACATGAGACTTATTTCAGAGAAAACAATTATTGTGTATTTGTTGATCACAGTCTAAAAGTAAGGTTTGTGATCTGGCTGGAAAAAGGGCAAGAAGAAATGTGATTCATGTCAGGTGTTTTCAGTTGAAATAGGGAATCTTGCTGCCACTGCACAAGATAATGGTGACATGTCACCTGGAAAAATGTGGAAAACCATGGTCCCTGATGTTCTGGAAATCAAATGAGAGTAAGAAAGACAGAGGTTGTAGAGATAGCAGGAAAATAGTAATTAGTGGGCAAGAAACACTAGAAGAGCTTTACTTGTTTATCTTAGCAAGTACGTGAGAAAAAAAGACAGAAATAAACATCAAGAAGCATGAAGAAAAATAGAATACACTCTCAATGACAGTACAAGCTCTGAAGTTAAAAACTGTTCATAAATACAGATACACAGAAATTAGGAGAAAGTTTTTTATCAGGAAGCGGGCTTTTAGAGCAATCATCCAACCAACATAACAGCTGCAGAAAAGGGAAAAATGTCCACTGGTTTTTAAGATACCATTGGATTAATTTAATTAAGAAGGGAATCACATTATGTAGCTCTTGGAAAAAAAAAAAAAAAAAAACGGGGAGGCATAAAATTGTGGGCTGGGTTTGATGACCCAGAGACTTATTCTGTTCTTCCATTCCTCTGTTTCAGGTCCTACAGGTTGAAAATATGAGAAATATAAGTAGATATCTTAAATATTTCTTTTCATATAGGCAGGGTTAGACTAATTATAAAGCACAAATGAAAAAGCAAGCAAAATATTATGGTTAACTTTATATTCATTTAAGCTGGTTGCCACAGATCCCAAACCTGTTTTCTAACACAGCACAGCTTAACACTTCAGTATGCATAATAATTTAGGCAGAAGGGATGAAATTACAGTTTAGGCCCTCCATGTCTAAGGTTGGTCATTTCCATGTCTGTTCTCTATCCATTCTAACTACTAAATCACTTTTGCTTTAATGGTGTTTTTTTCATTCTTGGTCACCTGGAAGGCCTCTGTTGAAAATGTTTTCTGTGGGATGAATACCCCCAAAGCTATCTACCAGACTCATTTTCCTAGTTCATCACAAGGAGAACAAAGAAACATGACACAGAAACGGGCCAAAAATTTTCTGCCATTGGGTTATGCTTTGGTAGTGACAAGTCAAAGGTTTCATGCACTAGTTTACCTAAAATCATCATCTATTAAAGTCTTTATCTAGAATTTTAGTAATTTGTGTGTTCCACCACAGATATGCTCTAATGTATGCATATAACAATCAGGATAGTCCTGGTCACCTTAAAAACTCTGTGCTTCTTTATAAATCCTTATAATGTCCTTGCTGTGCTGACTGCTCCTGTGGTATTTCATGATATGTAGGGCTTATCACCAAACCCCAGACCCTTAAGGCATATGATTTCTTGAGAAACCTGCTTGCCAGGTTAGAAATATGACACAGAAATGTGATCCAAGTTTTTCCTAACAGCTCATTACAGAAAAAGCAATAAAAAATTAAAATCAAAATATGTGTATATTTATTAGGTTACTTATTTTTAACTAATTATTTCCTCCTGATTTTGGAAGGGTAGGCACCTGATTCATGCATATTTAATGGTTAGAGCTGTTGCAATACTGCCATTCCTTATTCACTCAGAGGCTGAGACCATGAATACTAGCTTTCAGCCTCAAGAATATTAAATATTGATGTACTAGAGAAGGGCCCTTAGGGTAAAATTAGCAACATGGAAGCCAAAATATTTTTATCAGCCCTTTTAAGAACAATTTCTACAGAGTTGTCCAGGTTCCCTCCCTCACCAAATTTTGCTTTCTTGGGAGTAATCCATACAGAAACTCATATCCCAAGTGTGCTATTTTAAACTGGATGCTGTATACTGATCCACACTTCACATAACAATCATCTTTATGAGCTAAGGAGGATAAATACAGAAGGTGGAACAGGGACTGCCTTAGAAATGTCAGACTTCTGGCTACAGTGAAATAAATTCAAGTGAAGACTAAGCATATGCAGCTATGAGGACTAGGAAAAGCATAAATGAACGCATGTTTTTTGACAGCCAACTCTCTTCTGGTAATTGTATTCATTTGTTGTGCTCTACTTTCAGCAGGAGAGGTGGCGTGCCCCCTTTTCTCTTACCTTACTAACACAGCATTTGGGGGTGTGCTTGGGCGGTAATATTTCCTTCAGTGAAAACTGTTAGCAAAGTTAGCAGGAAAAAAAAGTACTTTGACTCCTTTGCCAAAGTTCATAATGCAGTCTAACACCACAATGTGATTATTATATGCATGGAAAAAATATAAATTCAGTTTAGTTTGAAGAGACTTATCGCAGCTCATGGAAAACAGAAGAAGGAGGCAATTGTCAAGGACAAACGCACATCTTGCTTTGCCAGTGTGTGAGGTTTTGAAAGCTATTCAATCTGCTTTCTGATTTTGGTACTGAATGTGTTTGCTCTTCTGAAAAAAATGCCATAAATGGCAGCAATCCACTGTAATAGCCAACAGCGGAGAAAAATGCCAGCTTTTGTACTACTCACTGACGCAATCATGCATACTGCAGAAAATTATATCCATGTTTTTTTCCCATAAAGAGATATTCATCAGTTGCCACAGTTCTAATTAATCAAAAATAAAATGATAGTGTCGTATGTAAAATGGGAGTTTTCTTTTGATCTCATTCTACCAAAGGAAAACTAGGATCCCTAAAAACTTGATCTTTATGTAATACTATGCATGTTTAGACAGAAAAGGAAGAAACTATCACATGAAGTATATGCCTCTCCAGAGGCAATGGAAAAGCACATCTGCACTTCAGGGCCTTCTGTTACTGCTGCTGGCAGATGCTAACAGGCTTGATTTTTATCAAGAAGGTACAAAATGCCTGTAGCATTTCAGGCCCAAATTCCTTAGAAACACTGGGAACAACTGTTCAAAAAAAATCTGACTCTCTTCTGCCGATTTACATATAAACACACATACGATAGAGTCATATACACATATATAGGCACATATAGGCAGACTGATCAAACATAACCAAGTTGTCAGTTGCCAGCTGATTAAGCCTTTTTCCTGAGACTCAGGATGAGCTGAGCAGATGCCCAAGATGCATGCAGGAGTTCAGCTTTTTTTTCTGTCTTAGCTCAGCCTTGTTCAACCATGCCCTGTATCTCTGCACACACATACTTGTCAGACATTACTTGCCATTCTTGTCTTTGCTTGTTCAGCTGAAAAGCCAGGCAACATCCTCCTAATAATTACATGGTTCAGTCAGCAAGATGGGAACTTAGATCTCAACTTGTACTCAGCTATCAATAAAGAGGACACACAAATCTATATATTGCTTTCAGGTGCACTTTTAACTCCATGGGTTCACAGATGTTTTTTCTTTCTTTCCTCATCCTTCTCAAGATCTGACTTCTCCAGTCAGTCATTGTCAGCTAACATACACCACACAATGAAGCTATTTAAAACCAAGTTAGCCCTCTTGATAAATAATATCATTCATGATTCAGAATGATATGGAAGAAAAATCTTATCTTTCACCAAAGACAGAGAAAGACCAGGAATAAAAATTCTATCAGGAAGCAGTTGGCTAATAACCTTGTTAAGGTTAATGAAACAAACAAGGTTTAATGAAACAAACAAATGAAAAGAAAAAAAATCCCTCCAGCCCCAAGACCAAATTCAAAGTAAAACAAATAAATTTCCACCAACTTATGAAAAAGTTAAGGACAATAAAATAAGTGCATTGACTCTAGGGCTATTCCTATTGGAAAATTGTGGCCTGGATCTTTCAAGACCCTGATCAACACTTCCAGGAAAGACTGAGCCCTTTCAAAGATTTTTCAATAATTTTACATAGGTTCTTTGTGGTGTGGCGAGCCACAATAGGCAAAAGAAAAGCCTAAAATCTATCATAACACTTATATGGCTGTTGAGACATTTGTCTATCTGTTACTTGAGACCTGGACTCTAGGAAATATATCCAAATATTTCCTTGCTTTCCATGTGACTTTCCCCTTTAAAAGACAGAAAGATGGCCAAGAACTTAGCATCTGAGGTACAGATAATTTAAGTGGGCAATATACATTTTAAACAATTAAGTATCATGTGGGCATATTTGACTGAAGGATTTCCATTTGTATTGCTGCTATATGAGTTATTCACAGCTACTAGCTGGCAGACTGCTAAAACAATTGTTTGCACTTTATGGACCATGGCCATGGCTGTATCTTGTGGCATTCAAATATTTTTACAGGAAATATAGCTTTGCCATTATTTTCAGGCTACTTTTCAACTAATTAATATATCACAGATAAACCATGCTAAGAAAAACATTGTTTGCTAAGATACATGGAGAAGAAAATTAGTTTTGCTTTACATAAAAATATTTTTGTGATCTTACTTATCCTTTTTTTTTTTTCCTCCTATTTATACTTTTTGGGGGGATAATTTTGTTCATCTTTTCAATAGCTCATTCTTTGTAAAATAACTCCAGACAAAAGCCTATTGAAATGTCGAATATAAACCAGAACAGCTTTGACCAGTTCTGATACTGGTTACACTCTAGCTGGCTAAGAAAACATAGCTCAAAAATATGAAAGAATCTTACTGCACAAGAAAAATTATTAGAACCATATTTTCCTTAGCAGAAAAATTAAAATGGGCAGCAGATGTAAAGAATAAAAAAAATCCATAGCTTTGGTAAATCTCTCAGATATGATTATGTTCAGCAGCTTGCTACCTTAGTGTAACTGGATATACATAAGATGAATATCAGGCCTAAACATCTCACAGCGGGAAAAAACTAAACTTGGTGTGATTCCAGGGAAGTGGGGAGTTGCTTCTCACATCAAAGTCCACATACATACATGTGTTTGCCTTCTTTCGGGCCACAGAAGTTTGAAAACACTTTATTCTTAATAAAAATTTAGTGTTAGCAGTCCAGTATTTATTACAACATTATAGTACTGCTCTGCTTGTGCTGGGACCAAAAGAAACAAGCCTCTGTAAAGAAAACAGATCGTGGTTTCAACTTCTCTATGAGTTTACTACTTTCAGTTTTTATAGTTATCTGATACTTTGCCATACTTATATAAACTATAGTGATTGAAATGAAAAAGCATTTATTCTAGAGATCATAGTTCTAGGTCTGAGTGAGAATAAATTGAGAGTTAGCCCAGTTTAGCTGAAAACTAGTGAAGATATGTGTGTTAATTACAGGAAAAGAAAATCATACCTGTTGTTTAGAGTTTGGATGAAGATATTATGTAGTTCTAATTTCACATAAACATTTTATGCACTTTCTAGTTGTTAATAGCATTGAAGAGAAAGCAGATTTGCATTTTTACGGCATAGTTTGAAACCCTCTCAGGGACAGTGTTGATGAAGTTTGACCATCACATGATGCACATAGCAGTGCTTTGGATGAAAGATGAGAAAATCCAATCACCATGATGATGATAAAGGAGGGGAATATGGGAGGGAGGAGGCAGAGCAGTGAAGCTGGACAGCACTAACAAAACCAATAGAAACAGACAGATTGGATTACACAGAGACAGAAATATAGATTTATGTTGAGTAAAGAATATTTTGATCTTGAACTGTGAGAAGAGTTGCTATAAGAACAATTAGAAAGGAATCAAATCCACCCATGAAACATTAATCTGAGGTAAAGTAAAAAAAAAAAAGCAACACATTAACAAGCAACAATCATACTTACAGAAGTTAGAGTTTTCAGCTGCAAAAACAGGGTCACAAAAGACTTTCTTTATAAGGCTGATAACTTCACAATTTCCCACTAGTAATAATTCAGTTTTCAAACTACAGAGTCTTTCTTGGAAAGATTTTTAAAAGTAGAGCTTCATTTTTAGCCTATTATATTCTAACAAATATAAATATCTTCCTTGGAATAGGTCTCATTAAATCTTAATTGTTTTTACTGGCTTTTTTGGTTTCCATGTCAGATAACTCAAGTATGAATGAAGGCAGCTGAGAAAATAGATTATTTGGATTTGTAAATTATCTGGTAGTGAATAAAAACACAGTGGCAAAATCTGTACTGGTCTTGCTTACACACGTTTGAGAGATTAAATAATAGCCAATTTTTCCAAGTTGCCAACAGGAAAGCAGTTATTTTTCACAAGGTAGAAATTGGAAATTTTGCTGGTTTTAAATAGGTTCAAGAAACTCAAAAAATAGGAAAAATAAAATTATTAAAGAAACTAAGAGCGAATAATGAGCAGTCATTGGTAGTTTATGGCTGCATAGATGAGTACTATGAATTTCTGGTATTCAGCTAATAAATCTCTCATAGCTTGTACTCAAATACACAAACCACCTAGAAACTGGTTAATGATGGATACACAAATAACCCAGCTACAAATGTATTCTCATTTTTACTTTTTTTCATTGTCCCACTCTGCCTCTTCTGTGGTTTAATTCTGCTAGGCAGAACCTGTCTCTCTACCCACATAAATCCTTTTCTACTACAGATCTGTGTTTAGTAGTGAGAGGAGCAATAGCAAACTCCCATCTATTGGGTCTGTGAAACTGGTAGTTACAGTCTTTCATCAAGAGGCTGCTTCTTCAAGTGCAGCTTGGTCACTGCTAAAATGCTCTTAGTGCTAGAGAGATGTGCAAACACTGGATCAGGTATGGTGGGTTCAGCACAGTTTGAAAACGCAGATGTGTCCACACCCTGGAAAGCCTTCAAATCAATTAGAATTCAGAGTAATTTCTCAGTTTTTGTCTGCTTTATAGTACTAAGGGATTGAATGATCATTCTTCTCATCAGTAGTCTTTACCTCACTGATGTACGTCTTGACCCCTTAAAAGGACATACATAAATAACAGATTTAAGGCATAACAGGAGCCTTGAACTGTTCCGGAGACAGAAACATTGCACTCTCTCTTAATGAAAAAAGCAGCTTGTGCTTTCAGGTTGTTTTGCTGCTTCATCAAACTTCATCCTATATGATCCTTCTCTTCTCATTGTCAATATTGCACCTTAATAAGGACTAAATTAATTTTTATGGCACGTGAGAGTCTGCCATTCAGCTGAGTTGTCCATGATTGCTAATCTTCTTAGGTCACACATGCTCAGCTCAGAACAGACAAAACAAATTCAGAAAATTCTTTTCCTAAATAATTCATGCAATTCTGCCATGTCAGCTCTTACTGTTTTTTTAAAGAAAAAAGCAGTGTTGCTTACTGAAATTGATTTCTGCTTTCCTAGGGACAGAAAGGCTTGTGAATAAAGCAGGATAAATAGGAAGGGGTAGAAAAGGCACCACGCAGAAAATAATATTTCTGTTTCTTGTAGTGGTTATTTACAGTGACAGCTGGAAACATTTAATTTGCATAATGAACAGACTGAGATATTACCTTTTGATGCATCCAGGGAGATATAATTAGCTGAGAAACCCTCAGATGCAATTCTGTAATCAGTCACGAAGTACAACATCATCATGTTGCCACCACTAGTGAGAGATGGTGGAATTGATCTTCCACAGTACCTGCAGCAAAAAGATGCCTCAAGTTGAATGTCAGTACTTTATGAACTGTCTGTATTACTGGAAGAGGATTCAGCTTTCTTAAGAAGTTTGAACAGCTACACATACACATGTCTCCTCTGGATGATACAGATCCCAGCCATATACCCTGTATCATAGGACTAAATAGCACACTACGTGTACAAGAGTACAAATGTAACTTGTGGGCCAAATTCAGAGAAGAAACTGTTCATCAAGTTGTAAAATCCTTACTGAAATTATTCTATGTTGTACCTACAGTGTATTCTGTTCTTTTGTAGGAGTCAGGGTGGCTAGCCAAAGACTAAAGTTGCAAAACACTCTCCATTATAAGACTAATTTGCTCCTTGTTTTCCAAAATACTGTGATGTCAGCCAACTACTTTACAGTCTGTAGCTGCAGCTGGACACTGTTCCCAAGTAGTTCAGATGTTCTTGAATTCTAGGTTGGCAAGGAAACCCTGCGTATACCCCAATTGGAGAAGGGGAAAAAAAATAAAAGATTATTTCCTAAGATAAAATCGCATATCAGGAGAAAGTAAATACAAAATCCCGTAAAATTCAGATTTTGGTTTAGTTTTTGCTGAGATCCAAATGCACAATCTTTTCAGTAATCTTTCTTTCACTTCTGCAAGTGTTTCAAATCATGCTTTTCCTGGGAACAGATATATTAATGGTCTTGAACTCATTTCCCATAAACCATAATGTTAATGGAGACAGACAATGCCAGCTATTGAAACCTGTCCTTAAAAAAGCTGTCCCTTTGACACGTTAGTTTCTCCCAGTATAATATTTATTAAATGTGCTTCTCATTCCATGGTCAAAGGAAGCAAGCTGCCTTTACTATCTTAGGCAGAGAAATTGCTGTTACTGTTTCTGTAATGCAGAGAAATTAATCTATACACAAAATTTAGGGAAGCAAATTGGATGTTGAGAGCAACAGAACTGTGCTTACTCTACAGTAATTCAGCTCTGCAGGCTAACAGACATGCTCACCTTCCCAACTTTTGCACAGTGCTGTTGTCATATATTTCAAGATAATTCTTTCTGCAACTGTAATCAAATGCCAAGTTAAATGAAGTGAATGTCAGGCGGATGAGGTAGCCAGGTTGAATGTTGATAATCCAGGTACAGTTAATACCATGTGGGTAAATATCTGGATGGCCAGGACTTGTAATGATTCCTTCCGCTCCAGTGAGAGTCTCTCTACATCCTGTAGAGATTTAAAACATCAGGTTAAATGATATATTCATAAAAAAGTTAAGCACTTCTAAAATTGCTTACTTTTCTTTCTGAAATTTCATGGTCTTTTTTTCAACTATGCATACTACGTAGTAACAGATGCAGAATTTATCTCCTATTACACCATCGCAAAACTTGATGGCAAACTGTTTTCAGTGTACAGAAGAATCTGGAAAGTCCCAACACTCTACACAGAAAACAACAAAAAAATCCTTACCTGTATCTAATGGCCAGTACTCAGCTCTGAAGCCAAGGTTGGTAAGAGAGGAAGCTCTGAATTTGATATAGAGACTGTTCCGTGTAGATTGCACTCTAGATGGTACAGCTGTACCACAGTATTTGTTCAAAAGAGGAGAGTCTGTGTTGTTGCCATCTCTGACCTGAAGAACATCGTATTCAAAATATCCCATACAAATGTCTATGATATTAAAGTTTTAAGCATGAATGAATTCATAAGAACCATATAAAAGAGATTCTTAGTGAGTCAAACCCTACCCTTTCTTCTGCATGGTTTTTACTACAGGCACATACAATGCAACCTTATGACTGCCAGAGAAGCACTCTCCCACCCACTGGAGATGGTGATGTCAGATGGAGAAAAGACAAGATCTTACACCCTCAACAGTAACTGGCACATAAACCTCCAAAACTAGGTCTGTCTATTTAAAGATACCCGGTACTCATCACTGATTATCAAAATGGTCATATAATCTTTGGAGGACCAAGAAAAGGTTTGTGATCCTATTAAGAATCTATCTACTATTCATAGTATATATGTGTGATTCTTTACCTCAATGTAGTCCGAGTCACAAGTGGTTGTATTTCGAATGTCAAAGTTGGTAAAGTTAAGAATCACCACTTGGCTAGCTAACTGGGAGATGATCCACTCACAGGTCTTTGGGTGAGGGGACATCTTGGGGTAGTAAGGTGAATGGATAGCACCTTCTCCAGACAAGAAGCCTCCACAAGCTGCCAAGAGAGACCAAGAATCAGTACTTGTGATGAATGGTTGCAAGGAATTACTAATGTGATGTCTATCAAATATCACTATGAAATCAGAAGAAAACCACTCATAAAAACCTGTCTTTTTACAACATCTACTACAGATCATCCAAGTAGTATTAAGAACATATTTAAAAAAACATATTGCTGTAAGTATAGCATAAACATGTATATACAGAAGACCAATCTAACTGTGCCCATGAAAACTAATAGATTTGACTCATTTGGTTCACAGACACAGATAGATTTGCTGGTGATTAAGAACTAAAAAATAGGAAAAAGTAAAGTCAAAAGATTTAGGCAGAATTATAGCTATATCATCCTTGATATGTTAGTGGTAAGCAATTTATCATTAGTAGAAGCAATAAGGGGTGCATTTCCAAGCATGCTAGGAAGGAGTGCCTACAACAGACCTACTGCAGACATCATCTTATCATTTCTAAAAGCAGAAATGAATCAATAAATTGACTTTATTTTTTTCTTTTATTTCTTTTGGAGTTTGTCTTAAACCCATTATATGGATATTATAGCACAGAAATGGCTGAACATGTCCAAATTACAGATCAGTTCATTGTACAAATCACCAGCTCCTCTTACCAACTTGGTAAATGGCCCTGAAGCTAGCCCTCTGCACAGAAGCATCAGACTTGAACTTGATCCAGAGGCTGTTGCTGGTAGAAGTGATTGGAGACATGACTGTACTATGACAGAATTTATTAATAATGGAAGACATCTCACTGTCACCATCTCGAACCTAGTCATCGAACAGAAAAAAAAAGAAAAATGTCAGATCGTAACAGCATTGGGATCTTCTATCCAGATAAAATTACAACCTCGCAAGAGCTGCTAAATAACAAAAGGAGTAACTATTTTACTTACAAATAAGAGGGGTAGAGCCATCACAGTAATTGGCACAAGCACATGATTTGCGAGAGCTCAGAAGAAGGACTTAATGATCAGCACAGAAGACACACAAATGCTACTGTCACAGGACATTAGGATGAAACAGATCTTCTCAGCTTTCGTACAATTTGGGCCTATGCTTCCAAAAGTGACACCTTTAGTATGAGAGAGATAGGTAAGGTGCTCACCAGTGATAGCTATGAAATTTTTGCCAACACTAAAATCTGCTGGGGGAAAAAAGGGGGTATTTGTAATTTTCTTGCTTTGGTCATAAAGCTTCTAGTGATTTTTCAATGGCATTTCTCCAGAAAAAGCACATGTCCCATCACACCCACGCATCAATGCAGTCAGACAGCTCACTAACAGGAGATGCAACTCTGAGTCCTTAAAGCAGTAAAGAGGTATAGTGACACCTTTCCATTACTTTATCCCAAGGGTTCAATGAATGATAGTGACAATGAAGCTGTATCGAGGAATCATTTTCAACTTTTACCTTCTCCACTGCCACTCTACTGAACTCAATCAATTTGCTAATCAAAGGAGAAATGTATCTTATATGTTTTCCCAAAAGTTGATTATAAATCCTGCCTATCAAGGGGACTAGAAAGGAAAGAGGTATTTGCACCTCTGAACTTCAGGCCCTGAACCCACAGTCCATGGGAAAGAATAGATGTATCCAAGTGACTGGGCAGAGCACTGGAATAGCCAAGGAGCTCTGAATGCCCTCTGAGGTGCCCAAGAGGGCAGCCAACAAGCTGAGGTCCAAAATCAGGCCCCCTGCTATTTGCCCAGGCAAAAAAAAAATGGAATTTTTCTCCCAAAGATTCTCCTAAAAAGAAAATAGGTATTTTCTGCTGTAGAAGTGGTGGTAGCTTATATAGCTGGAGCTGCTTTTAAATGCACCTATATGCTGTTGATTGACTCCAAAAAATTATTTCAGTGGCACTGATATTCCATATGTCATTGGCAAAGTCAGGGACATCCAGCTTTCAGGTTCCCTCTCATCACCTCTTCCTTCCTCCTCAGCTGTATTTCTCCATGGAGTGGGAGAGAAGGCAGGGGATCCTTGTCTGTGCCCTGGTGAGCAGGCAGTGGCTGGCCTGCTTTCCCAGCTTTGGCAATCTCTAGTTGATGAAGTGGTTTTCTGACTAACAGATATTTTTAATTTCCCTGGGACTTGAGTTGAAGGTGACAGAATTATTCTGGATTTACAGGAGAGAAACTGAGATGAGAAAATGTACAAAATCTTTGGACAGCAGTGAAAGCTTCCAGAAGTATAGTTCACAGGAGTTTACATTTTTTCTTGAGCTGATTCTCCTTACATTTTTGGTTTATAAAGCCCAGTGAGTAGTGATAAAAATAACAGGTTCTCTAAACCATAGGAGTAGTATCTCCTATTGCCAGTTAGAAAGATGGCAAGGAGAAAGAGCTGCCTTGGCTAACACCTTACCTCTGCAGCGCCATGTCACTGTCTTTTATAAATAAGAAGTTTTATTGTCTCTAGTTTCTTATTGTAGATGCCTGGTCCCAGGCTGTTCCTTCCTCAGTAAAAGACTAAACATCCCTCTCTGAGCAAGTGCCTGTGAGCTGTGTCTAGCCCCTGTGGAAACTCTGCAGGTTTCCTGGTATCATCAGGGATGGGAGTAATCTGAGTCTTTTCAAAGTGACAAAACAATTGTCTGTGAGTCACTTTTAAAGTCATTTTAACACCTAAAAGCTATTTCCCTAGCTGAACTTCATTATAAAACCCAGTGAGACAGTATTTTAGAAAAGTGTACATGGAAAACCAGGCATTGATAAAACAGCACAGTTCTTTAGTCATACCAACTGTCCCAGTCAGAAAACATCGGTCTTGTTTCTCTGCTCCGGGCTGAGTCACTGAGTGAGAGGGCAGGAAGAAGAGGACAGAAACACAGGGAAACCAAAAGGCTTGTGTGACTGATCAGCAAACAGCGAGGTAAATGCCTTGCTGAACTAATACAAACTGATCACGTTCAACAGAAAAGGTTTTGTTTCTCTGGCTGCTGTGAATTTAGCTGCTGTTCTGCCAGCAATTAGGCAAGAGGAGTACCAGGCCAAACAAACAAAAGCTGTCTGTTTTCATTAAACACACTTCCCCTCTCATTACAGAAATTAATTACACCTCATTCCAACCAAAGTCTCTGAATTAGAGGAGGAGGGAAGGGAACGATGTCAGCACAATAACATCTTTTAAAAACAGATTAACTGCACGGAGCTCACAGGGGCCTATTCCTCACTTGGTCAAGAAGAGATTAAACACAAAACCAAACTCATGCTACCACTTATCTGCATAGCCAGCAGCACAGGACTCAGCTCTGCGCTGGGGCAGCAGGGCTTGCTTCTACCTGCTTCAGCTGCGGCAGCACCTTTGCTAATCAACTGGGTGTCTGTGCCCAGTTTGTTTTAATTCTGTTTACTTCTGTGCGGTACAGCCACACTTTTACACAGTCAGCAGCACCCAGCAGTCATTCCATGTAGGATGAGGTATTTATGACTACAGGGAGAAACACAGGCTGGGTACGACAGCAGATGCCTTGAGACATGGCAAGTTGGGGTGCAGCACAGAGGACAACAGGGACAGGGTGACAGGAGAAGGGGCACAGGCCACTGACATCAAGAGCTTGTCATGGCTTTAGGGCACCACAGGCCTCACAGGCCCAGCCTTGCCTCTCCCAGGACCTCCTCACCCTGTCCATGGCCCAGGACTCCATGTCAGCTCCCCAGGGCCATGCGTCCCCACCCCAGTGACACTGCAGCAGGGCCGGTCTCCAGCTCCCCCCAGCCCTGCCCTGCCCAGCCATGGGCTCTGCTGAGCCAGGCTCATCCACATGCCCACGTCCTGGCCTGGCCGTGGTCCATCCCCACCCCCACGGAGGTGCCTGCCTCCTGGCCCGGGCAGTGAGAGGGACTCGGACTGTGAGGTCCTGCTTCTGCCCCTTCGGGGAGCCCCCAGAGCCCTGGGGAGCCCCTGGCCTGCACAGCACCATGCCAAGCCCCACCCGTGGTCAGTTAAAGAAACGCAGACTGGGAGATGGACAAAATTGGGTTTAGGGGTAACAAAGAAAATGGAGAAATCGTACCTAGCATACTTAAAAAGGTACCCTAGTAGTAAATTCAGGTGTAGCATGAAGCTGCAGACCGTGAAGAGAGAGATAGGTGTAAAAACAAATAGAAAAATCACCTCAAGCAGATCCCAGTTAAAATCAACATTACGATTGTATTCTTATTACATTTTCCATACAGAAACTTTCTAACTGTACTATTATTTTTTCTGTAGTAAATAGATTTAGACTAGTAACAATTCTTGAATTAGACGTGTAATATTTCAGTTATGCTAACACTAAACTCCTGGCTTTACATATGTATATATGTACATATGTATGTATATATAAATATATATATAGTGTGCTTCCTTTTTGTGCCAGAACAAGAATTTCCATATATCACCATGACTCCAGAAAATTCTGCATAGAGGCTATGGCATTTACCAAAGGTCCAAACTCCACCTTAATCATGTACAGCCAATCAAGAATTAGTGTTAAGCTAGGCAGATTTTATTTTCTCTTATCTTTGCATTATTCTAAATGTACAGTTCTGCTCTTTTAGCCCCTGTGACTTTTGGACCCTAATAAATTGGTACACTTGGTCCTTTGATTAACAACTATTTCTGCAGTGGCCCTTGGGACAGAAATTATGCAGCATGGTTTTATACACACATGTAAGCAACCTTTCATAGCAACTGCTTAAGAAAAGTCACCTCAATATAACTTGATGAACAATCAGTGTGACTCTCCAGCTCCATGTGGGTGAAGTTGAGGTATATTTTTTCATCCTCTGGCTGTCTGATAATGTAGATACATTGTCGGTTGTTGATATAAGGGTTAGGCCAGAAAGGGGACATGATAAACCCTTCACTATTTGTGTAATTTCCTCCACAACTTGGATCTGCTACATTAAGAAAAAAAATACATTACTTGAGATACTCACAAGTATGGTAACTCTTTCAGTTTAGGCTGCCTCTGTGCAATAGCTGCAAATCAAAGAGGCTTTCTGTATTATTAAATATCAAGTGTTAATTCCATCCATTCATATGCTATTGGGTATGTCACAGGAATGTCACAGACCAACCTTTAATGCTGAATTTTACTTACCAGGAGATGTTGTGTAGAGGATGTGGAAGCCTTTATCAGTAGCTAAGTTATCAGAGTGAAAGTGAATCCATGCATATGGACCAGTGGTTTGGAGTGGGGGTGGAGATGCAGTGCTACAGTATTTACCAAGGATGGGGTCTTGTGGAAGAAGACCATCTCGAATCTAGACAGAATGATAGATCAGTATTTAGGATTGTTAGATGTGTGCCAATTGTGAACAGTATGAACACTCTTAAAGTTATCTTGGGGACCTCAGGAGATGTTGTAGATGGTGGGTGGAGGGAAAGCTCATGGGAAGTTTCCTCCAAACACACAGGAACCAAGAAACAGACCCATCAGCATAGCTGTGATGGAGATCCTAGGAGATTCATCAAGAGTTTTGTGAAAGGGAAAGAAAGTAACAAGAGACGTCTACTGTTGAACTGTTTTCCTGAAATCATGTTCTGCATTGCGTGATTTTGGAGAACATGCTATTCCAAACCATCTTCTCATTTCCATGACTGGTTATTGGTGAGATCTATAACCATTACTTTGCAATTGAGAAAAAAGCTCACATATCAAGTCACGGACTGTACTATAATATGACTCTATTAATCTTAGTTCCCTATCCCTAATAACTTTCCTTAGGCTGATTAATTCTCTGTGGGTTGACATTTGACAAGGAGTATAGAGACTGAACTTTGTAAGAAAGTGAAAGTTTCCTATTTGGCCTGAATCCCATCATCTTTAATTGCAAAACTCCACTTCAGTGAAGCAAGATCTCATCCTCTTTCTGATATACTGCCTGTACCTGACTGTGTATTGATGGCTGGAATAAGTAAGTACAAATGAGCATTCCAAGCCAGGATTTGATTTTCAAACAGTCCTCTTCTGTATGTACAACAAGTTTTGAAATACTTTGTTTTGCAATAGCATAACCATAAAATGGTGTCATAATCCACAATTAAACTTTACCTCTAAATGGTCACAACTGCAATTTTCATGGTGTTCTAGGCTTAATGTGCCAAAAGCAAATGTGATGAAGAGGCCAGGACTGGTTGAGATGGTCCAGAAACAGTCTCTGTTTACAGGATAGTTACCAGGGTATCCTGGAGAGCTTATTGAACCGTAAGTACCCGTCAGCTCACCACCACATTCTAACAGAAAAGAAACATGTAAGAACAGAGTCATTAACAATGCATGTCAGGTCAGAAGATGAATTCTCCTGTAGCATCAAAACTAGGTACCACTTTTGGATCCAAAATAAATTCAAAAACAAAGAGCAAGCCAAACAAACCAACAAATTACTTCTTTCTTTTAATTTTACAATTAATTCTACATCTCAATTATACAAGCAGAACTCCAAATATTTCCTGATTTGCACAGTAAAAGAAAGACTCATTCCCAGTTATGATGGAAATATCTTTAGAAGAATGATCAGAAGCACTGTGTTTTGGATTTGATTTACAAAATTAATCTGAATTTCTGTACTTTGTAACTAGTCTTCATGCACAAAACTGTTTTAATTTTAAAAAAAATAACGTTAATTACAGAAAAGGCTGTTTTATATACTTGTAATAAAAACCCCCATCCCTCTCAGCATGAGAGTTGGGAATGGTAGGATTAACTTTTGTGTTATACCTAAGGAATAGTTAGTTTAGTCACATCTATACCTCTCTCTCTCTTTGCTTTCTTTCTTTTTTTCCCAAAAAAGATCTGTTTTCAGTATCCATATTTGTCAATTAGTAATTATCTAGTAACGTAAATTGAACGAAAAAAAAAAACCACCAAAAATCACATTAAAAGAATTTCAATAAATACTTCTGGAAATAAGGAAACCATTTGCCCCCTGAATTTTCTATACTTTTTATACTTTATGGTTCTTTCAAGACACATCCCAATGCACCATTTTGTTTCTAAACAATACATAGAACACTGAAGTGAGATTGACATTGCACAAGATGATTTGTGGTTTATCTCTAGAAATGCACTGCCAGACCTCCTGGAAGAATCACAAAAGTGGCGTTACCAAGAATTCAGGCAGAAATGTGCAACAAATCATACCAAAAAGCTCATAGACAATTTTAAATCAAATTCCCATCAATCTAACATGTTTGGAAAGCATAGTTCAACCGCCTTATCCTCTTGTAACTTGTCAGTGGCAAAAAAAGGTAACTTGCCTGCTCAAAGTACTAGATACTTCTGTGAGAAAAGAGAACTAATCAGAAGAATAGCATCTCCAGGAACACATGCTCTTTGGGGGATTCCTCATAGGACGTATAAAGCAGCCTTAAAAATCAGCAGAAAGTTATTCATGCAGAGGCCTAGAGTTGGAGTTTAAATATTTTAAAATTACATATATGTCTACATTTCAGCCTCACTCCCTAGTAAAATACTGTCCTACTGCTCCTAATGTTTCCTAATCAAAGGAAATAAGTAATTCATTTTGCTCCAAAGCCATAAAGATGCTAAACAACTTGACAGTTCATCAAACTTACCAGGATCCCGAGATTCCCACTGAACAGTAAAACCTCCAGCTGTAATGGTGTGGTTTGAGTATAACCAAAAATACAGGGAGTTGTGGGAACTGAAAAGCTCTGCAGGAGGTGAGGAGCCACAGTATTTTCCCAGCATGTGCATTGACGCCGAAGGCCCATCATGGATTTGAAGGAATTCAGTGTTACACTCATTACTTGCCTCCAGTTGGAAGAATGGGAAAATAATATGCACAATCTAAAAGAAAGTAACAAAACAAGAAATCTCTTTTTTCTTTTTTCCATCTGCTGATACACTGTTTATGCAGTAACTCTGCATAGAGCAGATATATGTGTTCATGCAACTATAAGAATCTATGAGCTTTGGTGCCATTATGCCATTTCCTGAAAAGTTCCAGGACAGAAGAAGACACTACAGAATCCTAAGGGTCAAAAGGAAAGAGAGAAGATAGATAGGAAAGAATTTGGATGGGGAAGTTGGAAATAGCATTATTTCTATAAACTAATAATTGAGATCATTTGCCTGTGTCTGTTATATATGTATATATTTTAAGCCATGTGAAAGGCTTGAAATACAGCATCAAATACTTTATTCCAGGTTTCCTATGTCAGTTTTCTCATCAGATAATTAACATTTCTCATCCTTGCTATGGTTGAAAGTGTTGTCATGGAAGTTAAAAAAATGTGGGGTTTTTTTTACATATAAAATCAGTGTCTCATAAACCCACTCTAGATACTATAATTGAATATACAGCTTTATATTGTTCAGACTCCTCACTGATGTGCTCTAATATAGCTTTGCTGAAGACAGTAGTGGCTCTGAGGCTTAAAGCTGAGGATATGTCACATACATATATATAGAATGCTGCATAAATCACTAGCAACCACTGGTTTCTATAACTACTTAATTCATCCCATTAAATGTCAAAAATAGAACAAATATTTAGATCCCAAATAAGAAATCCCATGTTAAAGTGTGAAGTAACATATTTAGTAGTTATTTATAACCCAAGTGGAATTGTTAGTTGCAGATCAGAATCAGAACATACATTTGAGTGCAACATTTAAAAATTAATCTTTAAAAAAATTAAAATGCTGTTATTACACAAAGCCATTGACAATATGAAATTAGTATTCCACTCTTCTGGTGCTCAGAAATCAGAAACATTAAGCTGTTCTGGGGTCACTTAGCTCACGAACCAACTGTGGAGCCCATCTGAGCAAAGCTTTTCTCATGCAGCTATTTACAGATCACATGCTAAAGCAATGTAAAACAGGAACCTTCTCTAGCTGGTGGTAGGTGAATAAATTCTAACCCTTAGCTGCATGAGAAAACCTTGAAAACATAGCCCAGGCAAATTCTTAGGCTAAAGGAGCCTGAGGGCTTGTAAGGATCGGAAACTTACTCTTTTTGAAAAACTATTTATTCTGAGGGGATTGGGTCACAATATTGGAATATGTAGCATGAAGGTGGTCACGTTTGCTCTGATGAGCTGAGGGGTCCTGCAGAATAAGGGTTTTTTAACCCAAACTCTATTTTACCTTGTTGGGATTAGTTTGAACAACCCAAGCGCAGCTGACCCCACTGTTGTACTGCAGGCTGTTTGGGTTGTTAGGATAACTGAATGTCCCCCTGGAGCCTGAGAGATATCCTCCACAAACTGCAGAAAGAGAGAGAAAATGAAACATTAATTTGTGCTGTCACTATACAGACTTAAACAAAACCTAACTTTCTCACATAGCTTGGACTTCCTAAACATTTAAAACAAGGATGAAAGATACTTCTATAAAAGACTCTTCAGGATTTCCTCTAAAGTGGGATGACATCACAAAAAATGAGCAAAATTACTCCCTGAGAGAAAAGTAGTTCCTGGAAAAATAACAAAGATTTTTAGTTGGAATATGTGGATACTGCCATAAGATGTAGTTTCCGTCTCAGGAAAACGTCCATCAACTAGTTTGTTTCCAGAAGACTACCCCCAGATCGAATCTTTAAATTTTTCACCTACAATGAAATGGCATTTAGAAGATAATATGATATAAAATTGTCTTTTTCAGTAGTGGTGCATCATAGAAGTTATACTTCAGATGTTTTATTGTGCCATCTATTCTTTTTTGATCAGATTTCTGGGCCAGGTAATACCTCTCCTGATACACCATGGTCTCTTCTCTCACTGAGCCATTCAATAAGTGGAAGCTGTGAACTGGGAATTCCAAACAGCTACAGAAAAATATGTCCATAAAGCACCCAAGATGCAATGCACATATAGCTACAGTGTACAGCAAAGAGCTGTAGCTTAACATTGAACTGATGCCAAAGAAATATTGATTTCTCAGCAAACTGAAGTATTTTGTTTCAAGGAGTTGTAAAAATAATTTTGTTTGAAGTGTCCATCTAAAACATCTCATCATTTCTCAAGCACATTCAGAATTATCATGTTATAAAATGTATTTTTTCCTCGGTTATGAACTAAATGAAGTTGATACATTATAATTTCTCACTGGATAAATACAGGATTTCTATCCTTTCTGTTATGAATGGTTAAAAATAAATTTTTGCCCATATGTGTTTAATAATAAAACATTAGATATTTAAGGAAAATAGAAAAGAGCCTGAAGTAGCTCTAAAATAAAGCAGATTTCACAGAGACTCAGTGGAAGTTTTACATTCTGTATTCTGTGAAAAGTTAATCTGTTTTCTTCTCAGCAACCTGCAATAAATATGAGCCATCTCACAGATAGTTGTCACAGGGGCGCTCACTGGAATGCTATCCTGACCTTGTTTAATTAAAATTAATGGCAAAAAAGTCCCAAACATACAAAAAAAAGTGATATCAAAAAGAAATGTTAAAGGAAGGACCTTGCAGTCACCCTATAAAACTCAGAGTCCATTTTCATGGATAACATTTCTTCCATTAAATTTCTTTTTGTAAACTTTTTCTGGCTTTTCATCTTGACTAAAAATGTCAGGACCTCTCATCTTTGCAACAAATGAAATAATATGCACACAAGAGAAACATTAATATATTCTCTTGTAAATCTGTTCTTCTTACATCAGATCCTCTTTCCCAGACAGTTTATCAGACCACTTTCTCAGGAACAGAGATATGATTTTAGGATGTCTGGCATCTAGTCAAGGCCAGTGAGTTTGCAGATCAACTTGTAACACTCCTACTGCTAAACAAAGCAGCTATAAACAAAACTCACAGAAAACTCTAACTTCAAGGGATTTTGGATTGAGACCTGTAATCCACCAAGAAGAGGACTGGGTTTTTCCATCACAACTTGGTTCTTATTCCCATATTAATCATATACATCAAGCATCTACTCTCTAAAGCCTGGTGGCCCATTTCTCCTGGGGAAGAGGTTCTGGCCATACCTTGCTGGGCAGTCTGGCACTGTGGTCCTGTCCAGGCACTGGTGCACTCACAGGAGTAGCTGTTGACCCCATCAGTGCAGGTCCCCCCATTCTGGCATGGGTTGCTAAGGCACTCATCAATGTTCTCTGTACAATTAGGGCCTGTCCAGCCTCCGTTACACAGGCAGAAATATCCAGAAATTGTTGCCTACAGGTACAAGCAAATGCAATAAGTTTGGTGAGTATGGATCACCTAAAGGAATCAATGTAGTTGGCAGAAAGACTGATATTTACACTTATTTTATGTGGAGATATCAGAGCAAAGAAGTGAACTGGGAATTTAATGGCTTTCATGGTCACTGGTAAATACCAAAACAAATCTAAAGCCTAATCAGATTATCAAAGTCTTTGCTTTTTCTGTTAAGTTATTTCTTTGCAAGGCTCTTTCAAATTACTTTTTAGAAAGTCAAAATCTGTATTCATTTAGCCATTCAGAAAACTGTTTGCTTGGCTTTAAAATTATCACCCTAGAAACAAGTCAGTAATATTATCTAAACCTTATAAATAGCAAACCAAAATAACAGTGGTTTATAAATCATTTCTCTCATGACTGTTCTCTGGGAAGTCTGCACTGCAGTTATGTGGGCTGTTAACTTTCATTTTCACCCTGAGGGATGTTAAATGGGAACAATTTCATTGCTTTCTCTGCATTATTCCTTATTCTGTATGGCACTTTTCCATTTCTTTAGTCTCAACCTTTATTACTTCTTCTTATAATCAAGTCTTTCCATATCTCTAAATGTTTTAATTTCGTATGTCCTCTTTCCTTGTATTTCTTATTTTATAGACATGATTTTTACAGATAAAGCAGAACATGGTATTCCAAGGTACATGCTAACAATCTCATCTTTGATGACATACAATCAATGTGTTATATTCTCTATTTCCTTTTGCATTCTCTGTTCATGTTCTCTCTGTCCTGAATAGAGATTTTCAGTATGATGGAAAAGGATTTTGATGTGTATTTAGGGCTCAGAATGCTGCTTTAGAAGGCAGAAAGGAGTTTTCTGATCTACGTTGCCTGATACTTAATTAACGTTACATTTCATCTGTCATTACACTGGCCAAATATAGCTGTGCTGTTCCTCTATTTTATTAGATGCTTCTATAGTCCCATTACTGAAGTACCTGACTGTGTTATCTTTATGGAATAGTTTGTAGCCACGGTTGACTATGGTTTTATGTTAGGATATATTTAGGGGAAGATGTCATACCTTTTAATAGACTGACTAAAATAAACAGTTTCTAAATAATCAGAAAAAGTAGATTAGATCTGTCATGGCACAAAACGCCCTTTAAATATCTGAGTGAAAAGACAATAGGTACCTCCAGAAGAGAGAGCAAGGAATGCTGGTAAGAGGTGGAGTGAATGTGAGAGGATCATCTCCTTTCACACAGAAAATGGGAAAAGGGAAAGGTAACATATCATAGAATCATAGAATCATTTTCCAACCAATTTAGGTTGGAAAAGACTCTTAAAATCATTGAATCCAGCCATTAACCTAACACTACCAAGTCCGTATTGTATTTCCCGCCTGCCTCCCAGGATCATCAAAAGGAGGATATCCGCAGACTGATGTGGTCAAATGCCCTCAGACTCTACTGGAACAACAAATTTATGATTTGTGAACATTCTCCAAAATCATCACCATAAATATCCTCCACAACAGAATTATCAAAATCCCCAGGTCTGCAGTGTGGACTTACCCGAGCACAGCACACCTCACTGAGGAAGCCAAAAGGCCTTCATAGGATCCATGTGGACAAACTAAATGGTTGTTGTGCATGAGAATGAATTCACACCACCAATCAGTAAAGGTCCAAAACACCCAGCTAGCAGCAGGAGTACAACCAATTCCCATGAAGCACCCTTTCCATATCCATATAAGCAGCCTGAGATTTCAGGGGGGCTCTCACAACATCAGCCTAGGAACATATAACTAACTGTAATGACTGTTAACTGAAGGTCAGCAAAGGTACTGGGTTTGTTATCATGGGTAATTCCTCCAGGACCCAAGGTGGTAAATTACTTCCCTGTCCCACCAAGGACAGCTGTACATCAGTTCTCCCCCACCAGCACCAGGATCCCATCACTAGCCTGGGGTACCATCTACAACCTCTCAGGTTATCAGTGCCAAGATTGCTGTCTCTACTTCAAATACAAAGAAATGGCTTGTGTGCCCTGAAACTCACTTTGTTTTCCCCGGGTGTATCTGTCGATCTCCCACTCCCGGCTGACCTCTAGTAGGTCTGCACTCAGCTTTCAGTCTCACCAGTCTCCGTGTTGTTACCGGTTAACTATGTAACATTGTCACGGTAGGGGGCCCAGCACTTACCAAGCACTGCCCATTTGCACAAGGGTTCTGCAGCTGACAGATACCACTGAGAGGAGAGCACCCACTTGGCCCATATCCACTTCCAGTGTACCCAGACGTGCAGGAACAAAATGGTATTTGCCCTTGGGAGATGAGACAAGATACAGAAAGTAATTCAGTCCTTGTTACAATGACAATATCAATGACAGGAAAGGTCCTTGACATTTATATAATTATAATAAAATAATAAAATATAAAGGCCTTTATATAATTCTAACTTATTTGATCTTTTGACATCTTCTGTGGTCAGTGTCCAGTTTGACCATGGAAAGATCGCTAGTGTTGCTTTGCTATGAGTACCTGAGAGTCAAAGGTCACCTTCGTGGGAAGTGGTGGGAGGAGTTCCAAAGGTATTTATAGAAAGAGGAAGAATAGTAAAAGCAGCTGAAACTAGAAAACCGCGTCAAAGAGGAAGGGTGAAGATCTCCACATTTTTATGATGAAATCTGATCTTTGGGGGAGCCTAAATCTATTTCTATCAGCGTTTGTGGAAAGGCCTGCTGGCTTTAGCTAACCTGCCTGTAAACTCCTTTGGATGAGGCAAAACTGATTGTGGAGAAGGAGCTGCTGTCTAAATATGTTGCTACAAAGTGGATTCAGCCTAACCAATCTCTCTGTGAGATTCACACTTGTATTACTTACAGTCCTTAAGAAGGCATCATACCTGGAGCTGAGGTACAAGTAGCCAAAGGATGGCACCCTCCATTATTTACTGAGCAGATATCGACCTGGGTACATGTTTGTCCATCTCCCTCATAACCTGTTCAGAGGTAAATCTCAGTTAGTCTGTAACAAAATATGTTCTCTGACAGTTGGCAGCAAAACTATCATCTGGTGAGAAAAAGACTAATTTATGGTATAAAATCATAGTCTTCTGCAGTAAAAAAGTTGAGGTAACCGCTGAAGTAAAACTTAGCATATTTCTTGTGGCTCCTACATTGCAGGGATGGGTTCTGATTGTAACTGAATCCTCCTATGATTTTAGAAAAAAGGTATGTTAGTGTTAGTCAAATATAGGTGAGGTCAGTGAGGCCACAGGAGCTCAGCTCTCTCAGCCACCAAGTGCTGCCCTCCCTACGTGTCTGCACCCATCCAGCCCTGACCACCTCCAGGCTTCCTGCTGCATGCCAGAGCTGCCCTTGGGTCTCAGACACAACATCCAGCTCCTCTCGGGAGGCTCAGCAGGACCAAAGCATCGCAGCACAGCTCTGCACGGCCAGAACTGAGGTCCACTGCACCACACCAAAACTTGTCTGAGGTGATGTTTCCAGCCTGGTGATTGCCCTTCGGCACTCAGTAATTGAGAGCCTTCACTACCTGCAGTCTATTACCATTTAAATGGCAATTGAAAGGCCAATTAGAAACAGTTTTTCCTGCTAGTATTTCTAGTATTGATAGCACGCATTTCATAAAGCATTTTAAATTGTAAACCACAAATTACAAAGATGTCATGACTTCTGGTGCTTGACCTTTACTGCAATAGAGACAGTGCTGCCTTAGACAGCATTCAGAGCGTGACAATTATCAAGGCTTTTTTTTAAGACAGACAATACAGCTGATTTATGGCACACAGGATACTCTTTCAGTTAACACAGACAATGAAATTACTATCATAATTACGCAATCCTTGTTTCCCATTAATGATCTTATAAAGGAAGTACTTTGTCAAATCAAGGCTCTAACAATGAAAAGGGCTACTTTGTACAAGAGGAACACATCTCAGAGCATCATCGTTAGAGACATACTGTACAAAATGTTGATTAATACCTGAAGCAGTTTGAATATACCTGGACTCTGCATTCTACATTACAGTATTGCTTTGTATATGATCCTTCTTTTATAAAAAACAATCTTCAGTTTCTTAAGTCTACCATAAAGCAAGCGCAAATGTGCTAAATCTTCATCTTTTAAGCCTTTCCATAGTTTTATCAACAAAAAAAAAAATCCATTTTACCTGGTGGACAGAGCCCACAGTGGAAGGATCCCATCGTGTTGATACACTGAACCATCGGTGCTGTTGAGCAGCCTCCATTATTACTTTCACATTCATCAATGTCTTGACAACTGTAGCCATTTCCTCGCCAGCCTAAAAAGAAGCACAGGAAAGACTTTAAAATAGAAAAAGCCTGGCCTCTTCATTTTCTTCTTTGACCAGATCTTTCCACTGAGCAAAAAAATATGACTTTTGAATTTCACTTTATTAACACAAGAGGAGAGGTGTCCCTCTCATAACTGATGAAAATTATTACTGGTCTTCAAAATAGGTTACAAACACAATGGGGTGAAGATGTGTGTCCAAGAACATTTTGTTTAACTGTACTCCCGATATTCCATAAGCAAACACACTTTAACCTAAAGAGGAAGCAGTTCTGGTCTAGTGCACACATGTGCAATTTGCAGCAAAGCTTTATCATAACTCTGGTTAAATACTTGAAATACTACTCCTATACACACCACCTAACCAACTCAGGAAAAGGAATCATAGGTCATAAAGCTTGAGGGGACAATTAGATTTTTATATTGTCTTAGGGCAGTGAGCATAAGGATGTAAGTACCTCAGACCTATTACATTAAGATAATGGGACATGATGGACATGAAGGTACCTATGGACATGACAGTATTTCAGACCTATTTAGATGTTCAGTTTAGCATGGGACGTACCATACGCTAAATGCCACTGCCTGCATTACCTAGGTAAAACATAACCCACAGACATTTATTCTCCAGAATACAGACCAAAGCATTTCATGGAGTTACTCTCATCTGGATCCTGTGCCTGTGGTTATGACATACAGGCAGTACTACCTACTGCCACCCCTTCCCACCCAGGAGCATGGAAGGACGTGATACCTGTGGGGCAGGGACCACACACGTAGGAGCCTGGTGTGTTGTGGCACTGCACAAGTGGATTCTGTGAACATGGACGATTAGGGAGGCTGCATTCATCTATATCAGCACTGCAGGCAGGGCTGCCAGGAGGGGACATCCAGCCAGTGTCACAGATACAGTGGTACTTGGGCTGCCACAGCAAACACCACATTATACATTTAAGACAGAACAGTCAAGAAAAGGGCAAGAGGAGTTAATTTTACAAAATGTCTTTTAAACTACTGCAAGAAAGCTTTCAGAGCATCACATGGTTTGCACATTCTGTTTTATAAGTTGCTTCAGTAGTTTTCTCAGTCTATTTCTTCCTCTGAATTTACCTATTTAGATTATGGAAGCAACAACAGGCTCATTCATTCTGTTCATAAAAGAAACCTGTGATTTACCCAAAGCTCCCAGAGAAAATGAACAGTAATTATGAACTGTACATAAACATAATTAAAAGTCATCAACTTGCTTTGTAACCAAGGTAAACAGATCACTGTAGGCAACCTGAAATCAGCTTGGCTGTTTTCTTTTAGACAAACAGTTTGGTAATCTGTGCAATGTGCAGCACTCACATTAAATTGCAAATACACATTTTCTTTGAGGAAAATAGTTTTCTCTCTAGTAAACTTTACTAATGGCCAGATTTCAGCATTTGTCTAGCTTTGGTCCAATTAAAGCTAATAGGAGCTTTATTGTTGACTGCCACAGGATCGGACACTGTTAAGCCAACACTGAAATCTTTTGAAAAGTTTCCTCCACAAAAAATGGGCAAAAAACAAGTGATGAGTTGTGGAAAGTTTTACAAATTGAGCAAAGAATTCGTTTTATAACATAGCACAAAGAAAATGTGGTGTGTCCGGAATGGTGCATGGATATATAGTGTTAAGGAGCACAGGCTTGGCAGGGTAGTTTTGGAGGGCTGTTCTGGGTGGAAAGAGCCAAAGTTGTCATGTTCCATGTGTCCCTTTGGAGTGAACACCCTGATCCCAGATTTTCTCCCCAAAAGAATGAGCTGGCTTGCTCCAGAAGACCATTCAGGTGAATGCCAGCATCCACCCAGTGGAGATGGGTGGAGAGCATCTGGAGTCAGAGACCAAGTCCAACCAAAAGTGAGGAGCACCAAAGGTGAGCAGCAGCCACCCCATCTGATACACAGCCCTGGCAGCTCCCAGGCCACTGATGATACTGTTCCATAGGTATACCTCTTCCCAGGAAAACAAGATTCATTATGTTTGCCCTTCTAAATCATTTAAGTCATAAAATATTCTAGCAACTTAGAACTCCCCAAATAATGAACAGTAAGATTATGCTTCAAATAAGACTTTGACTTATTCAAAGAATATTCCAAAGCTCCCTATAGATGTAGTAGTAGATCTGATACTGTGCCAAGTTCCTCTCCTCTAATGTAACACAAGGCATTTTCAATTCTTTCTGCTGTCCTTGGGACAACAGGTTAGGTTATGTTATACAGTGGCATTTCTTGCTGTTTTTCAGCAGCAGTGTGTGCTACATAGTTTTGGGGCGCTCAGCATTGTTTCTTGCTTATTCATGCTGTGCTGTATAATGAAACTTATACATTGTTCCTCACCTTGTTGGGCTGATCCCTGTCTGCATCTATGCAGATACCATGACCACAAAGTGTCTCAGATCCTCCTTGGCAATCATCAAACTTCAAGGCACAGTGAGGCCCATAGGTTTCTGGAGTACAGGAGCAGCTAAATGGTGAAAGCAGACAGAAAAATCAAAATGCTGTCTTTATACAGCACTTAAAGATCATATATTGCCATAGTGAGAGATCATTCCCCACTCTCTTAATTATGTGGTGTTCCTTATGAAATCCATCTGTTTAGCTATACTGACAATCCCATTAGTAATCATGCACAGACTCAAGGCTCCTGTTAGCAGAGACTCAAAAATCACATGAGACTTGGGCATATCCATGACTGTCTGAACCTATGGGAGAATCCATAGCCTTCTGTTATATTCATAAATGCAAATCCAGAGTAAAAGAAATGTCTAACATGAAACTTCAGCAGAGTATGAGCCTGGAAATCCCCACTCCGGTCAGAGAGCACCTAAACCTTGTGTTTCAGTTTATGACCCTCATATGATGCCAAGTGCCTAAACCCCTACCTCTAGCAATATGCAGAAATGCCACATCTGACCTGTCCCAGGGAGTGGTTTACCTTCACAACCACACCTCAAGATGTGGCAGCTCCTGTCTCAGCAGCAGCCCAGCTTTCAGATGAGTGTGGCAGGCAGGAAGGCGCATTTAGGGCTGATGGGGTGGGAAGAACAAAGTAGTGGGCTAAAGGGAGGCATTCTACAGGGGGGATCTGGCTTGCAGGCTGACAGCTGCATCACATTGTTATTTATAGGGCACACATTAGTCACAGCACTGTACATATGCAGTAGAACTGAAATTGGGAACTTCTAAGCCATGGGGTAATGTTTCCCTTTTCTCTGACCCTTTATTTCCACATGGACCAAATCTGAGGCTCTGAAATAAAATTGAAAGAGACCTGAACCTACAGAAAGCCTCCTATCAGTTCACTAGTTTTTTATTAAAATAACAGTGAGACACTTACTTGGATGCAAGTTATATGCTGCAATGTCTGCCCATGTCTGCTCCTCACAATGGCATATGGCAGATACATACCCCTGTTGAATTGCTTTTAAGCTGACTAATGAAAACTACTCTCAAAGCATTTATCAGCAGTTTTTGAATCAGGGTTTTCCAGTGCAGCCATCTGGACCTTGGAGCAATTTATTAATAAGCTGCTACTGTCCCTGCCAGGGTGTCACATACTCAGCTGAAATAGCAGTTTGATAAGGGAATCACAGGTAACTAAACGCTGCATCCAGCACAAGCAACCTGGATGAATTTAGGCTTTAAACCCCACAGTAGCTTAATGCTTAACTGCAGTCTGCAGTACTGTAAGACAGCATGTTCTTTATTGTAAGAGAGGGCAGATAGACCAACACCATCTCACCAGTGCAGTAGCTCATCCTGGGCAAGAACAGAGGCAACAGGTCAGGGAATCAGATCACCTCTGTATGTTCAAAGTACATTCAGAGCTTCATGTTCAGCTCCAAAGGACACAGCAAGGCAATCTGACCGGCTCCAGAGGAGGAAGACAACGGAATTATCTCCTGCCTAGTCTGGCAAAGATTAATCTGCTACCCATCTGAAGTTGCTCAGAGAACTTCAAGAAGTAGGTCACGCTGCAAGGAGCTTCAGCCAAATTGCGATGCACTGCTGCAATGTACTGTCCTGGTTCTCTCCCATTGCTGATGGCACGTTGTGATGAGGGCCCCGTTATTTTGGTTCTGACACAAAAGCCTGATAGACTTGGGGACTCTCACAGCCTTTCATCCAACTAATGGAATGTCCCATTACGGTCCCGATTCAGGAAGGCATTTCCTGAACACCTCATACTTTAGTGCACCTCATACTTTCTTTTTCCTCATACTTTAGTGCTTTCCTGAGTTACAGCTTGAAAAGTAAAGGTAAAGAATCTGAACAGGGAGTGAAGACTGCATTGTGCTCCATTTCATGGTACCTAATCCAGCACTGTCCTTCACCTGGTGTTATCTCTGGGGACTATGGAAAGTTAAATATCACCTTTTTCTTTACCCTCAGTCCACACTGGTGTGTATAACTACACCAGATCAGGAGTCAGGTGACCTGGGTTGCTGGATACCAGAAATTTAGCAGCAATGTTCTCACAGTTGTTGAAAAGAGCCATGTCACATTCTACCTGGGGATGGCTTTAGTATCTGGGGAGCACTCAGAAATAAGTAAGACAGTATGTGAAGGGAGACTGCGAAGACAGTACAATGGGGTTGGGGAAAGTACTAAACAATAATCTTGAGGTGGTAATGCAAAAGCAGTAATTTAAGATTTGGATGATTTATGAAGAGGTCTTAATTCATTTCAGGAAGTACCGATTCAGCAAGTACCAAGGAAGGCAAGAATTATATTGGGGAAGAAACTTACAGGAATCATAACTGTACTAACACAATGACAACACCTGCAAGAAAGGCAGAGGGTTTGTCCTCTCAAACCTTAATTTAGTCGTGCACCTGTACACCACATCTCTGAGCACAGTAAGAAACAACAAGTAAAGGCAGGCTGCTTTGTATGTCATTTCCTTGACAAATGCCACCTGCGGGCAAGCAAGAAACATCCTTTAAAATCAAAGAAAAGCTGTCAGGAGGCATCACGTACCAGTGATACCTCAGCAGGCTCTATGTTAATGCTGAAGTGTGAGCAGCACTGCAGGAGAACTTCCCTTGTGTGAGGTTCTTCCAAGAATTGACAAAGCACTATAAGCCAGGGTTACGCTAAGCAAATATTTGTGGGGGCTAAGATTTTCAAGCTCAAGCAGGAGACAAAATGCTTTGCAGAAAGCTGTGGTATGCTCTTCAGTCTGCTTGCTCCCATTGCACAGAGGTAGCTTTGTATTATATCTGAAAGTTATTTATTTACCAGATTATTTGACATTTTGGAAAATAAGACCCAGAACGTTCAGGCTGGCTTACCCTGTAAACAAGAGCATGTTTCCTAAGGAGCTGGGCACAGCCAGAGAAGGATATGCTCCAGGGAGCTCATGTCTATGGGGGTCTGCACACAGGCAACTCAGGCACTCTCCTGGCCAGTCGGCCAGCATTTCTCCTCCCTTTCTGCCTGGCAGCACTGTGCATTGCTTGCTCTGCTGCAGTCCCAGCTGTGCCTCTATTTCTGGAGGGGGTGAAGGCATTTCTCAGAGTTACATGGTGCACTGGGAATGCCAGTGATCAAAGGTGCCCATATATTCAGGATGTTTCCAACTACTGTAATACAAAGCCTTTGCTGGACCAAAGGTGTTCACCTCCTTCATCTCCTTGCTCCCTTTGGTCTTGAGGGGTAGGTGATAACAGGGATGATAATATGGCTGTGCTAGGTGGGCAAGTTGGTAAGTGCTGGTTACAGACCACCCCACCTACATCCCACAGTGCAGTAATTTGCCATTATAGCACCTGCACCTACAACAGGGCACGGGGTCACTGGAGCCAGTCTCCAATTTGCATCCACAGCATGGATGTATGATAAATCTGGTTCTTCCTGCTTTTGTGTCAAAGCAGACAATTGCTTTGGAAGGCCTTCTGTGTCTGTGGTGGGCTCGGTGTACAGTGTATTAAAGATTTTATATTCTCACAGACTGCAAGGGATTACAGTGCATAGATACTAAATAGATGCATTCCTAGAACTTGTGCTGCAGGTGTGATGTGGGGTACAAAAGTAACAGAGTATTTTTCATAGGATTTTGTGTATACTTTTGAAAAGTTACCTGTAGCTGCCTGGTGTGTTCATACAAGTGGCTCCATTCTGGCAGCCTAATACTGTTTCAGCATAAATCTGGCATTCATTAACATCCACTGAACACAGGAGGCCCTAAGATGAAATGGAAAACCAGTTTATTTTCCAAATAGCTCAGAAATGAAGCAAACCATGGAGCCAATGTTTAATATAGTTTCCAAAGATATACAAACTATGGGCTGCTATCAACACAGCTTCCCTTATGAAACATTACAACAAAATGCAATTTTTCAGCTGTGTTTCTGTGACCCTGGTTATCAGTCAGATGGGGGATAAAATATTTCAGATGTTTGTAGAAAGCATATGGACAGCATAGTACTGTCATCCCCCCTAATTTCTAACTTGCTAGCAAAAGGCTCAGAAAACTTTCTTTCAAACTGTTTCTATCAGGAGATGCTGTTTTATTAAAACTGAAAGCACAGCAATTCTGACCCAAATCTTAATCTTGCTAGGACAACTTTCTAGTTGAGACCCTTTCAGTAAAAGATGTAACTTTTCCATCTCTAGTGCATGTAACAGCACCATTAAAGCCTTTGTCAGTAAAGACTCTGGATTTAAAAAACTCAGAATGGGATTGATTACTTGCCCCCCCCCCCCCATTTATTTGTTTGAGCTTGAATACATATCCTTCCCTTCCCCCATTCTCTCTCTATCCTCACATAAGATCAACAGAAAGGCATGCAATTCAGTCCACTGCTCAACAAAAGCCAAGGACTAATTCTCTGCTGTGGGAACTGCCAAGCATCACTGATTTCATGGGCCATCACCTGTGTATAACAGTTCAGGGTCTAGCCCAATGGTTTGGGATTTGGTTTATTGGTATCTACTGATATTGTTGAGAAGCAAATGTGTTGCCATTCAACCAAACGACGAGTGCAATACTACTGCTTTGCTGTTCAGTATATCTTATTCTGTCCTGAGCAACATTAAAATGCTATACTTCACCACAATTATACTAAGCCAAGTGTATCCTTACAGATAAAATACACACTCCAAGGAGGCTAAAGACTCACCTGCCAGTTGCTGGGACAGAGGCAAAAGAAACCATCCAGCAAGTCTACACAGGTCCCTGAGTTCTCACAGGGGTTACTGCTGCAGGCTTTCCTCTGGAGAGCCTGAAACTCAGGAAAGGAGCAGAAAATGAGGCTCCTGCTTATATGGCATTCCATTAGCATTTATTTTCAAGATAAACCTTTTTTTTTTAATTCTTTCTTGGGTTCTCCCCCCTCCCTTTTTTTCAGCAAGGTTGATTTGTAAAGGTTTTGAGCTGTTTCACTTATCCCTGTACAAAATAATGACTAATATAATTGCTCCTACACAGGATGGATGTAAGCAAGCACTAGGATGTAAGGATGGATGGCTGCAAGCATTAAAATGAGAAAAGCCCTGTAAGAAGTAAATATTAATAGAGACTGTTCTTCAGTAGCAAACTGTGAGTCTAGATGGAAGGTTGTTTTGTCTTGATTCCATGTGTGACTCATCTGACAACTGCTTTTACTGACAGTTGTAGCTGTGGCTTGTCACAAGCTCAGTGGAGAAGCAGGTGACAGTTGAAAATTACCTATTTCCAGTACAATATAAAATCCACTTTGAATTCTCCAGTCTTTGTCTTCACAAATCAGTGAAGGAAGAGTTTATTTCTTCGTAACTAGCTGTTGTTCTTGAGCTTACAACTGTTTTCTCCTTTAAGGAATGCAGACTCCTACAGAGTTTATATTTTGTAAGAAGGCATTTCACCTCCTCCACAAATCTTGGCTTTTATTTACCTTCTGTTACCAAAAAGAGTTTTCCTGAGTAATGCATGAGAGGGAAGAAATAATTTAGCTATTCAATCATTGTAACCTCACTTTATTTACTTGGTGCTGTGTTTTTTCTTTTTTGATCTCTAGTTTGCTTCCCATTTACTCACCTGCTCCAAGCTTTGTAGTCGGCTGTCAAGGCTCATGATCTGCAAGAGAAATGCAAATTACACCGTGTTTGGTATGAGAGTGTCCACAGAGGTACATGCTGGATACTGGTAGGCTAACAAAATATTTTGAGAAAAGAGATAGCTGGTGTGTGAAAGCAGGTGACAATCAGGTTCAAATCAAGCCCCATTTCGGAATTGGATTTTGATGTTTTAGGCTGTTCAGAAAATGACAGTTTAGGTAAATCCCAGTTTGGCTCTGGAAAGCAAGACCCAGTCTTGTGGAGATGTATTCAAGTACTCAACATTGGGAATGTGAATATTCCAGTGGGACTGTTTGGTTGCTTACACACATGTGAAGGACAGAAGTCTGAGATGATACAACAAAAGCCAAGAAAAGGTTCACCATATCTCAGTGGGTTATAACCACAAACAGCAAGCTGAAACTGAATCAGAGAATATGATGGATACGTATTAGCACAAATTCCCTAAAGGGAGGTCTCTTAGGCTATAAAAGATTTTCCTATAAGGAACTTGTGGCAACACTCTAACAAAAGACACTTAGACCAAGTCAGACAAACGTTTCAAAATCATCTACAGAGAAAAGTCTTTAGTAGCATAGAAGAGACAAAACTACTGCATAGGTCTTTTCTTTCCACTGCAAACCCCTATAGCCTATTTCATCCATGGAATGTCTGTGTAACAACTATAAGAACATATATGGTCTATTTCCTAAATTTAGTGGAATTTCACTTCCATAAATGTTAGAGAATATATTCCATAGAGATATTGACAGTGAACAAAAGAAGAATCCTGGTAACTGGAAATTATGGGATTTACATTAATATTTCCATTGTCTCCAGAGTTACTGAATAAGTACCTTAACATTGAACATAGACTCTGAGATGATGTTAAATGTGGACTCTGCCCCAGATCCCTGGAGTCCAGAAATACTAGAATGAATCAGGTAGCAATGGTAATCTAAGGAGAGGAAAACTGTGAATGCTGGAGGAGAATAACACAAGGGTATAGCTCACCTTGGAGGTCAGCAGAGCAACCTGCTGGAACACATTCTGAGAAACACCATTGGCTTTTTTAAGTTCCTGAATTTCTGCATTACTTTCTCTCACCTAAATTTAAACAGAGATAATATGAAACAAGCTCAGCTTTTTCAAAAGCTTAGGAAAGTTTCATTCTTGCTTAACTTTACTATTATAATGTCCACTTAAATAAAAAGAACTCTGTTACATACACAATTTAATATTTTAATTATTTTTGGTACTGGCATTACACGTCTGCAATAGCTTACTTTCATATTAGAGTGCTGACATAGATAATACAAAAAAACAATCATACAAAACACATCAAACATTTGCTAAGACAAATTCTGAAGACAATTAAACTATTAATGTGCAAAACTGAAAACAAAAATGTATTACAGAAAAGTAAGTGTATCACCTGACTAAAAATTTCTGCAAGGTCTTCTTCATTAATTTTTATTTTCCCCAGTGGTCCAGTTCTAAATTCAATATTTTTGCTGGAGCCAGCATGGAACACTAAATTACCCTGCTCTGAGGACAAACGAGGCCTGTTGTATTATGGAAAAAAACAAAGAGATCATTTAGTTACACGTCTGCCAAAGAGTATGTAAAAAAAAGAGCTGCAGTATAGCCATTCTGTTCACATTACTGGCACTTAGAAGCCACCATATGAACAAATGCATTTGCAAGCAATGGTACTTACTGCTCATCATAAATGGTTCTTTTCTGCCTCTTATTTTCATAATGGTTTGATTCACAGCTCAATCCAGCAAGTAACAATAATGCAACTAAAAGCCCAGGAGCAGGAGCAGCCCAAAGCATTGCTCTCCTCCAGCTGTCCTGAGTTTGAAGTGAAACCTCCAATGCTGAATTGTACTGTTGTGAGCCCAGGTGCCCTTTGCTCTCAAACAGCTCTTTATTCACAAGATGCCCATTCTGCTGTCTTGTCTTGCAAGGGTGAATTTTCTCTCAGGTATCTTTATTAAAGATTGACAGCGTGCAAATCCTCTAGACATTAAATGCATTCTTCTCTTTTTGTCTTTGTGTTTAAGGAGCTTTGAAAGATCATTAATTGAAATCTGCCTGTATTTTATCATTATGTCTTTGACCTTTGTACAGCTGAGCACCCTTGTGTCTCAGAGCACCTTGTCATCTGCAGCTGGCTACTGCAGGAACGGCTCACTCTCCCCACATGCTGCACCACAAGGGCAAAGGAAAAATTATTTGGCAGCACTAAAGGTCCTAGATTGTTAGACAAAAAAAACCCAAACAAACAAAAAACAAAACAAAACAAAAACTAAAACCAAAACCCAAATTCCACACATAAAACCTACAGTGGCTGGCAAGGAATATTTGTATTGAAAGAGAAGCTTCCAGCAAGTAATTTATTGAGCAGATGACACAAACAAGTTAGCAGTACCAAACAGAGTCCCATGAATTACAACAGCAAAATACAGTTTTAACCAAATATGGTTGCTCTGACTCAAGCATAACTCAGTCCCCAGATCCTGGGGAGACAATCACACACCAAGGGGACTGCATTTTGTTTGGCATGTGTTGGCTGTCTTCATTGCACACACTAGGGCTCCCAAATTCAGGGCTGGCCATAGACAAAGCAGATCAAGGAAGAATTCAAACGAGGCTCAAAAGTAATAAAAAAATGCAAATTAATATGGTCTGAGAGCCAAAATTTTAATCTTGACCCCATTTTCCTCTACCCTTCAGCAGTACCTCACAGCCTTCTCAAAAGAAGTGTCCCATCCAGATGCTTGTTGGTATTTGTCTCAAGCCCAGGCTGCTACTGCTGGAAGCCATGGCAAAGTCCATGTCCCACCTCCCCTTTGCTTTTTCCAGAGTCTCCATATTCCCCTTGTACAAAACCTTGCTGTGCTTTCCTCCTCCTGCTTATGGGAGCTTTGTGTATCTTTTCCTTCCTCGTGATAGGAGCTACCCGAACCTCCAGACCTACCACCATTCTTTTTTATTTTCCTTTCTGTTCAGTAGACAACTCATTCAAGTTGCTCACATTTCAAACTTCTACTGAGAAGAAAAGGGTAGCAACAGTTGTAAAGGCTCTTGCTAGAAGCTAACAGTAGCCACCTGATCCTTTAAGCCCCTGACCTTCCTGGAGGCCATGGAACTCCTGCACTTCCTAACCCTGTGCAGCCTTCCTTTCTGCTCCAGGTTGCACTTGTCACCTACAGATATGTGTGGGACATGGCCTGGAGCAAGGGGCTTGAATGAACTCTACAGCTTTCACAGACAGAACTGTTATGAAGTCAAAGCACCCTGGGAAGAAATCTGATGTAACAAAAAGTATGTCACCTCAAACAGACAGGTAGACTGTGAAAATGAGTGTGAAGCCAGGACAGCTGATGTTTGTGGTGCTGCCACAGTTAATAACTTGTCCCTTTCTATGAATAACTACAATGTCTGAGATTATATCACCTGCATTCCATCATCTCCACTATTTTCTGTTGTTTGCATAAAAACTAGATTTTTACTACATTTTATTATTTGTGTTTTTAGAAACTTATCTCAGAATTCAGAACAGCGTGAGCCTGCTGACCATCTTTCCTGTGGTCACACAGACTGTGACACAGGTAAGCCGGCAGTTACTGCTGCTGCCCAGAGGTCCAGAAGGGCAGAGACACAGCTCCTCATGAACCCACAGGGGACAGCCCACCCCATATGCCTACTGGGGCAGCAGCAGCAGCTCAGCTGTCTGGATACCCACCTGCTCTGCAGCAGTCTGTGGCCTCCAGGTGACCAAGTACATCAGCTTTTGCTGCCAGAACAGAGGAACATGAGGAGGAATCCCCGTGTGTTGTCCTTTACCATCATAGGGGATAGTGTTTACAGGAAAATACAGAACTGTATCCTCAGTTGTTGAACACTGTCACTGCTCCATTCAATCCAAATGAGTTATGATCTTTTACACCAACTGAGGATCTGTCCTGATGCAATTTTTTATTTCTTATCCTGCTCTTTGCTCTGAAACCTCTGTTCACAAATAGGAGAGCATAGATAAATTACTGATATCTCTGTCTAGTCAACACAACACCTGCCTCTGGCTATCCTGGTATTGATCATTAAACTAGCGCTCACCAACATTCTCCAAGTCAGTCCTGATGCTTGTCTGGGGTTTTTCGCTTGTTTTGTTTTGTTTTGTTTTGTTGTTTTAACAGCTTACCAAGCTTTTATAACTGTCAGTTGGGTGTCAGCTTGAAGAAACTGTGGGCAAACTACACATGCACTTCCTAGCAGGCTGGTTGAATGCACCCATACCTCAGGGACTTTTTGCACAAAGTCCACTGTATGCTGACAGTTTTCAGCCTGGACTTCGGTTGTGACTCACAAAATCCTTCCTCTTCTCTATTATTCTTTTTGCATACTGAGCATTGTCCCTCTCTGCCACCTGTCAATCTTTGATTCAAGCTTCCCTGTCCAACTAATTAACTCCAATATACCAATGAGCAATGAGTAATAAACCACAGAGGATGGGGAGAAAGCTGCTAATACAAGAAGGAAGAAGAAATAACTCTTTTTACCTTCTCTTCATGCAGGATTTACAGCTTAGAAAATGTTTGACCTGAAGATCAGGTGACTCTGATTATGCACTGATTACAGGATGGAAAGAGTGCTCTGGACAGCTATCTAAACCTTGCATGACACACTATTTTCCATTTCACTAGACCTTCCAGATTTTAGTTAATTTATTCTCTATTCCTAGTGAATGCACCTTAGGCTGGCCAAGTTGGGAAATCTATAAACCATCTTAAGGAGAAAAATAGGTCCACACCTTTTAATTTTACTGAAATACATTGGATTGAGACATAATTTTTGGAGGGACATAGTGGAAACCCTGCAAATGTCTGGCACAAGAATAGGTGCTGTTCTTCCTAACAAGGAGAGCTGGCATGAACCCCTCCTCCCAGGACAGATCATTCATTACCTCACTGACATTATGGCTGAGAACACACCTCTAAAGACTGTAGGTTGTGCACAGATTTGGCAGGAAGTAATGGAGCATTTGTCTCCATCTAGTTCTGGTTGAAGTTCATGCCATACTAGAAGGGACTACAATTGACCACCATCTTGTGTAGCTGTGTGAAATGAAATGGTGGTAACCCTCTACTTCTCCAGAAGTACATGCCTGCAATGCAGAGGCTCTGCTGTAGAAGGCAAAAGTTGACTCAGAGTATGTCCAAAAATTCAATACATGTTAATTGCCCCTAGGAAGTCAACTCAGATGCAGAGACATGACACAAGTCTGTGACAACGCTCCCTTTTTATAGGGGGAAAGGTCAACTATTGGTGTGAATTCCAACCTGGCTAGTTTTTTTTAATGGTAGACTAACAAATAATCCTTTTTTTTTTTTTTTTTTCTATAAATGAAAAAAAGATCCCTGCTATTCAATGTTATGACTCAAATATTTGCAAATAATTATAGATCCAGCCCCAATGCTGGTTTAATCCCAAGTACTGCACGTTTACCAGAGTTTCCCATCAGCTGAGGTCATATCTCCCAATACTTCCATCTTCACTTCCCTGGATCCACTTTCATCTTTCCCCTTTCTAATAATAGTCCAGGGTTCAAAAGTGACGCACGACATATAAAGCAGCACTGTTACCTCCATGGTACAAATGTGGAACTTGCTGGTGTAAACACTGCTCTGTATTGAATTCAGA
Organism: Tyto alba; assembly: GCF_018691265.1. Taxonomy (NCBI): domain Eukaryota; kingdom Metazoa; phylum Chordata; class Aves; order Strigiformes; family Tytonidae; genus Tyto; species Tyto alba. The sequence goes on from NW_024881313.1 coordinate 19,256,747, forward strand.
ATTTTCTGTGTGTCCCTGTAGTTCTGAGACCACCAAGCACTAAGCTGGTATAGGTCCTACATGGAGGATCAACAACCACAAGGTTTACGTGTAACAGGGGTGACTGAAAAATAATGTTCCCCTTTCTGTCCCTTACATATAACCACCCATCGTCGCTTCCTTCTTTCTCTACTTGTGTTTGGAGAGCTTTATGGCCACAACACATTCCTCAGGGGCTGCAGGAGTTTCAAGGCTCCGTTTCCCACACCACTCCTTAAGGGTTTATTTTACTTCTCAGCATACTGCCCTCTGACACTTGCTCCCTCAACACAGTTCATGAAGTTAATAAGTTACCTGCTGATGAAGTTAAACTAACTGGCCAGGAAATCAATGTTTTCAGCTTTTAACAGCAAGTAACAGAGATGAATTTTGATTTAGTTAGCTATTTCAGCTGGAATTGATCTACTGTCCCAGCTCTCCCTGGGTTCCTTTATCACAATGGAGGCAGCTATAGATTAGTTTTTTAGTTTCATTATGAGACTTGTATTTTGGTTCCTCTGCCTTTCTGACTTTTCTTCCTACATATATTGTTTCTATAAACCACCACCCACTTTGATGATTCCTATTTTCTGTTTCATTCTTTTCTGAAATTAGGTTCATGAAAAGTTTCCAGTTACATTGGCTTGGTTATTTTCTATTGATTATTCCAGTCCTTTTAGTACATTCCAGTTGCTTTAACGTACACTGATTTATTCTTAGGGCCTTCCATTTGCATTATCACCCTTCTCCACTAATAACCCTAAAGCTACGAATGGACCTGGCCGCACAACCTCCCTCAGATTTGTTCTGTTCTCCACTGTTTGTTTTGTCGAGAGGCTTAGATCTGAACTAAGTCCGTAAATCATTAGCTGTATATTGATGCTGTGATTACAAATACTGTCATTCTATCACCAAACAAATATAAGGAAGTCAGAGTGGTCATACCAAGTTAAAAAAAGATACACTTTGGTCAGTACCTTTTCTCCAACAGTAGCCAAGAGCAGATAATTAGGAAATGAAGGATACACAAAGGGGCAAACGCATACAGTACCTCTCCTAGGTACTCTCTTGGCCTCCATTTATTTGCAGCTTGGGAACTTCTTCAGCCAGAATTCTACTTACTCGGTACTCTCAAAGGATTTTTCTTCCATGAACTTGTCCAGCCTTCTCCTGAACTCTTCCCCATGCTTGACCTTACAACACATGTACAATGAATGAGTAATGCCACGTGGTAAGACCAATATACAGTCAAAATGCCTCTCAGAAATACTAATTCTGAGTAGAATCCCATTTTTAAGTGTAATATTTATAAACAGAAGGGGATTAGGTTTGGTTGTTTTTTTTTTTTTTTTTTTAATATATACAGGACAAACATCTGAACTAATCAAAACTATTTATTAGTGTCTCGGTATGAGAAAATATATTAGCACCATCAATGTTCTTTGCTTCCAAATGCCAGGTTGCAATTTAAAAGTGTTTCAGTTACAACAGCCCAGTGCATGGGCAAAAGGACAAGACAAACATGCTCTTAATGAAGCTGGGATTTCAAGATGCATTCCTGTGTTTAAAATCAGAGAGGCTCACCTCTGGAGGAGATTTTTGGGACTTCTTTGCTGCAGAGCTTTCTGAATCCCAGTAAAGGGTACCCAACTAGAGTGGCCACCCAAAATTCCCTCCAACACCCCCTCTCACTAAAAGTGCTGTATTCCACTCAAATCTAGCCCCTCCAACTCTGCTTTTTGCTTTATCAGATCTTTTACCAAAAGATCCCTTGTCCACTCTTCCTCCCACTGTCAAAAGGATCAAGTGGAGGAAAGTCAAAGAGAACAACTCAGTTGTCTTGTCTTCACAGATGGCTGCCTGGTCATCTAAGGCCATGTATTTCTTTTCTTCAACAGCTATATAAATTCCCGAACCTTGTAATCAAATAAAGATAAAAATAACACAAATCTCTTCATGCGCTTCACAATTATCATTTAAATTGACATACTATCATTACTCAAAACTTAATTTTTCCTGGCGTCTTAGATATCAATTATCTTTTCAAACAAGTTGCTACTAACAAGCATAAACTTCCCCTAATGAGATTGTAACACTAGAATACGCATGTTTGAACAGGCAAAAGGAAAATAATTACTGGAATGAATTTGGGGCTCTATGTCTAGTTTCTTCTACTTCCACATCATTTTTTCTTGGATATTTCTTTGACCATTTCTACTTTATACACTATTTATATAGGACTGCCCAGAAGTGCCTAGTGTTCTTAAGCAATTATTACTTTGTCTTCTCCAGATCCTTACTAATATGGCATATTCTTTAAACATCATGCGGAAAAAAATACACGGAGCACATATGTGGTTTCAAATATCTAAAAGACAAAATATATGGAAGTGCTAAGGAAAAAAATATAATTCAATATTTATACAATAAGTCAACAGAGTGTTAAACTTCAGTATGAATAACAAGCAAACAGAGCACTGAAAACAAAGGGTGAGCTCAGAATGAATAGTTCATCCTTGAGATGGATTTGCTAAATTTTCTATTTATTTTAGAAACATGTGACAACTGCTAAAACAGGATTGTACAGTCATTGAAGCATTGGACCTGTTCAGATTTCTATTGAGATGTCTCTTTAGAAAACAAAAGGGGCATACCCATGACTAGGTTTAAGACATACGATGGTGTTATCACAGATCAACATTTTTCCAGCCTGTAATACAGATTCCTGACAATCCTTATGTTCCTTCTAAGAGGGTCACCTAAAGGTGAGATAAAAAAGCCTCTGGGCAGGAGCCTTATGGTCACTGCACGGAAGGATGCACCTCCACTGGAAAATTTTGAGTTCATGTATCAAAAAATATTCAAACCCACTGCATTAAACAAATGGTATTTTAGTAACTTCATTGCTACACGGGTTTCTTCAAGAGTATAGGGAACCCCTAGATTAACTCAGATAAAGACAAGCTTTTGTAGGTAAGACATTCTGTAAGGCAACCATCAAGGTTCAGAAATGACTGCATAAATATACCACCACCAAACACGACACTCTTCTCCTCAGTGGAGCTTCTCAAGTTTGAGGGAACACACCTACATCCTGTCACACAGATAATGAAATGTGTTTCAGATGTGCAGAATAAGGGAGCTACAAAACCAAAAATCAGGTTCTGGAAATCTTTCATTTCCAGAGCTGTCTTCCAGATTTCACTGATCTACCTTTCAGCTGCTTTTGTAATCACATTTCATTGCTGTGAAAATGCTTGAGCTGAAGTTGCAAAGTGCAGCACTGATGCAGGCTGCAAAGCACTTATGATTAGGAGACTGCTTGGAAAAGGAAACAACATGGTCATCAAGTGAGGTCAAGCAGGTGCAAGCCAGCAGAGCTCAGTAAATGAGTCTATTAATGACAAACTGATGTGATAAGAAGCAGTCACTCAATTTAGCTGCACTGGTATTACAGGGTTAGCAAGGGTACAATACACAAATATATATTTACAATTCTGGCATCTGTTCTTTCAAAATACCTCCTTCAGAAACAGCTCTGATTAGCAAACAGATTTCAGTCTTCACAATCACACTGAATTAGAATTCACTGTCAACATGTAACAGGCTGTATTGCTGTATCAGTTTTAGATGCAGCTAGATAACTTTCAACTTACTCTTTAATACTGCTTACTTATGAGTGGCATATAAATCGCTAAAACATGTTTTACAGATTAAGGAATTGAAAACTAAATAGTAATATTTTGCCAAATATTATTATAGTAAGAGAAAACGAACAGACTATTTACATGATTTAGCAGAAAGAAATCCCAATTTATACATAAAATTGATCTCCTTTGTTTTCATTTCAATGTTCAGATCATGTTAGATAGCAACAGATCTTCCTATTATCACATTTCTTCCAAGAACAAGACCGTATTGCTACTAGTTATTATCTGGCTGATAAATATATACGATAACCACCACGGTAACAGATAACTACAGTTCATAACACTGTCAAAAGCATGTTTGCTCTTTGCAGTTTAGTAGCAGGCACAGCCTAACATTAGTCTAGTACTTTTTGCCATTACAGTAGTACAAGAGACCAGGTAAAGATAGAGGCCAGCCTCATCCGTCTCTAGAGCCTAGTCCAGAGCTCTTTTAGGAGAATCCATTTCCATGTCTCTTTCATTGCTGGAACAGCCCAAGTGGTCCAAATGCTCTTGGAGAATAAGACAGGCTGAACTAGGTCAGCCCAGGCTTTTCCTGGTTTAACAGTCCAGAAGCACCATGCAAATCAAGACTGAAGAAGAAATACACAAGGAGTCAGCATAAGATAAAGTATGTCACAAAATAACAAAGGACTAGAGAAGCAGTCCTTTTCTTTTTCAGGACTATGGCAGATGAGAATAGCCACAGTATCTCTACAGCAGCTCTCTTCTCTACAGTCTTTAGTTTCTCCTGCATTACCGAGCTCAGATGCACTACACCATGACTGTTCCTATGTCATCCCATAGAAAAAAAACAAAACAAAACAAAAAAAAAACGGCTTTTTCAGAATTGGCAGCTTTGACAACTTACTGCTTTGGTGCACAGGAACTATGATCAGTTGAAGAAATCCTTCAGGATTTGAGACAGACCAGCTCCCTAATGGATTCTTACTATGTATCATCTTGCCTTTTGCTCCCTCAAGCTGTTTTTTCTCTAGGTACCAATACAGTATTACTTGCAAGGACAGAGAACTGAAATACGTGCTTCTTTAGAAAGCTTTCAGTTTTCCCATAGTTTTCTGTATTGTTTCAGAGATATTAAACTCACAAGACTTGTTGACTAAAAACACATTCAGTCCAGCTCTATGAAATGGCGTACAACTGTGGCACTCTGGATGGCCATATGTGGTGGTTTCATCCCAACATACACTCCTAACCCTAGTTCTACTATCACGTTTTGTGAAGAAATCTTCAAAAGAAGCCTGTATAGTTTTTGTCCAGTTCTTATGTCATAGGAACCTAAACATAGAGCTTTTAAATTTATAATAGAATCACAGAATAGTTTGGGTTGGAAGGGACCTTTAAAGGTCAACTAGTCCAACCCCCCTGCAATGAGCAGGGACACCTTCAACTAGGTCAGGTTGCTCAGAGCCACGTCCAACCTGACCATGAATGTTTGCAGGTATGGGACATCTGCCACCTCTCTGGGCAACCTGTTCCAGTATGTCACCACACCCATCGTAAAAAATGTCTTCCTTATATCTAGTCTAAATCCATCCTCTTTTAGTTTAAAACCATTACGCCTTGTCCTACCACAACAGGCCCTGATAAAAACTTTCTCCCCACCTTTCTTATAAGGCCCCTTTAAGTACTGAAAGGCTGTAATATGGTCTCGCAGAGCCTTCTCTTCTCCAGGCTGAACCTCCCCAACTCTCTCAGCCTGTTCTCACAAGAGACCTGCTCCAGCCCCCTGATAATTTTTGTGGCGTCTTCTGGACTTGCTCCAACACATTGTCATGGTTTAACCCCAGCTGGCAACTCAGCACCAGGCAGCCACTTGCTCACTGCTCTCCCCTCTCAGTAGGATGGGGAGGAGAATTGGAAAAAAACCATAAAACTTATGGGTTGAGATAAGAACAGTTTAATAACTAAAATAAAATAAAATATGATCATAATAATATAATAACAATAATGAAAATGAATATAGCAAAAAGAGAGAGAAAAATAAAACCCAATAAAAGACAAGTAATCCGCAATGCATTTGCTCACCTCCCACTGTCCAATGCCTGAGCAGCAATCTGCTCCTCCAGGCCAACTCCTCCCAGTTCATATACTGAATGTGACACTCTATGGTATGCAATATCCCTTTGGTTAGTTTGGGTCAGCTATCCTGGCCGTGCTCCTTCACAGCTTCTTGTGTACCTCCTCACTGGCAGAGCACAGGAAACTGAGAAATCCTTAATTTAGGAGAAGCACTATTTAGCAGCAACTAAAACATTGGTGTGTTATCACCATTACTCTCACACTAAACACAGCACTACCAGCTAATAGGAAGAAAATTAACTCTCTCTCAGCCAAAACCAGGACACAGGTCCATGTCTTTCCTGTTCTGAGGGCTCCAGAGCTGGATGCAGTACTGCAGGGGGGCTCTCACCAGAGCAGAGTGGGAGAATCACCTCCCTCCTCTTCAGGGCTGCTCCTAAACCCTTCCTCCCCCAGCCTGTATCGATACCGGGGGTTGCCCCAATCCAGGTTCAAATGGACCCACTTCTCAAGCTTGCCCAGGTCCTTCTGGGTGGCATCCTGTCCCTCAGGTGTGTCAACTGCACCACTCAGCTCAGTGTCATCTGCAAATTTGTTGAGGGTGCACTCAATCCCACTGTCTATATCACTGATGAAGATATTAAACAGTACTGGTCCCAGTACGGACCCCTGAGGGCCACCATTTGTCACAGATCTCCATCTGAACATTGAGCCTTTGACCACCACCCTCTGGATGTGAACATCCAACCAATCCCTCATCCACCAAACAGTCCACCCATAAAATCCATCTCCAATTTAGAGAGAAGGATGTTGTGGGGGTCCATGTCGAAAGACTTATAGAATTCTAGATAGACAATATCCATAGCTCTTATGTTGTTCACTGATCTAGTCACTCCATCATAGAAAGCCACTGGGTTGGGCAGACAGGACTTGCCCTTAGTGAAGCTGTGCTGGTTGTCTCAAATCACCTCCCTGCCCTCCATGTGCCTTAACACAGCTTCTAGGATCTGTTCCATGATCTTCCCAGGCACAGAGGTGAGTAGTTGGTAGTTCCCAGGGTCCTCTTTTCTACCCTTTTTAAAAATGGGTGCTGTGTTTCTTTTTTTCCAGTCCCCAGGGACTTCACCTGACTGCCATGACTTTTCAAATATCATGGACAGAGGCTTGGCAACTACATCAGCCAATTCCCTCAGGACTCTGGAATGTACCTTGTCAGGTCCCATAACTTATGTATTTTCAGGTTCCTCAGGTCGTCACAAACCTGATCTTCTCTTACACTGGGAGGGGCTTTGCTCCCCAGTCCCCATCTTGTGGTCCATCCACTTGAGAGGTGTGGGAAGAGAGGCTTCCAGTGAGGGCTGAGGCAAAAATGTTGGGAGTATCTCAGCCTTCTCCTTACCCGTTGTTACCAGTTTGCCAGTCTTGCTCATCAGGAGGTACGCTTGCTTTGACCTTCCTTTTCTGGCTGACATATCTGTAGAAGCCCTTCTTACTATTCTTTGCATCCCCTGCAGTTTTTATGTCTTTTATCTGTAGGTCTTGTGTAAGGTGGAATGATCCTACCCTGAATAATGTAAGTGAGAACAGAAACAGGCAAGTTATTGTCAGGGTTGTGATAATCTTAAAGTATTTTTATTCAGCTGCACCTAAACCAATCATTCCAGACAGATACAGTTGGGTTCCAGAAACTTACAAGTATTTAGTGAGGATGAGACAACCATGAACAAAAGATGACACTGGGTCATCTGAAAAATTGTATACAAAAGATTGAATTTAATAGTTTAATTAGCTACCAAAACCACATCAAAATCTCAGATCATATATACAATAAATCTTTTAAGAATGGACCACTGGTATTTACAGATGAAGACATCTTACATATAGAAGTTGGTCTCTGCAATTAATTATAACAGCTTTTACATATACAGCCTTTTTATACTGTATTGAGGAGACAGTTTTAAGATAAAAAAAAATAGTCTTATCCATTTTCACTGAGGTATACGTAAATGCTGCTCCTTTTTGTTTTGCAAACTAGAAAGGACATTGAATAAAGCAATTAAGTCCTGGAAACTTCCATTTAAATAGAATACCTCTACAGTTCAAATTCACCATAAAATCAAGGTATTAAAAATATATCAGAACTGTTCAGCAAAATGTCTGGACGGATATTTTAGTAAGCTATGATTTTTGTTCAGCTGCCACCAGCTTTCTCTTGAAAAATTGAAGTATTTTCTGTCACCAGTCTGTACCCATCAGATTCAGGCTCTAAATTATCCAAGTAGAATAGAGATCAATTTTGCCACCACATGTACATTGAGGCTGTTTCCCAGAAGACGGTAGCATTGCTTTATTGTTACTTTGTCAGGAAAGCCTAAAACAAAAAAACACATAGTGAAATATCATTAGTCTGGGTTTGTTCCTAGCATTTAATCTACTCCTTTTTCCAGTGAACAGTTCAGTTATCATGGATTGCAGCAGGTTTCACCCCCCTGCCTCTAAAATTCATAGTTACAAAAAGAATTCCCAAACAGTTCATTGGATTTGTATCAGTTCTTCCATTAGCAGTACTGCCATCTCTAAAGTTTAACAAGAAACCCCAAAACATTGCTCTGTTGTGTAACTAATGCCAATCTATCTTCCCTTCATATAGTTCAAAACATCCAGCAGTCTCAAGGAGGGGCAGCAGCACCTAAAACACTGCACAACCACTACTCTAGAGAACATCCACAGAGGAACATGGCCATGGCAGAAAGAAAAAATGATGATTCTTTAGATGGACTAAAGTGCATTTCTCAGTAAGCTTCATATTGCAATTCCAATATGAACCCCTCTAACCAGTTGAGGCAAATCAATATACCACTCACAGTGCATATACCACCCGTACAGATTAAGCTATGAGCAAGGCTTATTCAGTGAGTGATCAAGCAGCTGAACAATTTTCCATGTAAGTCAATGCTGACCCTGTCAAATGCACCCAGAAATACAGACAGCATCTCAAACGTTCCTCACATGGCAAGTGCATTGACTGGCAGAAAGAAGGGAGGTACAGAAAAAATTAAACTGGTCCAGGTATTGTGAAAGCTGTGCTGTGTACTGAGTGCACAAAGATGACCAAGCTTCTGAGAATGAAGAAGTTGCCAAGAGCCAGCCAGTCTGCTGTAACTGTCCTTGCTTGTACTTTTAGCTTACTCCAGCTTTGAGCTAAAGCACATTTGCTTCAACTTGAGTGAAAGAGGAACAGCAGTGGTGATTCAACCATTAGGGTAGGGTCATTGCTAAGCTGCTGAACCTTGGTCACATTATTTGATCGTTCCTTAAGAAGAAAACCTAACTTTGAGCCCAAGGTCATCACCAGCCAGATTAGCTTTAATGCATGAAGACATTGTGTGTGCAAGTAGTGATACATACATTTTGAAGTTTTCACACCACTTGAAAAATCCTCTTGTGGGGATTGCTCAGGAAAGAACATGGTTGAACAGCTGCTGAGCCAAGGGTGGAAAACTGAGGAGGTGGTGTCTGGGAGGAGTTGTTCCATCCTCCTCTGCCAGTTATTAATGCCTCCAATGTGGACTGCTCTGGTAAACACATCTTCTGCCAGCTCTATCCACTCTGCTCAGCTTCCTGGCACTCACATTTGGGCAACCATTCTTCAGAACAATCACTTTCACTCCCACACACACCTCCTTAGATGGAGTTTTCACAGTAAATCACTGAATAAGGTAGAGAATCTACACATCTTAAAAGATTATATAAAAATAATTATGTATTTATGCACAAACATATATATACGTGACCTTATAGCTCAAGAAGCTTATCTGAACCTCAAAAATTTCAGTTTCTTCTTCTGACTCTTGGCAACTGAAAGTCTGAATTCATTTTCAGGGTTCACTGTTTTCTTTATCCCAAGGCTCCTCCATCTGCCTGTAACATTACCTTGCACCTTCTAGCTTCTTGGCTCAAGTGTAGTCTACATCAGAAGGACAGATTTAACAACGCATAGTATACTGGCACTTGCTGCACAGCTCTCACTGTATCATTTAGGTCATGCATGCTACTTGACAATGTTGCCATCTTGACAACACACGCTACCACATTGTGCTGGCTTTCCACTAGGCTGCCATTTGTTTCCTAATAGCTTGTGTACATCACTAATAGGAGAAATGGAAAAGGCATCCTGACATTACCCTCATGAAAGCAGGTCGCAGGTGCAAGAATGCTCTGATAGCTTTTAATGATATTGCCGTGGGACCCACAGTAGTGGCTAAGACAAATGACTATAGTATTTCACCGACCTATAGAGCAATTACTATTTATACATTTAGATGTTAAAAGCACAAATAAATCTGTAATGTTAAGAATGAACAATGATTTTAACTCTGGATCACACCTATTGGAAAAGGCCACCAATTTGTTACAATATAGAACCATTTAGACACAATCATGTTTCTTCTGATAATACTGTAGCTGCAGCTAGTGACAGCATCTGTTACAAAGCTCCCTATCATTCTCTTCATTTTCAGCTTATAGTTTTCTCATTCTTTAGCTCCTTGGACCAACAACATATCTGCAGTGGGTACATTTCCAGGCTTTCTGTTGTTGAAAATTTCATCCCAAATGTTGCTGTCACTACAGAACACAGGAGAAGAGAAATTATAGCACATTTCCCTCTGAAAATACCACACTTCACAATAATGACTTGAAATTTAACATGGGAGAAACGCTGTCAGGGAAACACCCTTTGCTGTAGCCATAAATATATCAACTTTCAAAAAACCCCACAGCTTGCAAATCCTTAAAGAAACGTATAGTACCTAAATTCACCAGATATTTCAATCAGCCTAGAGCTGAGTAACACTTTTTTTTTAAGTACAAAGTGGGAAATGTCTTAGATTAAACACGCAAGAAAGAAATGTCAGACTTGTGACTCAGCACAGGGGGAAAAATTTGTTCTGCCTATGAATCAGGAGTATATGTGAGAGGAAGCCACCAGATAAGAGAGGCTTATTTCATGTGTTGTGGAAGTTGGAAAAGTAATACAGCATGGCAGGGAACTGCAAGAACTGTAAGGAAGGTCCTATGATTAAGGCAGAAGGGTACTGCCCTCTGAAAGGTGGAATCCATCCCTGTTCCTCCCTCCACATTTCCCAGGTGGCAAAAGACACGTTTGCTAAATGAGTGCTTCGTAGAAGGTGATGACCTGGATGCTGCTCAAATTCAGAAGCCTGACTTGTCTTGAGAGTTCAGTTCTGGTTTGCAAAACTACTGAAGCTCACAGCTGCCCCTGACGATGATCCCTGAACAGAGAAAGCATGGCATCATTCCAAGCACTCTGAAATGGTGAAGGCCAGGTTTTGCAAACTGATCACCCTAAATTAATGGAGTCTTCCAAACATAGATTTCTTGGTTGGCTCGGTTCTCCCTCTGTAAAATACAAGCAATATTAACCCTACCACACCTCTCAGTGATGTTGCAAAGACCAATTTAACATTTGGAAAACACAAGCTGTATTTTTTAAAAAAGAGAAAATGGGCAATTCTGTGCTCAAAAGGGAGCTTGAACAGCATAATAAACCTACACAAGCCCAAACCAATCCTGTTGAGATCAAGTTTCTTTACACCAGCCTACATCAATACGGAACAGAGCTCTGCTAAGAAAAAGGCTGTCTGCAAAAAGAACAAATTTATTAAAAAAGAGAAGCTATGAAAAAATCCTGCATGTTAGTATGTAACTCAACACAGCACACTCCTGCAAATAGTCTTAAACAAGTAAGCTTGATTTTTCAACCTTGATAACATTCTTTGAATGTAGTAATTGTGAATATAACTACATAATAAATGAGAAAACCAATTAAATTTGCAAAAGAAAGAAATATCTAAAAACTATTGGTACTCCTCAGAACTCTATGTCACTGATGAAATCAGAGAAAAATACAACAAATCACTTAATATCAGTGGTGTCTTATTTTGTGGAAGCTTGTGTTGCTGAGAGACAATACATTGATCTGATGTGACAGCAGCAGGCCAAGATCCTTAGCAGGTAGTAACAGCTGCACTTTTTTGCCTGCCTTGCTTTACAAGTGGAACTCTGGTGAATTTATTTCACGCTTAATTCTGGTTGACCTGTGTCCAATGTACTGGTATTGATGAGTCTTGTTCATTGACTCCCTTCTTCTCCACAAAAACAGTTAGAAAATGAAGTAACTGACCAAGGGCTAGGACTGCCTTTTCTAGAAAACAGAGCCGACTTGAAAGACCATTAACTGAAGAGTTTGGTTACTCCTGAACAAAGAAGTATCTGTATCTTCTGAGATTCCATTCCTGTCAGCAGCTGCAAATGTGTGGAAGGGAGAAAGCAAGCAGCTCAGACACTGAGAACCACTAACAGACCTCCTGAACTAGCAGGGTCTGTTGACTTACCACAGTTGTGAGTAATGCTAGCTGCTGAATAAATAGTTTCAACTTTAAACAAAGGTATTCCTTCACTGCCATTCAGTAACAGAGCATTTCTCATGCCAAAACTTTTTTATTACTTTATGAAGATAAACCTATCCACAGAAGCTGGCTCTTATAAAATATAAAAAACTAGTGGAAATTCAGAGAAATTCAGAGTTAGCCAAATAACAAGAATCAATCATAAGAATCAATCCAAAAAGAAATGCAAAATAAAAAGCATGGATTAGTCCCCAGTAAAAAGACTACACTGGCATTTCTGAAGAACGATACAAAAATAGGTACTTTGAAGCACATACCAAATTCCAGAGGGAATCCATGAAGATTTGCTATTTCTCTTGGGGTAAAGTACCTCAGTTTTAGTGTTGACAATTTCACAAGCCTCTCTTCTTCTGGTAACTCCTCAATGTGTTTAAACACTGATTCAAGCTATGAAGAACATCCAAAACAACAGATATCACTGATGCAGGCCAAATATGCAAAATTTAACACTCATATCTTAACAAAATATTTATTTGATTATCACAGTGCCAAAGACAATAGCATGTTTTGCTTGAAAGTATGAATGGTGGTGTATTTTTGCAGCCAATATCTCAATACATGGATTTGTAAGAAAGAAATCAATGTTGCCATGAGAGCATTCATAATTTCTTCCTCCAGTTACAAGCTACACCAATACTTAACAAGGCAATCAAAGGACTACAAGCATTTGTTAATGACAGGATAGTGATTTAATATAACTCCATAGCAAACCATCCACACAAATTAAGCTGTATGGATGCAGCTGTTTTTAATATATTTGCTTTGCAATTATCCTGAATTCTAAAGCTGCATTCTTCTTATGCTTAAAAACGCCATATAGTATTAGTGAACAGCACAGAAGTGTAAGAGGAGGTGCTTGTGTACAAAACAGGCTTTGTGAAAAGTATGTTTGAATGATGATTCACCAATACATTTATTTTTACCTTCCCCAATGCCAAAATACCACTTTGTGGTGAACTTAGTATCAACAGTAGAACATTTCAAAATACTGTGTCATCCCAGATAAATAATATTTTTGAAATTCAAACATGTTAAACATTTGACAATACTTACTGGATCATCTGTGTACAAAAAATGGCCCTGGATTCACAACACTGTACTGTAGTTTATCCATAGTATTATTTTCATAGGATTATAATTCTGTGAAACCTCCATATGACACTATGGATAATAAAATAATTGCAACTCATCTTCTCCAAAGACAGAGGGACATATATAATTTTGATTTAAATAAACTGTTGTTTAGGAATGAAAAGTAAATCAAGTGGAAACTCAGTTGCCATAAAATGTAGTTTTTCGGAATAACAAAGCAGAAGACAGAAAAAACAAGTTTTAAAACAAGTAATTCTCATATGTTATTCTACACATTCTTACCTGTACATCTACTGCTGTCTGCAGAACTGAGCCTGTCCCTTCTACATAGTGTCCATACCTTAACAAGAACAGTAACAATCTTAAATTAGTATTTTCAATGGACCTCATAGTACAACTGCAAAGATGCAGGGAGGTTACTTAGGTTCCTTTGCTATGATTAACAAATAGCCTCCTGGATAGATGAAGCAAAAGGCCTTGTTACTAACAATGCCAACCCCTGGAGTGCAGTAGCCTCTGAACATGCTCTCTAGGCATGAGTCCGCAATCAACACCCAAGGGTTTATCCACACTAATGCCTTATATAAAGCAACTAGGCAACTATACAAGGCCAAGGAATTCAAGCACAGAATCATCAGAAAGGGCCATCTACACTGCACAAACCAATTTTACATTAAGGCAAAATGTGTTAAAGGCCAAATGGTCCTAGGGGTTCAAATCGGCTTTCCATATTCAAAGGAGGACCATTAGTGTGAGCCTCCAGCTTTTGTATCAATCCATTAGGAACAAAGTGGTTCAGACAGGCTTAACTTTTGGTTGCCTGTGGGGCTGCCACAGAGTGAAGGAATGGGGCATGGCCAGGCATCTATGCAGAGCAGCAGAAGAAAGAAAGAAAAAGAAGAAAGAAAAAAATTAAAACCAACTAAACAGCAAACTTACATTCTAAAACCATATAATAGCTTTTCTGGATGCTTTGTGGTTGATGGCATAACAACATGTTTACTCGGTAGTCTCTTCCAGGGTATCATTTAAATATAATTATGGGCTTTCAGAAACATGCTCTGCTGGTCTAACTATGATAGAGTTTGAATGTCCTGAACAGAAAGAGACTGCATCAAGTCAACAGATGGCTTTTGCACAGTGGAAGAAGATCCCTTGCATTAGAGGGATGTGGTCTGATCAACCATTAACAGATACTATTCTTTAGTTTTATCTGTGCATCTGTAAAGACAGTTATAATGATCTTTTGCTCCGCTTGTGGCCCAGTAAGGCAAGGCACTGGAACTTTTGTTTCAAGCTTTCTAATTCCACAATGAACAAAGGAATAGTCTCCCTTCAGCACAGACAATGAGCCAGCATGGCTCAATCTTGAGAAGTTTTTCTTCAGTTGGAAAAGCTTACAAGTAGTTCTGTCAATATCAGTGAGAGCAACACTCATTTTAAAATAAAGTACTTGCAGATCTTCTGTAGGATCAGAACAAAAGGCCCCAAACACCGATGCAGATTAAAACGTTTTTTCATCAATCCTCTCAGTCAAAGGGAAGGGGTTTGAAATGACCAGTTCAAATCTGGTGAATCAACATCTGGTTATGGGACTGGTGCCACAGCCAGGGGTTTGGCTACTTAGACCATGGGACTCTTTGGGAAAGTCCCAATATTTTGGGGTCAGTATTGGGACCAGAATGGTTTAACATCTTTTTTGGAGACATGGACAGTGGGATTGGGTGCACTGTCAGAAATTTTGCCAACGACACCAAGCTGTGTGGTGCAGTTGACATGCTGGAGGGAAGGGATGCCATCCAGTGGGACCCTACCAGGCTTGAGGAGTGGGCCCATGCAAACCTCATGAAGTTCAACAAGGCCAAGTGCAAGGTCCTGCACACGGGTTGGGGCAATTCCAAACACAAATACAGGCTGGGTGATGAGCGGGTTCAGAGCAGCCCTGCAGAGAAGGACTTGGGGGTATTAGTGGACAGAAAACTCACTATGAGCCAGTAATGTGTGCTCACCGTCCAGAAAGCCAATTGTATCCTGGGCTGCATCAAGGAAAATGTGGCCAGCAGGTTGGGGGAGGTAATTCTGCCCCTCTCTTCCGCTCTCATGAGACCCAACCTGGAATACTGTGTCCAGCTCTGGGGCCCCCAGCACGAGAGAGTTGGTTGTTCATCCTGGAGAAGGCTCCAGGGAGACCTTATAGCAGTCTTCCAGTACTTAAAGGGAGCCTACAGGAAAGAAGGGGAGGGACTCTTTATCAGGCAGTATAGTGATAGGATGAGGGGTGATGGTTTTAAACTGAAAGAGGGTAGATTTAGATTAGATATAAGGAAGAAATTCTTTACTGTGAAGGTGCTGGGGCACTGGCCCAGGCTGCCCAGAGAAGCTGTGGCTACCCCCTCCCTAGAAGTGTTCAAGGCCAGGCTGGAACTAGATGATTTTTAAGGTCCCTTCCAACCCAAACCATTCTATGATTCTATGAAAAATACATGGAATTAAACTGCGTTGTAAATACATCGCTGCATTCTAAAAATGCAACACATGGCACTGAGGAATCCTGATGTTCTTATATAGTATCTGATCATATTTCAGATGAATGTATCTGAGTCAAAATAAATACATGAGGATAAATTTCAAAGTGGTATTTTAGAGTTTTATTGGAGGAAAAACATCTTTTAATAGGATCCATGTCTAAATAACCGGCACTAGCATATAGAACTCCTCACAAAATAAAACCCAGTTGGTGCAAAAGTGGTTTGGGGGCCGGGGAGAAGGCGTGTTGGTTTCTTAATAAAAATGTGGACAGATGGCAAATGTTAGCTGGATTGTTATTAATTATTATTGCAGCTGCTGACTATAGAAAAATTAACGTTCCTACCTCAGACTCAGAACATAAATAAAGATGGTAATTTTTGCCACAGTAAAAAATGATGCATTGATTTTCTGACATTTCATTACCAGTTATAATGAAAGAAGTTAGCTTAAGAAATTACAGTCTTCAATTTTCATCTGACTCAAGATTTTTCCCCCCTCTATTTCTATAAGCTTTTAAAAAACCCTTTTAATTTCATACACATAAAATATTATTTCTGAGTATAGCGTCCTATATTATGACTAACAAAAAGGTAATTTCCACACTGCTAGAGAGAGTTTCTGTAGCTAATATTACACTATTTAGAAGGTGTTGCTTCTCTTGTCAATAGCGTATCAAGAATTTAAAAGTCCAGAAGGATTATATCAAAGGAAGTAGTTTTCATTTGCTCTGTCCTTTAATATGGACAATTTCCTTTCACAACTTCAGTCACCACAAACATACTCCTAAGAGAAACCATGGCTTTTGTACTCTCAGGGAACTCAGCAATCATTTTCCAATTGCCTAGAAGTCCAAGGTCGGAAGGGAACACAGGATCATCTGTTTGATCTCTCATTCATCACAGGCCGTTACATTTTGCCCTACACTCCACCAAAGCCTTTCAGGAGACATACTGGTATGACAAAGGCAGAAAGGCAAAAACCACTGATGAAATATTGGTGTTTGAGGTCCCTGAGTTAGCAAGGACTGGAGAAGGCATACCCGGGTTATCCTCATCACACCAACATTGCTGGAAATATCTGAAGACCAATCAAAACCGAGAGAAATTTTTCTCCCAGTCTCAAAGCTGATAATCAGTATGACTTGTAAGAAAGACACTAGACACACATCTCAGCAGTGGGATTCTCTGTACTACTTGTATTGCTGTTCTGCTCCATTCAGGGTCCTCTTCCCTAAATCTCATGCTCTGGAGAAACATAAAACCAGAACTCCTAGAACACATACAGCAGCAACTTATTCTTGGCCTCAGAAAGTGACCTGGATGAGGCTGGAGATATAATCTTTATCTTAATGCAGAGCTATAAATTATATGACCACATTGAGAGCCATGTTGGAAACTGTCTTTCCCAAAGGCTCTTAAAAAAGGGAACAAAGACTGTAAATCAGATTCCTGTGTTCTGAGCCAAGGACTACCACAGCTTTCTGGCCTGGTTCCTTCCACATCAGCACAAGGGCAACAGTCACATTCCATGTCAGATTTCCCACCACTACATATAAAGACTTCATATTAACTACTCAAGGGCCTCCTTCAGTGTGATTTTGATAAACATGACCACAAACTACCATGACGTATTCTAGTGAAACCACAAGTGACCAATTTATTTTTGATGACACTTGAAGCAAATGTGAGATCCGTAAGAGATCATTCCGACCTAAAGTTTTTATTTGATTATTACGATTAAGAAACAGATCCCACAAGATGCTGATTCCCCCACAACTCAAAAGAGCAAGGGCACAAAAAATATATGTCAATGAGAGCTGGGGCAAGGGCTTTTATGTTGCAGAAATACTGAACCTCTGAAATTCTCTTCTCAGCTTTTTTATTGTCAGAAAGATGAAATCACAAAATCTGCATAACTGTCAATGTGGCAGTCTAATTTTTACTAATTGAAAATAAAAAGTTATAATTAGCTTTTACTCATCAACTAAGCCACTTTGTTGAAACACTCTGTTTATTTGAAAAACTCACTGATACCATTTTCCACAAAGGTCCAAGCTCCAACTGGCATTTTCCAATACAAATTCATTCAGTGGAAAAGCTCCTGCCTAGTTGTCTGTGGGGTTTCAGAACATTCAACAACCTCTAGTCATTAAACTTAAAATTGCAAAGTACAAATCAGAAAACTACTAGACAGAAAAGCACTGATGTTCTGCTCGATCAAATATGAGTTGAAATGCACCAACCTATCTGGTTTTATGACATATGACCAATCCACAGCTATTCTGACTTACACAGCTGAAAAATCCAATAAATCAATAAAATATGCAGTGGAGACAGTTTTAATGAGGAATGGATCTGTCATGCATGACACTTTGTAACTTCATTAAGCAATATAAAAAAAATTCATTAATTAATCAGCACTATACCAGTCTACTGGAACCATATTTCCGTAGGGGTAATTAAGTTTCTGTGAAGGTCAACAACAAATGGCACTGTCTTTTGTGAATGCCTTTTTGGAGTGGGCACATGATGTTCTGCCAGAGAGATTTTCATGCTGGCATTCCACTGGACCAGGAAGCACACTATATAAGGAGATTTTTTTTTTTTTTTCAGAGGCCTGGGGTTTTTTTGATGAAATGGCTCTCCTTGTTTTTACATGTCATAAGCAAAAACACACTTAAATTTCAGGACACAATTGAGCAAGACAACTCCTGTGCAACTTACCCTTTTGTAAAGCATGTTGATCTCCGACAGGTAGGTTTAACAATGTCTAACAAGAAAGCATAGCGCACCAAGTACTTCGGTGGTAAGAAATACTGACTCATTTCTTCATTTTCCTCTTCCAAGAAATCTTTTAGCATATGAATAGAGGAATCATTGTCCTGATCATGTTTCCTTTCCATCTCTTCTACTGTTTCAAGCTTAAAAAGAAAAGCTCCTTTTGGTAAACTCTTCTTGCTGCTGCAATCAGGACCAATGTTCGGATCCAGATTCTTCTCTCCAGAAGACAAGGAAGAACTAGCCTCACCCTTGTTAGCAACTTTGTCCTTGAATAAGTCTTCTACATCCTGATCTGGAAGTTTTGTTAAAATCTAGGAGCAGATTGTAAGTAAAAGATTAAAGAAATACATTTGAAAAACAAATTGACATCAGACTCTGCAGTGAGTAAGAATTCCTTCAGAGGTGCTCAGAATAAAGCAAGTAACCTTTCAATGTTATTTTCATGAAGATTTCAAAAAATGTTAGCATCAAGATTTGCTGACCTACCAGCAATGATGTTGGGAACAACTGCAAATAATTGCCTTTGCAAAAAGACCTTTCCAAGAGTGTGAAAATGGGAGCAGAATGCATTGTTTTCTACCTCACTATCAGCCACTGTCCCCCCAACTGTTTAAAACCAATGCCAACAGCATGCATTTCAGTCCTTACAAAACTCAGTATCCAGGCTCAAAAAAAGGAGACAGAATTCAGCTTTTCTGCTGATATCACTTAGCCCTCTCTCCATTCATCAGTACACACCACTAAACGGAAAATTTAATGCTCAATCTCCATGAAACAAAGCAAAATCAAGTAACACTAGTAGACTCACCTGACCAGGAGCTTGAAAAGAAAATGGTTCTTGGTGAAGCTTTGCAATTAGAAAGTATCGCAGCCTAGAATTGGGAATGCCAAGCTGTAAGCAAAATCCACAAGCCTTTAGTCCATGTGATAAAGAGAGGAAAAGTGGTCTACAGCATCATAGAAGTTATCTACCATTATATACAGTAATAGAACTTTGCCACACTACTACACATCCTAACCACTTGTAACGCTCATGCCTAGGTATTTTCAAGGAAACAAGTGGACAATTATTCTTTGCACCTCATGGATTTTACTTTCTCTGGAAATGAACAGGAATGTAAACAAGCTGTTATGCAAGGTAAGAAGCAAAATAGTGTGCATCATAAATTCTTCGAACAGGTACTACCTCTTTTCTATTAAAAAAGCAAAAATGCATCTCCTTGCCTTTTTGGACAAGGACTTACAAGACATCTAACATGAAAAAAATGCACTACAACTTGTTTTCAAGCTACCCTCTATCAGCTTCTCTCAGATATATACAGTACTTCACTGTCTCCATTTAGTCTTGAGCAATCCAAAATCCCTCTCAACTCTTTTTCTAGTTGCCAGGGAAACATGCACACAAAGCCCCTCCTCCCACAAATGACACAGTCATTTTCCGTTCTGGGAAATTCACAGGCATCAGCACTTCTGAAGCAATGAGGCTCCTGCAGGGAAAACCACCTTCCTGGTCATGGTGTAAATTCATGCCTTTCAAAAAAAATATCAAAACGTAGCAAAGCAATGTGGGACTAGGATCTGAACAATAATAGCAGTATGATTATGTCAGTATACTGATGAGAAATCAGAAGTCATGCCCAATGGCTTACTCATTCAGAAGAGTATCTTCAGCTCTGGGCATGACTCTCTTTTCTAACACAGTTAATTTCTGGCAGTGAAAAGAATCAAAAAGCAATTACTCCCTTCATACAACCTTCAGTCCCATTTTTATGCTAAATAAAAACACATTCAATGCAACACCTTAAGTAACAAGACATCCAGCACATTCAGTGAAAGAACTGGACATAACATTTTCAAATGTTCCTGGGCTCAGTGCAGTTTGAACAGTTAAATAATATTAGAGCAGTTTTAGTACTCACACAGGTCGGAGACAAAAGAAATTCTTGATATTTAAATCCACATGTTTCTAGTGTTCGCAAAAGTTCATTTCTGGCAGTGAAAAGAATAAAAAAGCAATTATCCCCTTCATACAACCTTTAGTCCCATTTTTATGCTAAATGAAAACACATTACATGCAACACCTTAGGTACCAAGACATTCAGCACATTCAGTGAAATAACTGGACAGAGAATTACAGATATGAAGTCATCCATTTCTAAACTAGAGGAGACAACATACAAAGTTCAGTGTTACTGTAGCCAAAAATTACTATTACACATTCACAGGTATCTCACACCTCCTTGGGTGCAAACACCCTTTCAAAAAATATCCCATCTCTAGGAGAGCACTTACAGTGTGTCAACAAGGAAAATAACCAGAGGGCAAGGCATTCTCTTTACTGTGAATTATCAACCAGGAGATTAAAACCATTACAAATAGTTCACTCCTTCCCTCTGTTCACACACACGGCATCAGCTAAATCTAACAAAAAGGTTCATTCAAGGGATGACAAAAATTGGTGGCTTTGATTATAAGTGAGGTAGGACTGTACTTTATAAACAATGGAAAATTCACTACAGTGGAAATCTTAAAAAGGCTTGTCTTTTCTATTCCCTGCAGACTGCGTTAAGCTGGAACTATACAAAAAGGAGGAGCTATACCTGGCACGGTATGTGACACTGCATGTCAAGTGTCATAACAGAAAGCAAGCGTCCTGACTGGGGAGTTTTCTGAACTACAACTTGTTCCAAACACTGGCCAAAGAGACATATCCCAGGGAACCTCAGGACCAACAGCAGCAGCCTGCACCTCCAACAGTGTTCAAGTGTTCCCAGAGGACGGTTGCACGCTTAACCAGTGAGACAGCTGAACACGTCTCCCAGCTGGCTGCCATATTCATTAATGAGCATGATATGCAGGGTGGCTGCTCTCTCAGTGCTTTAAGGAATACTATGGAAAGATGCTACTCTACTCCAGCAAGGAATGAAATGCAAGATCACAACCCCCTGTCTCCTGCTTTGCCCACAAGAGAAGAGAACGCTCCTGCTGTCATTACATAACCTTATTGACAACTTGCCTCCTCCACATTTCAGACAAAGATTATATACAGTCTTCATACGCTATCTTTGGACCATTTGATGGCAACTCTGAACCAGTGACAATCTACTATCAACAGAGGCACTGAAAAAAGCCTCTATACTGTACTGTGATCTTAACATAAGATACCATGAGCTCCCATCATGGATAAAAATCCCCAAACCTCTGTTATTTTCAACTATTGTTATTTTTCTTTGAAAATTAATATTGACCCTTTCTACAGGACACAGGATCATCAAATAAAATCAATGGAGTCAACTTGCTATAACATATTTTATCTGCTTAGAGAAATAGTTACTTAGCAAGTTCTTTTCACAACCTAAGATTTTAATTTCTAAATTAAAACAGTATTTTTAACCCACAGTTGCTAGCTGTCCTACCTCACTCTATTTTGTTAACTTAAATTCTAGGAAATAAAAATCCTGCCTTCGCCTTCTAAAGAAAATGTCCTCTATTAAAAACTAAGACCTGCACACATTAGACTTTACCTCGCAGAAGAGGATTCAAAGCCTTTAACGTTTTCTAAAAGTAGGTATTTTGGAAGATTCTGGAGTCTACAAGGAAAAAGAAAAAAGAAAAAATTAGAGTATCAAGATGTAAAGTACATTATATTCATCCACAGATTTGTTTAGCTACAAGAAAGATCAAAGTATTTCCAAATCATGCTAGCTGTTAAAGTTTTGCATTCTTAAAAAACCCACGTCTCAACTTTCAAGGCTGCCTAGATGAAATCATTCCCAACTGAATTAAATGTGGACTGAAGGTAACTATAAAAAAAAAACAAAACCCACTTATATTCAGACAGACTGCTGTACCCTCCTGTACCCCATGCATGTACTTCTGAAAATGCTTACCACTGTTCATTTCCTAAAGCATAATATTATCATTCAACAGATTGGGTTTGTGATAGGAAATGTAATTGTCAGGGAAAAAAAGACCACTATTCAGCCATGGAACAGAAAATTTTTTTCTGAAGTGCTTAAACCTGAAATCAATGTCAAAATGTTACATCAACTTTAGTGATAACAGGTCAGAACCAGTGTTCATCTAACTGCTTTAAGAAATACAACATGTTTAGAACTCAAACTGCAGATATTCTCAATTTTCTATACTTAATTTTTTCATTTTGATGGGGAGGTAGACGAAGGAGGTGCCTGAGCTTTAGCAAGATCAGTGCAGAGGTCTGGAAATAGGCTTATTCCAAAACCAGCATATTAAATCTCTGGGGAAAGGAACATACCCAAACTGTGCCAGGGACCATTCTAAGAATTTAGAAGCATTGATGATTCAGATTCAAGTCTCTGGGAACATTCCCTGGCACTGATTAATTCTCTAGTAAGGCTAACGTAGACATACTATGTCTCACATATTGGGACTTCAGAACAGCATATAGAAACAGGATACTAATGCCACCAGACAGCAGCTCCATGCTTATTTAAGTCAGTATGTGACTTTAGACTTCCACCAGTACAAATCACAGCAGAATTTGTTTTAGCATGTTCTTAACTACCATCAGTTAAAGACAATCACATGAAGAATTAAAGAACTAAAGCATTTCACAAGAAATTGGAAAATGTACAGGATACTACGTCAAATTCAAAAATACTAAAAATAATAGTGAAAAAAATAACACTAAACTGAAAAAAGCAGCAGCAGACAAATTCCCTGCAGAGGAATGGAGAAGATATCTGTTGGCATGTTTACCCACACTCAACATCATTATAACCTACTATGAAACTTATTTTTAAAGTAATGAATCCAGAGCATAGCCTGAAATGCAAGAACTCATATAGGATAAACAGATCACAAGACAAGTAATCACTATACAAAGAGTATGCATTAAGTACTTGGCAGGTATTAATATTACAAATGTGCCTGTAAAAGTAGCACTTCAATGTCTTAGCATTAGATTTCCCTGGGTTATGGCTTTGACATGATAAATAGACAGTATCCGGACCATTTGGGTCAGACTTTGCTGGCTGGGTGCTCCAAGAATTTCGCAGGTCCTTCCAGATCTTGAAATTGTCCTTTCCATATCCCTAATATTTCTCTTCCCACGGTATGTTTGAGCCTAATTTCAGCAACATTTCATTATAAAAGGCTGAACATAAGGTGGGAACAACGAAGGGATGAGAAATTATTTTATAGTTTCCATAAACTGAATGCATGCTGTACCAATTTAGAATGCAAAGTGACAATTCCTATATTAAGAATTACCCTTTTTTGGGCTGAAATACTCCACACTCAATGTCTGGCAAACATGTCATATCCAAAAAATACACAAATACTATCTCAGTAAAACATAAATCTATTGGAAGTGAGAAACTCTGCAGAAGCCACCATCTTGAACATATTACAGACTGCTTATAGTAAGTACTGCCTCAAGAAACAACCTGCCCAAGGGAGATAAGGGACATCAGCAGGGTCTCATGGGGTGTTGAGATAAAATGCCACAGCCAAGCCCAGCTTTCTTGCATCGTCATGACGAAAAACATATGTGCTGCAGTGTCTAAAGCTTTGGTTTTGAGAAGGAAAAGCTTCTGCCCTTTATCCAGCTAAGCCCACAGCAATCAGGAAGCAACATTTCCATAGCCTCTTAACTGTGTCTCAGTTTAATGGAAAGGAATACTGAGGTCAGGATTCCCTTAAGGATAAGGAAGGTATTATTATTCTGACAAATTATTAATTTACACACTATCTGCTGGTTTTAATTTATCATTTTGAAAGGTCAGTCTGGAGGACTGAGTTACATTCCTTGTTCCAGAAAAGACATCCTTTGCAACTTTTGGAAACCCACATTATCTCCCTATGTTTGTGTCTTTGCTAGAAGCAGGGGAGTAGTAATAATCTTTCTTTTTACCTATTAACTAATTTACTAGGCTACAGATTCTGCATTGTGTTCTGTCCTCTGTTCTCTGTCACAGATTTCTTAGGTGATCCCAGCCAAGCCATTCAGCTGTTCTGTTTCTCTGTTCTCTATCTACTCATGACCAGGACAAACAGGTAGTCCCATTTAATGTTGCTGGCTGAAAAAAAAAGTTTTTCTGGAAGAAGGATGAAGATCCTTTTCTCCTAGTGTTAACAGCAGTTTGAAGGAAAGGTTGTTGTTGGAACTGGTTTCTTCCTATGCAGAAAGCATTCATTAAAAAAAAAAAAAAAAAATGCAGCCACCTCCCTTCATCCTCCTCCAATTCTGACACCAAGATTAACCAATGAAGGAATATATAGACAACTGCTGTCCCAGTCTTCAGCAGAAGCAGGGCTGCCAAGAATGGTAAGTGTCTGGTGGACTACAACTGATGTGAATTCTCAGGCTCATTACAATTGGTGCCCAACAGACATCTCAATCCAGAAGCAGAGATTTCAGCTGCATAATGTCCCTGAGCAACTCTTTGCTCCACTTGCCCAGGAAGGGTTCCTACAGTGCTATGTATCCTCTTCCCAAAAAAGACTAAAAGCCTTACTTTGAGCTGATTTTTTAACACTCTCAATAAGAACAATTTAGGTCAGCAAAACCACTTTCTTTGGATTTACTGTTTCAAAATTTAAAGCATAAATAATACAAATAATTACGACTATTTTACTAGGAACTGGGGTCTGACCGGGCAAAAATGACAGATCAATACAAAGACAAGGGCACTGTTCATGCAGTGCTGTGCTATTTGAATTCTTTAATATTACTGCTCAAAACAAGAGATTGTACTACAAACCAAAAATACAGACTGTCTCAAGATACCTAGAAACAGTACCAAAAATACAGAATAGACACTTTAAGAAAGAATGGAAGGGGACAGAATATGTATCTTACTGTGCAGTCAGTAACATATTTAAACAAACTTTCAAATGTTACCTTTTCAAAAGGTGACTAAGTGATAAATCAAAGCTTTTTTACCCTGGTATTTCAAACAATTTTAATGTTTTCATGATGCCCATTAGCAAATTATTACATTACCTACTCCTGCTTCTACATAAAGTCAGAACAAATTTAATGTTGGACTGAAAATAACTCAATTTTTTTCATTCATAATATAGCCACAGTTTAAACAGACACACAATAAAAACTGAACAGTGAATATACAGTAACTATGAGATGATAATGGCATTGGTTAAATACAAATATTTGTAAGTTAAATATGATCATGTGAAAACAAACACATAATACAACACAATTGTAGTAGTATCCCTGTAAACCATTACAGATTACTTGTCTCAGAGAAATATCAAAGACCTCTTAGTTTCAACAAAGTTAAGAATTGAGGTAGAAGTTCATTTTACCTCGGGAGAATATCAAGAATATAGAGAAAGCTCTTCGTCCGTGGATCAGATACATCACCTTGCAGGCCAATTCTAAGAAAGAATAAAGAAACATCTGTATATTATTTGCAGCAGACTGACGTTTGACTGAAATTTTTCTAGAGAATGCTGACACTTTTTGCCTTGAGATTCAAAAAGGGATTCTGCAAAAGCATCGTGTCCAGACATGAGGACTTGCTTACAGAGGCAGTGTCCTAAGAAATGCTCTAAGGAATGAAAATCTAGCCCTGGAATCCATCAGCTCACAGCGAGGTTAAAAATGAAGCATTCAGTAATGAAATCCACTCCCCAGTCTGCAAAGCATTTAGGATTCTGGTCTTGTCCAGCAAACTGCTTGATCATACTTGGCTCTGAAAGAACAAAAAACCCCACTGGGTTCCTGGGAATACCCCACCATTTTAAACTGAATATATTAAATTATTTCTAGAAATAAAAGCCTCAGTGCTCACCACTTTGCAGGATTGAGCCCCACATGAATAACTCTGTAACCAATTTTGTAACATTAAACTGGAAAGCTCATGTAAGTTATAAAAATGATAACATAATATAACAATTCCAGGCCTGTGTTCCTCTAACTTACACTTGTATTAGCTCTTAAAAAAGCATAAAGCCTTGGTAGAAGAGCTTTAGCATGTCTCTAAATTAATTAGTCATACTCAGATTTTTCTTTTATACTCAGATTTTTCTTTTCACCCTATTATAAAAAAAATAGCAATTTGAAGGAATGATCCTTTTATACATCGTAAGTTTGCACAAATACATTCTTATAGATTCACACCACTTTGGAGGGATTTATTTTAAATCTGAAAAGCATTCAATGAGATACACTTTCTTACACAAGCAGTTTCATCACCATCAACAGACTTTTTCATGAAGTTACTACTTTGCATGAGTAGTTACTAGAATCTTACCTAATATCTCAGTAAGTTCAGTTCTTAATCAGCAAGATACAAGATACTGCTCTATATCATCCACAAAATCATTTCAAAGTCATTATCCTCCTAGCCTTGGCTAAAATAGCAATATTCCTCCGAATAAGCTATTCATGTGCACATGCAATTTTTGAAGTATAAATAAAACCAGATTAGACTCTTAGTCTCAGACAGAAGTGAGACATTCCAATTCTCCTTCTGGAGTTGCCCAAGTAAATGATCAAACTGATATCTAAAGGGAAAGGAAATACTCCTAAACAGAAAATCTTTGAATTTCACTGTTAGAGGAACAATACAGTATGCAAAACAGGTGCTGTAAAAAGCTTACTTAATTTAAACTGAATTAATACATATTTATTACAAGAAACATGATCAATAATTAAGATTCAAATTGCTGTATTTCTTATGCTTCGGTAAATATCATGGTGAACAGAGCTACAACATTTTTGCTTAGGAAGAGAAAGATACACAGATCAACCACACATAGTGCCACTCTTGAAAACATTTCTCCTTCAACAGTGCATACTGTAATAACTGCACTCTTCTCCAAAGTGTGCTATATCTACCTTGTAAATGGCTGACAGGGAGGACTCATCAAAATCATATCAAAAGATAATCTGTCAAATTCTTTCAGTGTTATGCCCTGAATAAGGAAAAAAATAAAAGAATATTGAGTGTTGGAAACTGTAAGAAACTCTCAAGTCATCTTTCAGACCAAACTACCCCTCTTACTTCCACTATATGCTTCATCTACCAAAAAACGATCTAATCTCTCATTTGACCTAATAATTTCCATCTTTTCTACCTTGGCAAACCACACAATGCAAATATACATTAATTGCTTTGAATAAGAATCAAAACCACTAATGATGTTAGCATCTACACATAATCTTGAAGATTTTATCTACTCATTCTTCCAGAAGAGGTGAATAGTGGTTCTTTCAGTAAATCACATCAAAATACTGACTAGTAATTTCTCCCCATCCCTCCTCCAAATAAAGTATTATTATTCAGATATGAAGCCTTTGTACAGCAAAAATAATATTAATATATTCAAAACAGGTGAAAAAGTATTAGATCTTCTCAAAAGACAAAATATCTGAAGTAGCTCAAGTGTTAACATGATAAATTTTACAGGTCCAAACTGTGTGTTTTAGCTCTTAGCAGCTTACTACCAACACCTCCTATAGTTTACTTAATTCTAGTTTTTGCCTGGTAAAACTCCCTCAAAGATATTATATGGCTGAAAGCTTCACTTTGCAAAAATATTTCAGTTCAGAGAAGAAATAATTAAATAATGATAATGATCAAGTAACTATGAGCTGGACAAAGACATCACTACCTTACATATTTTGAGGAGTATCTATATAGCAAGTGTAACAAAACTGCCCACAGAAACTAGACAAAAGCTGCTATTTTTTCCAGTAATATTAATAAGGTCTTACGGACTATAATCTGCTCTTATCTACTATAAGAAGACACAGGCAAGCATTCTTGTTCTTTTCCCATATAAAATTGTAAACTATGATTTAGCCCGTTATTATTGAGTGCTGAACAAGTATTTAACCTTTAGCCATCTATTTAAGTCTTAAGCTGGTGTCTTAAAACCAATTCAGTATCTTTAACTGTCATGTTGTAAAACTGTAAAAGAAAATTAGTAAGTATACTGTCATTTCTAACCAAATCCAGGCAAAATTACATGCCTAGTTTGACCCTCAACTATTAAAAAAGAATCCAGTTTTACCTAGTTCTTCTTCAAATCATTTGGAAAATGGACAGAATTCCTAAAACATTTGATCTATTGAGCCCACAAGAAAACACACGACTGTCCCATCCAGTGTATTTTCTTTTGTTTTACTAAGCTCAACTGTAACTACAAAAGGAAGGCATGCCTCCAAGCAATTTAATTAAATTATTTCAAAATACATGAAAATATTTTTTTAATCGAAAAATATGATTTTTGTAATTCCTTTATCGGTAGTAAGCATTCCTCTTGGCATTCACATAATCTTTCTTGATACAGCAGTCAAGACTTTCAGGAAAAGACTGCAGTGTGAGTATCCCTCTAACTTCCAACAAGCAACCATAGCACAAGAAATCAAAGTTATTGTAAAACTGTTATATTCATAACAATATAAATAAATTTTTTGTTTCTCTTGTTACTAATAAGGACAGTTAAGACAACTTACTTCTACAAATGCCAGACTAGAGTTAAAAAAACATTCATTACTCACCTCAATTGTCTTTGCCCATAATGGTGTGCTGGGAAAGTTGTGCTTATAGACTTCATTGGCAAGAGTGTTTACATCAACAGCAGCAACAACTTCTGCAGATGCGCAGCTTTCTAAAATTAAAAAAAGAATCAAAAAACTGTATCTTCTCTTTACTATTCTTGGAAAATTGTGTTTGTTCAGTTGCATTACAGCTACACTCTTACGTAAAAGGGAAATTACATGATCAAAGTTTGCTGTGTTGCCTTTAAAACTTTGTATGTAAAATATACCGTGTTTCTAATCGTATGGCTAATGTTCCCCTTCCTTACATATCCAAAAATGGAAGATAATTACACACTTCTTAATTTGTAGATGCAGTCACACATAAACTCCACTCAGGGTGCATGTCTACAACATTCCCACCTGCATTCAGCTGGGAGCTGTGGCTACCAAGTTCCTTAACTATAAGAACACTGCCTGAGTCAACCTGCTGAGCCTCCCTGCCACTGCCTCAGCCTCTCCAGTCACTGACAACTTACAGGAACTAAATGTGTTATTTTAGAAGTATACTACTTCTCATTGTGAAAAAATAGCACCAATTAATATGTCTGAGGTACATCTACTCTTGCAATAAAACTTCAAGAAGTTGCCTGAAAAACATTTATACTTATATTCCAGTAAAACCTCGGGCCTTGAACAAAACTGCTGCCTCCTCCAAGTTCAAGGTCCCCAAAATACCAAACACTTTCAAGGACAACATTTGGCAGCTCCTCCTCTCTTGATATAGAAGGAAGTACTTCTGGACACTTAGAGATGTTATTGAAAAGAAGAGAGCATGCTGTAACAAGTATACTGACAGCTAAAATCCTGAAAGAAAAATACACTAAAAAGAATGGAAATAAGCAACGGCTAACTTTTAGAGTAACAGAATAATACGTTCTACAGAAGCTAAAGACATAAAAACATCAATGTTTAATTCACTGCTCATCATGTCACACTATTTATTACTAACCACAGTACCTTTGCTGAGGCTTTTTATCCAGGAAGATAGGCTGTGGTCACTGTTACAGCCACAGGCAGAAAACAGTGACCGTACTTCCTGATGGACAAGACCATTTTCAACCACCATGAAATTTACATTATGGCCACCACTACAAAGCCCCAGATGAAACACAGGCAATTTAAAAATACCTTTTGTGAACCAAAAGAAACAAGGCAAATAGCCATATGCCTTTGAGTAGTCTTTCAACATGCTCAAGTAACACATTAACAAAAGACCTTATGAGACATCTTGTGAATTACTGCTAGTCAGCTAATTATTTACAGTTTGCAAGGATGAAAAAACAACTATGATGTCCCCAATGGATTTAATTTTGAGTGATCCAGTTATCAACCATGTACTATCTTTCAGGTTTTCAAGGCCACCTTATTCAAAACGAAGATGAAAAAGAAATCTGGGTATTGGAAAGATTGCAGCAGACATTTTAACAAAGACCAACCTGGTTCTCCTAGGTTTATTTGGTATAGTAGAGTTACAAAAAGAATATGAGTTTCACAAAAAAAAAAGATTTACAAATGGCCACCCATGAAGGGTCAACATACAAATCATTATTTGCAGCTACTGTCTTGAAATTTTGACCATAAACTGTTAACTGAAGTATCGAATACAGGTGCATACATGAGGACAACAGAATGACTACACCTGAGATTACAGAACAGGTATGTTAACACTGACACCTAGCGTGAAACAAACATCACCTTAGCAGGTTGACTGTCTCAATTTACAAGCATATTCAAGAACCGACACTTTCATCTTTCTAAAACAAAGCTGTAATACCTAAATAATGAGAACAAATGTCAAATACTGTTTAAGAGACTGCTTATTCAAAACATGTTGTCCTGACAAGCTGATCCTTCCTGTGTGTTCCAGGCACTCCAACAGGAAAAAAAAAAAAAAACAAACAACCAAACAAAAATATCCCTAACCACCTCAAATTATTATTTAAATTAACATAGTTTAAAAATGCCAGTTGGAGAGGCAGGCAGTGTGCACTCATGATTCAGCAGATGCTCACCCTTTTTACTAACAACAATCCAATTTCTCCCTGCATACATACAGTAAAAAAGAAGTACCGGGGATTTGCAGCAAGGGACTTCACAGGCCCAAAAGGCTGGAAATACTAAAAGAGAGCACACAGCTAATAGTAATTTATTGAATCCCCTTGCAATACAAAGTTCAGCCTAAACCAGAGATGTTAACCCACATGGAAAAGGAACAGGAACTTTTCCTGAACTATTTCACCCAACATCCTCTCTTCCCAATTCAAAAACCTGGTATTTTTTTCAAAGCTTCTCTCCTCCATTTCAATCAAAGCTGTGGCTTACTTGGGAGTTCCTGTTATAGAACAGACTCCCCCTAAAAGCTGATTAAGTGTGTTTGCGTGGAAATACCCTGGAAATGCATGAAGGAGCTCGAACAGACAAGCAGATCTCACACATCCAACCTAACAAAGAAAAGCTTGTGTAAATTTCAAACAACACAAAAATGAAACATTTTTAATGAACTTCTCCTGAAATTTAGATAACTTTGATATTCCATTTTGCTATAGCATTTATTACTTGAAAATGACTGTAGAAATGTATTATAAATAAGACTGAAAGCAGAATAAAAAAAAAAAAAAAAAAACAGAATTAAGATTGTGTTTAACTATCCCCACTGACAAAAGGCACAAAAGCAACTCAGTAATATGAAAATGCCCCTGGGTTGCTGACTTAGTGAGATGTTAAATCACTTCCTCAGTATATAGCAGAACTTCAATACAGAAACATACACAACTCCAGGAGAGGCTGGGGGCTTTTTCTGAACAATTATGTCCAATTTTCAAAACACAGCCATTTAAGAGAATTACAACTACCCAAAAAACAATTTAATTTTATGCAGACTAAAGAAAAATAATACACTTACTCTAAGTGAAACTAAGTAGCTGCTGGAATACTTGATTTGCAATGTTCCCCAACACCACATTTTTTGAACTGGGACTTTGCGTTTCTGCATGAGATGTTGTAACTCAAAAGGAAGCCACAGACATGATGGGGAAGTTACAGAGGGAGGTGTTACAGCTTATTTTTAGGCAGACTAGATTGTAACACTCTCTCTTGGCTGAAAGTAGGTGAGCTCAAATTTGTATCATCCTATTAGGAAAGTACTGATTTTGCACTTGAGTCTTAAAACCTCTAGTATCCGCACAGCAGGAACTCTAATTTATTTAAACTGCCTAAAGAGGCAGCAATCAACCTTTGGGTCCCAATTCTCTATTTTGTTGTATACATAATGTTTATGAGCTATTTCAGATATGTAGTAGACACTGGAGTGAAAGGGACACTGCCATCACGACTGGAAGGTGTAGCATTTGAAGCAAAGGAAGACAGAATACGTGCATTAGCTCCTGATTTGGAAAAAACAAACCCAAAGGGTATAAGCTTCAAACAGCAAAAATAAAATTTCTAACATTACGATATCTGCCCTTTCCCTCTTAAGAATTGATTCCTTTGTTATGTGTTTCTAGCAGACCTTAAAATTAACATAGATCTGTTTATATTCACCACTATACTTTGTAATAAAATCATGAGTGTCAGCAGAGCACATGAAATACATGTTGTTACACCAAGGGCAGAGCCTGGTGGATCTCAGCATATTGGAAAATCAGAGCCAGAACAATTATCTATTCTAACAGGTACATGGAAACAGATGGAAAAGGGAAGATTAGTCACATGTTTTGTCAGTCCTGTTTCCTTTTAAAACAGACAGCAAAGATTTCTTTTAGGACTTGTCAGCTCTTGGCTGAAATGATTAGGCTGAACTGCCCATGGCTACAGTCAACATGACTATCTGTAAATTTGATATTTGATTCCTGCAGGATACTTAGCAACTTTTTTCACTGCTCTATATGTACAGGATTTGTTCATGTTTGGCCATATGAACTATGAAAATTCACATTACAGCACCATACTGTGTTACCAAGGGCTATATTTTAGAGAAGCGTTACAACAAAATGAGTTTAGGTGTAAAAACTTGCTCAAACCAGCAATATTTTTGTTTTGCATTGTGCTGAATCCTAATGCTGCTTGCCTGGTTTTTTTGCCTCTTCTCCTGAGATAGCTATGCTCAGCGTAATTACGCACACCAGTTTATTATGCTGTGCAATTCACAGAGATAATAAAATGAATAAACAGAGATGACAGAGTACAAGAGACTCAAATTCTTACTCTGTAAAATTGAAATATAACAGTTGTAGAGGAAAAATACCACCAACTTTATCACTGCAAAGTTTTTTGAAAGTATTTCTTAAAAGATGCCCTTCCATGTTTCATGTACAGAAACTTTTTTCAGTGACCTAGCAGATCACAAACGCTTGTCGCAGAGACCTGGAATCCATTTGTCATGGGAAAACTGCCTAAATTAATAAACCAGTTTAAGTTTGTTTTGGTTGGGAATGAGGAAGGGCAGGCTGTCTGATGGAAAGTTGCTAAGGAAATGAATTTGTATCCACAGATTTTCTAAAAATAAAACACTGTATTTTTCACTGCAGAAACTCTGCACTTTATATATATACAGAATACATTCACACACACGCATACATATATATATATAAAGTATCATTGGTTTAGACATATATGATCCAAACATCAACCTTTATAAATCTCACAAATTTTGGAGCACACAGTAGGAAGAAGGAAGAAATGCATGCCCCTGCTGTCAAAACACTATTATAAAACATTCAAAATCTAAAACTAGAAATTCTGCATATGCTGAATTATCTACGGCTGAAGTATCAACACAGAGCTAGACAATCCCCAAGATTTTTCTGTTTCAGATTTGGATGGAAATCTAAATTCAGGAACAGCCTTCTTTTCACTGTCAAAAATAACCCAATTCAGCTAAGTAACTATGTAATCATAACTTCTATGTACTGTTAATAGAGAAACACTTATAAGAGACCATAAACTTCCATGAAGTTATTAAAATTCAATTATTTCTTAATGTAGGAGAGGACAACCTCAAAACCAATTTCATACTACTTGGTGCCAAATGCATTCTGTTTCAAACAGCTGCCAAAACAATAAACATCCTCATCCTGCAAACTCAAGTATATGCTATCCTAAAACTAAGTTAATGAAAGATCACAGCCAAAATGGCTTCAAGATAAAAAAGGCAGCATCAGATTTCCAGGAAAACACCTATGTGCCAACTGAAAACACTGGCAATTTCACAGAAAAGTAGAAAGTTGGACCAGTCCTGCTAAACCTAACTGGCCACAAAACTGGCTACATAACCCTGCCAGGAACCAACACGGAACCAGAACTTGCCAGAGCTGCAGAATCCCTTTTGTAGAACAAGTGGATTTCCTGGAGTGGTGCCACTTAAGTATTCCACACTCTCTCTCTTTTCTACACGCTTCTATTATTTTTCTTGGCTGTATAGAGTCACTAGAAATCATACCAAGAAAATAAAGTATTACATATAATCTTCATCTCTCATGTATCTGGTTTATGAAAGCACTGGAGAAATAGAGGGCTCTCTTTCAAGCCTCATATTTATATGGAAAAAACCCCTTCCAGTATTTCCATGCTTGATTTAAATTGAAAATGCCAAACAATGTACCATTTGCTAACTGATATCCAAAAAATTGTATCAGACACATTTTCAAACAGCATGGTTTAATATACACATATAGGCCTAAAACATGTAAGAAACCCTGTTATTATATACAAAATGTACCGACAGATGAACATTTACTTTTTTCTGTTTGATTTCCATACAAAAGTAAATACTTAAAACCCCCTTGACTTTACTCTGTTCCTTTATAAATTAAGAAAACTAATCCAGATGTCTAAGAGACTTAGAAAAACAGCAGAAAGGATCAAAATATCTTGCTTAAACAGTATTCCTGAATGTAATTCAATTAATCAAAACCAGTTTTATATAATGACCTGCCATTAAATACTTAATTAGGTGCAATTGCATAGAACCCCCTTTATTCAAATTGCCCAATTATTAGTTTTAACACTCAAAGCAAGACTTTCATCTAGAAGTGTATGGTTTGGACTTTTGTATGGGCTGAGTTCTCATATCCTTCCCACAAAAATAAGAACCCAAATTTGAAAAAAAGTTATAGCAACTCTAATGCAAATAGCATCATACCTATACACTTTGCAAATTTCAACTGATATTTAACCACTTAGTACTACCTAGGGTCATTCACACAAATAATAATTTAAGTCTCCTCTCACACACAGGCCCTTCATCTGCTTTGGCTGGTACCACTACAAAAGAATCTGTTTCACCCTTCATACTTACTGTATTTTTTTCAGTCAAATGTAAACCCAGAATAACAGAAATTACAACATGTAGTGACACTGATGCATTTGTTCAGCAAGTTCAGAAACAGTAAGCTTGGAAATAAATTTACCCTTTCAAGAAGTAATACAAGGGTTTTGGTTAATTCCTCCAAACTACACCAGATACAAACATGATATATGCTCTCAAGCCTTCATATGCACAACAGCTATCTACTGGATACAACTTTACAGTATTCTGATAATCTTCTAAGGCTGCATTCCCAACATTGCAATTCTTTTAAGTATTTTGTTGTGTTGTAAATGACACTTTCGCAGGTAGCCAGTCATAGGACATCACATCTGGCATTACAATTTATTAATCATTGCAGAATATTACCATTCACAAGACATTTATTATTAATAACAGAGTTAGATAACATTCAGTAAAGATTTGTTATATACATACACGCACCTACATGTGACAAATGGCTAAGTGAAGGACCATGGTGTAGGCTAAGTTTCAGGAACCAGTCTACATTCTGTGGAAATATGGAAATTGTCTACATGTAGATAGTTTCCCATCACTTCAGAAATCTGACTACTAGAAAAGGAGAGTATTACTATTACAGCTACATATACAATATACAATGTCTAATACCCTCTTTTTATTCCACAAATACTCCAAAAGCTGCAGTTCCATACAAAGATATATTTTACTCTTAACAATCTGTCTAGGAAATAAGGAAAATGCATCCCTACAACAGGGAGTTAGGATTATTCACTGTAACAATGTAGGTACCTATTTCACTATGTCATGTATTTTTACATATTATACAAATATAAAACATATATACATATTCAAGTAAAAATTAGTAGAAAAAATGATGCACTGCCAGCTGTAAGTATGTTCTAAGTGAATGAATGATACTAAATGGATTCTACTCTGTAAGCAAAACCTTTTAATATTACTCAGCTCACTGGAAAATTTAAGATAAGTTTTCACCTGATGTTTTTATGAGGATGCTCTCTGTTGTAGAGTATAACAGAAGGGCTGCTAATGCTTATGCAGGCTGAAGTATTTGAAGGATTGTAGTTACAATTAAAATTATTATGGTGACTCTCTTCAGTTATATAATTTTTTGCTGAAACCTGTACTTTGAAGTAACAAGGCCCAGGGTACTTTACAAAGGAGATCAATAGCCCTAGCTCAGTTTTTTTTATGTGGGGAAGCCAAGTCACTGTCTACAGGACTTGCTAAAGGTCACCCAGGCCTTAACAATACAGCAAATTCAGTTCCAGGGTTCCTTGTACCAGATCAAAAACTCACCTGGGCACATGATCTAGTATGAACTCTTTATGCTAGTTTTCAGATTTAGAAAATATTATACCAATCTCATATATGGATCATGTGTCAGCTATCCATCTAACTGTACGCAATAAAACCCAAGTCTGCATGCATGCCTATGATATACCTTGGCTAATTTGACTATCATTCTACCCATGTGCATGATCAGATACCATGTGCAGCTGGGTTTTGTCAGTGGAAGACTGAGCACATATTACTGAAGCCAAAATCACGGCCTTCCCAGAGGCAGCTGTCTGGCCTGAAGCAGGGCCATGGATCCGTAATTTCCATCGCATCGTGGTCCCGGATACCTGGTGCCACTCAGCATGCCATGAATACTTTCGGACACTGCTCAGTTTACAGCCCAAACGAATCTCTAGCCAAAACTCAGCTGCTACTGCCCTTTACACCCCACGCAGACCCTGACAGCACACCCGTGTGACAGCCCCCGGCCCCCTTTAACACCATCCCCACCACTATAGTCACTTCCCTGCCCCCGCAGAGCGGGAGGTTGTGCCTCCGGGGCTTGGGGTGCTCTCCCACCCCACAGCTTCCTTCCACACAGTGCTTGTGCAATGGGCGGGGGGGGCGGGAGGGGGAGCGACATGCCCTGCTGGGGATGGGGCTGCGGGAGGAGAGGGGCCATCTTAGCTCGCCCCATAGAGAAGATGTCGCCCTCCACTGCCTCCCCTCAGAGGTCGGGGTCCCATCGACAAGATGGCGCCCTCAGAAGTGGGGAGACGGATGAGGAGGCGGGCGGGGACACAGAGGGGCTGCGGCGCCAGCGAGCACCGAGGGACGCGTTAGTGGCGGCCGCTCGCCGGTACCTTTCAGGGCCTGGTGCATCCCCCCTATGCCACTGTAGAGCTCCAATACCCGCAGCGGCGCCATTCTCCGGCCGCCGGCGCCCGGCCCGGCCCTCCCGGCAGCCTCCCCGAGCACCGCCCGCCCGTTCCGCCGCTCTTTCGTTCCCACCTACTCGGCCTCATCAGAGCCGACAGCTGCTTGCCAGCCCCCACCCGCTGCACAGCTCCGGAGCAGCGACGTAATTCGGCGTTGCTAATTGCCCCTTAAACCCCAAAGTGGGCTTAGGCCCGGAGGATGAAGCCACCCGCTGGCATGACTGGTTCCACTGCCCCCCGGGGCAGACGTGGGGCTAATGGCAGACACGGGGCCAATACTGGCTCTGCCACCTGTACCCTCCCGGGAGTCGGGGCTGGCGTGAAGGCCTTTCTCTCCACCATCAGTGCCCGTGGGGTCAACGTCTCCTCCTGACTGCGGGTTCCTTACAGAGGCATCAGTGAAATCCTCAACCCCATCGCCCTTCCTCGGCTCCTGTGCCACCACAGGGTGCCCAGCACTCATGGGGGAGGTGGAGGCTATGCCTGACAGCATTAGGTCAGCAGGGAAGGGCAGGCTGGAGGCCAAAATTTGGTGGCTTGTATCTGCCCAGGGCACAGGGAGAGAAAAGGGACATGAGGTGGCAAAAGGGGCTTATCCCTGTGCAAGGGTGTGCATGCTGGCCTGCTGTCCCCCTGGGAAGTTGATAAAAATGGCTCTCAGCAGTTTTGTGGGCCTAAGCATCCCATGATTTCAGCATGCAGTGATGTTTCTGAGAACATTTCAAAGCCTGCACTGCTGGTGGAACAGGAAGGAAGGAAATCACTGATGAAACTGTTCTAATTTGCCCCAACACTATGAAATTGCCATTGCTAAATTGAAAAGGAAGAGGTGACTTTAAAGACATTGTTGCCCATTAAAAGTAGTTTGTTTTTAAAACAAATACTAGACAGATGCATTTAGACACATATATAACAGAGTAAATATCTTGCATACTATTATGTGGGTTACCCATCACATACAAGTAATCATTCAGCTACGCCTCAGTTTGCACATTTAGATTCTAAAGTAAAGATGAAACATTAAAAAAAAAAAAAAATCCCACAACAAAAAAAACAAAACACCCTAAACATGTTTCTCTAATAATTTCTTGAGACTCTTAGAAACCCATCAAAAATAAGGTGGATTTAAGGAATATTTATTTTTCCTTAGAAGCTGCTTCATACAGCCTGTTGTAATAGCAGCTCCTACCTCTTGCCTTTCAGTGGAGGAAGAATTTTTAGCTGAAACTGGAAGGCAAAAAAGAGAAATCTGCTGCCTTTCAACACACTTCCTCAGAATATGGGACACATCAGCTGTGGAAAACAGTGGAATTAGAAATAAAATTTCAAAGTAAGAATATTGGTCCTTGCCAGATTTTTTGAAACAGTTGTCATTCACCTGTGAATGTTCATCATCAGAGCCTGGGGATGCTGCTTTATTTGCCAGCCGTGGAAATATGCAAGTGACTAAAACACAACGTCCAAGGTCTACTTCTAGGATTTCTGAAAGGAACTGCAGCAGCTGAGGTACCAGAGGAGAGCAGCACACATTGCAACCAGTGATGAGGCAGGTTGCCTGCACAGATGGCTGATGGAGGAAGGAGAAGGGAGGGTGAATCACATGGCATAACAAACCCAAGAATGTGCCGGCTGGAGAAAACAGTCATGGGACAAAGATGGTGAATGCTCTGAAGAAGAGGGTTCAAGATGATGAAGGTGGCTATAAAGAGCAAGGCAGTTATCAGCTAAGAAGATAAACTTCAGTAGGACCCCTTGAAAATACAGATGCAAGGTAAAGGTGAACAAAAAGGCAGGTTTTAGACTACTGGAATTAGTAAAGCTGATGAATGAGTTTAAGCTTCTTGTATTAGTATTTCAGCAACCTATACATCACAGCAGTGCTAGATACTGTGATGAATAGGAGCTGCAGGAAGCCAGGAGCAGATCATTTATTTGGAGTTCCTCAGTACTTGGAGCATTTAAAGCTACAGAGAAGCAATATTTCCTTATATCAGACAGGGAGACATAGCTGAGCCTTGCTTTTCCCTCTCCTTTCCCTGACTCCAAGGTATTCTTGCCATTCACACAAGAGAAAGGTGGAGTTTGATGGTGAAAGCAGCAGAGATAGCTCTGCTGTACTGGTGGCAGTAGAACACTCCCTGCTCAGGGGAAATCCTCCACCTACCTCCTCCACCAATGTCGTAAACTGGAGAATCTGATCAACACACCTCCACTCTGGCAACAAAGAAATTCATAAATGAGGATGGGATTTTATTAGCTTCTTGTAAAAAAACGGGAAACACCAAAATTTCCCTAGTACTCATTTTTAAACAACTGCCAGTAGTCAGTTTTATAATTCTGTCTAATTTGTCTGCCCTAACCTGGGTCTCATTATTAATTGACAGCTGTGAAAAGGACCAAAATGAAAACAAGGAATCTGGAAAACAGTTACTTTTAGTGCTCTTCCCTTTATAAAAGTAAAGTCAGCGTAATAATACCCATACTTTTTGAAACAGACCTTACATGATAGTAGTTAAGGTATCCTGCTTATTTCACAGACTGAGGCAATGGCCAAGAAGTGCCAAGATCTATGGCCACTCATATCTTTCTTCTTGCAGAAAAGCTGAATGATTGCAGAGAGAGGATGAGCCTTGTGAAAACAATTGTTCATACTTTACTCAGAAAATCTTGCCAACACATGCTACCACTGCCATAGGGCAGGTTAAACAGTCGCTTGCTCTTTTTCTTGTGACCCCAAAGCAGTCACATGTCTGCAAAATTTCCCAGCTGGAAAGTCTGTCTGACTTACTGAAATCTAGATATTGTGACAGCTCCTTCTTTCCCCTCAGTGCATATAGGATGAATAGAATTCCTGTAAATCTCAATGAATGTTTCATTTGATTAACAGAGGAGATTAATAACAGCATGGAAGTCCAGTGTCCACCTCTGGACTCGTAACATTTTTTAGGACACATACATGGGCTGTTTCATATATCAGTTATGGCTCAGTAATACAGCTGGCTTCCAATAACAATTGATAGGCTTTTCTAAAAATATGTTAGTTTATTCTAAATGAGCGCATCTATAGAACTATGATAATGGATTGATGAAGCAGCTATTTTCTTGGCTCTAATATATTTATAGTAAAATATATTTTAAGCAAACTGATTATTTAGTGACATTTTTAAAGCCATTGACATAAGCATGTGATATCAGCATTTTCATTGAGACAACTTTTGAAAACTTCTGCCTCCTAGCAACTAGCAGCATTTCCTCAAAGTAGAAGTTTCCAAAGTTTGCCCACATCTCTGATGAGTGGTATGATACAGGTAATCGTGCTAGATCTGAAACTGTTGCACTGGTAACCAATAAACACATCCAGTGAAACAGCTACATGTGGTTAAGAGGAACATGCAAACGAAACCACTGCGATATTTTCTCTTAAAATGCTTTAGAATTGTTTAAACTGTTACAATTATCAATGCTGCCAAACATCACAGAAACATGCAAAAAACACTGCTTTAAGATTCTGCATTGTATTTGGCAACTGAAAGGTAAAATTACAAACTGTGACTGGACCACGTATACTTGTCCTCATAGTGAGAAGAAAAGATTTTCACAGTTGTGCTTCTGTAATTCACACCAGCAACAAATGCACACAACAAACACGCACAAAGCATTTTATAGGCATCTCAAGTCTTCTGCAGTTACACGTTAACTCTTCTCCCTGTCCTGCCATCTGCAGCAGAGCAAAGACTGGTGTGCCAGCAAGGCCTCTACCTGCATCCGGCTGTGAGCAGGAGGTTGCCAGCCTGCAGTGCATCTCAGTTTTATCGATGCCACAGTACCGCAGCAGTTCAAATTGGTTGAAGTTTTCTTGGAATGTAACCCCTCGACATAAGGCTAGGCAACGGAAGCTAATAGACCTGTTGCTGTGAAGTGTTTGTGAAGTAGTTGTGAAGTAGCTAATAAGCTTGTAGCTGTCAAGTGTTTGTCCATACTCAGAAAGTGGAAAGCAAAAATCTCCCTCCACTGATACACCAGATATTTAAAAGTGCATTCACAGTGATCAGCCAAAACTTTGGCACAGGCAAATATTAATGTTGATGGCTGGACAAGAAACAATGCTTCTTGTGTCAAAATGGCCAGTATAACCTACTAAATATTTAAGTGAGGATCAGGAAGAGTATACAGACATCTCAGCTGTCTAGAAGGGAAGCTCATGTTCTGGGTCAGAAATCAGTGTGGCTAGGAAAGAATGTGAGGCGTGTCATACCCTTGCAATGCAATCACTGAATTGAAAAAATTCAGTGCCTAGCACAAATTATTGTTTCTATAACCATTGGCCCAGTAGGTTACTAATAAAACTAAAAACCTTTTGCAGTTTATCAAAATCGATCTGTACTGGATGTAATGTTTCAGGAGGGAATTTATCAGACTTGCTTTCTGCTGAAGTGATGCTCAGTAGAGGCAGCTGTCAGCCACAGACGTGGCATTTCTGGGAAGCCTGCTGGGTGATGCCAGTATGGCTAACAAAACCTGTGATTATCATTCATAATGCCATGCATCTGTAAGACTAGAAATGAAACCAACATGAAACCAGGTTTGTTAGCCTCCCCCAACACGTTTCTAAGAACTCTATACAGGGGAAATTTATGTAGCTGAAATTATTTGAAAGAGTCATCAGACACAAACATTTTTAACCTTTCTCTTTTCAAATACATTAATCGCTCCATCGCAGGATTTTATTTTCAGGTTCTGGAGCTATGCATATACTCTGCAGGGAATAAGAAATAAAAAGACATTGCATCTCTAATTAAATCTTTACTTTTATCTGGCCTGTTTGTTATGTTTGGCCTGCAGTGGTCACCCTGGCTGGATGAGATGCATGTGCTTACATAATGTTATTGACTTTCTTCTTGTACTTACACATTCCAGTGCTTGACCAAAAAAATAAATGACAAAAAAAAAAAAAAAAAAAAAAAAAAAAGGCTAGTAGCCAAACAAACAAACAAACAAAAAACCAAACCATAACAAAACAAAACCTTTGCTGGACTGAACAAAACAGACTCTGAGCTCTATAAGACCCGCTGCAGTCAGCCAAAAGATTGCTGCTGCAAGGAATGTGTTTTGAATCAGACCCTTGAAGGGTCACAGGAAACGGGTGACAGCAGGCACGGAGCCAGGCGTTGTTAAAGGGGGGATCAGTTCAAGCAGCTCAGCAGGATGAGGTAATGGCGTGGGAGATCCCAGCTCCCTTTCAAGGGCAGAAGGAGACAACGTGGTGCCTGCTGCTCTTTTGGGGGGAGTGGGTATGAGGGAAAGGAGAGATAAAGAGCGCAGATGTTGAACCTGGATATGCCTCTTAGCTTTTTGCTTAATACAGGAACTTTCACCTCCAGCATCCCCGTATGATTTGCACAGTCTGTAGCGTGCAAACTGAGAAAGACTTGTATGTTGATCATGCTTTTTGCTTGCAAGGCCATCTCGTACCACCTAAAGCTTTTCTGTGCCACAGACTTGTTTCTTAAGGAGTTCGGACCCTGCCCAAACTTTTTTTTTACATTCAGTCCCATGTGATGAGTTTAGTTTTTGACTGAGACTGCAGTTAGCACGGGAAATGAGATTTTTTTTTTTATGCTGGCCACCGTGGTGGTAG
This sequence comes from Tyto alba, assembly GCF_018691265.1. Lineage (NCBI taxonomy): Eukaryota > Metazoa > Chordata > Aves > Strigiformes > Tytonidae > Tyto > Tyto alba. The sequence continues at coordinate 19,300,108 of NW_024881313.1, forward strand.
GATTTCAGTAGTAGGGTGTTTCCTCCAGAGAGAAAGAAAATCTTTAATGCAGACACAGCAGAGCTGTAACTGTGGCCATGCTGAATTGTCTTGAAATTAGATAAACCAGAACTGCACACAGTAAGTACCGTAAAATCTGCCCAAGAAGCTGAGTGTTTGGTGCCTAGGCAGCACAGAGGTGTCTGCCACCCTGGCTATATTGTTGGCACTTTGCAAATGAGTTACATTAAAGCTCATTTAAAGCTATTTGAAATCATTTATGAACTGTAATTACAGAAGTGATTGCACTGTAAATATTCTCTTTCTCACTTTGGATGTGTCTACAAACATCTGTCAAGCATACAAATATACTAAAGCTTAGTGTCTGGGACATAGCTATTTTCTACCAGAAAGTCTCTTGGAAAATAGTTTATAGAAAAGCATAGATTTCAAGAAGCCATGAGATTTTGTAAGTATAAACTGAAATTAAGGATAAACTAAAAAGTTACTTTGCAAAAAATCACAGCTAAAATATATGAGTGTCATTTTTGGCTGCTAGGTCTTTTGGAGTCCCTTCCCCCAATTAAGTATTGCCTCAAGTAAGAACAAAAAGCCTTGGGTTTTCCTAAAGTTGCAAAAAACCTTTTTTTGAAAAAGGTCTATGAATTGAAAATGTTATTTTTGCTGAGATGGTCTGAAGAGAGAAGCTCCAATAAGCCTAACCTAAATGGGTTAAGAAAGCCTAAAATGGTTATTTCTGAAGAAGAGAAATCTTCTTGCACAAGACATATTCCAGTATGGACTGGCAGTGTCAGTATCCAGCTGTGGGGAGCTGGGCTGATTTAAAACTCCAGCAAACATGTTTCACAGAATTTATAAGTGAAATACAATGGGAAGTTGTTGGAATCATTTATTGGGAACCCTGCATGTCAGATGAAGTCCCTGAGGATGTCTTCATTGCAGTTACAGTGCCAAGTCAGATGTAGCACTCATCTCCTATGGTATAGGACAGAGTTGTTCAGAAACTAACACAATTAAACTCAAGTAATTAACTAACCTACACTGTGCATAATTCCCATTGTCATTACCAGTCCAGGCATCATGTATATTGTAGTATAATAGTACTGTGTCCCTTATCTGCAGGATATATCTCAAGTTTTCTCTCGATAGCACAGAAGTTGATTATTTTCGGAATACAACTCTATTACAGTGGCATTATTACCACGTTCAGGATAAATCATTCCTCTGTCTTTAAAAGATCCTGACACTTGATTTGCACATTGTTGCATCCTGGTGTGTTTCAGATTTGGTAACTTCCATGTCACAAAGTTTATGGGAGATGCCCGATCCATGTCAAATAAACAGCCACAAACATTGTCAAAAGTCTTAAGAATCAGCAAAACTAAAGCATCTACAAAGCTCCTAAATAGTTGCTAGGCCCTTCCTCCTGTCATCCTACACAAGCTCCCTCCCACCCAATGACCAAATGCAGGACCAAATTCTCAAGGAAAATTTCAGGCAGATAGTGAATTTATCTTTGTAATGGGAAGTAGGACAGTAGGACACCCTTCCACCTGAAAAAATACAGATGCCTCCACTCTTCGAGGTATTTGCAGTCTTCATTCTCCAGCCATATACACCATCTGCCCTGCACATATTTAATAAGTTTTCCACTCTATTCGCTGTAGCCCACAATATTTTATGCATATTATCAGCTTAAATCTGGATCATCTTCCCTCCTCAATACCACCTGGACAGAATATATTTATGCTTAAAAATTAGGCACAGAGCTGGTGTGTAAAAACAGTCTTGTCTTCTTAGGAACTCAAGTCTTTTCAGCTTTGGGGTGTGTGCACCACCGCCTCTTCCCTTTGTAAGGAGCCAACTAATCCCAGAATGGCTAACACAATGTACGCTCAGTTTATGAGTCTCACTGGAACCAAGGATTTGGCACAAGAACTTGGACTGAGAAATCCACTAAAGACTTGGCCGTCGAGGAGCTAGTACTGTTTCGCTTGTCCTGGGCATCTCAAAGGAAGAATGGAACAATTACTGCATGCAATTAACGATTGCATTGCCGTGTCCTGCCTCTTCCTCAGAAAGAACATCATCATTTCCTGGTATATCATGGCAAGAAAATATTATGCTATTTATGCTTTGTGTAAGTGATGGAACTAGGGGAGAGAGAAGAATGAAATCACTCCTCAGATTTAATTGTTTTTTGGCTACAGGAGCTCTTTAAGCAGTTTGCTTTAAAAAAGCTTGGCCAAAAAGAAGTAGTAAATGCCTGACTGACAGGGTTCATTAATAGCATACTAGAATCACTTCTTTTAGCTTTTTCCAAAAGAGAGAATGGATGGATGGATGGATGGATGACTCATCTTTGAAAAGGTTTGCAATCTCAAAATTTAAAACAACGATAACAGACAGATTAGTATTACGGCTTCCCACTGTAATGTGACAAATGAATGTTCATCCATGCTGTTAACTTCTGCCTGTGCCAACAGCTTACTGCGGGGATAGCAACTGAGCACTGTTCTTGGTAGCGTGGTCCAGATAGTAAAGTCAGCAATGTGGCAAAGGACAGAAAGAAGTCCCGCACATTATACAACATTTTACATAGATCCTACTGAACACTTAAGCTGACTATGAATTAAAAACCTTTATCTGATATTTAAGTTAAATGGTCCTGATAAAGTGCCTATTGTGATCCTTGAACAGTTCCTTGGTCTTTGGGAAAATACAAATTTCATTAAACAAGGACAGCAGAGAGCTAAAATATCAAATTATCTAATTTTGGGCACCCAAATCAAGATTGAGGGACTTTGTGTATTCTGGAAGTTAGTTCTGCTTAGAGTTTCAGGTTGAGCATTAAGCCTCAAACTGTGCCAAACCTCTTCTCGGTTTGGAAAACCTTGTTCTTTGTGTCCTAGTCATTCCTAAACATATTGCTGACATTCAGCAGTCAGCTCTATTGCTATTAAGTGAAGTGAGACAGATGGAGTATACAGGTTGTCATCCATTTTTTTGTTTAATGGACGGATTAAATAAATTGCTATAACTACGATAGAACTGAAGAACTTCTCTTTCTCTTCTCTGTGTTGCTAGAACTGTGCATGGTGTTTGAGACAACCACAGGATTTGGGGGAGAAGGCTGTACTGGCTTTGAAAATTAGTACCTCATTTGGTACAGAAACCTCCTATTTTGATACAGAAAATGTCCTATTCTGGTAATTAGAAACCATAGCAGAGGGGAACTTTATACACAATGATAATAATTTTTGGAAATGTAAGTCTTGCAACTGGGTGGCATGAGTCATGTTCAAAACACTTCCGTAGTGATGAAACCCCTGCCAGTTTCATATAGTTCATTTTACACTAAAATATAATATTGCAGAGAGATTTGGTTAGTTTTGAGTGTAGAGCCTAGTCATTTCCTTAAAAAATCAGCTGCTAGTCACACCAGTTTGTTACGCTTTGCAACATTGGCAATGACTGTAGGCAACACAATTTTAAAAATAAATTTCATAAAAGAATTTGCCAATTTCTTTCTTAAGACCATACTGAGTCAAGAAAGTTATTCACAGGGGGAGACTTCAGTGCCTGGACATTTAGATCCTCTGCAGCCCAGTGGTATTCAAAAACCAAAATCATCTTCTCCCTGGTGGCGTGCAGGGAGACATATACTCTGGGTTCAGAAAAATCATCTCTTCCTGGGATGCACCGGCCTTTCTTGGGGGCTTTTCCTTACACATACCTCCCAGCTAAAGGGAGGGACCAGCCCCAGCTGAAGATTTATAACCAGAATCCGTTTTTTGGAACAGGAACCTTTCTGTTTTCAAAACCATAGCAGTCTTCATCTTTTCAGACCACAGCTAAAGGAGGAAGTGCTCTTTCGGACGAAACGTTAGACACTCGCTCAAGCGATAGGCCACAGCACTTGCTGTGGCTGAGCGTTATGGAGAGTCCCTATTCAGTTTTCTGTAGGATGTTAAGAGACTTTCATATCGTCATGTTAAAGCAGGTCCCTTTTTCCTGGAGTTTGCTCAATATTCATGGAGCAGGGGAAGTGTGAAGAATGCCTCTACGGCCCCATGCATGTCAGGGCTTAAGGTTGCTATATGGTACTGACAACAAAAGTAATTGCATTTGCATAGCAGGATGTTTTTCATGGGTATTTAATATTTATAGGTCATTTTATACCTCCTGGAAGCAGAAACTTTACTAAAAGTGCGTAAATCTGATTAATGAAAGCATTCACATCTGTTTAGTCAAGGTCTATAATAGCTGGAAAGCACATTCAGTATTTGGACTAAATTCCTCTAGTTTCTTAATGTTTAAATGAAATGGCAAATCAAATAAAAGGGAATGCCAGTCTTTTCAGTGATGTTTGCAGACCAACATATATCTGTGCAAGCGAATCAGAGAAATTCTGGCTGTTATGAGGACTTTTTCATTTTTAGCGTAACAGACTTTCAGTAGAAAGCCGTTCAGGCATCTGTACCCCCTCCCTATGCACACCCATTTTCCCTGTTAATGAAAGTTATACAACAATCCAATATTTTTTGCTACAGTTCCAGGGCTTGATTCTGTATTTCATTCTTGGCAGTGAACCAATACCTCAATTCTCTGGCAAAAAGCCAAAAAATGCCAAACCAAATTTTGCAGTGTGAACTGAAAGGTTCACAATAAAAATACCTATTTCTGTTTTTAAGAGTGCCATTGGCTTACCTCTGATCTACCTCTGTAGAGGTGACATCACCCACTGACCAGGCAGCTGCCTGACTGCATACTGGAATTGCAATAAACAACACAGATGGCAGCTAATAGTTTATGAATAATCCCCCAGCATGGTATTTAGTGATGCTGTTAACTGTCTGTCCTTCATGTACGAAGTGGTCAAGATCCTGACCAGCCGTAGTCTCTGAGAGTCCCATAGCACTTTCCTTAAAATTAGACTGATTACTGTGGTTTCATTTCAATTCAAACAAGTACACTCTCCATTATTTTTATGGCTACACTGAGATACAGTCTTTTCTGACAAGTACTGTGGAGATATTTTTGCATTTCAAGGGACCAGTTCTTGTTCCCCTTTGGGGTTTAAGATGCAAATGTGTGTTAAATTTATTACAGCCTTACAAGAAATTTAGAGCTTGCTCCATTTATGCATCTGTGTAAGTACCAACCAGCAAAAGGCACTTAAAGGCTCATTGTAGTCCCGACAACTGACAATATCACAATATTTCTAGGAAAATTTCATGGTGAGAAACAGCAATGAGGCAGGTGGCCAAGAGTACATATGGCAGCAGTGGCATAAACATATGGAAATTACACTTGAAACATGGGGGTGGGTCATATTTATTTACTAAACCAAACACTTCCCTGAATTTAGGGGCAAAACAGTTTGCCTAAGTGAAGGATGACTGTTGCGTGTGTGTGCCATTAAAGCTTTCGTGGAGTATAGATAAGTTGTGCTCTGTTGGGAAAAAGAGATTGGGCACACCGCACCTTTAAAAAGCCAACAATCGACTAAAACTATCAGTACTTCTGAGTAAAGCATCTTTACTCTGTGGGGCTGTTAGTTACGTGCTGCTTTACTTTACTTTTGCCTGCTCATAGGAGTGTGTCCTTTTGTTCCAGGGCTCACAAAGGCTTACAGCTCAAACCTGATGGCTTAAATAAAGAGCTCTCAGAGGGCTGGACAGCACAACAGCGTCCAGGCTGGGCTGCGGGTACCCTTAGCCTCAGGAATGCTGGGTGACCTCTGCCTCCTATTCAGTGGGTGAATGGAATGAGCTGTAGCACAGGGCTCACGCTGCAAGCACTTCAGTAGTTCAACCTTGTCAGCTTCATTTGCTTGACTAAGCTTCAGTGAATAAAGGAAATTAAAACCTCAAGGACCTACATTTAGATACAGACTGCATTCCTGCACTTCTGGTTGCCATCTGAATTAAATTAAAGTACAGTTTCCTTTACCAAAAAAAAAAAAAACATTCTCAAAAAAAATATACGGGCTCTGATTCTTCCTCATAAAGTACAATTCCTGAAGTACAATAGTTAACTTCACTGTGAATTGGGGTATGAAGATTACCTGTCTCTCTGCCCACTGTTCATGTTCAGGTTTATCAGAATTTCCAGTGAAGATACATGCTTCTGCAGGACTGAAAGTTAAAAAGAATTACAAATCAGTGGTAGTTTTGCATCCTCTAAATGCTGAAGTAATACACTGCAGATAATACCGCTACATTGTACTGGCCACTTCCCACAGCAAAGAGGAAAAAGATGTCCCTTAGCTCATGAGTCACTGCAGGATTAGAGAATGTGCTTCATGCTTTGGCCACTCAAGTGTTAAATTATCTAAATGTCAGGCATTCTGCCATCTCCTTTAAATGACTTCTGCATTCATACTGAAAATAATCTGCTGCTCCTCAGTCTAAGTTTTTCTTTGTTCAATTTTATGCCGTTGCTGTTGCCCTTTACTACCTACATCATTCTTCTCTACTGCTGGTAGCCCCATTCTGATAGTAAAATTGATCTTGAAACACTGGGACTTTTGTCTGGCCTTTGATGCTACACACATAGGATATTTGCAGATTACGTCTAATGAATAATTATCATTTTGCCACGTGCTTTCCTAAGACTCTGATCATGTGCCTACTGAAATTAATAGCAAAAATCTGTTGGGTACAACAGTGCAGAAACAAATCTCTGATAAAATCTAGCTTGCCACTATCCCAGATAATAGAAGGATTGCATCTAGGAGCAAGATCCTGATTGCATCTATTTCAATAATGTACTGTCCATACCCAAAAAATACCTACTGCTGGGATCATTGTTATAATAATGACAGAATTAAGCCTTACCTGTGTAAGGTAAGGTTGCTCACCCAGATACAGGGAAAACACATGTAGCCTGTAAATGTTGTATCTTCAGCACAGAGGTAGGAGCTGAGATTGCTGTCACAGGAGGCAGCTAAAGAAGACACAGATATATTATTTTTCTGCCTGTTTATTTTGGACATTTGGCAGCCCTTTGTGAATAGTTAGCATCACTCTTCCCTGGTCCCACTCTTTCAGAAAGCTAAGAAAAAGAAACAGGCTCTCAGAAAGATATAGAGCTATGTATATATACACATCATACCTGTAGAGGTTTTTTTAATGTATGCATCCTGGGCTATATGGAGTTATTTTCCCTGTCCTGTGGCATAATACTAAACCTGCCGCCCCCACGCCCCCCTGCAGTTGCGGCGCGGCCTCTCGGAGGGGGACGCGAAAGTCAAGGGACAGACCGGCGCCCACTCCCGCGAAGCCGAGGATGCGGCTGCCGTCACGCCCCCCCCCCTCCCCCGCCCTCGGCTGAGCCGCGCCGCGCCGCGCCACGTCGCGCCGTCCACAGGGCTCCCCCCGCGCCCCTATCAGCGGCCGCCGCTCCCGCAGCCCCGGGGAGAAATTCGCCGGCCCTCGGGGTTCGGCCGCGCCGCCCCCACGCCGGGCCGCGCGCGGAAGGCAGCGGGTGCTGCCCCCCTCCCCTCCCCGCCGTTTCGCCCGCCTTTGTGTCCGCGGCGGCGGCGGCGGCTGCTGGCAGCTCCCCCGCCCCGTCCCCGCCGCGCCCCGGCGGCCGCCGCCCCCTCCCCGCGGGGCGAGGCGCGGCGCGGGCTGCGCGGCGATTGGCGGCGGGCGGCGGGCGGGGCGGGCCCGGCGGCGGGCGGTGGCGCCCCATAAGAGGGGGCCCGGGCCGGGGCCACCGCCCTTCTTCGCCCGTCGCTTAGTCGAGCCGCCCCGCTCCGCTCCCGGATTACAAAGCCCGCGCCGCCGCCGCCATGAGCATCAGCACCAAGAACTCCTCGTACCGCCGCATGTTCGGCGGGAGCAGCCGCCCCAGCACCGGCACCCGCTACATCACCTCCAGCAGCCGCTACTCGCTGGGCAGCTCGCTGCGGCCCAGCACCGCCCGGTACGTGTCCGCCTCGCCCGGCGGCATGTACGCCACCAAGACGACGTCGGTGCGGCTGCGGAGCAGCATGCCGCCCATGCGGCTCCACGACTCCGTGGACTTCTCCCTGGCCGACGCCATCAACACGGAGTTCAAGGCGAACCGCACCAACGAGAAGGTGGAGCTGCAGGAGCTCAATGACCGCTTCGCCAACTACATCGACAAGGTGCGCTTCCTGGAGCAGCAGAACAAGATCCTGCTGGCCGAGCTGGAGCAGCTCAAGGGCAAGGGCACGTCCCGCCTGGGCGACCTCTACGAGGAGGAGATGCGGGAGCTGCGGCGGCAGGTGGACCAGCTCACCAACGACAAGGCACGCGTGGAAGTGGAGCGGGACAACCTCGCCGACGACATCATGCGGCTGAGGGAGAAGTGAGTGTGCGAGGGGAGGGCGGGTCGGGGTTGCCCGCCGCGGCGGAGGCGGCCCCCGAGCATCCCCCGCTGGGCTGGGGCCGGCGGGAGGCTGGGGGGAGGCGGCGATCTGGGGGGACCCCCCGCCCCCTCCTCACCGCTCTCTCGCCCCTTCCAGGTTGCAGGAGGAGATGCTGCAGCGGGAGGAGGCCGAGAACACCCTGCAGTCCTTCAGACAGGTTCGTGGGGCTGCGGGGAGGGAGGGAGCGGTAGGAGGGGAGAGCCTGAGGTAGGGGTGGTGGCGGCGCCTGGGGCGGGAGGAGGGGGGCTGCAGGAGTTTGCTTGCCTCACACAAAGGAATTCCAGCAGTTCTCACGCGAGCTCTCCATGTTTTCTTTAGGGGGATGCTGCGGTCTGAAGGGAGGGGCGGGGGGGAAACTATTGTCTTCCTTTATCCAAGTCTGCCCTGGTTTACAAAAAGCGCTCCGACGTGGAGTCTCTTTCCGATCCAATAAAAGTGAAAGGGGGCCATCTGCTCGCTTGGCTGAAGGGTATTAATGGTTTCTATGGGATGCACCGTGGAATGCAGATACAGGCATTATGGCAAGTGTGGTGGCAGCAGATTGAAATAATAGATCCCTTTGTGTCAGAGGGGAGAGCGCAGTGGGCTGCATTCTTACTGAATGTGTAATGGTGTGGGCACATTTCTGGTGAAAAGTGACTATCATGCATATGGTCCAGTTTCTATATGAAACAGAGCTCCTTTTTAATGAATTACTTTGGTCGGTGCATTACTGGACAAGAGTTTAAAATTTTTCATATGGGTGCTGACAAGTAGACAATTTGTTCCTTGGGGTGAGGTCACAACAGTCAAGTCTGCCTCCTCTGGATGTCTGTTACGAACATATAATTGAATCCCCTAAACAAGATGGTAACATAGGACACAAGTTGTGTTAGAGTTTAGTCCCTGTAAGATGCTAGGATGTTATTCAGATAAGCTAAAACCTACATGACAGCCAGAACCAACTGTTCAAACAGTGTTCAGAAAGTGTTAAGCTCAGGTTTTCATTTGGGCAAAGCCAGCTTTCAGCTTGGATTAAGTCTTGTTTGAACTAGGAGCTATTTAGGAATGTGTCTTCTCAAAACAAGGTCTCTTCCCTAAAACTGCTGGTGTGAAATGGCATTACTGGCATTCCTCCCAGCTGGAAGTGGCTGCCTTCACCTCCAGACAGCTGGCCACAGGCTTTGTCCCAAAGCTCTTCACTGGTGTTAGGAGATGTTACTGTTCAGGAGATCATCACTCGGTTGTCAGCGTTTCCCTGAGCAAGGGTTTTGACTACAGTATATTTATAGTCTCTGAAGGGGAGCATGTGTCTTCGTGAAATAATGTGTGGAAACTGAGACACCTACTCTCATTTAAGTCTGGGAATTCAGTCTCTGATGGTATTTTGGGGATAGAAATTTGAAACAGAACAGTTTGAGATACTGCCTTAACTTCAGCTTCTGTTTTTTTCAGTGCTAAGCCAAGTTAATGTAGTGTGAAGTTCCATGCAGAAGCATTTAAATTAAGTTTTAGAGAACCTAATCTATTCTGGTTCATTAATGACAACAGTTGAAGGATCCTTTGACCTAAGTCTGGCTTAAATGATCGTTCATACTTAATTGGTGCACTTCAGGGCATGTCTACCTCTATTTCAAACCGATTAAACTTTGTGAAGGTGCTGTGCTTTTAAGTGAACTTGGCTTTGTGCGTATCCCACATTCATTATCCAGTTCTTACCTGCACTGGGGAAAGGGGTTGTTCAGGGACTCAGCCTCTAGCAGATCTGTGTGTGCAGTATGGTCAGAACTGTATCCATTTCACCTCTTAAGGTGTAGCTTATGTGTAAGAATTGCAAGTCATTGTAGAAACGCTACACTAAATTCACTCACGACATAACTGATTCATGCTAGTGTGTTTGATTTGAACAACAGTAATATCTAATTTTTCCTTACCATGAAAGTGTAGACTTAACATGCAGGCTTTGAAAACTAAATCAGTTTCAGTATAAGTATAGTTCTGCAGGTGGAATTAGATTCATAGAACACTGAAGTTGAAACATCCTGTTGTGCTTTCCATTGTAAAAAAAAAAAAAATGCATAGCTTTTTATTAAACCAGTATATTCTTGCACTGGAAAATTGTGTACATGGGTTTAGAACACTTTAGCAGATACCTTACTGTTCTGCTGTAGCATCAAATTTACTTGATGGAGCTGTTGTGTACTTCGGTATTTAATGAGAAAGTAAACAAATATTTGAACTTAAACTTTGTATTTCCAAAAGCTGTCTGTTTTAGAGACGGTTCAACTCCTATGTACTGAACTTTAATTCTCCTGAACAAAGATGTGATTGTACTCATATGCAGAGGAGTGTACTACATAAAATAAACCTAAAGGTCCAGTGAGTTACTTTCTTTGGGACAAAACAAGCATCACAATTAGTGAGAAAGGTTTTTACTGCAGCTTTGCTAGCTACTCTGGCAGCAAGGAATAGGTCCTGAACCTATGACAAGACTAACAGGCTTACATGAGATTTGTCTGAAGTAAATGTGGATGTTTAGCTCTGCAAACTACCTGACTGGAATTAAAGAATCTCCTAGGATAAAATCAATGCGTAGTGTAGTTGCATGTATGTATGCTTTTCACTTTGTTCACTCGGTCTACAAGTAGTTTATTTGTGGGGTTCTCCATACATCTCAGAAATACAGATAAACTGATTCTTCACTCCCTAACTTAATTATAATATACATACTAAAGTGTATACCATATATTCTAAGTATCTTCATTTTGAGATGTTTGCAATTTATTATAAGCTCCTAAAAATCCTGTAGCTGTTTGTTCAGTTGTTCTGAAAAAATTACTACTCTTCAGGATGCATATTTCTGTAAAATCCACTGAAAACTCTTCAGATGTCTGTCTAATTGTGTAAAGATGTTTGGTCATAGCCATGTCATTCCCTTCCAGAATGATCTTTTTTTTTTTTTTTTTTTTTTTTTGAGGGGAGGAGAATAAATGAATTGAGGAAATTTTTCTCGGAGTTGAAAAACAGATGATGTGAACTGTGTGGGTGTAAAACTGGAATTGATAGGGAAGTTATGGAATAACACATGAAAGGGGTATTCTGTTGCATAAAGAAAACAGACAAATTCTTCTGGAGCAAGAACCTTACCCCAGAGTAGGAGTGATCCAAGGAATGGTTTCCTAGGAGCCTAAAGAAAACACTTATTTCAGAGGTGCCATAATAGTGGGAACTGCTGATTAGCTTATGCTTTGGGCAATCCAAAACAGCTTTAGTGTAAGCTGTGAACACCAGATAGGTTAACGCCATGTAGACATAAGCGTGCAGCTGTGTATCTAGCTAGTACGACAAATTCATCCCCTTTGCAAACTAATTGTCTTGCATATTTAAAATGTAAGAAGTTACCAATCAATGTTTAGTCTTAAGTTATGTTTTTGAACTAATTCAAGCTGCTCCCATGTAAATTCATGGCGTATCTTCTGTTATGCCTTAAATGAATTTTTGCTGTTGATTAAGACTATCTTTGTCCAGCAAAAGGTGGAGTCTTTGCCAGCTACTGTGAGGGTGTAGGCAATGATGACTAACTCGGTTTGCGTTTATGCTCATACCTTCTTTTTCTCAAGGGAGATCTGTCAAACCACTTGAAAAGGTAACTGCTTGCAATTCCTATATGTACCTCAAGCTTTGCACGTACACTTTTGAGCTGTGGTCTGTGGACCCAAAGGGCTCTGTGGTTGATCACCAAGGAATCCATAAGAAATAAACAAGAAATTAAGCCCACCAATAGGCATGTAGGCACATGGGTTGCCCTTTTAAGCCCCACGGGAAAAAAATGGAAGGTTGCAAATTACAAGACTAACTCTTTTTCAGTGTAGTCAAGCTAAAAGAGCTTATAGCTGTCTTCTGACCCAAGTACCTGCCTTACACCCACCATGATCTGTGTGTTCTTGATCATGCTCAGCCATACGTTGGCAAATATGAACTAATCTACATATGCTGTATAGCTCCCAAAATCACAATAAAGGTGTATATAGTGGTCTCTTAGGCTAGGGTAGGAGGTGGCAAAAAGAGGTTTTTCACAGCTCTTGATTTTGTATTGTCTTGCCATAAAGCTCACATGTAGCATCAGTCTGTATGCTACTGAACTTGCCATAAAAGACTTCTCTGCGTCAATTTTGTAAGACTGCTAATCCTTCTTTTCTCTGGTCAGGATGTTGACAATGCTTCTCTGGCACGTCTTGATCTTGAGCGCAAAGTTGAGTCCCTGCAAGAGGAGATTGTCTTCTTGAAGAAGCTTCATGATGAGGTAAGCTGAATAATGAGGTCTGTGATTAGGTGCTGACAGTCTAGCGAGCAAGTAAGCTCCTCACCGATTCTGGCCCACAGTCCCCACGTACAGTGTATGTTCTGTATGTTGTCATGTAACACCTAGTGTCTGCTTCTCTCTAAGGAAATCCGAGAACTGCAGGCCCAACTCCAGGAACAGCACATCCAAATTGATATGGATGTTTCTAAGCCTGATCTTACTGCTGCCCTGCGTGATGTTCGCCAACAGTATGAAAGCGTTGCTGCTAAGAACCTTCAGGAAGCTGAAGAGTGGTACAAGTCCAAAGTAAGTAAGATCTGTTCAGATGCATCAGGCACCCTAACTGTACAGAACAGCTTTGCTGCAGCAGTGTTCCCTCTGTCTCTCTACTGGACATGAACACAGCCATGGTACAGGGTCATAACTCCTAGTCTGGTAAGAGTACAGCTGAAAATGCTATTTTGTGCCATAACTACAGCTTCAAAGTAATGGGTTCATACTTGGAGTCTTTCCTATGCTTGTACCTGGAAGCAGATATTTTATGAAATACTAGAGAAAGGAGTGAATGAATGGATGAAAAAAATGATGAAAAGATGGAGGTGGGGAAACAAATGAAACATTTAACTATGAATTCCAATTTAACAATTAGAAATCAAAAGGCATTAATGCCAATATTTAAACGTTTCAGGTGTTAAGGCTTGTAATGGCTTCAGTTGCCTTCAAATGCTGTGTTTAAAAAAGTCTGTTATACCGTTCTGTTGAAGTGTTACGCTAACCAAACCGGGGATTTCTACAGTTTGCAGATCTCTCTGAAGCTGCTAATAGGAACAACGATGCCCTGCGCCAGGCCAAACAAGAAGCTAATGAATACCGCAGGCAGATTCAGTCTCTCACCTGCGAAGTTGATGCCCTTAAGGGAAGTGTAAGTAGAAGACGGCAGTTCAGTTGTTGGGACATTCCTTCCTTTGCAGCTTTAAGTACAACACTGCAGTTTAATTGTTGATACAGATGTAAGCAATCTACCATGCAGCATATTAGTAGTTTTTTGAAAAGGATGCTATGGACCCAATTTGGCTGCAGGCACTACAGTGCACTAGTTAGATTGATACACTGAACTAGTCTTACCTAAGGTATAAACAATGAGTTTATTCTCTTGCTATAATATTCACTGTTTACGTAACACTTTTCCAGAAAGTGTTTATGGCTTGTCTGTCAGATACAGCTGAAGCTGTAAAAAGCGCTGGGGGAGCAGTGGAAAGGAGGTGCAAATCTTGCTGTTACTAGAACCTCACTGCCTTAAAGGCTGGCTTGAAATGTATTTAACAGTGTATAGTACACCTGCAAATCCCCTCACTGAGGACTGCCAGCATGGTGACTTGTACTGCACGTGTTGGGCTTACTGTAAGGGATTACTTTGGTACCTGGTAGAACAAACACATGGCACTTCTCAGATCAAGCAGCAGAATAGCCCACCTTGACTTTGCAAAGGGAAAAAAAAGGAGATGATGAATTTGGTGTGTCTCTGGGCATTTTCAGAAAGGATGCTAACATAACTCAACTTCCCTTTTTAAAAAATTTTAAGAGTCTTGAGGGCGGGGAAGAGTGGCTAAACTGCAGCAGTACTTGACTTTATTATTCTCTTCCAGAATGAATCCCTGGAGCGCCAAATGCGTGAAATGGAGGAGAATTTTGCTGTTGAAGCTGCTAACTACCAAGACACTATTGGCCGTCTGCAGGATGAGATTCAGAACATGAAGGAAGAAATGGCTCGCCACCTCCGCGAGTACCAGGACCTGCTGAATGTAAAGATGGCTCTTGATATTGAGATTGCCACCTACAGAAAACTGCTGGAGGGTGAAGAGAGCAGGTAAAACTACATGCAGACACTTTTCTAAACAGCAGTTACTAGAAGACACGCTATACATGTCTGATTCCATCCATTTCTTTTTCCGTCAGGATTAACATGCCTATTCCAACCTTTGCTTCTTTGAACCTGAGAGGTAAGCTGTTTCTGCTACTTGAGTTTAGACAGCTGTTCTATCATTAGCAAAAGTGTCCTGGATAGTTCCTTTTACTTGTGTACTTGAACTTGTATAAATGCAGCTGCATGTGAATGTTTTTCTTAAATATAACTGTAATATTTGTAATTACTTAACCTTGGGTAAGAGGAGCTACTTTGCTCCTGGGCACAGATATTTTTAAATATCAGTATATAGTAAGTGATTTGTTTAGATACCTGCTGAAGGTACTTTTAAGAGGAACAGGGAGAAAATGGAGAAGATTAGCTTATCATTCAGAGCAGGAGACTTGTTCATATATACTAAATTGAGATTCTGAAAGTAGACACCAAAATCTGTTACACTTCATCTAGACTATTGGTAATAATACGTTTTCTTCTGCAGAAACCAACATTGAGTCTCAGCCAATGGTTGACACTCACTCAAAGAGGACACTTCTAATTAAGACCGTCGAAACTAGAGATGGACAGGTTGGTGGTAACTTTGATATTTTGTCTAACAGCTGGTTACCTTGAAATACTGCTTTGAACAGCATCTGGCAGTTCAAGCTGCATGGCAGAACATACAGGTGTAGCAAACAGGTTTCTGTGGACTTGATCACAAAATTAATTTGACAGTAAAATTTTAAGTGGCTGACAGTTAAGCCTCACCTGTGTAGTGAGTATTTAAGTTCAGCTAAGTAAGCAAGTTCTCAAAAGATTTCTTGCATTACCCAAGGAAAACATGTGGCAGTAAATATAGAGGTATTTGTTTGGGAGAAGATACGGTTTTCAGACTAAGTCAATAAATCTTAAATGGTTTCTGCACACTATTTAGTAACTAGAACTTCTCATAAGTGAGAGTTGATACCCATTTGTTCACATATCTGTGGTAGTGGGTGTTCCAATTCTAACTCTAAAAACCCAACAATCTTACTACTAAATCTTCATGCAAGCGTGTCTGGTTTTCAACAGGTTATTAATGAAACTTCCCAGCATCACGATGACTTGGAGTAAAGCTGAAGTGAAGATGCATACTTATAAATGCAGGAGAAATTCTTACCAGCAAGATTTAAAAAGTCCATGTCTTAAAGGAAGAAACAGCTTTCAAGTGCCTTTCTGCAGTTTTTCCATGAGCGCAAGATTATTATGCTAGGAAATAGGTCTTAGATCTTGCAAACTGACTCTCCCTGAAGGATTAGAGTTTACAATGGAGTCTAGTTTACAAATAGCAATATCTTGTGCTGCAATACTGTTTTTAAGTATCTGAATTCAATAAAACTGCTTTTTCCAGCACAGTATGAGCAACCTGTCGCTACTTCAATAAATCTTTGGAAAATGGCTCTTGATGTGTTCTAATTTGTTAACTTTATGACTTTCCAGAAAGCCATAACAACATAATGCTGGAATTGCTATACGGTTGACATCTCCAGTACTGATTGTGTGGAATGCTGTTTTTTCAGTTTAACTAGATAAACTGTCTTATTCAATTACTGCTTAGGTTTTGGAACCAACTAAAATGGAATATAACTGGCAGATGCATAATGTATTATGATATTTCTTATCACTTGAATAAAATGATACTTCAAGCTAATAAAAATTAATCTTGCTTCCATATACTAGTTAATCCGGTTACTAAGAGCTAAGACTACCCAAAATACCTTAAAACTCAGCCCTATAAAACATAGTAGTTAAGTAACTGCAAAAAAGTTCACGCAAGCCCTTATCTGAGACAGCACCTTTGCAAAGTAACCAGCTGACTTTGCATTGACTTCATTTTCCAGGAAAGCGTAGTTCCCAAAGGCTTGTCTGTATTATAGAAGCTAAATGAAGGCTTCTTTGGAGTGGGGGTTAGAGGCATTTAAAGGGAATGCATAGAAAGAATAACTTCCCTTACCCGTGACTTCATTTCAGTATTTAAGCCCCTTTAAAAAAAGAAGAGCCACTGTGCTCAGTGTTCTCTGGTGAGTATTGGCCTTAGTGCAGCAGCATGGGGAAGAGAAAACTCCACTCTGGCCTGCCATAGTCCTCTGGGAGGCCGAAGTGAAGGGTTGAAGTCCTCTGTGACCACTTTAAAAAAAATTATTTTCTTCTGCAGAGCAAGATGCTTTTCAAATTAAAACAGTCAAAACCTCAGCACAGCTCTTGTCTCACAAAAGTAGCTACTTTGTTGTGCATTACCCTTGTAAAGCTTGCTTCCTGTAAGCTTTCACTCAGGTACAATTTTTATGGAATGAGTAGGTGCAAGCTGGAGTTGTTCAGTAAGTATTAATTACATTCAGTGCTCATTCAAGGTAATGGTTGTAGTTCCATGTTGTATACTCACAAGCACTCGGGAACTGATCTGTAAGAATAACTTACTGTTATCCCCATCTGATAGGGATGAAAATTATTTTTCATCCTTACCAGTTCTTATCTTTGCTACAGTGCAAGACTAACCAGATGCAGCCCAGGCACTGGAGTGAGGGGGCAGTAGGTGTTTGCTTTTCTCATCATAGTTGCAGCACCAGGTCTGGAGGTCTGCAGCCAGGTTGCTAAAGAGGGAGGGAGGCAGGGCCCAGGGTGTGCTGAAACCGCCTACAGCTCAAACACACAGGTATCCCGCAACCTGGAGGTAGGGGCCTAGATGTGGTTGCAGTTTCTGCTTTTGAACGTCCCAGGGAGAAGTGCTGACAGTTTTTCACAACAGAAAAGTGCCTAATTTTTTAAACAAGGCATGGCAATGCTGTTTCTACCCTGCTTTTCTCTAGTAAGTGTTCACAGAGGACTTCAACCTCTCGCTTCCATGTCCTGTCATACCTAGGAGGATTTTTCTCCATTACACCACACTTGGGCTGATGTTTGGTGAAGTGTACAAATCCATTAGGCTGGGATATGTGCCTGTGCAGCTTGGTGCTTTAGGTGCTCACCTGAGAGAAAAGTCCTGCAGCCGGTCCTGCGTTTGTCCTGGTGATTCTTCCATGCAAAAGAGCCAGAAGAATTGACTCTGAGGAGGGTACCTGGACCCAAGCCTTGGCCACTGCTTGTTGCAAAGCGGAACAGATTCAACCTGGTCTACAGTGTGGGGAGTAGGATGGTCTCATTGGGAAGTAAGAATGAACCCAGCCTCTTTCATGCTGCGGAGGTTACAGACACCAGGTTTTCTACTGCATATCAACGTCCAGATTGATAAAAACAGCACAAACGAGCTTGCATGGCAGATTTTTTTCTGTGATAGTGACAGCTCTGGGCATGTGCCATAGCTAATTTTGAACACTTAATAGGCACGGGTGTCTACAACCTTTCAGGAAAAGAGTGGGATAAAATACTGATATTCTGCCTATTGCAGACTACTGAGGTCCTTTTCTGGATCTGGGCACTGAAAAGGTTGGGCCAATGTTATTTCTTGCAGCTGAATCAGTGTGGGATCCCTGGACACTGGACGGTGGCATCCAGCAGCACATAGGCCGGGGGTCCAGCTCCACAGGGGGACAGGGGGGACCATCGATGGCTCTGGGCAGAGATTTGCAGCACAGCGTGATTTCTGAAACACATGTTGACTGCTGGAGTTTACCTGAATTGTGATAGCCTTTCAGATGTTGCTTTTCCCTCTGCTGCCAGCTACCTGGCTCGCTGCTTTCTGTCGCCTTTGATTGCTTCACCTAGTAGATGAAAGAAGTGACTGTATCAGGCACTGACAGTGCAGCAAATGAGTTATTCCTGGCTCTTCTCTGTTTGGGATTATTCAGAGCACAGAGAAGCATGTGGCAGAGCTTTCAATCCCAGGAATAAATAGTAAAATAAATAAAAATAAATAAAAATAAAAACCAGTTGCCAAGGGGATAGGAAGATTGCAGGAAACCTCCAAAGCCCGTGCTTTGTGAGAGTACCCTTATGGTGAAGAGAGCTGATGGTAACTGTGTAAACTTCTCAGTGTTTGATCTAGGCACACCAGGCTTATGCTTGTCATATATAACTGCTGAAAGCTGCTTAGTGCTGAACCAGCAACTGTCCTCAGAACTGTATTTCACACCCTAATAACTGCAGACGGCAGCAGTACTGGGTGGGACAGACCCCACCAGCAGCTGGGCACTTGTCCTACCCTCCAACAAGCACCATGAAGCTGCTCCCACGAGCTTACATAGCGACTACCTCCAAATGTGTGACCTGTACTCACAGCAAATAATACTAATCTTTCAGATCATTAAGACTCGACGTATTTAGTTTATTTTGCTTCATGTAGTCAGAAGCTTGCTTTCCTTTCCTTTTTTTTTTTTTCAATTATCCTGCAAAATATGGAAACTGTTAACAGAGACTCCATATTCCAAGCTCCTGGGAACATGTAGCTAATACATTTCTTCTGCCATCCAGTTTGTCTGCTTTAGTATATAGCAAATACACTTTTCCTTCCTTTTCTCTCTTTCTCTCTTTCCTCTTTCTCTCCCCTCCCCTCCCCTCCCTTTCCTTCCCCTTCCTTCTCTTCCCTTCCACTCCCTTCTCCTCTCTTCCCCTCCCCTCTCCTCCCCTCTCCATTTTCCTTCCTTTCTTCATCTCTCTATCTGTCTAATATTGCAGTGTTGAGCATACTTTTTTGGCTCACCAAAGGCTCTTGCCTTCTCTCTTCCCCTCCCTGTGACAGTCCTTTTCAGCTGTTGCACCTGTAAATGATGCTGGTGCTTTCACTGCTAGCATACTGTGCTCTGTGGGAACATCTGTATTTTATAAAATGCACAGAGGAAATAGCTGCGAGACAGCTCTGAAGTCCCGAAAGCTTGGATTACATGTGAGATTTAAAGAATTCAGATCACTTTGGATGAGGCCTGACAGCTGTATGGTGGAAAGCCAACCACCAGCAGTGGTGGCAGGGTGGTGGCATTGCTGTGCCTCAGGTTGCAGGGTGCTACCCCACAGCACCAAGCTGCCCCATAGACTGCCAGGCATCCAGGTTCCTCATTCAAAGCCACAAAAGCACCCAAGGAACCAAGACCTTCAGGAAACTGCTTATAGGAAACCACTCATCCTAGCCCAGTGTGAAATCTCCCAAATGGGGTCTGGGCCAAATTTCATCATGCGAGGCAGGGTGCCCAGTGTCGCCTGTGGTTAGAGCACTTATGGGGCTCACACTCAGTCCTATTTGCAGGTGCAAAATCCCACATGTAAGTGGGTTACTAGGCATTTTTGGACTCGTCTGTTCTCCCATTAGTCAATTAGAACATATTCTGTAGACTCTCAATCACCTTTAGAGGTCCAAGGAGCATGGAGAACCTTGTGGCTGACGTCCCTGTCATAGAGTTGGCTGGTGGTAGCAGTCACCAAGGACCTATGGTGTGTGAAGATTGTGTCCTCCTGGGTCACACCTGGTGCTGGGAGGCTCCCGCTCCTGGCCAGGGCTTGCCTATGCCAATTGGTGGAAG
Organism: Tyto alba; assembly: GCF_018691265.1. Classification (NCBI taxonomy): domain Eukaryota; kingdom Metazoa; phylum Chordata; class Aves; order Strigiformes; family Tytonidae; genus Tyto; species Tyto alba. Next base: position 19,320,180 of record NW_024881313.1, read on the forward strand.
GGTAGGTGCTTGCGGGAGATAAATTCCCACATTTGGAGAGGGTGAGCAGCTCAGTGGCTGGATAGAGAATCTCACTGGTGCCCTAATAGCAGGTAAGTATCAGAGATTTTAATTGCAAATCCTTCCACAAGGGAAGGGAAGGGAAGACAAGACTGAATATTACTGAAATTTTTAAAGTCATTTACATACAATAAGCTGCTCTAAAAGACATTTGCTTGAGTACAGTCACGTATGCAGAATTAGGAAGTGCCAAAAATAAAATTACATCTTCAACCTTCATTTTCTCCCCTTGTGCTCACACATAATGCTATGGATTTCAGCTGCAAGTTCATGGACTTTGTCTCGTTCGGTGTACATATCAGACAGCACTTCAGGAATCACTACCACTTGCTGCTAGAGCATTTACAGACCTCCTGCGTGTGTTTTCCCCCAGTTTATCTATCTGCTTTAAAGCGTCTAAATTTTTATTTTCCTCTAGGGTAACCCCTGCTGTTCCTCACAACACCCCTGAGAGAGGTGGGGTATTATCAGCCCTGTTTCACACATGGGACCATGGAGCACAGCACTCAAGCTCAGCAGTGGAAGCTAACCCCAGTGGTCTGGTGCGAGGCCAGTTAGCATTTTAAGGCACTTATTGATTTCAGGTCCAGGTACTTTCTCAGTCCAGATCTCAAATCAAGTTCCCACAAAACTAAGCTCAGACATTCAGGCGTACCACTGCAAAGCACAGTTCAAGTGAAATTCCCAGCCTTGGCCAGGAAAGCTATAGCACAAGCAGGAAAAAAAATCCAGTTCCCCAATACGGTGTAGAGCTACCTTAATTGTAGGACCCTTCTCTTTCCACAGCATATTGCATCCTTCATTCCACAGTTCCCTTCTTCTGCAATAAGGGCAGCAATGCTCTTGCTAACAGGCCCCTTCACAGTCCTGTTCAAGGTCATTCCCCAGACCCATGAACTGGTCAAAGGTAAAAGCTGCTTATGGGCTTCAGTCTACAGCAGCCAAACTCATTGGTTCAGAAATGGGCAAGTCCACAGCAGCCAAGCCTCTGCACAGTGGTGTGTAATAGTTTCCATACAAAATCCTCAACCTGACTTTTTCGGCTGGTTTCTTTTTCAAAGATGTATTGCAGCTGTCTCCCTGTGGTGGGTTACATGAACTGCAAGGGGAAGACATCCTGTACGGAGCGTTTCTCCTCTCCTCCAAGGTGGATCATTGACTGCAGTGTACCACGCAGGAAGATATGGCCGCAAAGGGAAGAGACTCAGTTTCCTCTAAGAACTGTTCTGCAGTTATTCTCTGCTGCTGACTGTGATTCTGAAGACCAAGGTGTCTCATACTTGGCAGACAGCAAATAAGCACATGTTCAGGATGGAGAATGGTGGGGGGGCTGAACCCAGCCAGCAGCAAAGCACCCACAGCTGTTGGCTCACCACTGTCACCTCCAGCAGGACAGGTGAGAAAACAAGAAAAACAAAAGTGAGAAAATTTGTGGATGGAGATAAAGACAGTTTAATAGGTGAAGAAAAGGGCTGGTGGTGTGTGGAGGGCACCCCAAGAAAAACAAAGGCATTCACACCCTGGCCCCACAGTCTGCACACATGGTCTCCAAACAATGGCCATCTCGGAAGACAAACCCCTTCCTTCTTCTTCCTTTACCTCAGTCTTTATTGCTGATGATTGAGCTGATTGAGCATGATGTTGTATGGTATGGAATAACCCTTTGGCCAGTTCAGGTCAGTTGTCCCAACTGTGTCCCCTCCCAACGTCTTTCCCACCCTCAGCCTACTCATTGAGGGGTTAGAGCGGGAAACAAAGAGAAAGCCTTGACACTATGAAAGCACTATTCAGCAACAGCCAAAACATCAATGTGTCACCAATACCATTTTAGCCACAAGTATAAACCCCAGCACCACAGAGGCTACTGTGAAGACAGTTACCTTCATCCCAGCTAGACACAGTACAAAATTTAGCAGAGGTTCATATGGTGTGTCGGGTCTGTGTGTGGCGGGGTTTTGGTAACAGGGGAGGGGCCTACAGAGGTGGCCCCCTGTGAGAAGCTTCTCGAAGCTTCCCTGGCTCCAAGTCGGGCCCGCCTCTGGCCAAGGCCAAGCCAATTATCAACAATGGCCGTGCCTCTGTGATAGCAAATTTAAGAGGAACCTGAGAGGAGGAGGAGTTGTGAGAGGAATACCTGTGCAAACATCAAGGTCAGTTGAAGAAAGGAGGAGGAGGACAGGGGAGGTGTGCCGAACCAGAGACTCCCCTGCAGCCCATGCTGAGAGGGCAGGCTGTCCCTCTGCAGCCCATGGAGGTCAACAATGGAGCAGAGGCCAACCTGCAGCCCATGGAGGACCCCACGCTGGAGAAGGTCACGGAGCCTGAAGAAGGCCATGACTCTGAGGGAAGCCCATGCTGGAGCAGCAGTCTGTTTCTCAGAAGCCCATGGCAGGGACCCACACTGGAGCAGTTCAGGAAGCTGGTGGAGCCCCTTTCCCCGCTACCAAAACCCTGCCACACACAAACACAACACATTCCACCCCTTGCCTCTGCGAATCACATACTCAAGAATTATCATTAAAATCCACATTCATCACATAATCTTCACAAAATTCACTCACATCAACAAATAAAAACAACTTCCTCCGCCTTCCTGCCCTCTCAGCATGGGCTGCAGGGGAGTCTCTGGTTCGGCACACCTTCCCCTGTCCTCCTCTTCCTTTCTTCAACTGATCTTGATGTTTGCACAGGTATTCCTCTCACAACTCCTCCTCCTCTCAGGTTCCCCTTCTTAAATATGTTATCACAGAGGCACGGCCATTGTTGATAATTGGCTTGGCCTTGGCCAGAGGCGGGCCCGACTTGGAGCCAGGGAAGCTTCGAGAAGCTTCTCACAGGGGGCCACCTCTGTAGCCCCTGCCCTGTGACCAACAAACCGCCACACACAGACCTGACACAGATGGGTGCATGTGTCTCTGTACCTGGCGGCTGGGTGGAGGTTATGAGGGCTGAGAAGGACCCAGATTCAAAGTCCATCTTTTCCAAATCAGGAGCAAGGTTTTAAGCCGAGATGTCCCAACATGACACTCTATAGATTTTATGGATGTCCAAGAAATATATGTGCTAGAAAAGCTCTGCCCTTTTATATAATCAGCTTTATTATACATGGAAAAGTGAGTAATATGGCATGGTTTTTCTGGCTGAAGTGCTCCACATGCAGACCAGGTTTCCATCCCCATCACTAGCTGATGTTTAAATACTGTAAAAATACCTTGGCTCCCACCTACTGTAAACTAATACAATCATATTTTTAAAGCTTATTATGCAAATTTGGGATGGTAATTGCAAACATGTTTTCTGCTCTGACAGTCTTTCTTTGATGGTGCTTGCTGGAGAGCATGACAGGTTTGCTGCCCCCAGCTTTCCCCATCAGACCTTAGTGGCCTGCAGCTGGGAGGCTGTAGGAGTGCGTGCCTGTACCACTCTTGTCAAACACAGAACAAAGCACTTTCCCTGCTGCTTTAAGCTAAAAATATTGAACTGTGACATAGGAGCAGTCTGAAGTGGTAAATTCTTGCTTTGGTAGGATATGCTTCTGTCCCAGCCAAATCCTGTTCCTGTGTTCAGTTACTCTTGAAATGAAAAAGTTGTTTCGTATATTTAAATAGAATTTCTTGTATTTCAGTTCATGGCCATTGCTTCTAGTCCTGTTACTGGATACCACTGAGGAGGCTCTATCTTCTGTACTCCCTCCATCAGATGTTTATACACGTTGATGCAATCCCCCTGAGCCTTCTCTTCTCTAGGCTATCTCAGCCTCTACTTGTATGTCAGGTGCTCCAAGCCTTTAATTGTCTTCATGACTCTTGGCTGGACTTGTTCCAGTACATCCATCTCTCTCCTGTACTGGGGAGCCCAGAAGTAGACACAGAATCGCAGAGGGATCTTACCAGGGCTGAGCAGAGGGGAAGGCTCACCTAGCCCAGCAAAATTCACTTCATGATACTGAGTTACTCTGACTGATCATGAAAAGGATCCATAGACAGTGATCACCTGGCAGAGGGAAGGGTAATTAAAGGCCAGAGCTCTACAACAACATATGAACAGCCATACTGGGTTAGACCAGTGACCCACCCAGTCTCCTAAAGTCCTTGCTGTATGTATAGGGAAAGGGCATAAGAAACAGGGCTCCATTCCCTGGAATAGCTTTCATTTTCAGGCAAATGGAAATTCAGAGGCTTTTTGAGCCAGTGGCTTTATCAAGGTTGTTGATGAACTTGTCTGACCTTATTTGAATCCTTTTATAATTTTAGCTTCTGAGAGCCTGTATTTCATAATTTGACAGCATATCAGGGAAAAACATTTTCTTTTGTTTATTTTATCCTCACTGTCTGATCATTTTGTTGACTTTCCAGTAGTCCCTGTGTTATGAAACATAGTAAATAATCATTCTGTGTTCAACCCCTTCATGTCACCCCTCATTTGACAGACTTCTCTAGTAGCTCCCCTCCAGCACCTCTGCATATTTCTTACATTTATAGTGTCTTCTCAACAGGAAGACATCCTGCAACCCTAATAATCCTCATCACTCTTCTCATTTTAGTTCTGCTATAATCTATGTAAAACAAGGCAACTAAGACAACAAGCAGTCTTCAAGACATGTGCATTGGAGCAACACAGAGTGACATAATGGGAACTCCTGTTTTGTGCTCAGTTACCTTCAAAGTAAGTTAAAATATCCCATCTACTTTTTTGATCACTGCTCAGTAACTGGGCTGATGTTCACAAAGTTATCCACAGTGACTCAAAGATCTATTTCCTAATGGTGAGCTACTTTTTCCCCCTATATTTTCGTCATTGGCATTAAATTTTCATCTACTGTTTGATCGCCCAGTCATCCAGGACTATGATATCCTTCTGCAACTTTCAGCTTGGCACTAATACTGATTGCCCTTAATAATTTTGTACCAAATGAAATTTTTTGTCAACCTACTAGTTGTCCTTGCCTAGGTCACTGAGGAATATATTGAACAGTAAAGTCCAGAGTGCAAATACTTGTGGGAGCCCAGTGCCAGCTTCCTTTCACAGTGAAGGCTTTCCATTATTTCTGTCATTTCCTACTTTCTGGATTAAAATAGGAACAGCCTGCATTTGTATCTCTTTGGAATTTGAAGTGATCATTTTGCAAAAGCTTTTGACAAAATCTTCCATCTGCATCACCCTTACTCACAAAGCCTGTAAAATCCAATAGACATTTCCATGAGATTCATGAGGCATTACTTCCTCAGGAATTCCTCATGTGGAATCCTATCCAGTACAGCTGCTCTTACAGTTCCTCCTGATTTTGCCAGGTAAAAATGTTAGATTTATTGCTCTATCGATTTCAGCATCACCCTTTTTAGAGTCTCAAGTTATACTGGCCATTGACTACTCCTCTGACAAATTAGCAGTTTCATGCTAAGCTATTCCAGATCCATTTGATGGTTGCCATCCTGTGGCCTTCTTACCTGTCAATATATTGATTTGATTCAAAACCTCTTCAGTTTGAGATTGATCTGTCATGGGGGGCTCTTTCACCTTGTTCTTAATGAGCTATATTCACAAGATTTTTCCTATGGCTTTATCTTTGCTGAGTAATCCTTCAAACTCTTGATTGTCCTACTTGAAGCTGCACTGAATTTCTGGCAGACATTATGGTTTGGATTTATTCAAAAGTGTTTTTTATTAGAAACTTGCCTCTCAAACTGCTGTTTGATCCATCTCACTGGATACATACTTTTCATTTGCCAGAGTTTCCTGGGTTTCCTATTTGGACACGACTTCTGTCAAGTTCTAGTAGTTTCCTTCATTGTTCTTTCTAATTGGGCTGGGTTTTTGTGAGGGCCCTTTCCCTTTCCCTTTCCCTTTCCCTTTCTCTTTCCCTTTCCCTTTCCCTTTCCCGTCATATTTACGGTCTCCCTTCAGATATTTGTATATACTAAGATTCCCCTCTTCTCCAGGCTACACAGTCCTAGCTCTCTCAGCCTTTTCTTATACATGAGATGCTCCAGATCCTTAATCACCTTTGTGGCTGGACTCTGTCCAGTACGGCCATGTCTCTTGTACTGGGGAGCCCAGAACTGGACACAGCACTCCAGGTGTGCCCTCTCCAGAGTGGTGTAGAGGGGAAGGACTGCCAGAAGAGCTGTCTGGCTGCTGTTCATGAACCGTTACACCAGCAGTGGCAAGGCTGTGGAGGGCTGCACCCCCTGGGGAGGTGTGTGAGGAAAATGTGAAGGGAACTTAGCCCCAAAGCCTCCCTATAGGACTTCAAATATTTTGTATGGAATTTATTAGAGAGGCCATTCATTGTTCCCTTTGTTGTCTTTATGTTATTTTTTTTGTCCTTTTTTTTTTTTTTTTCTCATTTTTCAAATGAGCAAATATACATGTGTAGTTGAAGTTGTATGCTGTTGTTCTTGCTTCTCACTCAATTTCTGGGGCCCTTGCACTTTCTTCAACCCCTCAACTTCCCTTCTGTCCCCCACAGCAGCCTAAAGTTCTGCATAAAGGCAAGCAGACTCCTTTCTTGCAGAAGGTCCCAACACTAAAGTTTGTGGGGATACTGAAGAAGGTCCTGCCCTGTTCTTCACTCGTGAGCCAAGAGCTCCACCAAGACTTGAGATGAGCAGAGGAGGCAGCAGAGGAGCAGAGCCTCCTTCCTGCTGTCCCTTGGCTGCCTGGCACTCAGTTTATCAAGGGCATGTGGAAACTTTGGCTTCATGTGAGTAAAGACTGAGACCCTCATTTACACCTCCACTGGTTGGTACCTCAAACACCAGGAGAGCTGCATTGGCTATAACGCAGTTGGGTATCCTCGTACCAGCCATGACTCAGCTACTCTAACCTAGCTAAAGCCCATAGATTGGCCTCCCTACTTGACAAGCCCCTGAAGGATCGGGTAGAGATCGCTCTGCTGATTGTGTAGTCACAGGCCCTGCATATGCCATATGAAGATCCCATTTGTAGTCCCCTCACAGGTGGGTCTCTGCAGGAGGTTGTGTCCCTTTGAAAGGACGAGTGAGGTGGACCACAGGTAGATGGCAATTTTGGAGCATAACCTGGAACACCTTAGCTCCCTGTGCTGCTGCCCTCCCATGCGGTGGGAGCGAGGCACACAGTGCTCAGTAGAGCACGGAGGCAGCATGTGTGTAACTCAGTCTGCATCACTTTGCCCAGAAAGAGCAGGGCTCTCCTTAGCTCCTCTAAAATATCACAGACATCTGCAGATAAAACAGCAGTCAGGAGTAATATGGTAGCTTCCAAATATGCACTAAATACAATGTAAAATGAGAACACGAGGCTTTATCTGAAGAGAAAAAGAGGCTTAAGAGCAGAAGAGAAACATTTGCAGAGCTACTACGTATAGAAAGCATCTTACTTTAATTCCTAGACTGAACACAAAGAAATAACTATATTAGATATCTTGCTCTTGCAGAATATTAGTGGTTGAGGCATGAAGTCAGTGTTCAGAGGGAGGTGAGTAACCAGTACTAACTGAAAAGCCAGCATAAAGCAGCGTACCAAATGGAAGAGGTGGGAGGTCCTCACTAATGACATCGGAGGAACAAGGTGAAGGAAGTATATGTCTGTGATACCAAGTCTGAGAAGGTCCCCAGAAGCAGATCAAATAGTCTACTGAGTGCTGGGGATTTGTGTTGCATAGCACCATGGACTACAGACAACCAAAACTGAGAGCAGGGTCTGAATGTGGGAAGTCGTTCAGCTTTTGTGCACCCACCAGCCTGAAAAAGCTTCCTGGTTTAAAACATGCTAGACTTTTTGTGTCCTTCCCTTGTTTGTGATGAATATCACATTGCTGCAGCTTCCAGGCTAGCTGGTACTTCCAAGTAAAACAACAGGCATCATGGGTTTTTCACAACAGATCAGTCCCTTACATTCCATATCGTCAGCTTCCAGCTGGAGAGGTGCACTTTACTACTTTGCAGTTTGAGATATGTTGACATTAAGGTGATATGTGGGCAAAATCCTACATGAATAAATTCTGCAAGGTTTATTTGCCTGTGCTCTGAACAGAGCCTGCTGGAGCTGTTAAGGGAGTGAGGAGGAGACAGCAGCAATCTAACCAGAGGTGGTAGAAGTGCCGCAGGACCCACAAAAGAGATTGGTATAGGCTTGGTTATAAAAGGTTTGGAAAACCACTATTTTATGCATGAGACAAAGCAAAGTACTGGGCTGGCCTTCTACCTTTGTTCAATCTCCTTTCCATGTACACAAAGCAATTTCAAATAGAGGATTTGCTTTTCATCTCTCAAATATTATTTCTGTTTTTCCAAGAAGCCCTTCCCCAAATGCACCATATATCACTGGGGACCTGCTCCACACTCCAAATGTTTTTTTCATGTAATAAATACTTGACATTTAGAAAAATCGCTTCTAAATTTACACAGTGCAGAGCTCACAGTTTGAGATTACCCTCTAAACACCCTGAAGTGCCAGGCACATAAATAAATATCTTTGCAAATAGATTCTCATTTATTAGTTTTGCAAGTGTATTTTCACATCTTGGAGATGGATGATTATTACAGGAGGAAAGAAACAGCTCTGGTTTAAATTAAATAGTAAGAAAGTGCAGGAGAAAGGCTGATCAAAAATGTTAAATTCTCTCCATGTTATTTTGATTTTCTATCTTTGTAATTTAAATTTCATAATAATGGTACTATATATCTAAACTGTCCAGTTGTGCTTTATGTCATGGCCAGCCAAGCATAGATCAAGCTATGAAACAGCAGCAAGAGTTAAACTGCAGCTTTTAGAGAGAGGAGAAGCTGTCTTTCTACAGATCATGCATGGTCTCCATCATACAGACCATAAACGGAGCTCATAGATCATCTATGATATAGTGTATTTACCCCCATAACACTACTGAGAGAGGACCAAGTGTCGCTGTCCCCATTTTGAAGAGGGAGCAATAGAGGACTAAGCGCTTGGCCATAGAAAAATCAAGGGACTGCTCTCTACTCTTGCTACAAGGAGATTAAAAAATAAAAGATCCCCACAAAGGCATCCTTCACTCTGAACTGCAAAGTCTTGCCTCATTTCCAGGTGTGTGGAACGGAAAGAGAGAAAAGATTCCTGATGGCCACAGACTGGATAGCATCCCTTCTCACTTCAGGGTGTTCAGAGCATAATCAAAATATCTGTGGATGGTGCCTGTGTTGCAGGGACTGGAGTACTGATGCGGATAATGGTGCCATGCAAGGATACAACCTTAGTCAGTGAGCAAGGTGATCCTCTCATTTACAGCTGTCAAAACCCTAAACGTCTTTTCAGGTTGGCCCTCTATTGTCAGTGGAGGCGTAACAGCACTGTGGTGGATGGGGTAAAGGGCCTCTTTCCAATAGTCCACTGACTACAGAAGGCTGCTGTATCAGCCCAGATGTCAACCTGGGGCAGGCTGTATAGGCCAGTCTCCCTTTAAGTACAGGCTGAGCCCTAGTGGCCAAAACCACGAGGGACCAGGGATCCCTGGACATGTGCTCAGAGCCCTTGAGCCAAAGGCCTTCAACTCAGGGACTACCTGTGTTTTTCCACAAAGTCTATGAGTCAGTAGCAGTGATGACCATGATGAATACAGACTTTTGTTTTGGTCTGGATGTGCTAAAATTGTTTCTTGGCCAAGTCAACACTTTAGTGAAACTAGTTTGTCACTTTTTCTGGTAAATGATAGATGAAGGTGTGTGGAATAGATTGAGTGTTGAGGTCCCTGTTAGCACAGAATCATGCTTTTGTTACTGCTTACCTCTTTCTCTGAGTGTGGATATCCAGATTCAAGGAATATGCTGCCCAGCCAAGCTTCATGACATCTTTTTCATTAATGTTGTATTGCACCGAGAACTGGCTATTACTTACGTCCACTTTTTGGTTCTCAGAGGAAGATCTAGCGCATGGCTCCCAAAGCCCCTCAGACTCACAGTTACTTTATGTCTTGCTAATGCATTTATCTAAGTGAAGCAGTGACAATCCCTAAGTGAAAGTAGTTTTACTTGCACTGCTAGATTGCTGAACTAAGCTAAAGCCAAAGTACGATGAAATTAAACTACTTTTAAAATATCTATTCAGGGCTGCACAACAGTTCAAGCACACAAATCCAATACTGATTTCAATAGTGAACATTTGATAAAGAACTTTTACATTCTGATAAATTTCTTGTGACCATGAAAAATTGTTTTAGAGATCAAAAAAATTAAGTGCACTATGTTTGTTATTTGCAAAGGTACAAATTCTTTCACAGAATCCTTATCAACTTGACCTCATTATATGCTATCTCTAAGTCATGTTATACAGTCTGCTACTTAGCTACTATTTCCCAGGTCACAAAATGTAACACCTCAGGTGTAATGATCAGGCCACAGACAAGTCCGTGAGTTTGTATGAATAAGATAGATGGTAGCTCAGTCTGGGCTTGAACCTGCATTAGTCCCTTAGGGTGGATCATTGAACTACAGACATTATGGCCCAGCCAGTCACCTTACACTCCCTTATAAACCAGAGAATCCAGGGCATGATTTATCACATCCTAACGTAGATACCTAAAATAAGCCAGATTTAATTATTCTCCATTGCTCTCCACAGACCATCAAGGGGACCTACAGTGAAGACTTTGAACTCCAGTGCTGACACCGGCATTCAGTTACACGGACACCACCTTTGGTGTCAAAATGCATCTACTTCTGTTCACTGCTAGACTATACAGCACTGAACTCCTGCGCTGGGACACAATCCTCTCCTTTTTCTTTTCCCCTGGTCTGAGGTCACTTTGCAGTGATCTTCCATCTCAGCTGATCTCTTGCTGTCTGACTTTTGAAATTAATATCCTCAGCAAATCATTCAGCTCCCGCGGAGCACGTACAACACAATCAGTATAATTACTTCATGTCACACTTCGGTTGTCACTTCACTTTAATGGACTGCAAGGAAGATGAACTTGAAAAGTGCTCTAAGTTAATGTTCTTAGAGTTTCTATTTTAGACTATTCTGAAAGATGATAAATATATTCAGAAAAAGAGATTTAATCCTAGAAATTATTATCTATATTAGAGCAGAGTGAATAGAGCCAACAGAGTTCAGAGCTGTATGACTAAGGCACTGTCAAAAACATTCAATATAGATACGGAAAGGGTAGGACAGGAATGATGGGTCTGATTTAATTAGTGTAGCTGTTTATGATGTAGAAATTTATATATGAAGTAGTCACCCTGAATATGAAGTAGCATCCTGTACTAATGGACTATGGAGCTTAGCATACAAGTCACCCTACTTTGAATTGGAGACTGTGGTTGGTGAGATGAATCTCAGGCTATTTCCTTCTGCCACCTCGCTCAGATTTACAGTAAGGTGAGATGCCCAAGGACACCAGTAGACCTGTGTCACAGTGCTAGATCTGCCTCCCACACCAGCCCATTCAGTGCTTCAACATGTGTGGCTTTCTAAAAGCAAGTTATTTTAAACCAGCATTTGACAGAGAACTGTGTATTCGATGTCAGAGTACTCTAATCTCCCATTTTACGTCACTGTCTCTGACACTTAATAATCACACTTCACAACATTTCTTCATGATGTAACATGCACAAGCATATCCAGCGTACCTTAAATCTTGTTTCTTCTATCCCAAAGCCTCAGAGAATATCATTGTCTTTTTGGATCCAGCTTTGAAACCTTCCCTGAGAGCATAACAACTCTGTATTTTGGAAAAGTAGAACCAATTAATTTAAAATCCAGCTAGGGTAGGAGTCCTTTTGCTCCTCTTTTATATCACAATCCAGCTTTAGGACATTTACCAAGGCAGCATGCCACCCAGCTCAACCCCTTCCTCTCCTAAGGGGGACACAGATCCATCATTCCTGCCCTCCTGGCAGGAGTCCTTGGCACCCAGCTGCCAGCGGGGTGGGGTGGGGGTTGGTGGCAGGCCCCCAGGCAGGAGCTGTGCCTGTGTTCTGGTAAAGCACGGGGCTGCAGCCCACTCCCACAGTCCTGCCTGGGCTCACAGCAGGCTTTGCACAATGCATATTGTTCAAAGCACAGTACCAGTTTTAGACAGCCAGTTCAAATTGAGGGACCTTTACTGAGTGTTTTTACTCTGTTAAATCTCCACACATAATACAAGAGCAATTTTTGTCCTTACAAAGGAGATTAAAAGCTAAAAAGAAAGAACTAACACCCCTGCAGGTTTGGAGTTTCACAAGCAGTACTGTGCTTAGAATTCAGTTGGAATATTTTTGCCCTAAAAGTCTCTCGAAATACCTAGTAAAGTAATTTCGAAGATGAAAGTTATTCCATTTCTTTTTCCCAGCACATCCAGCATTTCTTCCTCCAAGGACAGCGGCAGGACGTGAGCTTCTGGACTAATTCAGCTGTGCTTCCCTGTGCTGCAGAAAACAGACAGCATTTTAAATTCTGTCCTCGCTGGGCTCTCTCTTTTTAAGCTTACATGATAAAAGAGTTTCATCTGCATTTATATACTTAAGAGCTAATGCTTTCATTATTGTGTTTCCATTAATCAGACGGTTCCATCTATAAGTCTGCACAGGCTGTGAGACTTTAACGTTCCTATTCACTATTAACTGGACTAACCCAGTGCCCTTATGTTGTAACATCTTCACATGACACTTTTTTGACTAGCAGTATTTTGAGGCAGGAGAAAAACCTAACCTACTCTTGGACAATCTTGTTGGTACTGGGAAAATTCCTTCTACCCCCAGTGACCATGTGCTTCCCGTAGCAGCAATGCCATCTTCATGGGAAATGCTCTGCCCCTCAGAGGATGGCTTGTGCTCGGTGTGATCCAGAGGCACCACAACTGTTTGACAGGCCTAACCTCAGTACATAACCACTTCCCTCCTGCTGTCCTCTTGCGCAGACACCTTTTCCCAGGCTGCTCCCCTTCTAAGCAGGGGATGAGCAAAAGGCCACACTTCGTCTGGGGCAGCACTTATTCTGTACCTGGACCACGCAGTTCTAATCACCAGGCAGTGCTGCTCTTTCAACATTTAGTTGTTCATCAGCTAAATATTTGAGATGGCTAATCTCACTGTAAGCCACTTACTTTCCACAGCAGAAATCACACTTCTGCTTTAGAAACTGCTCCAATTATGAGGACACATTTGCATCTGCATCACTTATATATACAATTTCAGCTGTCAGCACAGCAAACACAAGAAACCTATTGGTTTTCATCATCTGTGAAAGACTCACACAGTATGGGAAGGATGGAGGCCACAAAGATCCAGATCTTAATCGTTGGACAGCAGCCACTTGGTGGTCCTTGAGGCCAAATAAAACCTTTCAGTTCTAATCCTCTGTTCCGGCTGCAGTAAAATTTGGCAATTGCAGTTCAGTCCCTAGAGGGCCCTAAAGGATAATAGTCCACATCACAGAACAGCTGCATGTACATATTTGACCTGATTTGGAGAAGTCACAGTAAGCAGCACAGAAGCTACATGGCCACCTTCTGGCCCAAAATAAAAAGTAAATGCTTTGAGGAAAAATGCTTTCTCTGAAATTCATCTGTTTGAAATTTGATCACTACAAGTATCTGTGTATGTCACCAAAACCTACATGAAGAAAACCACATAAGCCACTAAAGCATGTCTAGAGGTCTACTAGATACACATCTACTAGACATGTATTCTTGGTCAGTATTTTGTGTGAAAAACTTTTGCATCAGTGGTTTTAACATTTTCAATTAACCACTGTTTCCAAAGTTCTCTGTTATTTTTAGAGTTAGTTTTCAAATTTAATAGCTATTTTTATAGGAAAATGGTGACAATTTTTGTTTCTTGCTTGATTTTAAATCAGTAAAAAATTAAAAAAAAATTTCAAGTCATTAGAAGTAACAAAAGAAGATGGTTAACTATGTTACCATACAAGAACATAAAATACTGAAATTACAAGAAGGTGTTATTTAAGCAATATATATTTATACACGCACCAATGCCCCAACCCCCCATACCTGTTTTTAAGCACAGCTTGCCTTCTTCCTTGTACAATTTTAAGGAACTGCCCATCTTTCTACTGTCAGTTGCTAACGCTGCTGTAGAGGAATCAGACTAATGTATTTTCTATTCTGCTGTGCCTCAGAAGACATTTTTGATTGTTAAGTCTCAGGAATTCAAAAAAGAAAAAAAAATACCATTATGCCTAATAAGTCTTTATTTCCAAACATAAATTGCAAAAATATTCTATTACAGAACAGGTAACAAGTGCAGAATTCTAAATATGCATTATAACAGTGAAACCATTGCATCCTTGACAAAAAATCATTAGGCACTTAAAACATGAAAACAAAGTACAAATTAAATCAGCCATAACAGATGACTCAGCAATACAAATTCATCTTGGTTTTCTGTAATAAAAGCACACACAGAGTTGAGGGGCTTTCCATGCCTCCTCCTAAATTCTGCGCAGAGACACTTCTATGTTACACTGCACACATTCTACTCAGACAATACCAAGTTCACATCTGAAAATATAAGTAAGTTCAGCAGTGAAAGAATTCGAGAGAACCTTTCTGGAGACAGCAGTAGCAGAGCCTACACTAGCAGCTTCACACAGAGCTTGGCGCATGTGGAGGAGCACAATTATACCAGCTCCAAGGGGGATAAACTCTGCTTCAACAGTTGCATTGAAAAGAATGGAACCAAAATGAATGCAAACAATACACATTATAAGAGACAATGAAACCTCCGGGCAAAAGCTATCATGGAAACTTTATGGAATTACATTTTGACACATGGAACAATCTCTGGAAAGACCACACATTTGCCATCCCTTAGGAGCAGCCTTCTGTAGAACCTCTCAATTTGCCTATCTTCTCACTTGCAGATCTTGAACTAAATCAGAATCAGAGGTGGCCTCTCAGACCTACCTTAGAAAAGTAAATCTAAGAAGCAAGTGTCCAAATGACTAACGAAAATACCCTTCTAGAAATAAGTCAGACACACTTATCTTGGGTTGTATCACTGATTTTTATGTAACTTCCTCCACCGTTTACTCTTGTAGCATAAAATATAATGAATATTTTAAATTATTTTAATTGGATAGTCAAAGAAAATAATATTAAGAATATTAACATATAGAATGCATATGAAGCTACCATATAAAATGTGCATATAAAACATGCAGAAATGTCAGATGTTATACTTCAGTTTCACAAGAATTTAAGAATGGGCTTGTACCATAAGCACTAACAATAAATACACCAAGAAGGAGTTTTTAGGGAATCACCTCACAGCTGCGTCAACATCTGAGAAGCATAGCAGGTTGCTGAACTAGAGACTTGCTGTGAAGAATCTCCTCTCATCAGGGAATAAAGTGAATAGTGAGGAATTTAAAATCGGCAATATTGTCTTAGGCTAGACTATCCTGTCACAACCATTAGCATGATTTATTCCGATGGCCTCTTGCCCTGATACCACGAATTCATGGTGGGATCTTTAAATACTTCTATCATGCAATTGTCTGAGTTTTCTCCCTCACTGGAGAAAAGAGGGATTAAAAAAAGACAAGCACAGAAGTACTAGGTGCAGCAACAAACACTGATGTATTGCTGAAGCTACATCAGGATTTAGCAAAAGACAGATTTGACTGTTTATTTGATGGCAACATGAAGATGCCACTCCTTGTATTTAACAGCCAGACTGTCTTCATCCTTAAACCAGTATTTGCCAACACCTGTCACTGAACAGCAGTTATTGCTCACACAGAGGGATGTGAGCTCAGTCAATTAACACACATCACAGTACTAAGTTTACCCCTCGGTCTACGGCAAAGCCAAGCTGGTGTATTCCCATCGTGTTAAGCTCTTGTTGTATTGCTTGAATTTGCTCAGCACCGAAAGCATTGTGACAGGCTGCTACCCCAGCTGGACCAGTGCACAGTAACCCAGGGTCAGTCCCCTGATGAGCTGGTGTTCCCAGAATAGGAAGATATTCCAAAATGCAACTTCATGAAAGGAAACCACTAAATAACAGCAATAGGTCCTTTGTTTAGTGTCATGCTACAGACCGTTTCATGTTCTACTTGACCATTAAGATAATTTAGAGCCAATTAAGAAATATTTTATGAAAATCTAGAACAAAGCTTAATAAATACAAATTTGTCCACTCATTGTGCATTGTAGCTGAAAGGCCCAAATGATTTCTCCAGAGTACTCAGAGATCATCAGCCTTTGAAACCTGGCTGTCCAGAAACTCATAGAAAGATGATGTTCCTGCCTAAAATGGCAGAATTAAAAATCAAGAGAGCCAGGCTTTATATAGTAAATACACATCCCTTTGTCACCATTCTTGGGCAGCAGACCTAAAGATGAAAGAATTCAGCTGCTGAAGTACCACAAGATGAAGGATTACCTGGCTGTGATATTTTGACCTAGATACACTTAACTAACAAGCTCATGTGTAAGAAGTCTACTGCTTCAAGGCATGCAATAAGTGGCTATCAGCTGTTTGAAATAAAGCTGCTTCAGAATAAAGCACTCCACAGAACATTCCTTGGGCTTGATCTCACACAGACTCCTGTACACAAGTGGACATGTGCTTTGTGGAACCGAGAGTCCCTGGAAGAGCTACTGCATGGATGTTCAGGACCTCTTTCTACAGAACTGTCACATGAGAGCAAGTGACAGGAAACAAAAAGATCTCCAGGCCAAACATCTTTTAAACCTAGATTACCATGTCAGCCTGTAGCTCCACCATGGAGTCTGTGCAGGCTCAAGGTCTCATTGATCAATGAATCCAGACCAACTAACTGATCCAGATACCTGCACTGGATAAAAATCAAATAAAACATAACAACAGAAATATTTTGCTTGTAATTTGGGGAGCCCACAGAAGGTGCTAGGTCACCTAGATCATTTAGTTTCTTTTCCTGAATCACACAAGACAGAGAATTTCATCTTGACTCAAGCATGGTAATATGTCAGACATCTCACTACTGTACAAAGGAAAGAGAATCAAAGTGAGATTAACTGGTCTCAAAACTGCCAGAGCTTGCACAGCTCTGTTCTCTGCAGATGCTGTTTGAGATGCTGGGATCAGCAGACACTGAAAGCACAGGCGCAGTGAATAACGAGCAAGTTTATGCAAGTTTACTGTCAGTGAACTGAGAAATAGTATTTACAGTCAAAGAGGTTTTTTTATAGCTATCATTTCTGAGCCTGCTGGTGGTGAACAGCTTTTAAAAATTACTGTAATGGGAAAGAGAAGGGGGAGAAATGCCTAGAGTCCTTACATGCCTGCTGTCACCATGGGGAGAGACATGGTCCTGCCCACCAGAGCAGCCACCATGCTGCAATCCCCCCTTGCAGGAGCCCATCTCTCCTCTCTGACCAGGGATGCCTCCAGAGATGTCACCTTCCTGGCTTGACCAAGGTTTCAGGGGACCACTGGGCCTGTCCAACAGCCGTCAGATAGCAAATGGCCCCTGTTGTGTCCCCATGGTCCCACCTGCATGGTCTCACCCCTCCTTTGCTTTGACTCTGAATTTCCCCTGGCTCTGCTGGCATTAACCAATTTTCTCTTTTTGTTGCCACATTAGGTTTTTTGCCAGCTCAGTATCCCAAAACAGCTCAGTGCAGGATCAGATAGGAGCCAGATATGGCATGAAGGAAGGGGTACAGTGCAAGAATGAGAACAGGACTGTCTAGCCAGTCATTACAGCTTAAGTCACTGCGGAGCTACAGCCCAAACTCAGCACCTCCAGTTAGGCAATGTGAATGTCCTACCATGCTACCTTCCTTGAGATGTAAACCCAGCCATTTAAAGTATGTTTTGCTATGCTGCAGGCATAGCAGCGTTTGATTCACAGCCTTACAAACTCCCCAATAGACACCAAACAGCACTACATAACGCCTCACAGGGGGAAGAGAAATAACCAACTCAAGGCAGCACTAGGTCCTAAAGGAAGATGCAACATTAAAGATTCAGAGGAGAAAAAGAAATAAAAGCAGCCAAGCAGGCTTTAATCTAATGATGCTGTGAAGCAGTCATATGCAAGGACACTGTCAGCTTCTGCAAAGATACAGTGGAACTATTAGCACATTGTCAGTGTTTCTATCTTTAGAAAACTATTTAATCTCAATATTCATTCCACAGCATGTGACAGCATTGGAGGCCCACAAACCCTAAAAGTGATTATTCTTCATGTGAAGTAGAAGGAACTCAAAAGCCCTTTCTAACCTTTGGTCAAGAATTCTTAATCAAAACTGTACTTGTGTCAGTCTTGCAAAAGTGTCATAAACATTCTCAGCCAGGTACAAAACCCATTTATTCGTCATTAACTTGGCACAGATATAAAATAAATGAGTAATCACAGATGGAAAATAAACGAGAAATTATTTATTTGGCTAACCGAGAAAACCTCCCTTCCCACAGTGAGTGTACTTCAGCAAGTCTTGATCAATCTAACTATCCTGTCACACAGAAACACCACTATTAGCTTGCCCAGCCTGTGCACAAATTAAGACAACCTAGCCACCAAGCACATATCAGCAATAGCTATAATAAAGCCGACTACAAGGTCTGCGCTCCTGTGAAGTGGATGCAACTAACATCTCCTAATAACTTCATGTCTAGAGTAAGGCCTGAGAAAGCTACATTAAAAATAGGTTCCTAATCTAAAGTCTAATAGAGTGTATTTTTATTCTACGAGGAGTTAAGAGTATTTGCAGGAAAGGGTAGGAAAGGTCAACAATTCCTTGATGCATTTCTTGTCAGTCCTGTGCTCCACACAAATCACTGAGAGCTCTGAGAGCATTAAGGATCAGGTCTTCAGGTCAAAGGCAAGTTTAAACTTCGCTAAAACAGCGTTAAAAAGTCAAAGTGTCTGTCCATGTTACAGAGCTTTCCATTTGCTCTCAGTTGTGAGCGCCACATCACACTCCTTCAGTTAAGACCTATTTTCATCAAGGAAACTAGGATAGGTTTCTTCTTTTCAGCTAAACCTCTCTCAAAACCTCCCCAATAACCTTTCCAGTTACTAATACATGTATATTATAAATAACATAACTGCATAGAAATAGTCCAGACACACAGCAACTTCATCTCTTTATGGTATGTCTTGGTACAGTGTATACATTCATTCACTGACATAATGCAATACAGTGCTAACTAACAAATGCTTTTGAAAAAAAGTTGCTTCTCCACTGCTAATAAATTTTTCTCCTCTCCACATTTTCTATTTACACACAACCAGGTTTTGCCACTTTACTCATGCTGAGTAATTAATTAATTGAATTTAATCTGAGCAATGAACGATACCCTTTGCATCATCCTTACCTACACACAAAGCACTTGCAATTGTTCTGGATACAATGCAAGATCCTCTCAATCTCTAAAAGATTTTTCCAAGTCAGACCATGTAGCTGCTACACAGCCAAGATCATCTCATCGCACTACACTAGACTGGAGTAAGTTAGAGTCCTTGCCTGAACACGGGTGCGTCTTTGTCTCTCTGGATGAAATACGACGTGTTTCTCCACAACCTAGGCTGTTTGCATCACCCAAAGGACAACTACATCAATTTGCACAGCCTCCAGCTACAAACACTCAGGGACAGTCTGCATGAGTGATTTATGACATAGGAGGAGCTCTTTTGGGAGCAAGTGTGTCTTGGAGCTACAACTAGGCTCTTGCAGTAGGCAGTCATCCATAACACTTGTAACACGGATGCAGGGTCTTGCAGCAGCCAGCTCTCTGCACAAGAGCAGCAGATGCCTGTGGCCAGAAACTGGCACAATTTTCACTAGTTGCGAAGACAAAATGTGAAGTTGTGGTGCTGGAACCATAACAGATCACAGTAAATCAAACTGTTGTGCTCGCCTCTTTCAGTTGCCAGCTGGTAACACAGATGCACCCATCGACTCAGTTCTAATGTACTTGTTTCTGTTAAAAGCCCTACTGATATTCACAGGTCCACTCGCGTATTAGTGGTGTCATTCAATGCTCCAAAGTACTATCTATTTTTAAAAAACCTTATTTTCAAAAATTTACTGTATTGCTGATATATGTAGCCAGAATTTATGGACACTTCTGCTTGAGTAGGAGTAGTATTGGAATCTGCTACCATTTTCTTGGAAATGGATCAAGATACTGAATGTGTCTCAACTAACAGACCTGGAACCCTAATGATTGATTCTAATACTGCTGCAAGGTAAGCTTTCAAATATTACATCAATATAGAAATGCTTTTATGAAGTATCCCTTCAAAAGTTTTTTTGAAACTTATTTTATAAGGTTTAATTCATTTAAGTAGGACTTTTTTTGCAGATATAAGCCTCAATGAGTCGAATATTGAATGCTCTTTAAATCAGTTGATTGGGGATTTAATGCTACAGTGGCAAAAGGAATCTTAGTAAACAAAATACCCGATGGTATCTGACTGTAAAAGAAGGACACTCTATCTATGAACTGATCATTCAATAGACTCTCAGAAAAGCCACTGAGACCTTCCAACAGAAACTGGTTATTAAAAAATTGTTGTTGTTGGGGTTCTTGTTTTTGTTTCTTCTCCTGCAGTAAAACATATAAGCAATAACATACAAGCAGCCATAGCTAGGGCAACAACTCCTTGTTGTAGCTCCTCTAAATGTTAATGGGATTCTTTCCATTGGGCTGGTATTTCACTTTCTCTTGTTGCAGGATGCTCCAGGTATTCCTGGACCATATGGAAACTTAAAGCACAAGAACTGCATGGGTTTTAAATTAAGTGACTCCAAGTTCTTCTCTCTGGTATAGAAGAAGAGCTTGGGGTTGGTTGCAAAGGAAACATTCTTATACTAATGCTTAGTGCAGTTTCCTTCTCTGTAGTCATATATTGATATGAGCTATGCTAGGTGAAAAAGAAATAGAAGAAACGGTAGGTTTGGTACCTATCGTTTATCTAATGAATGGTCCCTCTCTTATGTCAGCTGAGATACAGAGCTGGGATTGCAGGAATGTGTGCAAAGTCATGCCCCATCAGGACTCTGGGGATTGCAGCATGGAACCTAGTTTATTGTCCTCATCCTCTGAACTGGACCTCAGACAGGAACACAAAGAAGAAGAAAGGTTTAAAAACAATTATACAGCTGTGGTCCTTCAAACCCTTGTTCACAAAATTAACATAATTCACATGAGTGATCCCATTAAATCCACAGCATTATCTATTGCCCACAAAATGAAAGCCCATTAAATCCACAGCATTATCTATTGCTCACAAAATGAAAGCCCATAAACCACTTGACTATCTCTAACCTGAGGGATTTTTCTCATTTGTGCACCCTGGGACAAACTAAGAATTACATGGTTCTGAATGAATTTCTCCTCTGTAGCTCTTCTCATCACCTTTCTCATACAGAAAAATGCTAGTGTTTACAGGATCAAGTTCTTAATTGAAAATGTTCACTGCCAGCTCATGAAGCTACCATACAGAGACAACTGCCTGTATTGCGTGATATTAACAAAACCAGAGATCTTATTTTAAAATATTTTAATGATACTTCAAGAAGCAAAACATAATGAATGTCACATATTGCCACCATCTCGAGATTGTGCTTTGCTACAATTAAACCAATAGCCAGGAGTTTCAGAATTTCTCAAATAATGTTATATTGTGTTTTAAAAAATGATTACTGAAAAATCAGAAATGTAGCAGTCACTGTGAAAAAAATCACTTCCTTTTCTCCCCAAGTGTAAAATATTTCTCTATTGTACTAACGCAGTTTAATGCTCACAAAATCACATCAGATCAAATCCAACACCGAACTGCTGACATACACACAAATTGTCTCCTTAGGATCATCACCCTGGAATTAAAACAATAAAATATGTTATTGATATTTCTTGTATAGTAGGAAAACTGCTTGCTATATTCAAAATAAGCCAACAGCTTCGTCGCCTGTGCATGCATTTCACCTGCATCTGTTTTTTTATCCTTATTTCAGACTGGGAGTCTGTGACATTTATAATACAATATCATAGGCCCACAAAATTCTCCTGGGTAAGCTGAACTGCTAATGCCTGATCTAGCTTGAGCATCTGCTCTTTCTAAAGGAGGACTCCTTCATCTGAATACCCCCAGAACTGCTCACACACCCCACCTGCACCACCCTCTACAGGCTTCCTAAGCTAACCAAGGCTAATCAGTATCTCCACGGGACACATCCACTGCCAATCTGAATATGGATATGTTTTAAATTATATTATCTTAATCGTATTTTGAAAGAGTTAGAGATTTAAATTTTTCTGTTTCTTCAACAGGCTAGTTCTTCTGTGGAAAAACCAAACCAAACCAAACCAAACTCTTCTAGATCTGTAAATACCTTTTCATTTGATTTGAAATCTAACATAAATACTAATTTGATTTAATCTGTATTTTTTTATGCTGGCAGGTTTTAACTAAACCAGAAGCAACTTATTTCCACTTGTTTCACTACTGACACTATTCTTAATGATTATACTTATCTAGTGACTGAACACGTGAGCAAAGTGTGTGGTTAAAAACCCTACCGCATGAGTATTAAAGCGGAAGACTTTTCTTTTAGTGTTGTATACATCTAATAATTCCATGCTGGATATTTGCCCAAGTCAAGGATAGCCTGAAATTTGGCTGCCTGACAGGAATCCAGAGGTGTCCTTATTTTCAAATGTGGTATCATTTTTCTCAAGGTAATTAAAAGTGAATTGTGGGGCAGTTCGTATTTCTCTAGCTACACTGAGTCACCACAAGCATAAAAGAGTTTCAGTGGAATTTAAGCTCATGTTGGTATCCTACTGTTATAAATAGGTTATTTATAACAGTATTTATCACTTATTTGTATTGCACCAACTTTTGAGATTAAAAAAAGATCACATGCTGTCAGAGTTTGGAACAAAATAATTCTCTTTGATGTTAAGCAAATTGTTGAGCAAATAAGCAGGCAGCCCCCTGTTTTACAGGACGTGCTCTGCTAGCTCCACCCTGAGTGGAGGGCTACACTGCTCTTCTCTCTGTCAGGAACAGATGGCTTTTAATCATCTGGTTGGAATGAAAAAGCCCAATCCCAATTTTTACTTTCCAGGTAAGATACACTCACACTTAGCTGAAGGTTCAGCAGTTCTTACTCCCTAGCCACCAGCACACCCCTGGCTCAAGCTCTCCTCCTTCAGTCCTTCTGCTCGGATGACTGAGCACTATTCTCTTTCCCAAGCTCAGAGATTCTCAGTTTCGTTCATTCTTTCTATGTTTTCTTCTGTTGACTGACTCCCGTGAGCAGCTGCTTAATGTTACTGTGTTGTATGTCAAAGCAACACACATTAATCTGCTGTGCTGTCTCTTTCTAGCAAACAGAAAACCTGATGGATTCTTGGTCAGACAGAACTTGCATTTTAACCAGGCTTCTAGACAATCAAATTTTTGCCAGTCTGAGTAATTTATCACCTGACAATTTTTCTAATCAGATTTTTCTGTCTATTTTTAGATATGAACCAGGCCATTTCCACTCCTCGAACATACGTTTACTTGAAGCTAATGACATGCCCTTCAGGCCTATCAGGTTAAATCAACAAACAAACAAGACTTCCTTCAGCTGCAGGGCCATACGAAAAGTTATTTGGTAATTTAATACAAAATAATAAAGATCATTATTTCAATTACAGTGCAAGATCTTGTTGATACCTCATTTTCCATTTACCATCTGTGACAGGCACGCATCTACTTTAGTGAAGACATGTACTTGTCTGTTGAGCATAATCATAAAGGTGCAGGAGCGGATATTAAGGCAGATGGAGTTTCCCACATTGTTCAGCACCAGCTCTACAGGGCTCTCATATCTGACAATTCTCTCTATACAATAAGAAAAGTTCACCTTTACAATGGCAAGGATGGTGCTCAGGAGCAATACTGCCAAAATGACTCACTGGGATGCAGTCAAGCTCTCCCTATACTGTTCCAGAACCTGCTACCTGCTTGCAATATAGCTGCTTGCTGCAGAACATGTTGCTTCACTTCTCATTTACAGGAGCAAACTTTTGTGGCCCAGGAATGTGTGAGGGAAGTTCTGCCTGAGGCTTCTGTGGGCACCCAGCGGTGTAAGGAAGCTTCAGCTACCCACTAACAGGGAAGAGCATAGAGCAGGGAGAATACCATAAGAGGGAAATTGAAAAGAGAAAGGAGATTGTTCAGTTTTTAGAAAAGGTCATCTTTAGTGAAATATACTCATAGAATTTCAATTATCTCTAATAGCTGATAATAGTAGCAGAATGGTGGCTCATACTGAAAGCATTTAATTTATTTGCTTTTAAAGGGCTAACTTTTCTATTTGTAAATATAAGTGTAAATTAGGGCAGCACAACTTATCCTTCTGGTTGTTTTTTTCTTTACAGCCTATTTTGCAAATTTGGCCACAGAAGTGATTTTCAGTCTGTCAAGCATGGACAGCATTTAATTAACCCATCCAGATGCTTAAACATTTTTGTGGTTTCTATGTGCTTCTCTCTAGATTAAATATTCATAAAGAGCTGCCTTTCATTTCCTTAGCTGCTGTAGTTACTACAATTAAAATTACATGGTATGTCTCCAGCGATTTATATTATAGGAAGAATAAATACAATGGAAACTGCAGGGTATAAACAGCTTAGCCACTAAGAAAAATACATTATGTATTTCTTAACCTTTCCAATATGCTGCAACTTTTTACAAGCAAAAAAGCATACCTTAGCTACAAGAAACTGCATATACATACACCTCCTCCTAGGTAATCTCCTGCCATGGACTAGGAGAATGGATTCACTAGATGGCTTCTAGGTCCCTTCTCACATGTTTTATATTATTCAAATAATATATGAAAGCAGTTTATTTTTCTATTTCTTCAAATAAACTGAAACTGAGTAAAACTGCGTCTTCTTGGTACTAACAATCTGCCAGTTTAAAATTTAGAAGTCTCTGATGATGAATCAAGTGTGAATGTATCTTTGATAGCGTGTTTTCTAAATACCATCAAAGGATATTTTAAAATACATTTCACAATCTAGCCAGAAGAAAAGCACTAAGCTTTTGACCTTAAAATTTCTGACTTGAACAAGCCGATGTTATTTTGATGCATTTAATTTGAGTAATACAGTCATGAGACTGCATCAGTCCAGTTAAAGCATATTGTATACAATGTTAGTTCCACCGTGAATTTCACTTATATTAACTTGAAGCCCCTGGAAAAACAGAGTTCTACGAAAGGCAAATCTGACAATATTATTGTGAGTTAGGGAATTTCTGAGTTAGCTTAAAAGATGAAGTATTCATAGAAATTGGTCTTATTTTGTCAACAGGGCAAATCAAGATTGAAAACATGCAGACAAATCTTTTCAAAGTCATCTGTAATCTGTACAAGGCAAAGTGGCTCAAGGTCAGACACCAGACTCTGCATTTTTCAGAGGCAATAAACAGAAGGTAGAGGTCCAAGCAGGATGGGACAGTTAGGAAGGACAGAGGAAAGGGAATGACACTTCATTTGATATTTGTAACTCCCAGATTCCGACCTGCCTCGAGTTCAAATCCTCAGCAAAATCTGCTGTAGTGTATGGCAGCTTCCTCACTGCTGTCCACCTGCTGTTCAGCAGCCCAGGGCTAAGAGAAAATACTTCTCTAAACTTATCTTTACTTAATGAGAACAAGGGCACCTCTGCATGCTAATCCGTCATGGGGCAATCTTAATCATTATTTTGGCCTCTGTATACATCTGGAAAGGCAGTGTCAGGATTAGGTGTTTTCTCTTGTAGATCACAGTATGTGACTGCCTTTAATAAAGCAATTCACAAAGGAGGCTGGTTTATGGTAATTGATACCAAACCAAACATAGGTTAGTAGAGACATATATCTGAGATAAGGAGGCACTACTGATTGGCTGTGAATTATGCTGATAATGTGTACCTAGCTATGCTCCCTATTTAAAGTTCACAATTAGAAAACATTTCTCAACTTTGTGGTACATTATATTTATTCAGAAAACTCCAACCTTTCACTTATTTATGAACACAACTTTCACTGAGTGTAAGGTAGAAATGTCTCTCTAAGGACAAACAGACCCACACTGTTCTCAAAACAATTTTCCCTTGACACATTACTTAAATAAAGACATTTTATGTGATAAGAACATGACCTACCTTTTTAGTCTGACTCACATTTACCAAACTGCAACTTCAAAATGCCTTTGCTGTGAAGCTGAAGGATCTGGTTGTATTCTTTGGGCATTGCATGGAAACCTGGTTTAGGCAGCTGGTTGTCGTAATAATGGTGGCTGATTGGCATCTTCTCTGTGGATTTTGAGAAAGGCCAGAAGCCATAGAGCTTCACATTCTCACACAGCTCAAGAGCAGCACTAGTGATCATAAAACCAGATGACAACCGATAGGCTTTCACACCCTTAGTTCTCCAGAACTGGGCAAGGCTTTTCAGGTAAGCGGGGTGAAAAAATATTGCCCTTTGGGTTGCTTTGAATTCTTGCAGAGTGTGATATACTTTAAAAGAAGTGGCTGTGTTGCTTCTGAAGGAAAATGCTGGCAATAAAAGGAAAGCATCTCCATAGACAGCAATGTTCTCCAGAAATTCTGTCTTCTTTTCATTTAATTTGTTGTACCTGCAAAGTACAACATTTTAGGAAAAGAATGAATAGAATGTACTATTGATATAAATATTACAGACCAAAACAGCACAACTGCACTTGCATATATGAGTTTCATTTCTCTTCACAACTTGAGTAGGTTCAAACCCTCTTCTCATGCAGCACTTCAAGAGAAAGGACAGCAGCCACTGCCATTTCCATTCAAAACCCTCATGGAGGAGTTATTAGCTACCTCTTGCACAACTGAACTCATGCAAGGAGTGACACACCCCTTCTCATCCTGAAGGGGTTTAAACTTACAGCTTCTGCTTCCCAGAAAAGTGCCATTACCACCAGACTCTGAAACAAAATGAATGAGAGAGACTCAGCCCCTCCTGTAGACCCTGGGCCCCTGTGCATGCAAGAATAACACAGCCAAAACAAGCAAGCAATGCCTGAGCCTATGTCTAGGAAGAGTGGTTGAAGGGTGAACTTCTGGCCTCTACTCCAAGAATTTTCTCTGTTTCTACTCAGTGTAAAGTACATAATGAGCCTTCAGGACAGAATTCAGATCTCTGTTCTTCCTTAGCTAGAAGTCTGAAGAACTCAACCTTGTCTTGTTTTCCTTTCCAGCCCTGTAAGGTGCAGTATAGCCCAGCTCCATTAGGACCCATAAGAACTGTGCTTCTTTCCTCCAAGAGAGCTCACCTACTTTGTACACCCTGACGGACACAGTTCAAAAGCTGATTAACCTTAACAATAATAACATTCAGACTAGCCAGTACCCAAACACAGAATTAGAAACTAAAGTTAATGAAGTCAGAACAGGTCTTCTCAGAGAAGAAACAAACTTAGTTCTGGTGCCAAGTTGCTTCCCGTTCCTCCTTCAAAAGCATTTACAGTGTTCTCGGAATATTTAAATAATTATTTCTTTAAAATGCTAAAGTGCTCTCATAATCTCACTTTGTCTTCACACAGGTATAGCTCCTATTGCCTTCAGTGTAGCTCCTATTAACCCTGGTGTGGCTTAACTTGGCTAAAAAATGAGTGCAGTTGTGGCAGAACACTTTGATCAAGCCCAGACAAATCGTGCATCAGGTGCTGAATCACTGGACAAAATTTTCCTTCCTCATGTTCTTGTGTAGCCCAACTAACAGCAGTGAGCTAAATCTATTATTGGGGAAGCGATAATTAATTTTTTTTAAAGTCAAAAAGGGCTGGGTAAGCATCAAGGTAGTTAGTACCCATTTGCAAAAAAGCCAGTTCTATCCTTGAATCAATGACAAATGCCTGTTAGACATTTCTATGCTCACTGTACTTTTCCCTTCTTCCTTTAAAGGGAAAAAAAAAAAAGCTTTGTCTGATGTTGTCTATTTGACAAACACAGATATGACAGACAATAAGATACAGTAAGATCAGTAAGCAGTAAATAACATGCCACAGCAGTCTTTTTCATAGATAAGCTGCAGCTCCAGCATGCTGAAGATGTCAGATTAGTCAGCCTGGCCTTATTAGATTTTCTTTTCATCAAGAATGTGAAAAAAAAAAACTTTCCTGAGGAAAAAGTGTGTGAGCAGCTTTCATATGGATTGAGAAAATGGATTACAGAAATTGGGCCTCCATTCAGGAAACAGCCTTCATCAGAACAGCCTCTAAGAACATTACCTAAGAACGTGTGCTTGCAGTTCTACTGATAGAGTTGGACACACATTTCCAAGCTTTCCTGATTTATGATTACAATTCCTTTCTTATGCTGGGGTCATGAGGGTTTGGGGGGGGGGGAATGAAGAGGCTTGGGCTTATAATCATCAATTTTACTTTGTCATAAATTGTGGACTGGTGCCAATCAAGGCACTTGCTAATCTGAGTATTGCTGACTCTTCTGCTACAAAAAAGGCCAGTTTTAACAAATTTCTATTTAGACTGGTACATAGTTTACATGGGAACTAAATCTTAATGAAGTAATCTGCATGCACTGCTCTCTATGCTGGTATCCCAATGGATTTCCAACAAAATCTAAATCATGTCAAACAATTATACAATATTGCACAGAAATAGATTTGCAGTAGTACTTACTTCTGAGCTATGATACTCGGATTAACAGTCACAAGGTTTGTTTTATTGCCAACATCTTTGCTAATGCTTCCCGTGGTTGGAGGGAGGTTACACCTGAAATTGAGAAACATTTACTTAAACAGGTGCTCATCAAAATGCTTTACAGTTATTATTTGCAAATTCCTCTCTTGTGCAATGACACTTTCATGTCAGCTCCCAGGGATCTCTAAGCACTTTACAAATATTAAATAAGGCTTACAGCACTTCTAGTAGAAATATTTAATCTACTGTACAGATGGTTAAAATAGGGCACAGAGAGCTCATTTTCATAAATCATCTCACAAATCAGGAGTAAAGTTAAAATACCAGAACGAGCCAGTCTATGAATGCCCTGTGTTTGCTGCTAGGAAATACTGCATCTCTTGCCTAAACAATGCATTTCTTCTGAAAGTCTTCTATTATTTTCTGCTTAAAACCAGTCTGATTGATACCAGTCCCTGAGCTTGCACAGCAATGTTGACAGCTGTTCCATGAGACAACAACAGCATAACCTGCCCAACTGCAGAAACAGTGGTTTCTGTAACATGTAAAGAAAGCATTTTTTTAAAGTCAGTCATTTAGTGAGTTTAGCATCTTAATATGCAGATTTCCCACTTTTATTAAGACAGTTATCTGACTGGAAAAGCCCAAATATTAGTCAAAAGCAGGAAAGTAAATGAAATCCAGCAGACTGTGTGACTGGACATCACTGAGAGAACAACATTCACTTGGTTATTCTGTTCCATTGCAGGAACTACAAACTATGAGTCGTGTACTGAGAGAGTGAGCCAAATTATGCTCTGAGTATGCCTGGATTTCTCCACAATCTATGGAGGGAGCTGGAAAAAACTACTTAAATTAGATGCCTAATTTTTTAGCTGGCTAACAGAAAGTGAGACAAATACCATGGCAGTTAAATAACTGCATTAGTGAGCCAACTGAAGGCTAAGTAAACCCTTTGTTAAACCAGAGGTAAAGGTAAACATGTGACATAATACCAGTCTTTCTTATTTCAATTTCAGAGTTTTCTTTATTCTCTTCTCCTGATTAAAAAAAAAAAAAAAAAAAAAAAGTTCTCTCTCCTAAATGAGCAGAAATTTTCGGTTCTCAGTCACATTTCACATCACTGGCAAGCTATCTTTGCAATCATAGATCATACATGTATCTACATAGTCCTCTCTTTACTTAGGAAGTGGTGTTCTGAAATCTCCAAAACAGAAGGACTATTCTTAGAGAGGCAGAAACAAAGAATTGTCAAGGTCCTTCCTCATTGTTACAAAGTGGCATTGGCATGCTTCCAAGCTTGACAAGTTTTTAGAAGCATTGGACACCCTTCAGTAAGATGAAGCTGCTCTTACCTAAACACAAAGTCAGAACGATCGATTTCAGCTCCGCAGCTGGAATTTTTCAGGATGCCTCCATTTCCAACTACGGCACAGGTCTTGAAGTGATAGACCGAAAGAGGAGAGGACTGCAAACAAATAAAAAGCCACAGCCAATGCCTTACAAATCTTTTGATTGCTTCTTTGCGTCCTTGCAGGTTTAATCCGGTAAATCCCAGTGAAAGCATTCACCATTTAGCAGGCAGGGCTGCCAGGCCTGGACAGCCAAGAGCCAAAAATAGGCACCAATGGACTGAGAACTGCTACTTCTGTTGTCAGTACTTTGAGGGAATAACATTGGATCGTTAAAACTGGAAGAATATCTTTTAAATACACTTAACACAAAAATTATCTAGTAGTGGACTGAATCCTTGACAAGCTAAGAAACTAACTTGTTCTGAAGATAGTTTAAATTTATCCATTTTCCTTTGCACTGTAACAGACTGGGGGTTGTCACATAGTCATTGACTTTGTCAGCTAATAGAATGTAACTTTGTAAATGCTCATTACTTTGCCATCATACAATTACATTTGATGTAAAATAACGAATTTAGGGAAACCTGAAGATGCTGTAAAGAATAATCATGTACCCTGTCTTAACTCATGGTGAATGTGACAGCTAACTGAAGAGGTCACTGTTTCTGGCTGTTTACCCTCTCTACTTTTCTTGTTAGAGGTTGCTGTCTTGCAGTGGGGCAGGTGAATGGGAGCTAAGTGCATCCACTTGTGAACCAGCACAGATCACAACCTAGCAAATTAATGTAAATTCTTGGCTATTTCAGTTGACATTAATATAGTTGGCTGTTATTGCAGTGTCCCAGAAACATCTCATCTTGTTCAGTCTTTCCTGCTGTGGGAGCACTGACATTCAACAGAGAGACCAATAGCTGGGCTACTTCAACTGCAGAAACTGAACCCACTTGTAAAATAGACTCAAAACCTGCTTACACAAAGTGTTATCCTTCCTCATTCTCCCATCAGCTCTCCCAAACAGAAGCAGGAAGGGACACTGTTATAAAGAGTGTGAGGAAAGTGGCAGATATCACATTGCCTGGCAATATATTACAAAACAGTACGTTCAAATATTTTGTTCAATTCCAAAAAAGACAGTAGGAGAACACAAAGGCCAGGCAACTCTGGCAAGCTTAGCAAGTACATATGTACATAAAACATACTACTTTTTTTCTTCCGTTCAGTTTAAATTTGGAACCACTGTAACCTCTACTGCAATGCAGTTTTTAGTGATCCACACCAGCACGGTAGCTGGGATCTTACAACTCAAGAACGCCAGAGAAGGATAAGAGGGTTTACACGTGGTATTACATTTCAGAAATTAAGTATATCTCTGTGTCCCTCTTTGTCTGGTCTCCAGAGCTTGTATACTTATCGTAAGTCCTGAGCTACAAAGTCTGATTCCTTTGTTCAACCTGTGTTTCTGGCTGCAAAGGCCCCACCCCAGTGGGCAACAAAGCTGGTGAAAGGGCTGGAAGGAACGTCCTATGCGGAGCAGTTAAGGACTTTGGGCTTGTCTAGTTTGGAGAAAAGGAGGCTGAGGGGCGACCTCACTGCTCTCTACAGCTTCCTGAGGAGGGGAGGTGGAGACGGGGGTGCTGAGCTCTTCTGCCTGGTATCCAGTGACAGGACGTGTGGGAATGGTTCAAAGCTGCACCTGGGGAGGTTTAGGCTGGACATTAGGGAACATTTATTTACTGAGAGGGTGGTCAAACGCTGGAACAGGGTTTCTAGAGAGATGGTCATTGCCCTAAGCCTGTCAGTGTTTAAGAGACTTTTGGTCAATGCCCTTAACAACATGCTTTAACTTGGTCAGCCCTGAATTGGTCAGGCAGTTGGACTAGATGATTGTTGTAGGTCCCTTCCAACTAAAATTATTCTATTCTATGCTATGCTATGCTATGCTACTTAGTACCAGGTTTATCACCAAAATAGCTTTCCTAAGTTTTATGCCCAAGCCTGCACTGGAAATGGCATGGGAATACAAGAAAAATGAAATGTTGTTCCAGACTGAAATGCCTTTGAAAATGGGAATGAGAAAAGCAAGGCAAACATTCTCAGACAATTTATTCCTGAACTCAGCTGGCTGCCAAGCCAGGCTGCAACTTGTGTTCTGTAGCTCTACCTACAATCTGATCTATGATACCCTGTCCATGCCTCCACCACTGCAGAGGAAGCCTAAAAAAAAGGTCTTACAGGGTGAATGAAGAAGTGCATACAGGGGGTGAAGGGTCTCTTCCAGAGGAAGAAAAACAAAGCAGCTCTATTACTAACCCAAAATATTTATGATACTGCAATTATAATAACAGATAATGATACAGTTCTTACCACAGGCAGCATCTTAAAAATGTCCTCTGTAATGAGGATGGTCTTTTTACTGTCCACTTCATAACTCATGTTACTTCCCAGTGGGGTGTTGTTTTGAGAAGCAATAAAATTGTGAACTGCATCACAGCAGGAAGCTAATTCTGATCTGCAAAAAACCCAAACAAAACCTGCTGAAAGACTGGCAAGTAAGTAGGAGAGTGGTGGTGAACTAGATGAAGGAAAACCAGTTCTAATTAACTAAACAACAAATGGCTGTAGGAACCCTCTATAACATCATTTCCCTTGACTTGCTTTGCAGAGCAAGTCCATTTTCACAGCAAATGTTCAGAAACTAATCAGACCAAGACCTCCTTTTCTTATCCTGTTTCTCTCTCTTGGTCTCCCCTTCCCATCCAGAAAAATTGTAATCAGTCTTCTTCTTATTATTAATTGCTAAGATTATTATAGAAACACTGAGAGACTTCAGTCCCCAAAGAATTAACTGTAATTTCAATCAACACAGAATGAGTGATTGTAAGAAATTAGAAGGCTGAGGAAAGGAAGAACCAAGGAGATGAAAGGAATGGTGATGGGAAGTACTGGCTGGAGTATTTAGTGAACAGCTAGATTGTTGCAAGACAATTAATTAATAATTCATTTCTGCATCTGTTCAGCACGGTTTTCCTGTGCACAGTATCACAGATGTTACATAAAATACATCACAATTACAATTAAGGAAGATGATATCTTTGTGGTAGAGACAGACAGCCTAACTGCTCCCCAAAACACCTAGCAGAAGTCCTTAAACAGATAAGACTGCAAGGGATTCACCCAAATTTTATGTAGGAGTGAAGGCCCATCTTACAATTCCTGTTACCTCCAAATTTATAAAAATATTGTGTATCTAAACATCCTATATTATTAACAGTAAAATGAGATTAAAAGACCCATCATACCTGAAATGCTATATCTCATTTTGCTTTAAGGAACAATGTTCTCTCTGCTGGATCTAATTTTCAGACTCTAAGGCTGAAATAATCATGGCCAGCCATTATCTATCAATTGGTAGGACACAGCTATCTTATTAGGTGAGATACTAGGAGAACTACTAAGCATTTAGAGAATGTAAGTCATTGATAATGGAATTGCTTCTGGAAGAAAAACGTGTATCAGAATTAATAAGGAAGTAAAACTAAGGAAGTAAAACAGAGCCAGGGTAGTTCAGAAATGCAGTGAGAACCAGAGAATACATATTGATTAATGATATATATTCTTATGTTTCCTAAAAGTATACATGCTAAAAATTTGAAGGTAACACTAGAAAACTCTTACTTAGATCAAATCATGACACAGAATTCCACCATGCCCAAGCATCCATGCACAAAGCTCCAGCAGGAATGCTTGTAATCTGCAGACAGCAATACCCACTGGCAATATATTTAGAAATCTATTCATATAGGATTTTGTACAAGCTGTGATACATGGCACCTCTATAACTGACAGCAAACAATGAGAAAGGGGTACAGACTGGGCAGGTCAAGCAATTTATTACTGCAATTGTCATCAGAGTATTAATGTCATGTGTGGTCTCTGTCATGAGGTAATGACACCCTAAAGAGCATGTATTTCATAAGATTACATGTATCACACAAGCCAATTATTTTAACAAGTGCTATATGTAAGGTTGTGCAAAGCCAAGACATTTTAACTTTTGTACCATGCCACCTGGGAAGAAAGGAATTGTCAAAACCTACCATGCAAAGAATTTCCTAACCAGACAGTGGGATAAGAGACAGGGGTCAAAATCTTAACAGCACCAAACAGTACTACCTTAAAGCCAAACTGCATTTTCACTGGAAGGGTAGAAAGTGATCCATGTTGTCTGTTCTGACTGGAAGAAAATGCTGAGATATGGGGGCAACTTTTGGAAGATGGGATGTTGCTATACAGGCTGAGCATCTACCTCAGATAAGTGTAAGAACATGGATGTAGCTTACAGTAAGAAGGTTTAAGTTGCATTTGTTAACAGACCTGCTAGACTTGGGGGTTTCCCTAGAACAAAGTGTTTTTATGATCCAGTCACAGCATTAGAAGTGCAGAGTGAAAGAAGATGGAGTCAAAGTACCCCAGTTTTGTAGGGCCCTAGGTTTGGAAAGTATGTCCTCTGAAATACGGGTTGGTACTGACAGTTTCTTATTTAGAGGGAGCCTTCTCTCCAACATTTCTCCTGCAAGCAGCTGGAAGTAGAGACCTAAGAGATATTTTTAAATCCTGAGGTGTGACATCAACAATAGATACTTCTTATCCCAAGATAAGCAGAAAGGGAGTTGATTGCATTATCTGGAAATTTCACTCGTAACGAGTAAGGAACAAACTCAGTACCTGGAAAAAGACTATATCATTTGGACTGCTAAATACATACCTCATAAAACTGAATAAGTACAGTAGTGATAGTCTTAACCAATAACCTAACTGGAGTGGTGTGCTGCATTTATCTGTGAAGTTTTGTTTGTATTAGACAACAAAGAGTCACTGTTGCACTGGAAAATGTTTTTGTTGCTCAGCAGATGATTTCACTGAATTTTGTCCTTTGTGGACCAAGGACACCAGACCCTTTTTTATATTTAAGTCAGCTGTGATGGAATTCTGAGTCCACATGGCATCCAGATAATTTCTTCAGGTTTGTGACTGCTGAGAACTTAAGAAAATCCTGGTTTCTGAAGTAAATTATTAAAGTGTTGAGACAAGCCTAAGGAACAATGTTGGTTTTCAACTGCTATGCACACTGAACTGTGGGCACTAATAGAGGACCACTGCCTTGATTGTACGTGTTTCCAAAGCCCTCTGCATAACACAAACAGTTTGCATGGATAGTCCACTCTATTTAGTGAAAGTCAGTAAGTATCTGCAGGATCTAAATATGCTGATACAGATTCTTTGCAGCTCCTGTAGTGGCTCTGTAGCCAAGAAGCTCAGCCTGAACTATTGTATCCCTCCTAGTAGCAAAATTAATTAGCTCAGCTTGATTCTGCACTAATATGAATATACACATTTTAGTTGGTTCAGTTCTTGCGTACAGGCTGCATGCGTCTGCCGACAAGACACAGTGTGCACATATCCTGAAGAGACTGCAAATGTCTCAACATCTTCCTTCCAATAACTCAGTTGGAATCAGCCATAAGGGCTAAAGCAGCCAACAGTTAGTCAAAGGCTAGCAGAGTTTCTCAGCTCGTCTAAAAGCTAACACTACCCTTATCCTGAATGGAATGGGATGAATCTATAATAAGGGTAAAATTTCTCTTCATGCAAAGAGCTTCTGCAGAGTTTAAAAACTCCCCACTCCTCCAAACTACTGATACAAGCACCAAGAGGACCTTTGATTCATCCAGTAAGTAGGATGTTTTTTACTCAGAACACCTTTTTTCACTAGAAATGCTTAGCTAAATTAATTTCATTCTATATTGTTAAAAATACTTTATTCAGACATATATCTGGTGTGAAAAGGCACTTGCTTCTGCACCGAAACTTTACGCAGCCTTGTGCTTTGGGACAGAGGAAAGAGTATAACACTGGAACTGTCTGCTCCAGCCTAAGGCTGGTCCACTGGGCCAACACATTTAGCTGCAATCCTCAGGGGGTTGCAGTACCCCCAGGGGAACATGAGCCTGCAGAATCTGACAAAGCTGTGTGAATTTAATAGTATTTTTGTGTAGACTACATTTCAGTGTGATGGCAGTGCCTATAGACCTGGGGCCAGAAGGCATTCTTCATTGCTGAGGACAGTGTGAAATATTTCACTGTCATTATACATTGGACTAAACGGAGTGTCAGGAAGGAGAAGGTGAATGGGGATGGACACTGCAGAAGTATGAAAATATGCAAAACATTGTTCTAAGTAGTGGATGTTCAACTGTCCTCTAAGGCAATGGTGGGGAGGGTGAGGGAAATCATCTTAATTTGCACTAAAGAAAGTTTAAGTTCAATATTAGGAAGCACACTGAAACAGGTTGCCTAGTCAAGGTGCAGAATTTCAATGACTGGAGATTTTTAACAGATATCTGGCCAAACTTCTTTCAGTGAAGGTCTAAATCCATTTGATTCTAAGTCACCTTTTACAAACATCTGTACAAGTGAATGTTTGTTTGCAAAAAGAATATATCAGCCCTGTTAAAAAGCACTTGCACATTATCCACTCTAGCAATGATTGCACAGACATATCTCTTTGTGGATCTTCAGTTACTCAACACACATAAACACCACATAAATGGCATAACCAAACAGAAAATAAGACTAGCAAATATTTAAAGTTGTAATTCCTGTAAGCCTGAAGCTAAGTGTATTTCACAGCACAGTTTGTAATATCATCTGAATAAAGGACAAAGTATTCCAGGAGACAAAGTCTGTGGGTTACTAGTGACAGGAAAAAGTCTATGCTTACCGAATAGCTTGTTCTAACAGTTCACCTAGCTTGGGTATTTGTAATCATTAGTTCATGTGAGCTATTGTACTGTACATGTGAAGACAGCGAAGGCTTTGAGGCTTCATATTGAAGAGACTGTCCTGACAGTACAGAGAAGAACCCACAAAAAACTCCACTAACAGCAAAACAGCAAAATTTCAAGGGTGCAACTACAAACTGCAAGACTTTCATCTATGTCCACTGCTTTAATATTTTATAATGAGCAAGTAATTATCTTACTGTACTGCACTGGGGGCTCTAGACAATGATACGGGTTCTTCCAGACTCTTGTCAATCCAAGTCAATAGCATCAAAGTGCAATGAGGCATATTATGACATATACCAACCTTTTAGAAAAGAGTGGTTAAATCTGATACCTGAAACAGAATGTGTTGAAGGGGAATGTTACACTGACAGCCCTTGAACTGTCTGTAACTGAAGTAACATCATAAATGTCTAAGACAATGAAAGCCAACAGAGTTGAATCTGAAATCAAGGCTGAGTAAGTAAAAAGTATAATAAAATTTTCAAACCAAAGACTATTTAAAGAGTCCACCATGAAGACATAATTAACTCTGATTCAAAATTAGGTTCCCTTATAGGAATCCTCCAACCTTTAAGAAAGTATATAGTCTGTAGAGCAATTAAAAGATTCAACCATTTCTCCAAACTGTCACCAATTACTTTCTCTCCGCCCAACCTTTTTCTCTTCTGAAATAGAAATATGTCTCTGAAGATATACTACTGATTTTACATATGATCTATGAAACTTATGCTGCAAATGTACTCTTAAATCACACTGTAATCTCACTTGTGCATATCTTCTTGTATACTGGAATGGAAGATTTCAGAGAGTACAGTGGAATTATTGATTTGTTTAGTGTTAGGAAAGCTATTGATTATGTGGCGGTGTGAGCTTATGTAAGCATAAATTGACCTTGCACAGTATTCTATTTGTGTTTTAACCATGGTTCATTTTAGTACACAGATGTGTTAAGCAATATTGTTATATATGTTAGAGTGTAGCACACTACAAATTAACCTCTTCAAGAAGGAGTGGGATTTTATAATCTGCAGAAATGTTTAACACACACTTTTCTGAAGAGATATTCAAGTGAGAAAAGTGTAATAGAGTTTGAGTGGAATAAAAAGCAGGAGGGGCAATGGGTTGATCTTTTAACTATTCTTTTCAAGATGCAAGGTTCTTTTTTTAAAGTAGTAATGTTTTCTTTTTTAAAAGTTAAAAATATTTTGATGGGATGGAGCAGGGTGCCAGATAAACTGCAGTGTAACATCAGGGGTTTTAGAAATGTATTTACACCTAGGAATTTCCTTCCTCCTTCATTATCAGGTGCAAATAAGGTTTGTCAGGAACGGTATTTCCATGGAGAGGGGGCCCAGTGTCCACAGCTCACACAGGGTTATTCCAGTGTGATACTGCTCCTGAAGAACTGTTGCACTGCTTTGCCAGGCTCCAAGCTCATCAAGATAGCCCAAAAATACAATGCCCAGAGGATTCTCTGAAACACAGCATGTGCCCAGCCTTTCTCTATCCTCCCTCCCCCCCAGCCATTTTTGAAGGATGCTTTAGCTATTTGTTAGCTTCCAGCAAAAACAGGATTTGCAACTATTTCGAAAAATCTACAGATTATTTGCCACCCTGAGTGCATAGCCCAAATGAGAATAAATCAAACTTCGAAGTCTGTAAAAGCAAAGAGATGTGGAGGTGTAAAAAACAATTACAGCTTCTACCCAATTGGGTTCTGTAATTTGTTGCACTAATGAAACATTTCTTTTAAGTGGAAAACCTTTGAAGAATACTAATATAATAATTAATATTCAGGTTACCTAGGGAACCTGACACTCTACTGACTGTAGCTAGAAGAGCCTTTTGCAGGGGAAGCTACCCAGCATGGCTTTTTTTCTGGAGCTTTAAGAATGATGCTTCCAGGCAGCTGCGAGATTATTTCCCCTCTCTTTCTGAGTTTTTACCAAGCCTCTCTTATAACCAAGAAATCCAAGGACTTGCTTTGTCTAAAACAAGCTAGACCTGATGTAAATTTGAAAATGGAGGAAGCATTCAGGTGGGCTTAGAAACAAAGGGATAATGTGGAAATGCGAGATGATTGTAGAGCCATAAAGAACAAGAGAAATAAAAAAAGAACAAGTGAAGCACAGCTGAATTTCATAAGGGAAAGGTCTGAATAAAAAAATACTTAAATAGTTCTCTATATGCCAGTAGCGGTAAACGTTGGAGGAGAATTTCCCTAAATCACTGTTAGTAGGATGCCATTTACACCACTTCTGGTTCAGGTACATCACCTTTGCTAGCTTCTATTGTGAAGTTAGATAAAACCTCTCCAGCAGTGGTAAACAAACACTACTGTGGGGCACAATAAATCTTAACTAGACTGCAAGGGCAATGAACCAAATGCCTGCACTTGCTCCTCTGAGGGCAGCCTAAATCTGGCAGTGCCGATGTCAGCATTACAGATACTGAAATAAGTGAAGGGCCAGGAGACTGGTTCCCTGACAAAGGCTTGGACAAAAATCAACCAGAGAAGAGTGCCTGTGGACATGGGAGGCATTAAAAAGAACATCATGGCTTCTACTTGCCTCATGATTCTTCTTTATTTCGAGAAACGCATCGGTAAACATCACGTAGTTGTCAAGAACCACTGACCACTGCCAGATAGCAATCTCACCAAGTGCACGTGAGCTTGCACAGCAGAGCGGCTTTAGAGGAAGCCATCTGGAAAAGGGCAGCTCTCTGACAACAAATGGACACAGTCTGCACAGCTGCATGGCAAAGCTGAGCTAGGTATTAGAGGGCCAACCTGAAATCCTGCACTCTGCTTTTTGTACAATGGGTTGGCAGAAGCACTGTGGTTTGTGCCACATATGGCTGTCAACTGTAACCCTTTAGCCAAATACAAAGATGAGTATTTTTTTCCTGCATTGCACTTCTGATTCATAGTCTTTTATTTGGCCTGGATCTGCTGGGAGTGTGGCTTACAAAGAGAACTGATGTGTACTCATTGGCACACAGTGCTGTCTTCTAGGAACATAAGAGTTACTGGCTCAGATCACATATTCCTTTACTCCACTACCAGTACGATGGTAGCCAACAGCAAAAGCTGCAAAGGAAAACACAAGAAAGCTTCTCTGAGAAATTCACTACCCCACAGGAAGCTGCTTTTGAACATTATTAATTAGAGGTTAGTTTATGCCCTGAAGCATAAGACATTAAATCCCTTATAAATATGCATTCCTGTCCTTCAGAGCTTCAGGATAATACAGTGTCATACAATTGACACCACACCTGAGAAGCATGTTAAGTGTTCACTCCATTTAACAGACGGGCAAACAGGAAAAGAAGTCAAGCAGCTTCTCTGCAGTCGAGTCAGCAGGCAGAATTCTGGTGGCACTGGCAGGTGAATAGGATGTCACAGGCAGCTTCAACTTTCCTCCTGAAAGTGGCTAGCTCTATTACCCAATTCCTGCTGCCCTCTGAGATAAATTTCCTCTTCTGCAAAATGGGTGTGTTTATCTACCTACTTAATGAGATTTTTAGAACTGAATAGTATTTTTATTACACAATTATTATGCATTACTGACACTAGGCAAAGTTAGAAAAAGGAAGAGATGTACTACCAAGGGATTATTAACTAATTTATTTCAGCACATTTCTAGAAGCTTTGTTCCCCACAGAACTATCAATGCAAAATTTCTCAGCTGGAGTGTCCTTGCAAAGCTAGTACCAGGCTCTTGTGCTTAAGTCTGATAAATAAGTTTGGGAGTGCTGTAAGCATGA
The DNA here is from genome assembly GCF_018691265.1 of Tyto alba. Taxonomy (NCBI): domain Eukaryota; kingdom Metazoa; phylum Chordata; class Aves; order Strigiformes; family Tytonidae; genus Tyto; species Tyto alba. The sequence continues at coordinate 19,360,856 of NW_024881313.1, forward strand.
AGTGTATACAGATTTAGTCAATACATTTTATACAGAATTTGTTTTTCTCTTTTTTTTTTTTTTTTTTTTTTTTAAAGCTTCTATTGACCAACTGCTAAGAACCTTGAAAATCTCCATTATGGTCTGGGAACAAGGACAACTGTAAAATTTTAATATCCTATTTATGGAAAATAATAGAGGAGTTTGAGTGAATGGAAAAAGAAAGAAAAGACTTATGCAAAAGCATGTATCTTTTGTAAAATAATCACCCGCAATGCTCTGAACCGAAGTACCAGTGCTTGGTCATATCAATGGAATTTTTGGACGTTGTCAGAGCAGATCAAATTTCGTAGGGACAGAAGAATATACAGTATTGTCATCAGAATTGCAGCATGGGTTGCATACATATGAACTAGCTAACAGTCTAGCTAGGTTGGATGTTAAAAATATTATGAAATCATAACAGCACAGCCACTGAACGTCTATCAAGTAAAAAAAGTTTGTCCAGACTACACTGAACCATGGGTTTCAAAAGATTTTTTTTTTTTTGTTTGGCATTTGAGCTATGTTAAAGCCAGCAATGTACATACAGTCCACATTTTCTAGGTGGCTTAGTGTACACCAGTTTTCACTTCTGAATACTTACAGTCTGTTCATAGGTCATATAACCCACCTTGACTACTTATTACCCACACTGCTTCCTGCGAGGCAAAGACAGCAAGAGGTACATCTTGTACTTAAAGTCCTACAGTCTCATATGACAGTTTAGCTAGAGGGTGTCAGGTTTGATTCCCATAAGCCTAGAAGATGTAGAAGTTGGCCCAGTGGAAGGGAGACTGCAGGAGCAATAAATGAAGAACTCAAGCTGGAACAAGGAGTGGTTTCTCTGCCACTGACTCAAACACCTAACACAGCATGAGAAGTGGCAAATTGCTGGTAGGTGGTGGCTGGTCTGTTCAGATGGAAGAGAAGTTAAAGACTGGAAAGCAAAAAGCCTAAATGTAGCAGGGTGAAGAGCAGACGAGAGTAGCTTCACCTCTTGTCAACTCTGTACAAGATACCTGACTATTCTGAAACAAAATGGGCTGCTTCTACAGCTCCTTATCATGCTCTGATTTCTCTATGCAGACCTAAAGCCTGACTGAATTAATTGAAAGTTTATTAAACCTTTTGTGTATTCTCTCTCCTACCTCAACTTTGGGAAACACCATTAGTCAGTTATGATACACAGCAAACACAGCAATTTATATTGCACAAAAAGCTTTACCCCTCCTCCAAAACTACTTTTTCCAAGGGTATCGTGCTGAGCATGTGGATACTGTGTTTTCACTGCTAGTTAACTCCAAAGAGTTGGAAGGTAGGTCAGTTTATTTATTTTTAATGATCATGACAGAATCTTTAATTGTGATCCATGTAACAATGTAATTCAAGAGAGTATTTCCCCCTGGAGAAAACAGGCTTGACACAGTGAGGCTGTTCTCTAAAACCAGCATGCTGCATTTCCAAATGAGAGTGGAAGCTTTTCAGGGATCACTGTCCCTACAGAGTATGTACTTATGTGCCACCCTGAACAAGGGCAGATGTAATCACATTCTTGCATGCTCAGAGGCCATGACATGCAGCATCAAACCTAATGAGTGCCTCGGGCACTTCTGTAACAGAAGCAATAGTCTTGGGCTAAGAAATACACTGCTTCATTACAGTCTTTTACCAGAGTGCCAGTTCAGATGGACAAAATCACATTACTGATTTTTTTTTTTAATAGTGTAGGTTTTGTGTCAGGAATATTTTAATCCATTCTACTTAAGTTAGTTAACTATCCATTATAGTGGAGATAGGTGAAATTACTTAATTTGTGTGGTTCTTTTATCCTACTCAGCTTGCAAGGTTCAAATAAACAAGAAGACCCCCAGCATCAAAGGATTAATAGAAATGTATAGCTATGAATGCAGTCTAAAAGCAATACAAAATTATCTTTTCAAAAGGGAAGATTTAAATTGATGGCTTGTTAGACAAAACTAGGGTAAACAGTTTTTCTAAATGAAAAATTACCTGAATTTTGTAGATTCTTCTGGTCTCCTTATCCAGGTGCAGTTCTGCAGTTTTGTGACTATGTGAAGATAATAATCTTCTGAATATCTGAAAAAGGCAACAACATCAAACACTAGAATATATATGTATGTATATTTAGAAACAGTCTCTAAAACATTCAAATGATGCATGTATGAATAATAATGTGCACGGTGCATATATAATAGATTGCTTTTAGAACTCTGTGACCTATTTTATTTTTGTAATTTATAACAGTACTACCCTCATTTAACTAGCATGACCTATTAAACATCTCTTCTTAACAGTGATGTCCTAATGAACTTTTCTCAGAAACTTTCAAAAGTACACTGGTTTCAAACTTAAATATTTGATCATAAATAACTTGAAGTTATTAAAAATCATCTCAAGTGCTGAAGTCCAAAAAACTCTCTTGTGCTTGGTGTTTTAAACTTCAAAAATATTTTGAAATGTAGTTCTTGCAAATTAAGATGAAACATTATATTTCTTATGCCTTTTCTTTCATTTACCTTATAGAGTCCCCAAAGCTCAACTGAATCATCTAAGACCACAGATCAATATTTACAAACATAAGTTTTTCTTCAAATTATCTCTTAAATAAAACAATCTGTTGCTTTACATCAACCAGCATTTTGGTTACATTGGTTCATGTAACCAAAGAGCTTTCTGCTCCTTTAAAACCCTTTCAAAAGATTTAAATTTGTCCACTTGTGAAACACTTCGGAACATGCAAGTCAACGGAATGGAGACATTTCTTCCCTTATAGGTTCAGCGGTAACACTTCTCCCATTTGTGCTTGGATTCTAATATAGGTTTTTTAAAAACAATAACACTGACTTATAAAGAGGACTGGGGAAATGAGAAGAGATTATATGGATGCCACGACTACAAATTCTATGGGATGCAGGTCTCCAGAAAAGTTCTACCTTGTATTATTTTAGCAAAAATGGCTTAGCATTGGCCCAAGATCAAATGATCACTAGTTTATTTAAGCTGGAACTTAGAAGTGTGTATTTTGAACAGTTTTACAAGAATCGGGATGGCAAAAAATATCACTTGTTTTTAAATGAAGCATGAGAATTGGCAAAAAGGAATGTAAAAAAGGCTGTGGTGGCTTGCAGCAGCAGAGGTCAGTAACCTGAAAGCTTCTTTCTCTCTCTGTATTCAACATGGTTTTAATACCACAGCTTTATGGTAAACATTTGAAAAAACAGAACCCTGTTTTTGTTTGCTTCATAGAAGTACTGCAACTGCTAAAGTTAACTTGTTTATCTACCCCTGAGTAAAATCATGTCCCATTTCCACATGGAAAAAGAAATTAAGCTTTTGAGAGAAATACTGAATTAGAACTGGTCTTTGGCTCAAGTTTGCACCTGTGACAACATGTATGATTTCCATTCTCCAGACTTAGCAAACTCTTTAAGGAACTAGATGACTGTGACTGATTTTACTGAGCCCTTGCACCAATTAAGAGAGCAGGAATTAATGGGCAGAAGTGGGAGAAGAGCAAAACTAGTTGCATTGCAGCTGTAGCTGATCTGACCCTGGTGCAATAAATTCTTCCTCCTTCCAGTCCACCTCTGAATCTGCTCTCTCCTTCGTTCCACTGCTGGTACTTACTTGACACCACCTCTGTTTTGGTCTTGCCAGCTTTTGTACTTGTCAAATGCTTTCACAGGCCACTTTAATTTACTACCATGGTAAAAAAAATAACCCAGAAGGAAAAAAATACATATATACATTTTCTTCTTCTTTAGTGTGTTAAACCAGATCAGGAAAGATTCCATCGAATGCCACAGTGAGTATAAGCAAGGAGTGATGGGAGTGGAGAAACTGGGAACAAGGCCTTCCTATTTTGGCAGCTGCCTGCTGGTGTATTGTATCAGCAGCCTTGGAACTGCTGCCAGAGCAAAGGGAATGACTTTCTTGCTGGAGCTGCTACCTAAATCAGCTCACCGTGGAGTCAGACAAGTGTCAGCACCAGCACAGGGCAGGACAGGGAGTGCGTGTCGGGGGAGGATGGGATAGAAGCACATGACCAAAATAGCCTATGCTGATGTTAAATCACTCATCTAGTTTTATTCCTTAAGGCTAAAAAGTAAGTACCTCTTAAATGCTGGGACTCATGGAAAAATTCCAAAAACTAAAAGGATACCAGGGCATGGAGAGTTACTTAGGCTATCATCCAGGAGAAAAAAAATATAGAAAAATCAAATTCTAGCCTGAAGACATTGATAAGATGAAGATCAGAGTCAGAAATGAAAAGAAAAATTACCATTAGCTCAAAGAAATTGCATGGACTGACAAGTTATTAGCAAGTTACAAGGAAACCTTTGGTAAGGAGAAAAATCAAAGCATCATCCATAATGCTAGTTCTGAGGACTCATGAGAAACATGGGCACTCACTGTCAGAAAGTAAGGACATTCTTATACATGTAACAGAACCAATCACAGTGCAAGAACATTGGTGCTTTTACACTGCTCTCTACTGGATGAAATCACTCTTGTTTGGAGGTGTCCAAGCTCATCAGCTCACCCAGAAAAGCACCGCATACAGGTCTTTACGAGGCAGGATAACACCTCTGCTCATCCCATGCATCCAGTTTTGCTCCTCTTGGGACTTGCAAAGACACTACGGACTGTCAGAACCCCTCTTTGCCAGCGCTGGCACAGCACCACAAGCACCAGAGACATCTCAGCAGCACATCCTGAGGGACAGGAGCTCCTGACTGCAGCAGCTCTGCAAGGCGGCCGCCACATCTGCTCACACCAACTTAAGGCTTCCATGAAACGAACTCTACTTGAATACAGACAATATTCCCACAGATTAACTTTTTTAAAGACGTAAAGTGAAGCTCTGGGATTTGCTGCAGCTGGGTTTACAGCCCAGAAAGCTTTGTTTTCCTCTCAGAAAGCCTATTTTAGCATTTCCTGCTTTAAAGAAGCCTTGGGGACTTATTCTTCCAATGGAATCAGTCCAGAAGGCCATCACAATATCATTTCATGGCTCCGCTGTAACCCAGACAGTCCTCTTCTCCACTGCTCTGTTTTAAAGAGCTGGGACAATACATATATTTCCACTGGCAACCAGGAGCTCACAGCACATATTCACCGATCCTAAAAGGGTTTTATTATTAAGAATAAAAATCTTAGGTAAATTGAACTATAAAAATACATGGACAAGACAATAATTACAGTGCTGAGAACAGTGAATGAAACACATTTTGTCCTGTTTTTGTCTGCCACCTGCATCACAACCATTATAATAACTTGTTGTAGGAAACTCACGCTGCATGAGCCTTGCTGACAAGTAACACCTGGAAGGTTTCTTTTGCCTATAGTACTTGTCAGGTATGCAGTGACCTTCTACATTAACTGCAGTGGCTAAGATGGAATTATTATGCACAGTTGAGGCACTGACAAAGTATAAGTATCTTCTAATTTTTGTCAGATATCTAAAAGACAACAGCAAGGACAGAAGTGTTGAGATAGTAGGAAGACAATAGGTAACATGTCAGAACAGAGAGACAGATGCAGCCCTACTGGTTATATGTTAAAACTAAACACCTACCTAAAAAAATGCTATTTGAATTTGAAGGAAAATTGAACAGCAGGAGTGAAAAAAGGAGATATTCCTACTTGGCAGCTTATGTTCAAGAAAGAAACAAATAAAAAGAAAAACAACAGCAGGAAATGCAAGAGAAAAGGATGATCCCTTTTGCCTTTCAACACTTTAATACTACCAAAACAACTATCAGTTTTTAAAGCCCTCAGCAGAGTGTGCACAGGGCTTAGTCTAGAATAAAAATGGAAAACTGCCAGCAAAACTCAGCATTTCAGGCTCTTTATCACCAACAGCACATACCTGCTAGAATAACAACTTCCCACTTACATAGCACTTTTTACTATCAAATCATTTGACAAGGCTTAAACTAGAATTTTTTTTTCCCCTTTCTGCCAACTTAAGAGGCAAGAGGGTCCAGAATGTCCCCAAAAGTCTAGAATTACAATATAAAGCATTTATATACCATGCTTGTGGGTCACACCTTGAAAGAGGAACAAAGATCCCTGCAGCTCCTCTCAGTGAAGGGCAGAGTTGCAATGATCATGGAACGAACCAATCCCTTGTGCCATTTTTCCAAGCACCAGTTTCTCTTCCTACCTGACCAATTAATCTTCTGCCTTGTTAAATGGTGCAACTCCTTTCTCTTTAGCCACAGAATAAAGGTCTCACACTTTGCAAAGTTTCTCCTACAATCTCAGCTCCAAAATGTTTTAGACATGACGAGCATGTCTGCATTGCTGCAGCCTGTACAACTTCATAATACATGGGATAAATAACAGCATTTATATTGCTATAACTGGATTTTGGAGGCAGTACAGTGACTGGTTGTCCTTCTCTTGGTGTTAACCACGTTATTTTTCAGTCAACTGTACTCTCTGACCTCTGGTTGCCAGTCTCTATTTCAACTCGCACTAGCAGCACAGCAGTAGCAGTGGTCTAACACCTTTCAAAAGACTAAAAACTTCAATGATAGTGTTGCTGATGAGGTGGAATATTGGTGGGAGAAGAGGTTATGCAGGAAAAAAAAAAAAAAGAATGAATTGAAAGAGTAAAGACAGAATGCTGGGAATATGGTGACTTAAAAACAGGTGAAAGATCTTAAAACACAATTAGAAAGTAAGGAGGGGGAAGAAATGACAGGAGAAGTTTTTAAATCATGATTTAATGTTGTTTCTGTGTTAAGGAAAAATTTGACTTCTCCACTGCTTTGAATGGGGAAAGGCACAGAATTATTTTTAGCAGAGCTTTTGTTTCTCATTCCATTTCTCTTCTCTTCACAAATGGAGGCAAAAAAAAAAATGCTTTCAATTTTAAAGGCACCATGGCATATAATTAATTTTAAGTTGGAATTTGGTTCTAATGGCAAGTCTTTCTTATTTACAGCGTTTTATTTATTGGTGCATGTATACAGGCAAAATGTTACATGTCAAAAGCAATGGCCTGCTTCTCCCATTTTCACCTTAGAAAGTGGCAAGGAATTTGAGTAGAACTGATATAAAACAGTTTTTTTCCATGTCAGGAAAAGTCTGAACAGCAAGTTGAAACTCAAAATAAATTTGGGGTATTTTTTCAATGTATCTAAAATTGAATTATTAGTTTCCTGTGGACTAGTTATTATAATGAATGCAATTAATTAGCAAGTTTTTATACTAGTATATTTCCATACTTACTCTAGTGAATATGCCAAAAAGAATCCATTAACTGAGGTTGCTCATAGCAGGAGTGTTCACCAATCAGGAAAAAGACACTCATGAATTAAATTATACCACATAGACGCTGTTCAACCTTTTTGTGACTATCTTGGAATAAATTGTTGCTAACTGGCAAGGAGAAATCTTGTTGACTTATATTATGAAAATAAAAAAAATAAAATCCAACTTTGTATAAATCTAATTCATGTGAAAGAAAAAATGCAGGCATACATTGGTTGAACAATTTCAGTTTCCTGTTGTATAGCTCCACATTAATATCACTGAGAATTATGTAAAGGAGGACAATCTTTTATTCTTCTGTTTAAAACAAACAAAGCAGAAAGCATAGCAAACACCTACTTTTTCTTCTTGGTAGATGATGACAAAATGTTGTCCTGAATTGCCTTACATTTTGAAGCCTGTTCAAACTGGTAAATTCCATTTTTTTTAACGGTTGTTCTGTTAAAAAGAGAGGGGAGAGAAAAAGCAACAAACTTGAAATGCAAGAACGTATTCTGACAATGCTGTCACATTTACTTTGCTACAACAATAAGATTAATAACCGTTGATTTAGCTGAAGACATTACCAAAGAAATCTTACTGACTTCTACTGTGAAGCTCCTGTATAAAAGAGGAGTTTGCTGCTAGTGACTATAAAATATTTGATTATTTAAAATAACCCTACTTCACAGTCTGAATTATATCCTTTGCTTTACACTGTAATCAGAAAATGTAATTTTTTAAAAAATAAATTAAATGGAAAGCCTCTTGAACATTATGTTTTGAAGATATTTAAAATATTCACCAGTAAAATATTTAACAGATGTGATTTCCTAAAGCTGTTGATGAAATGGAATATTCAGAGCCAAAATAATATCCACAGGAAACACCACAGGTGGAATGGATCTTTCTACTTGGACCTTAACTTACTGACTTGATCTTAATAATCCCTCCCTTGTTTATTCCTTATTTACACAGTGAGAATAAATATTTGTAAAAGGAACCAAGACAAGTGCCAGAAAGTGATCTTTAATTCCTCTTGTCTTATTTTCACCAAACTCCTGTGTGGTCCTCTTGCTCTAGCAGTCCCAGTAGAAGATTGAGCTGTAAATTAGTAAATGGCTCAGATACAAAGGTCTTATTCCACTCACCTCAGTTCACCCTGTATCTAGGTTCACCTCACACAATCAGCCTCTTCCATCATCAACCTTTTGCTGTGCATACTGTCATTTATCATGAAGCTTTTTTCCTCCAGAATTTTTATCTTTCCTTGCTCCTCATCATCTTCCTCTCTCCTCCCACCCCATTCCTCTTTGGTTCTTTCCACTGATTCACTACTTACAGACCACTTGGACACTGCAACCTATTTGTCCAAACCAGAACTGGAAATATGGAAGACACAGATGCTGTGTCATTCACTCCTGGGTGTGAGCTGCAGCAGTGAACAGAACCCATGCTGCTCTTAGAAACACAGAACAACTGAGCCATCTCTGTACAGAGGCAGTCAGACACAAAGGGTCTTCCTGCTTTGTCTACAATGAACCATCATTCCTTTTACTAACAAGGACCAAAACTCCATTGCCCTCACCTGTTAAAACATGGAAACCGGTTATGAGCAAGATTTCTGACAAGCTGATTTTGAAACTCTGCCTTGGGAAAGATGACATTTCAAGCCACAGAATCACACAATGATTGAGGCTAGAAGGCACCTCTGGAGGTCATCTGGTCCAACCTCCTGATCAAGCAGGGCCACCCAGAGCCAGCTGACCAGGACTGTGTTCAGACATCTAAGTATCTCCAAGGGTGGAGACTCTACAACCTCCCTGGACAACCTGTGCCAGTGGTCAGTCACCCTCACAGTGAAAAAGTGTTTCCTGATGTTCGGAGGAGACCTCCTGTGTTTCAGTTGGTGCCCACTGCCTCTGGTCGTGTCACTGGGCACTGCTAAGAAGAACCTGGCTCCATGCTCTTTGCACCCTCCCTTCAGGTATCGATAAGGTCCCCCCTGAGCCTCCTCTTCTTAAACAACTGAAATCTTTAACAATTCAAATGAGAAGACTAACTGAAGAAGAAAGCAGAATAAATGCCTGCTTGTTTCACTGCTGAACCGACTGGCGTGTTCATAGTTATGACAGGTGAGGAAAAGGAACAAAGCACCTTTCCTTCTCTATCTATTGCCCATGAATTTTCTAGTGAATCAGTCACTCCATAGAAGCGACTCACCCAGGGCAAAGGCTGCAGAGGAGAGAAAGATCAGCTCCCTTTCTTTCCACCATCAGCATACACTCAGTGCCCATAAGGAAGTATGCCCCTTGTTTGAGGGCAATGGTAGGACAGCACAACGTACACCTCTGTCCTTGCATTTCTGCAGTGACTCTAATAGTTAACAGCTGGCACTACCTACCAAGAGTTCCTTGGCTGATTTTGCATACAGCTCCTTACCTAATTCTTTTTCAGGGAGTGACATACAAATGTGAGGGCAGAAGGCTCTCAGAGCACACAGTTCAGAACAAACAACTCAGCAGATGTTATATATTAAGTGCCAGCAAATATTCTGCTTATGCCATTTACACACACAGGTTTATTGCAGCTTGGTCTGAATGGTTCTGTCTACACCAAAGAACCAGGTGGGCCCAATCACAAAAGAACACAACATCAGTTCCCAGACAAATTCAGTTTATACTAAATCATGTCATCTCTCTTGCTTCTTTAACTCAGTAAGCTCAAATGATTCTTCTGCAGCTGCAGCTTCAAGTAAGGGAAATGGCTACAGGCAAAGCTTAGCCGCATGAATGGCACCTTAAAAAAAGAACTATTGATATCATAAGCCAAGTGCATGATACTGCTGCAAATTAGCAACTAAAAATCAAGATGCTGGATGCTGATTTGATAAGTGGCCCCAACCCTTTGAAGCCACAGCTGACCAGAGGAGACCTCTTCAACACAGGAAACCTGCCAGGAAGACCAAGTCAGAGCAGGCAGTTAGGCTCGATCAGCCCCAGCCCGCTGTGAAGTGCGTTTGCAGGCATCATTGGAGAACCAACATTCTTTCACAAGTAGGTTTCAACTCTGTGCAGAGAATCGTTATAAGGTCCTTACAGCTTCCTATTAACGTCCTGAGATCAGTGGGGCCGTGAATAAATATTCTCTCAACCAAATACAAACTCTACTCAACAGACTTTTAGTCTTTTTAAATTTATAGCATTAAGATCAACTTTAGCAAGTTTTTAATATGTAATTGCTTTTTATGAACACATTTTCAAGACTTGGAAAATTCAAAAAGGAGGAAGACAGATAAAAAAGAATGAGAAAACAAATCCCTGTTCTGTTTTGTCATTAAATCCTGACAATCAGTTTTACAGCCATCAAGGGGAAGAAAAAGGAATAAGGAGTCTTTCCTTCCCTTTCCATGACACATGTAAAGATTGGTGAAAATGGAACAGCTGTGGGGAAAACCAGACACAAATTTTAATCCAAATTCTTCATCCCGATAATGCAGACACAAGATAGATCACCAAATGCTTCTGTGGCTTTTTCCACACAAAATGTACTCAATGCTCTTTACATGGTACAAAAAGATACAAAAATAAAACAACTTATTTGCAAGACATGAAAAACAATGACTCATTATAGTAAAAGTTAAATTTTGGAATTTCTGTTTCGTTGTCAGAGTGGCCTCTGCTTCACATGAGTAAAAGATTTATGCATTCACATAAAAGGGTGTGCAAGGGGCAGTCCAGATTCCTACTGCATTATTAATTTCAGAGTTGTGCAGACATCAGACTTAGATTAGATTTCTGATCGCTTAGGATAATTATACTAGGCAACATTTATCACTACATGAATTTACCTGACCTGGTGGGTGACAGTCTTTGTTCAATACTTAGAACTGCACTAAAACTTCTATAATGAAATCATATAACATGCCTAACAACACAGATATCAGGCTACATTGAACTGATTTTGCAAACTCTTAAGCTAGATGAGAACTTGAAGTGGAAACCATGTTATATTCTGTTGGCTTGAACTCATAAAACTGATGGAACAGGGAAATTTCTGATGCATTTCTCAAAGTTTAGATGTTCTCAAAGCCAATCTCACTGACCAAAATCTGAAAAACTTTGTTTATTTTTTTTTTTTTAATCATATACGAACAGCTTGAGGACCACATACTTCCTATGGTAATTCTAGGAACTCAGAAAGTACACCATCTGTCCTTTAATAAAATGCACAGTAGATTAAGACCATGTGCCGTATTTATCCGCACATCGTTATTCTATATCGTCCTCTCAGGAAGACAACAGTTCTGTAAACTGTAGAATTCTTTAAGACAAGGATTGCACCCACCTTTAGAATAAGAAATAGAGAAACTGTATGGAAAGTCCATGGCTCCTTTTGCTGTACCTGTAGCACTCAGTCCTGAGACTAGGAAGCTTTAGTGCAGGGAATCACCAGACAGACAGGTGCCTCAGTTTACATGGAGTTCTGAGGGAGCAATCGTACAGGGAGGGAAAGAAAAGGGAAGCCCTTTAAAAGCAAAAGCAAACTCAACCCCAGTTATCAGAGAAGGAAAATGGATGGATATAAGATGGATGAAAAAAGGATGAATGGTGGGGGGAACACAGATGGAAAAAGGAAATCTAGTGCTGTGAATTCTACTATAACATGAAGATATGCCCAAGACTAAAATGCAAATCCTCCAGAATTCCCACAAAATCTGGTGGAAACAACTTAAAGAATGTGGGGTGAGATTTTCAAAAGAGCTCGGAACTGGAATGTCTCGCAGCACTGAAAGCAACAAGAATTTCACCCCTAAATTCAGCAAGAGTTAAATCCACACTGAATTTAAGGAAAAATCCCACTTATTGGCTTTATTCACTCTGTGCCCAGCAGAACTAGTTATTGCATGTTTTCTATGGCTTCCTGCTCTTGTCTGCCTGCAGCACAGGACCCCTGAACCCTCTTCCAGATGAGCATCTCCAGCTAAAAAGGGTAACTTTTGCAGGCAAAACCACACATTTATATCCTCATAGCAATGTGGCACTGAACAACACTATCCAGATTGTGAATACCTTCTGTCTTAATCTCTCCCTTGCAGGGACTAATTTATATTTGAATCTCACAGTCTATTAGTTGAATACTATTAAAAACCCGTAATCCATACTTCCCCAGGAAGGGTGCTCTTAAGTGCTATCTTTGACACTATTTCAAATTAAACATTATAAGAATATAGTGACGTTTTTTAAGGTTCACAACACCTTGATTAATAAGGCAATACATAATTTAAATGCTTGGTGAAATGGACTATAAAAATGGCTTTATCAAACCATATGACTGAGATTTTGTCTTGTAACATTAATCACAGTAACTGTGAAAGAGGCTGATCCTACTATCCTTGTTCAAGTTCCCATGGAGGTTTTACATGTCTAAGGAATGCTAAATCAGGTCTTTGAGACAAGCTGCATTTCAAAATTATTTGGAAGACCTTTGGTACATTCACTAGAGTTATACATAACACCAGATATTTCTTATTTATAAAATCCATGAACTGCATGACAGGTAACAAGACAAGCAACATTCAGAGTCTCATGGTGGGTAAAGTGAAAAGAATAACGTACTTACATTAAAATGATGTTACAATAGAACACCATAGACAGAATGACAGAGCAGTTTCACTTGGACCAAGTAAACAGAAAGAGGCTGAGAAACCTTTCACCACTGTCAGAACATAAATGTGTCCTGGCAGCAGCTTTCAACTGAATACCTATACATTTAGACAGAACTAAAACATGAGGCATGTGTTAGAAATGCACTCCTAAAATATGTCTGCATGCACCACTTGGAAATGAAGAGGAAAAAGTACTAAGAGAGCAGTAAAATTAGTGAAGTGGCTACCAGTACTGATTAATCTAAACTGCAGCAAATTATTTGTGCAATATACTAAACTACTGTTCATAATTGTGGCGGTAGCTTGTCTCTTCTTCCCCTTCTGCCTGCCAGAATGCAGTATTTGACAGGAGACAGAATGTATAGGTCTCTGTAGCATAGTTAATTAAGTATAGTTGTTTATTCCCTAGGCCTGCATAAAGATCTGCTAAGAGAGGAATTGGAGAAACCAACACTATGGAACACTGTATTAATACTAACTTGTTTACTCACAGCTCCTCAATCACTTCCTCCCACTGTTCAATTACCCCAACAGTCTCTACACTGTGCTTGCCTTGGACCTGTGAAGACAGAGAGTAAGTTAGGGAAATAATAAGTCAATGCCTTAAAATTGGCAACACAAACAGAATAACAGAGCGGTGGTGGTCTGTTCTTCAGGGTAGTGCTGCCTTGTTACTACTTGTATATGAAGTATATATAAATAGTGCTTGAGAAAACTATTTTCACTTCCCTTGTAGGACTTGAAATTACTTATCTGCTATATATTCCTGGGCAGTACAAAAGGAGCTAGAATTTCTGCCCAAGTTTAACGTACCACACCCTGGGCCTCACAACAAAGAAAACACTACCTAGCTCCTCTTATTGTCACCTTCCCCAACAAGCACTAGCAGTAGAGCCCTCTATTTTGCTATTCGTGCTGTGACTGCACAAAAAAATATGCCAGCACAAACACACTTGGGGAGGGAGAGAGGACCAAGTATCTAAAGGTGGGACAAGTGCAGGACTACTTCTTTTGTTTGTAGTGTTGGCTTAAGCAAGTTTAAACTGTACTTGCAGTTACAGCTTAAAAAATGAAAGGATGGTATGAGGGATAGACATGAGGATTTGCTAGAGAACCATAGTATTGTGGTGTAAATGATACTGGTTCTGTGAATAAATTTGGGGACTACTAGAGAAATCTTACCAACAATGGCCTTTTTTTTCATAAGAAACCCTACTAACAGGCACAGTATGCTGTGAAATAAACCCAAGACAAAAAACGGAAGTCACACTGTAGATGCAGTCACACTGAGTTATCTAACACTTAACAAAAAACAGTGGTAAGAAATGTCCTGTAAAACACAAACCACATCTTCTAGATTATTTGCTAAGAGACAGATCTTCAGAGAACTTTAGGTGCCTGGTCACTATCTAATTAAACATTGCTGTGCGTAACAGCTGCCTAAATATCTATGACAGTCTGAATCAATCCCCTGCTTTTCATCCCTTCATCCTTCAGTTTCATCCTTTTAAAAGAATTACTCAAAGTAAAAGAACAGATTAGCTTTCAATATTGCAAGGCAACAGAATAATAGAGCGTTGGAGATTCTTCAGGAGATGTCTGGTTACAAATATGTCTCCAATAGCAAAGGAAATCATGATAAGAAGATTAGCTTACGATTCTGAAGATTGTCTAGATTACTTTAATACTTAGAGTTCAAGATGGATAGTACCGTTTTTTTTTCTTTTTCCTTTCCTGAATCCTCCCACCAAAGTTGGTGAGAAAATCTTAGCTTTCCAGAAAAATGCATAAAGTGATTAAGAGATCAAAGTCTAACCTAACATCCACACACACCCTCTTACTCTTACACAGGAAAGGACATTGCTGTCAGCAACACAGCAATGTTATTCAAACTGTCAGGGTACTTGAGGAGAACCATACTTTGGGAAGTCCGCACCAATAGATTATTCCGAGTTTTATGCATCAACTTATTAATGTAGTCGCATCCGATTCAAAAATTCACTAACTCCTGTACAACCTATTTCAACGAGGGAATTTTACTATACTCATGGATACTGCAGCAAAACCCCACTGCAAACTGCAATCTAATTCCTATTGACCAGACCATCCATCTCCATCACTGAGGGATTGGACTGAATCTCCTGAATGAGTCCAGATGCTCTCTGGATCAAACCTCTCCATCATGGCCTTCAGCCAGGACCCGTCCAGCTGCTGCCTGGATCAAACCCCACCAGCATGGCTCCCTGCCCAGTCCAGCTGCTCTCTGGATTAAGTAACAGCTCTTTCTCCTTCCTCATATACCAAACATGCACCACGAACTCCTGTTAGGCCAACTTACTGAGCGTAGTCACTCAGGTGAGAAAGAACATCCTCTCTTGGATTCAGCCAGCAAGCTAGACCTCCAAAGTCACTATGGCTATAGAAGCTGGAGTGAAATGAAACTTCCTTTGATGAATAATTTACTTGTCACACTTCAGCAGTCACTTAGTCATGAAGAAATACAGTTTCAGGTTGATCAAAACTAGCTCCGAATTTGTGCCCAAATCCTCCAATTAGGTTAAGAAAAACCACGTATTTAAAATCTCATGCTCACTTGCCTTATTACAGAGATTAAAAACTGGCCCATATGTGCCGTGGATTTTCAGCCCTCTTTCGGTATGTGTTGCTTCCACTTTCTTTGCTCCAGTTGTGAGCGTACTAGCAGCAGATGGGAAGTAGCTAGACTGTTCTCTGAAGTGCTCTCTGACAGCATTTCTAGTCAATTTGACTCCATGGTTTAGCACACAGAGCTGAGTGGAAGGAGACTGCAGATCAGAAACTAGCAGGGAAAGGAAGAGTATGAGAAGATGGGGCAGGGGGGACCACAGACAGAGTGGAGAGGAGAATGGAGTGGCAGCTACAAAATCCAAAGCAGAACAGAGTAATGCAAAACCAGTACATTGTAAGGAGTGGAAAAGAAGGAAAAAAAGGGAGAAAGGGAAAAAAATGAGCACAGGAAAGAGAAGCAGTCTAGAAACACGTAACAGCAGTTAGAATTCTGCAAATGTTACTGTTTCACTCTAATTTTGAAAGATGTTATAAACTTACGGCTTCTGGAAGTTCTAAATTTTGAGGCAAGGAGCACAAGGGTCTCTCATCGGAAACACATAAGAAACCTACTGTTAGGGTACACTGCAATGGTTACTACAACTAATGTTGCTTGCATTCTCTTAGGGAAAGCATATGTTGTTTCAACCTCAAATTCAGCTAGATTGGCTGACATAGTGGCCTCAGTGAGGTTAACTGCATTGTCACCATTGACTTCAATATAACAAGGACATGACAGTTCCCATTAAAGATCCAACTCTCAAGTTCCTTCTAATTTTTATCACGTGGTTTTGACCATAATATATATTAACATATGATAATCATTGGAACTGCAATGTTAATTAGGCCGTATAAAGTAAAAGAGAATAGCAAAATATTTGCAAACTACTTCTTACATAGTAATATTTCATGCATGGATTACACCACCCTCTTCTGCACTATTAGTTTTTCTACAGTGCGTGAAGGCTCAAGAGCACAAAAACAGCCATTAATATTGAAGCCTGCACATAAGACATGACTTGTTCCACAGCTAATTTTACCAACTATTTTCATATTAAACTTCACAGTATAAAATAACAGGTTGTAAAGCAAAAATCCACCCTGATCTAAAATATCAAGAAACGGGCTCCCACAAATTAAGATGCTACACAACATGAAAAAGGCTTTGCATGTCTTGCCTTCATCCTATGGATTTGAAAAGAGAAATCTGTATTTTTAACTAAATACACATTACAAAAATGGTAACAGTATTACCTAGCTCCAGCTCCACCTTACTGGAAAGAATAAAAGATACCTGCAACATGCCATTCAGCAAGCACTTTTTGCATCGCACATTAACAAAACTGCTACATGCAAGATTTTATTGGGCTCAAAACCAATGGCAGAGTGACAACTGTCATTAAGAGGGCCTACGAGCAAATAATTTATTAAAGTGAATTTTCATTTTCTCAGCCCAGTAAGTCTCTCCGACACTCTCTCTGACTAAGCTGCCAACACAAAAGGAAGAATGAATCGGAGCGAAGGCAAATTTCTGCTCCTGTAGACCCTTCCGCACGGACCCACCGTACAGCGGCCGAAGGCGGGCAGCCCGTACCTGTTCTCGGTCTGAGGAAGGGACGTTAGCGGGGACCTAAGGACTCGCACCACTTTCGGCGTGACAGTAGCTACTCCTGCGTCCTCCTCCCAGCCCCTGGCAAGCAAGACGGGAAAACAAAGTTGGCAAAACCAGTGATTAAACATCGCCAGGCGTGAGAGGCGCCGGTCTCCTCCCCACGAAACCTTCACACGCCGCCGACAACCGAGCCGAGCCCCGCCGGGCTCCGCCGCGCCCCCTCTCCTGGCCGAGGGCGGCCCGCCACGTCCCGCTCCCTCTTCCCCCGCCGGCTCCAGGCTCTCCCGCCCCGCAGCCCCACCGCCGCGGGAGAGGCCGCCCGGCCGCCCTACCTGGCGCGGAGGGGCTGCTGGCCGCCCAGGCGCAGGAGGCAGCCGCCGAGCAGCAGGCTGCCCAGCGCCGCGGCCAAGGCGATGACAGCCCGCATGATGCGCTCGGCAGCGGCGCCCGCCGCAGCTACGGCCGCCCCATAGTATTTAAGGGAGGCTGCGGGGAGGGGGAGGCGGCCATGGCAGCCACAGGGTCTCTCTGCTCCGCCCCTCGCCCGCTCCGGCGGCCGCAGCCCTGCGCCGCCGCCGCCGTCAGTCCCCCTCCCACCGCGGCCGCTGCTCGGGGCCCTGACCGCCGGGGCGGCCGCGGTGAGGGGCCGGGCGGGTGCAGGCCGGGCTTCCCGCCAAACTTTCCCTTCAGGCGAGCGGCGCGGCGCTCCCCGGGCAGGTTCCCGGCGGGGGTGTGTGTGTGTGTGTGTGTGTGTGCGCGGCTCGGCAGGGCGCCGCCGCCGCCACCGCGGTTCCTCCGCTTGCTGCTCGGTGAGCTGCCGCGGCGGCAGGGCAAGACCCTGGGGCGTTTCTCGGTAACAAAGGCGGCGGGGTGGTTCCCTGGGCTGCGAAGGAGTTAAAATACTGTCGAAACTTTAATCGGGAGGGGCTGCGGTACCGTGCGGGGGTCACCCGGCACCGGGGAGACCCGGGCAGCAAGCCCCGCTCCGGGGCTGGGGCGGTGAGGTCGCTGCTGCTTTAAAAGCTCTGTGTCTTAAATAACCTTCAGGGTGGTGGTCGTTTGGTTTTCGTAAGATGTATTTGCAGTGCTTTTGGTAAAGAAATGTCTCTGTAGTAAGTTTTCATCTTTTTACCTAATTGTTCACTTAGTGTTTTCACAGGGCCAGCAATTGCTACGAGAAACCTAGTAAAGCGATGAGGTGCCATTAATTAGGTCCCTTTTGTTAAGAGAGTGGTTAGTAAAGATGCTCTACCTTCCAGCAGCCTTTCGGTTGTGAGCCAACAGATACCTTGTTTTTGCAGATTCTTTCCTAGCCTTCTTGTTTTCTGTATCTGCAAGTGTTCCCTTAAGCCTCGGATTTGCTCTTCATGTTCTCAAACAATGGCTGGAAAGCCTCAGAATAAGAGCTCTGCTGCAGCTATAAATGAAGTAACAAGGGACTTGATGTTGTGACTGGGAAGTGGTCAGGTATGGCAGTGAGAAGCAGCATGCCTGTGGTCTGTCAGAGGAACAGCGCAGCACCAGCTGTGATGTACTATGCCAGGAAATACCTAATTTTTTGGGGGGGCATTTCTTAGCTCACTGGTGGGCAGTGCTGTGGGTGCTGGTGGGAGGGAGCTAGAAGCAGTCGCGGGCTGATGTTGCTGAGGGGTAGCAGGTATTGAACTGGCTCAGTGCACAAGTGCCCCTGTGAGCACAGCTCAGTCTGCCTCTTGCCTTTGAAGTACTTAGTCATAGTAGAGAAACAAAGCCAGCGTTAGGACTTCTGAAGTCCTGAAGAAGTTTTCTGTTTTGAGGTTGTCATGTATCCTAAATGTCTTGGAAGTGTTTTATCACCATTTCCAAAAAGCTTAATTCAGCTTTAGGCTTATCCTATAAGTCCAGTTGACATTGCATATGATTGCATAGGGGCCAACAGTCAAGCTTTTCAAGGTGTGTATATATATATATATATATATATATATATATATTCACTGGCTAGCAGATACTAGAAATTTCAATCCCACTGTTAACTCTAGAACTTGAAGGCTTCTCCTTATGTTGATGGATATTATCAACTATTTCATAATATCCACCAAATATTCCATGTATAAAACAATAAATCTTCCATTTTAGAAAATCTAGTGATATTCTCTTTCAGCTGTGAATGAAAGAAGGCTAAGAATTACTATCCAGAAAACTATTTTGGCTTTTTCCTCACTGTTACTTCCCTCTGCAATACAGTTTTCCCATGAGTCCTGGAGTAGCACTGTCAGCTAGTCCATGGGAAATTTAATGATGTCAGTGAGGACATTGTATTTCAACTGAGAGGTCTGCTGCCAACACCAGTCTAGAATACTGGTAGAGATTTTTTTTTGCCAGTTCAGAAGGTTAATCTTTGTGTCATATTAAAGCTCTTGCAAAGAAAATTGGAAGAATATAAACTATATCTGTTTAATTTAGGCTTGGCACTTTGTGCTTTTTGTTTACCAACAACTTTACAAAATTTAATTGATTGTCGCAATATCGGTAGGTGTTACTAGCCTTAATTTCCTGGCAGAGATGCTTAGTAGAGAGGTTAAGTGACCTAATTAAAGGGTGAGATGAGAATCAATGGTAAATCAGGATTTAAATTTAGGAATGCCGGATTCAAAGATCAAGTTTCTCTTGCATCATGTTGCCATGTCAGAAGCGATGGTGCCAGGTAACATGATGTAGAGGGTCAAAATGATAAAGGCACAGATGCCAAAGATGCCACATGGGAAAAGACAAAGACTGAACAGCATACACCGAGTCTGCGTCCCATCCTGTCCTCCTGACATCTGGAAGCTGCTGCATCTTGGCAGCATCCTCCAGGCTTTGATTCCCATTAGCTTACAAAGTCGGTGGGAACTGATAATTGCTGGTTTGCACAGAAGGAATAGATCACTAATCAGCCAGGTGGTGTCATGATGACTTTGTTGCTGAGTTCCTACAATCCTACTTAGCTGCTAATTTGAAAAAGTAAAATGTAGCCTTGGGTATCATCTTTGAAGGGCTGCTGCCCCCCAGGATGATGAGATTGCATCTCAAAAGGACTCTGGTGGTGGTGCCTGTAGGGCTGCTGGTCACATGGAGCTAGCTTAGCTGCCTTAGTTCCAGCAGCTAAATCATATTAAGAAGCAATTAATGTTCATTAAATGCTTTCCTAATGCTGCCTTCTCATCTAAGCAATAACTGTCATAGGGATATTAGTTATTGCAAATAGAAGGGGAGATGACTGGTACAATTAGGAGGAAGAGAAAGGTACTAAAAATATTCGGTGAAACTGGAGTCCCACAGTGTGGCAAAGCATACGAGTCCCCAGAGTGAGGTGTTGGTGTGAGACTACTATTTTGGTATTTTTAGTGTAGTCATCAATGTAGCAAAAAAAAAAAAAAAAAAAAAAAATCCAACAAACCCACAGAAATTAAACATATGTGTTTCAAACTGAGAGAAAGTTCATTGCATTTCGCAACTTTTTCATTTATTTCCACCTACAGTTTTGGGCAACGTGGTTTAAATAACGATAAACAGCAAGAACTGAGGTGCTGTCTACCAAACTCCAGGGCATCAGATTGTCAGATCATTTCACAAAAGAAAAATGGCAAAAAAATGTGCGTTCCTGTACCCCATTTAAAAAAAAAAAAAAATCAAGCCAAATAATCACCTGCTGCTATGCTTTTTCAGCCTTACCTTAATGTTTTTCACTATTTTTTCAGGACAAGATTTTGTGTCCTATAACTTACAAATTAGACTTTACTAAAATAATAATGTAATAACTAATTTTGCTACCAAACAGCCTGTTGAGGTATACATAAAACTAGCTGAAGTATTAGGTGCTTAAAAGCAGTTTTGTGTACCCCAGTTTTGAGGTGTTCATCAAGTGTGCCAGTGTCAGCTCATCCACTGTTCACCCTTCAGTGAAGGTCAAGGTGAAAAAAGGACACATGGAGAGGTCATCAAGATGCTGAGGGTCTCATAAGCTGTCACACTTACTTGCTTCTTGTGCACAAAACTGATTATTTTTCACTCTTGTAAGCTGGGTATGATTTTTTAATTGTCAGGGTAATGTATTGTGTGTTCTTCACCAGATTCTTCTGTTTAGTTTAACCAAGTAACCAGCTCATCTTTAGCAATCGTGATCCTGTCCCATGGCAGATAATACTCATTGCCAAAAATGTCTTGTAGCATAAGCAAACTTGGGGCCAGTAACTACTGAAAATCAGTGTTCTGCTGCCAGCCACCATGCAACGCTTCATCCAATTAAGGGCACCGCAGGCATTGAGATGCCCGTGGTTGCAGTGCAGTCCAGCGTGTATGCTCTTCCTAAGGAAGCTGATGGGGGCGGGGGGGGGGGGGGGGGGGAAGGATCTGAATTCTACTTCGTTACAAAGGAGGATTTTGATGCAGAAACCCTGAAAACTTGCAAGTCGTTAACCTGAAGGGAGAGATATTTTTTTCCCCCTTCTTTCTTCTTCCTAAATGCTCTCAGCATGACTTCTTAATACGACACTATAAGAAAGGCCCGATTGGGTCAGACTAGAACAGCATGTTTTTCAGGCAGTGCCCAGGAGCAGGCTCCCAGGGAAGAACTGTGCAGTGATCTGTCCCTAGGATCCTTTCTCAGCTTCCAGCAATCAGCAGCTCAGGGAACTTCTGAACTAGAGCTATCTGTGTGTTTAGTTGCCTTTCATGGATTTTTCTTCTGTAATTGTGTCTAATTGCTTTTTGAAACCGTGTACACTGTTGGCATCAACAGCAGCTTGTGTCAATGATTTCCATCCAAGCTGAAATACTTCTCATTACGATTAGTCCAGGAACAATTTGCTAAAAAAGTCTGTTGTTACTTGGAAACTCTGATCTGCTATGCTAAAGGATATGAAGCAGTAAGTATTCTTCTGTAAAGAATTTTACTACACATTGCACAAATCAGCACTGCTGTTAATACGAATTCACAGCATCCATTGCTAGAATTCAGAGTGAGCTATTACAGAGCATACTGTGAATGCAAATTAAAAATAATGCACAGCACTCAACCAAATCCTAATGGACCAATGGTACAATGTCAAATACATCAGGAGCAAAGACTTAATACTATTATGAAAACCCCAAACAAACAAAGCAGGTAAATCAGCGCTGACAAAAACTGTTCGAGCAACATTTACTCATCATAGATCAGCATGTGGACTGATGATACAGCTCCCAGTGGTTCCTAAAATGCCTGCACAGCTGAAGGGGGAATATGCCTCCAGGGATGTCACGTAATGGAAGGGTTCTCATCAGACACTATGGTCAATGGTGGAGGTAATTATGGCAAGCTAAACATTTATTTCCATCAGTGAGTGTGGCACAGTGTCCCCAGCTGCCTGTCTGTAGAAAAATCCAATTTAGGATCACATGTTTTTTGAAGTGTGCATATAAAATACTCAGCAATAGAAATGAGGGGCTGTAGTGGAGTTCAGAGTCATCCTTAATGGTATGTGTGATGGGCTGCAGTGGTCAGTTATCATCATTTATGCTTATGGGAAATCAGAGCCACAGTTCAAGAAAATAAATAAATGCATGACGTAAGCAAATAGCAGGGATTATTCAGAAGAAAAAAGGGATGGCTGCATGAGGGCCTAACCTTGGGATGGGAAGGTTATCTACTGAGTTTGATCCAGGATGGTGGCCTGACAGCCTGGGCCCAAACTGGCTTCTTGGGATCACTGTGCACTGAAAAAAAGCTAGAGCCCATTTTTTTGACATTCTTATATTTCCTTTGTTGAAATATACACAGAGTATGGTAAATAAAAAAAGGAAGCATCGTATACTGGTATATGGGGATAGACTACTTTGTTGGTACCAAAGAAAGCTGGAGTGATGCAGAGCACCATAAACTTGTGGATTTGAGGGGTTTGGAGGAAGAAAGACTGGACCTATGTCTTTGAGGGAAAGACATTAACCTCATTAGATAATGTTAAAAATATAACTGCCCAAATTACAGCCTAAACCTATTCTCACATAAGACTGATTCTCCTGCTCTCCTCTGCAGTAAGAACTGATGAACACTCCGTAGAAACACATCTGCTGTGAATCCCAGATTTGCCGTGTTCTATCATCAGGTACTTCTTAAGCTTTCTGCAGCATTGGGAAGTTAATGGTGCTGAGGCTGTGGGTGTGCCCAAGCCCCCCTGCCTGAGGGGGACCTGGGGACCATGGCTGTGAGATCCCCCACTTAGAAGAGAGTATCACCTGGGGGAGAGCCCGTGCCCCAGAGGTCATGGGGCTGTGTAGGAAATGAATCATTTTGAGGGCCAGGGAGCCAGCTCAGCAAGGTGCTTTAGCTCAGATGCAGCTTTAAGCACATGAATGTTTCTCTTAAACTGGGGCCCGTCTTGTGCTTCTGGTGAAGAATCTGCCAAAGACCTCTGAAATCTCAGAAGTGTCTCCACAATGAAACATCAGTGTTTACACAGTGGGAGGGGCATATCTGTGCAGTGATGGAGAAAAGCAAGATGGTCACTGAACCTTCAGCATGCCCTGGGACGAGAAATGATGTAGGAAAATAAGTCATGCAAAAAAATACCTCTTAGCTTCAGGGTAGACTTCCTGTTTCAGGATCCTCAATTAAACCGAGGGGAGAAAAACTCTAGATAATTATTTCTGTTCGTCTTGTAATGTCTTGAGGCATTTATAAACCGGAATTGAAGAACTTTACCTCCAAACATTATTAAGTCTGGGCTACTTTAAGAGCCAGCAAGATATACAGGCATTTGGGAAGACTTATGCTAAAGTGGGGTTGTCTCAAATGTCTTTTTTTTTTTTTTTTTTTTTTTTTTAGCTCCATTCTGAAGTCATTTTCTGTCTGAATGGTACTAGTTGTAGACAGGAGTCCAAAATGGGCTAAAACACAGTAGGGTTCATGCCAACATTTGAAGGAGCCACCTCAGCCAGCACACGAGCCTTGCTGTCCTGCCAGGGTGGGAAGACGGTGGGAGGAGCGGGATGGGGGTCAGCCCTGGCAGTGCCGGAGCAGCACAAACCCCTCTCTGGCGTGGGGAGCGAGTGAGGCACCTGGGACAGCCTGTGCTGTGCCCAGGGGCTGTGAAAGGTGGTGGGCGGAGGCCGAGGGAGGGAGCTAGGACTTTCTCCCTCTCCCAGCAGATCGTCGCTTGGGCTGGGCTCTCTCTGTCCCCTAAACATATAGTGCTACATACAGGACTCCATCCCCACAGTGAGATCCTTTGGTATGTAAACGTAATCTCCTCCCTGATTCATGCATTAATTAAAAGTGACAGTTCTTTTAAATGTTACCTGCTCCATTTCAGTAAATACGCTGATATCCCGTGCCTCAGTGACAGGTCTTGTTGATCGTATTGCACTGCTGGCTCACTTTTATTAGGCTCTGCAAATATACTGCCATTCTTGCAAAATCTGTGTGCTGGGTAAGCCAGAATCTCTCTTACGGTCCTCAGATAGCCACTTATGTATTTGTCTCCCTCTCAATTACTGTACTTTCAGAGAAAGCACATTTTGGTTTATTAATATCCAGTGCTTTTCAATGACCTGGCAGGAGAGAATTAACGTCTAGCAGGGGGGTAAACCAAATGTAGCCTAGGAAAAGTGAGTGCCGTCTGAGCAGAAGGATTCAATAAATAGTCTTACATTTAGCATTATTTTCAGAACAGGCATTCAGTACCTAGCTCCCAGATGAGACTTCTGCAGCACATGCTCATTTTCTTCAACCTTGTTTTTAACCCTGAGAACTGTAACAACACCCACAGTACTTACTTAAAATGAGGCCCACTGTGTGAGAACCTTAGAAATGCCCCAAAGTTAACAAGTCCAGCTATGTAGACTAAGCTGATAAGTGTACGGTTTACATATAGCATTTCTGAGTCTTCTTTATTCAACAGTATCGGCATTACCATCGGATCTGAAGGAATCTTAAAACATGTAAGTGTTTGGGAGGAGGACCCAAAGGTGAGAGCAGGAGGGAGCAGGGGAGGACCGAGGCCCTGGGTGGTGAGGGGGATGAGTGGGGAGCTGCCAGGGCTCTGGCATGCAAGGGTGTGTGGAGCCCAGAAGGGAGGGAGGATGAAGGCATTTTCAGCCGAGGGGAATGCTGATGCTTAAAGTGCCTTTATCATATGCAGGGGAGCTGTGCATTTTAAATACCAACGTTTAAAATCCTTCACCTTTAATGTCGTGTTTGCATATTGCATGAGTATGCATTTGACCAAATAGCTGAGCGTGTGTAAAAGGCAATTCTAAAGCAAGGAATCATCACTTGAAACCTGCAGCTGGAGAAAATTTATTCAGGCTTTCCAGATGTACTCAGGCTCAGCTTGGCTGTGCTTAAGAGCAAACTGAGAATTTAACAAGTAAGCAAAATGTAATTTTATTGATAATTGCTGGGTATGGTCATGAAAAACTGAATGAACCCTGCTGACACCTGACCGGAGGGTAACAGACAGCAGCACCTCACCCCAAACCACGCTTCCTGGGGGAGATGCTGCTTCAGCCTCTGCACTATTTTTCTTCTTGTGTGACTCACTCTTTAGAAGCATGTATGGTGCAATAGTTTTGGGGATAAAAAAAAAAAAAAAGAAAACCAACCCGATCTTTTTGCCAGGGATGAAGTTGAGACCACAAATGCAGTCCACACTGGAGGAGTTGAAACTAGCTCCCTTTCTCAACCTCGGTGAACCAATTATCAGCACTGAATTGCATGTTTAATTTCTGTGGCACATTAGTGTCTAGCTAAGGATGAACAATGCATAGTGGCAGGTACCTGAAAGAGCTGCTGTATGGGATATTTGCATGTGGCGTACTGAGCCCTGTAAGACAGGAAGCCGTGGTCGTCATGGGGCCTGTTTCGTGTCTGACCCAGTGATGCACGTCAAGATCTGAAGCAAGATGATCTCTGGAAATTAAAAGGTGCCGAGTAATTCAAAACTGTGACATATTGATTTCTTTGTTCAGACACTGTATCATTTGTAAAGCTGCAACACAGCTCTGTAACTCAATGTTTTGCTCTTTAACGACTGGTCAGTAGCCCAGTTATAAATAATGTTTTACCATTTACTGACATTTTAAATTTATTGAGCATATATTTTACTTAGACTTAAAAAGAGAGAGCAGGACATTTTTAATAAACACAAAAGTATTTCAGACTAAACAAATGCAAGAACACATGACTACAGGAGTACACTCCTAATGCATGATGTGGAGGTGATGCCAGATGTTCTGCAGGAAATTGGGGACGGAAGAGCGAGCCAGGGAGCTGTAAGTGGAGCACAGGGACTTGCACTAGTAGGGCTCTGTTGTCAATCCATGCCCTGCACACCAGCTGTCTGAGGTCCTGAGCCTGATGTTAAATGAGTGGCAGTACTCTGAGCTGCCCACTCATTCCCCCCACAGAAGGCATCATCCTAATGACATCCCTCAGCAGCTGTTGGTGGGGAGAGCAGGGAAGGGAGCTGTGTTTGCCCCAGGCTCTCGGTGAAGAAGCGCTGAATGAGCTGTGGGATGGGCAGATGAGGATCAGATCGCTCTTGTTTTTTTCTGGTTATGGCGAACAGGCATTACGTTCTTCAGACTAGAGCATGTGCACTCCTGGGTCAAGGTAATGTAACAAAAAAGTGACAGAACTCCCCCTTTGACTGTACTGATCTGTTCTGTAATCATAAAGTTAAGATTGTATAATATTTGGAAGTTTGTGTTAGATTCCTGATTCCATATTTAGTCACATTTAAGTATAGAAAACATTATTGGAAATTAAGTTATTAAATATAAACTTAGCTTCCCATTCACATTTTATTTTTAAATAGCCTATAGATACTGTGTTTTCCTAGGCAGGATGTCAAAGGAATAAATGATGTACAAACATGCTGGCTTTGCCAGCTATAGGTACAAAACTTTGCAAGGGCTTCTGATTTTAAAAGATGAAATTATACATTTTTCATGCAAAGCATCAACCTCATTAGATCTACTTATTTAAAAGATCTTCGAAAAACAGAGACACAGAAGTCTACTTTTATGGGACACAGCTGGGACACCATGACTGGATTTTATAGGATCAGATACAGTCATATGAAATATATACATCCACATTGGAACCATTCACCTTGGCTCCATTTATACTTAAAGGAAAGATAATCACTTCTGAGGAGAAATTTATCTCATCCAAAAGTGAATATATTTAAGCTCAGATCTCTTACCACGCCTATATAAAGATACCAGAGAGACTAGTTCAGCTACAGGTGAGTTAAAGCCCTCCTCCCTGACAATGAGAGATATTTAGGGGAATTAAAAGCATTCCTGTCCTCATCTGAAAACATAGATTGTTTCCTTTAATTCAAATGTATTGTTATGAGATGGTGGCAAACTTTGAAATTAATATTTCTTACATAGCCTGGTACACAACTTCTACTGAAGACACTAGCTGGAATCAAGTCACATTTTAACAGAAAATAGGCTTGATAACTCTAGGTTTTAATTGCACTTGTATATTTAATTATGTGGGAAAAATAATCTAGAGACTTGGTACAATGCATGCACTTATGTCCTTATTGATGAGTTATCCTATCAGTGGACACCCTGCTACATTCACACTGCCTACTTCAATAACCCCTGAAATTAGAGCCAAAATTTGCCTTTTCATGTAGAAAATGGCTGCCACGCTCTCTCTCATGTCACCCTCTACCTTACAGCAGGGTGGGATTTTCCAAGCACCACTGTAATCAAAGGGAGTTTTGCTGTTAAATTCCCCAGAAAGCAGAATTAGTTGGTAGGATCTACTCAGGAAAATCCTTTCCCCACCAGGGTAACCCATCCATCATCTGTGAAGGGCTCTGGTACCCTGAATCTGGATGGCACCGGCGTGACGAGCACCACCAGGCGTGTTGTTCACTATGTTTATGTTAAGAAGGTCACACAGTGTGTGCTCAATTTGGAAATTCAATCACTGAAAGCTTATTCTCCAAGTTATTCTTCCTCCATTCAGAGACTTGGAAAGAATATTGGGTTAAATTTTTATTTCCATTCATGAGAAAAAAAAAAAAAAAAAATGAAAGGCTAGGTGCTGTAATGTTCCAGAAAGCTGAGAGAGGAGCAAATGGGTGAACTTGTATTCTGTCAGGCTGAGCATGCTCCTTCAAGAAAACGAGCTGCCAGAGATTTTATTGTATTGAGCCATAAATGTGCAAGGTGATTATAGCAGATATAGCCCCCAAACAGAGCTCACAGGCCCGGGCACAAAGAGCACTGAGATCTGCAAAACGTTGTGAGTATAGATGCAGTCCAGCCACACAGGAGGGTTTCCCGGGCAGCATTACAGCTGGAATATCTTACTGAACAAAGAGGAGCTAAACTTAAAAAAAGGGTTGGCAACAGTATAAAAAAACCCTTAAGCTGCGAAAAAAAAAAAAAATTAAAGACTCGTTCTGTGATTCCTGGAAAATGACAATCAAATTAAAGCAGGGCAAGAAAGCTGTTTCTAAACCCCTCCTGTGAAACTTTTTCAAGAACTTTTCTCTGTTGCATTTGAGTCATTGTATTGAGTTAAAGAAGCGGAAGTATTAAAAGAATTTCCATCATGCAAAACATTCAAAGGTATTTTAATTTTGTAAATTTCTCTTTAAGAAGTAACTGTTACGGGGAAAGGGAACTACTAATTAATGTAGATGGTGCTGTCTCAGGAAACAGTGAGCTTCACTGCACAAAGAGCTTGCTTCACGATACTCCAGATACTGCATTTTCTTGAAAAAATATTTATTGAGGAGCCCTATTAGCTTGAAATAGTAGTTTTCATAGTATTCCTTCAATGCACATGCTTAATTTGAATGAAACAGTCATTCTTTGAGTAGCTGTCCAATACTTTAGTCTATGCTTTATGTAAATAAATTTTATATTTATACATGATCTGGGAACAGTAATTTGCCCATGATATAGCAATGGATTATATTGCCATGGAATTAAAAAGCAAACAGCTTGGTCACGAGTTAACTTCACTGCAAACCCTAAATTAAATTAGATTAGGGGTGACTGCCTTTCCCTGGCCAGGATTAAAATGTTAGCTGCTTTGGAGATCAGGAGAATATTCCCAGGATAAAATCTCAAGAAACTGAAGGATGTCTGTGATTCAATTATGTATCTTGTGATATTTAGTGTTTTTCCCACTGCTCAGTCACCAGAGTCATGAGATTCTGAGAAGCGAGAAGCTGAGCTTTTTCTTTAAAAACTAAATTATCAGTCCTTAAAATTGCCAAGAAAAAAAAAGAAAAAGAAAAAAAAAAAAAAAAAAAGGAAGCTCCTCAGTGTTAAAGAAATGAGAGAGAAAAAAGAAAAAAAAAAATAAGATATTTTGGAATAATGGGTATATTACTATGCACGTTTTGAAAAGCCGTGTTGGATAATCTCAGCCATTTCTTCTTAGCAGTAGTAAGCAACTAATACTGACAAGGAACTGTGTAATTCATGGCGATAATTTTTAAACCATTTTGCACCGCTTGGTTCTTAGAGGAAAGCCCCAAAGAAATCAGGATCAGACCGAAGAGCCCCGGTCCCTGCCCGAGCAGAGCCCTGCGCTGCCTCCATCCCCGCAAACGGCGAGTGGCACACGTGCCGGGTAGGAGTGATCTGGCACAGCCGGAACTGGTGCCTCCTGGCAATGACTAATATTTACAGTACTAACAACTTGATAGCAACTACCCTCAATCAACAAGCAGTAGTGATGTTTTTCTACAGATTTCACAGCCGTGCTCGTATTCTGGGACCAGATGTTTACGCCAGGCTGTCCCAAAGGGGAGAGGAGATGTGGGGAGGGGGTTCCCCGGGGCTGACGGGCATACATACACACACACACATACACTTCGTCCCAACGAGTACCAGGTGGCACCAGGTCTTCACCTCCGGAATGAAACCTAAGTAATGACTATGAGACATACAAGATCATGACAATCACTGCGAGGGCCTCGGGCGGGTAACCTTAATACCTCTCCAACCATGTCCGAGAGGAGAAGCATAAGGACAAAAGGATACAGCCAGTAGGCTTTCCCTTAGTGCACCCCCTCAGCATTGTGAAGTCTCTGAGTTACTGGTGATCTCTGGACTGTCTTGTTAATAAACCTAAGGCATTGCTCTTCCAGGAATTTGTCTAAACTCCTCTCAAACTCATTTGCTGCATGGAATTGCATTCTACGCTTTCGTTGGGCATTGTGTGAAAAATCCCGAAAACCCCTGTAATTTCACTTACATTAAAGATCTGATAATTTCACCACATGATCCTTATAGTGTGCAAATAGTGACTAACATTTTCTCATTTATCATCCTCATACCAGTCACTGATTTAAATATCCTTGTCTTAACGCTTCTCAGCTGATGAGCTCTTTTTTTTTTTTTTTTTTTTTTTTTTTTAACCTCTGGAAGCAATTCTTAAAAAGTTTGAAAAAAATTTAGAAACACATCTTATGAAAAATCCAATTTTTCCAATACCTGTCTTAGGACAATTTTGCATTGTCTTTGATAATTAATTTGCCAATACTACATGCCACATTTCTAAGAAGCTCTTTTCTGCACAAATTCAAAATACAATAACAAGGGGCTGACTGTCTTTCACCTGTGGCTGAATAAAAGCTTTGAAAAATAGCCAAAATAGGAACAACAAAATTAATGTTTTATAAAGGAAAAACATTATACGAGATTGTATCTTTATCAGCAGTAGGAAAAAAAGCTAAGAAATATTACCTCAAGGTTTTGTAGAAGAGTCTAATTTGAAGGAACTATTTATAGATGCTGCATATTATGTTAATTTGGCTTCTCCTGACATACAAAGGCTTCCTTTGAGATCTTTTATAGTAAAAGAAGGAAGAAAGAGAGGGGCTCTCACAAATAGAGTTATGATAAAAGCTGCTGTCATTATAACAGATCATCGGAAAGTGAGAAGGAAATGGTGAGACACATTCATCACTTTGAGAAA
Source organism: Tyto alba (assembly GCF_018691265.1). Lineage (NCBI taxonomy): Eukaryota > Metazoa > Chordata > Aves > Strigiformes > Tytonidae > Tyto > Tyto alba. Next base: position 19,391,990 of record NW_024881313.1, read on the forward strand.
TGCTTGCAAACAGCTCCTGGTTAGGTAGGACTAGCCCCTTTATGAAAAGGGATATGTTATCAGAAGAATGCAATTTTTCCTCTTTGTGGGCTGTTTACAAACTCATCCTGATTTCTGCCAGTGTATTTGTTATTTGCGAAAATTCATTCAAATACCTCACTCAAAACAGTAAGAAATAATTAATTTATATTTGAGAATAAATTTAATTTCCTTGAAACGTTGGTTTGGGGTTTTTTGTATAAATGGGATTTGAAGTTTTCAGCTTGTAGACTCTATGCAAACAGGTCATTTTAAGCAGGTTATATTGAGGTCATTGATCATGATGTTTTTTCTACTGCATGGCTGTATGCATAAAAAACAAGCTTTATGATTTGAGAAAACAGACCAGAACCGATGAACTATTAACAATGAATATAAATAATAGATAGCAAACATAAAAGATCTGTGCACTGTTGAATTTCGGGTTATGTTTTATTTTTGATGGTTTAAAGGGGATAGTGGCACCCTGGCCACCTTCACTGATGGTTTTACTCATAAAACTACAATTTTTTTCAGGAGGAGAAAAAGAAAATCTTTACAAATGAATGTCTGCAAACAGCAAACACAATATGAATAGAGAATAAATGTCATGTCAGAAGTTATTTGTTCATGGACACTGCTTTCTGACCAAGTTCTTTTCACTCCCACTGCAGATGGCCATCGGAGTTAACTCTTTGCACAGTGAAACAGTCCCCTCACAATGTAGAGATACGCTAGAAATGTGGTGTTGGAGTAGCCTTATTTAAAAATATAAACATAACGCTATAAATAATTCACTTGGAGCTTATTATGACTTCTTATTCCTATCAAGATATTTTCCCATTAGTCCCTAGTAGCAGCGTTAACCAGACACTCAAAATACCAGTCACTTTGGAAGTGTTCAGAGAGAAGCTCCTATCCCAGATGTATGGCACACCAGCAGTAGCTGCTGTACAGCTGCTTGTGCTGCTGTTTGCAGGGAAGGAGAGTTGGGCAGGAGGTGGCAGGCTGGCTGCTTGCCTGCACGTGAGGTCCATCCCCCAGTTGCTGGGGGTGGCCTGGGAGCACCACAGAGGGTTTGCCTGGTGTGAGCAGGCATTCAGCACTGCCCCAGGGAGTGCACAAACCGCAGGGATACTGGCAAGGTTTTAAAAATTAATTGTCTGCACTCCAAAATTATCACACATATAATGTCTATTACCCACATCACATGGACCCGGAAGTTAAGAGCTGGGGCTCAGAAGGGCTGATGCCTGTGCAGGTGCTGCTGGTCGCAGTGGCTCTGCCAGCTTGAGTGACGATTTTTCTGTGCTATGCACTATCTGATGTTGATTTAATGTCATCCCAGATGTTACCTGAATGAATTCACACCATCAGATCACATCTTGGGCCGGGAAATCTCCTGTATTTAGACCACATGTAAGGATGTATGTAAAGCAGTCTCACCATCCCTTTTAATTTTTTCTCCTTGCACTAGTCTGCAGTCAGGCTGGAGGCATATAAAATTAGAGGCCTTGTCATTTTTCAGATCATGGATAGAAAGTAATCAGTAGCTGCCAATTCAACAATATGCCTTGAAACATCACCATCACACTCATCTCCTTTGAGCTGACAACTGATACCAAGACTACAGAGTCAAAATGAATCCTTCTGGACATATGGTTAAGAAAGCATAATTTCCTGTCTTATCACCTCACTCCTCAAGGGCAGAGGCAGAGAGCATCCTGCTCTCCTGCATCCAGTTACTTACATAACTCCCAGGAACAGAAATACTCTTCTACTTCATAATCATCATAAAGTGCCCAACCAGTGTCACCTGCACTTGGACAAGAAGAGAAGACAGAAAAAGAGCCCTGGCTCCTGTCATGAAACATCCTTGTATACACAGACACTGCACCTTAGCTTTGCCCCATGCATTCAGGTTTGTAAGTAACTCTGCCAGATTCTTCCTGTGACAGTCCCTCCCTCCTACACCAATATCAGAGGACAGGTGTATTTCCTGTTAGGTTAAGTTTAGGAGAGTTTCCACCCATCAATCTCCATCACGTTCCTTGGAAGCCACTGCTTAATTCCTAATAAAACATTTTTATGTCTATGAATGACTGCAGCTTTCGTGTTATATGCAATGAATTTTCCTCATTAAGACTTTAATTTAACTCACATTACAGATTTGCTTTATCTATTTCATAATAGACTACTGTCTAAAGAATATCCCAGTATAATTTGAAATTAACATTAAAAGGCTGCAGGCTTTAATCATGAGAGCCCAAAGAAGTGGCTCAGATGTCAACTTCAGTTAGTATTTTGGAACTGGAGATCAGAAGTCTTAGTACATGCCCTCCCATTAAAACAATTTACCCAAGCCTGGATTACTTGCTGAGAAGTAATCCAGATTTAAAAAGGGACACTTCTTCCTGTAAAAGGACCTGCCTTTACTTTTTATTTTAGCCTTTACTTTTATTCTAGCATTGTTCAGGTGGTGTTATTTAACCAAGCTTAATTCTGCTAGGATAACGAATTCATTGATACTCTTCTATGCAACTATCTTTACCACGCTTTGTCACTGAGCCACTCTGAATTTTCAGTTGATGCAACCAGATAGAATTGAACTGGAAAAAGCTGACATTTCCAAAAGTGTCCAAGTAGGAAATGATTCAGCAGTTCCAAGGAACGAAGCCAACTGTGAAAGACCATTTGCAACATGATATATCTGGAACCCTAACCCACCCTTTTGTTTTATGAGCTTCTAATCTTTCTATTTTAATCTGTGGTGCTTTCCTTTTCCAAAGGAAGCTTTTGATCACATGCTCATTTCCTTCGCATCTGCTGAGAAGAATTCACATTGCAACTTCTTAGAGAACTCATCACAAGGGCAGCCAGTGGTCCCTGTCCTCTGCAAACCCCACTGGATCCCAGTTAGCCCAGGACAAGCTAGCAATGTATAGTGAGGCGTACATCTAAAGAAGCTAGTTAGTGACTGAGCTGTTGTCATTTTGATGATTAGACTTTGACCTTGGATTCAAAATATTAATTTGCATTTGTTGCAGAAGTGGTCATTGAGGTATGTAAGTCTTGCAGGCTCATTTTATAACAGCCTATTTTGCAGCATATTGAGGTATTGTATGCCCTGGGAGAACAATCAAAAGCTTGTTTTAGCTAATAAGGAAACTGCTGAGGCACATGAATAACTGTACTGTTTTCCAATACATTTCACACCGATTAATTTTCCAGGTTTATGGAACAAGCTGCGGTTATCTTTGAGTCAGGTTCAGTGAACCAGTGCTTGACTTTAAATAGAAAACTACTCATGTTGCTGGGCAGATGTGCGCAAGCACTTGAAAGACCAGGGCCCCCATCAACACTGAATGCACTGAATGACACTATCCTATTCAGTCTCCCTCTTGTCCCCCTTGCTTGCTTCTGGCTACAGAAATACTGATGTCCTGGGTTTGAGCGAGTGGTGGGGTTTTTGGGTAGCAGGGGAAGGGGCTAGGGTGGTGGGCCCCTGTGAGAAGCTTCTTGAATTTCCCCTGGCTCCAAGCCAGACCCACCTCTGCACCAAGGCCGAGCCAATCAGCTGCACCTCTGTGATAACATATTTAAGAAGGGACCTGGTGAGGAGGAGTTGGACTTGTGAGGAGCAGTTCTGACATCTATGTGAGCACCAAGGCCAGTGGAAGAACGGATGAAGAAAGAAGGAGGGAGGCGTGCCAGAGCAGAGCCCCCCCTGTATCCTGTGGTGAGATGGCAGGGCAGCCCCTCCTGCCACCCGTGAAAGTCTATGGTGGAGCAGACACAGATTTATGGCCTCTGAGGGGCCCCATATGAGCAGTTAAGGCAGTTGCACCCAAAAGCAGCCAGGATCCTGTGGGAAGAATCAGCCCCTGCTGTTGTAGTTTGGCGCTGGGAGGACTGTGGCATGTGGGGGTTGTGCCACGCTGGAGCAGCTCGGGAAGAGCTGCAGCCCGTGGGAGGGACTCAAGTCAGAGAAAAGTTGTGGAGGACTGTCTCCTGTGAGAGGGGGACCACACTGGAGTAGGGGGAAGTAGTTTCAGAAGTTCCCCCATCCCGAAGATGGGAGAAGTGGCAGCACTGACTGCACCGCCCATTCCCTGGGGAAAGGAGGTAGAGATTTCAGGAGCAGAGCTGAGCCTGGGAAGAAGGGAGGGATGGGGGAAGATGTTCTCAAGATGTGGTAATGCTTCTTACTGCCCTACTCTGTCTGTTAAGTGGTGTTGTTGTTGTTAGTGTCTGTAATAAATTTATGTTCTTTTTTATTTCCCCTAATGAGTCTGCCTGTTGCCTGTAACCATAATGGGTGATTTATCCCTTCCTGTCCTTATCTCGAATCCCAAGCATCTGCTTATTTTCTCCTTCTCAGCGCTGGAGGTGGAAGGGGGATGTGAGCAGCTGTGTGGTGCTCAGTTGCCCTCTGAGCTCAAACCACGACAACTGACTTTCCTTGTAACTAAATGGTATTTTCATTTTATACAAAATTTTAATTTAAGAACTTATATATCTGCCCTACAGAATTTCATAGAAGAGAAAATTAAAATCAATTTTACTTTTCTAATTCCTTTTCTATACTGTTTACAGGTTTCTCTGAATCAGGTACTTTGTGGTATAAAAGCTGAAGATGTGTTTGGCAGGCTGGCTGAAGGAACAGCTGAGCTGTTTGCTCCTTAGATAGTTTTGTGTTGCGACTCTGTCCATGAAGGGTGTTCCATAAGCTACCAGTATTAATATTAAATATTTAGTCTTCTCTCTAACATCTGCATATCTTGGCTTCCCTATTATCATTAAATAATCCCAATCTTCAATCTGTCATCTAAAAATTGCTAGTGGCTTTTCCTTCTTTAAATTGCCACTGAACTGTCAAAAAGCATATATCATTCTCCTTTTGTAGCATGCTGGTAATTTAGAGTGGCATTGAGATAATAATTAATGGCCCATGACTGAAGTATAGAGCTCAGACCTTTTATTTCAATCATATATAAGCACTTCTGCTTTTGAACTGTACTTTACACTTAAATATTCGAGTCTTCCTCTTTGATTCACAGCTTTCCTTGCCAGCAGCTGTGGCATCAGTCCTGGCTGTTCACACAAAGAGGTAGGAAGAGTGACATTTATGCTTACTAAGAGTCATGTTTCTTTTTGACACAATGGAGCAATCTGTAGGCTCTTTTAAAGCCTGTTCTTCTTGCCCCCTGAACTCCCTTTTTGTAACTATAGCATTAGGTACACTCAGCCATTACATGATCAGACTGACAAATTCAGGAAGGACATTCACACTCACATTCTACCTTATTACTGATTTGATCTAAAATGCCATCTTTATTTTTTCAGGAACTTTGCAGTGCTACAGCAACAATTTCTATAAAGTTATCATATCACATCTTACTAGTTAGCAGCTGGGTGAGAAAAACCACAAATAAATTCAGCAATGGCTACAGAAGGCAATTCTGAAAATTGAGCTGGGAATATTTTTCCACCCAGCTCCTGTGTACAATTAGGATATACATTAGTGAGGAGTGTAAATGAGAATTAAAGCAAAGGTTCTCTTGGACAACACAGATAAGTAAATACCCAAAATGTGTTATTAGAAAATAATGGAGACTATAATGTATAATATAAATAATAGACTCAACATCATCACTGACTCCCATCAAGCAACACCTCTTCCCTTTGTCTGATTATTTCTAGTGTTGCTATGCTTGCTTAGATGCATGTTAGTTGTGCTAGGTACCACATTTCTGAGAAAGTGATTCATGCTTCTAAGCCACACAGTCAAGTCCTGCTTATGAATTAATCCAGTAGGAACAGTACAAACATAAAGCTCACGTCACTTACCTTTTCGTACTCAACTGCCCGTATCTCCGCAGTACCCAGGAGAGCACTGGTGCACTAGAGGATGGAGCTGTTGGCACGTTGCTGTTAGGAGGGATGAGGAGAGGCGCCCGTGACACAGCTGCAGGACCCTCACCCAAGGACTTGCACAGTCCCTTCCATTGCTCTTCCCCACGGCGTGGCATATGAGCACCATAACTCTCTGCCTAATACTTACAAACAGCAGCCAGGTCAGCTAGCCACACACAGAGATCCTTTCCAAAGCAGTAGCGAAGGGCATGGAGCCCTCACCCTGAGACCTCTGCCTGTGAGGGTAGAAAGGCTCCGGCATCATATTGTCAGCACAGCCAGCAGTCAGGACAGGATTCCACACAGAGGTTTAAATGTTCTTAGCATGAAAGGTGCCATATAACTGTCTGTCATCGTGTTCACTGTTGGCAGAGGGTTAGGTGACTCATTTTATCACCAAGGCTCTTCCTAGAAAAAGAAAATGTAAGGGCCTTAGAAAGGGAGAAGGGCTCCAAGCACAAGAAATCTTCTAGTCTTTATAAGGGTACTGTAGGTATCTCAATTAAGTACCAATGAAATCCTGAGTGATTAATGATCAGAGGAAATAGCAACAGGTTTATATTACTGGCTGTGCAGTACCAGCCCAGGACCTGGTAGGGGGATCAGAGATCTGTGGTGCCAGAGACCAGAGGCTCGGGCACAGGCGATCAACCTCTTCCAGAGCTGTGGGTCTGTGGTATTTTACAAATGGTTAAAAGCTGCCTGAGGAAGTCTTCAACATCCTAAATAGAGAACTCTGGAACAAATAGTGCTTTATTTCCTTGAGTACTAATTCACCTGTTACCAAACCTTTTCCTGCCCATAGAAATGATTTCCACTCAGGTGTATTATTATATATTGTTAGAGAAGTTGAGAAAGGGTGCATCTGTGCTAGCATTTTACACTCAGAGAACATGTTTTTAAAGTCAGTCACTCTATCAACCCTATTTCTGTTTGCTTTGTGGAGTGGTCTCAGGGTGCACACAGTGAATTGCTTTCATATTAAATTAAACCAGAAGACATGCTTCTGGACTGTACCTAATATGCTCTAACCACTAATGGCATTAGTAATCTCCTCCATCCCCCTCCACCCCCCACCCTGAATAGTGTGGACATTGGATACTCAGTGCCAACTGTTTCACTCCACAGATCTACTCCTATTGCAGGGCACTACTTGCCGGTGTAGGTATCCATTCAGACACTCCAGCCAGACTCATGATGATTTATGCCTCTGCTGATCTGGTCAGCAGTATGGGGTCTCTGCTCCTTCCGATTCAGCTGGAGCATGTGAGCTGACACACCTTCAGCCTTGCAGATTGTGAACTTCAAAATCTGCAGACTAGACTCACTGATTGTATGTCAGGGTGTCCATGCATTCCTCCTCATATACCCAACCCCAACTCCAGCTCCTTCCTTCATGATTCCCCATTAATCTTTCCTTATTACTTCTTTACATTGGTGGATGCTCTCAGCCCTATTCCCGGCTGAGATATAATTTAAAATCATACAATGTAGCAAAGCACAGAGAAGTTAAAATCTATTGAGTTAGCAGGCTTGAGAGAGAGTATTATCACACCAGAAATCATTCTGGATATTGCTCAACAGTTATTTCACCTATGTCAGTTACTCTGCATACTGCAGATGTGTTACTATCTTCTCTGCATTTTCATTTTCCCCAGAATGATTCAGAAGTAGATGGCTTCCTGAAATCTGAGGACTGGGCAGAAGCCCATATTCAAAAATTGCTCTAGTTCAGACAGAAAAAAGTCATCAAGGTAATATATGGACATGAAAATTCAGCTATAAGCACCTGTTCATTTCTTCATAGATGAAATTGAGTTGAGTGCATCTTGCTTCTAAAATTGTCCTGACACTATTGGGAATGTTGGCTCAGAGTAAAGGAAATAAGCAAACCCAGCAGCTCTGCCAAACTCAGTGCTACAAATGCTGAACGTATTGGGAGCAGAGGGAAGACTTATTATTCACCTCGTGGTCACTGGCAAGTTTGACTGTCATATTTCATTTTCCAGGACATTGTATTCAGACAGAAGAGGGATGTGTCAGAAAGAGTATTCATGTCTTGACCTGGGTCTGCACAGAGAGGGGCCATCAGTGCTGGGAGGTCTTAATTAAGGGGTTTATATTTTTCATGAATGGGGACAAGGTTTTCTGATGTGTGCAAATTGTGGTCACTACAGTGAGAAGGGAATTTTGCTGTCAGGTCAGATGTCCATGCTGTTGACAATTTCATTGCTGCTCCTGTTCCTCAAAATAGTCTCCAGTTAAGGAGGTGCTAAAAATACAATGATATGAAGACAAAAATAAGTAATTTGATAAACAGGAAATTTTTTCAAAATATGCTCATTGAGTCAGAAAAAAAATCCCTGACCTACAGTACTTTGACTCAAGCTTCTTCTAAGATTGCCAGTGGCACAAAACAAGGCAAGAACACGTCCTTGACTAAGGTAGCTGTTAGGTGCTTTACAAGACACCCAACATATTTTTATTTCCTTTGACAAAACCCATTTTTAAAATCCAACCAACTAAGCAAGTAAGACAATACAGTTGTGAAGCTGTTCATCCAAGGGGAGAGAGGGCTATTTGCCTGAAGCCTATGATCCAGGTCTGTTTGCAAAGTCTGTCAATTCAGATATCACCAAAAGTTGTTGCCAACTTCACAGAATTGTGGTGTCTGGCTCTCACTGAACTCTTGGCTTCATGAAAAAAATTTTTGTTCCTCATACTCAAAAACGAAACATTTTTTTTCATTAGAAAGTTCGCTTCTGAAGTGAGCAGCTAAAGACCCTCCAATGGAAATTGGTTCAGCTTCATCCATGTCAAAGGAAGATATAACCCTTTGCTTCAGTAGTCTGGAGAAGAGGACATGAGAAGATTCCTGATTGAAAAATATGGCTTCAGTAGAAGGCTGGTAAACAAAACCTGTTTGTTCAGGTTTTATTACAGAACAGCACAGTCACATGAAAGATGCAATACCTCTGCTTTGTGCCTTGATCTATCCGTTGAGAAAGCATGTTTGTGTTTTCTTTCAAAGTGCACTCTTGCTTTTGTTGTCCCAATTCACTATTCTTAGAGCCACTCCAGGCCTAGAGCCTTTTCAAGTCACTTTTCTTATTTACTGTCATTTGCTGATCACCTCAGCTCCCTCTCTTTTATTCACTCTCAGGTACCTCCTGCTGCTGCTGCTATTGTTGTCAGCTACTGGAAAAAGAAAAAAAAAAAAGCAAAGCACCCCTCCTCCCAGACACCTTATCCTCCATATTTCACCTATAGAGGCTGCCTTTCACATCATTAAATTGCTTCATCTCCTGCTGCCAGTTATGCCTGCAGAGCTTTTGGTAGATCCCTGTCTCTCCTGCTCAATGTGGTACACCTTTCAAAATAGCTGTGATTCTTAATTGGGACAATAACCATTTGTCTCTTTCATCTTTGTTGACTCAAGACTTTCAATAACAACCCTTCCAATAGTTATTTATTGCTGCTAACAACACACTAGTCACTAGTCGGGTTCATCCTGCAAATGCAGAAAAGCACATTTTGGGAGCAGCTATTAGGGTAGCAGTGCAGTTTTTCTCGAGTTAACGTGAGTTGTGGGGCTTAACTGTCTTGCACAAACATATCCATCCCCCAGTGAAATTTAAGAAGCAACAGTCTCCACAAGCACAGATCCTTTTCACAACCACCTTACAGCTCAATTTTACTGTGTTGTTTTTTTTTTTTTTTTCCCTTCCAACTAGCAATTTCACAAAAAAACTGAATATCACCCTCTGAAAAAAGTTTCATATTTTACAACTACTATATTCTGTCAATAGCTGAAATAATTATTTACACCCTTTCTAGTGCAGAGGGCTATATTACTGTTTTTCAGTGTCCAGAATATTTCTTTAACATGATTCTGACTTACTCGATCAAGTAAGTGTTTTTCCTAGAGTGCAGGTGATTATAGACTGTGAGTGCCATGCACATCAGGACTGAAATGTGTCAGCTTTGAGTGATCCTGTCAGATTTAGCTGGTGTAGGCAGGCTGAAAGTGGGCTACATGGATTCCACTCCCTCCTTCGTGTACTATATCTTCACATTGTCTTTATTTTTACCTTTTGTTGTAATAATGACTCACTGTGCTTAAAAGCTGTAACTGTGAATTCTCCAAAAGCTCCCAAACCAAAGAATACTCCTTGCTGTAAGGAATGAGAGAGTAAACAAAAGTAGATACAAAAATAGAGAGATGGTTTTAGAGAAAGAAAGAAGTAGTGAATAATGTGTTTCATGGAGAGGCAGTTAAAACTGCAAGAAAGGTGATGTTTTCCAGAAATGTATCAGACAAGGGGAAAAAAGCTCAAGTGACCATTATGTTTTCTGGGAAGGCAACAGTAAAGAAAGATGACCCTGAGATGGGTAATTTTAAAAATATTGCTAGGAGACAGGCACTAGATTTTCATCTATTCAGGTTTGCATAGGGAAGTGTTCAAGTCTGAGCCAGTGATCAGGCAGCACAAAAGATACTAAAGGTGTATATCACATCTAGGAGAAAGAAAGTACTCTTGAAAGGTATCAGCTTTAAAAGAGGAATCAGTCAGAGGGGAAAAACTTCTGAGCCATGTATAGCAGTTCTATAACTTGTCTTAACTCAAAATACATCACATACTACTACAATCACTGTCAGAACAGATTCTAATGGGGATCCGATATCAAAATTGAGGGAAAAAAATCTAATCAACAGTCCCGATTTAAGTGTGAAAAAGCATAGATTTTGTAGTTTTAGCAAAACAGAACCAGGTCTGATTGCACGTGTGAGAAGCAACAGAAGATAGTATTACAGTACAGAGGGTAATCAAAACCTAAGTCACTGAAGGACAGAGGAAAATTAGGGAATTCCAGGATTTCTACATGCCAAAGACTGAAAATCATAGTCAGAGTCAACGTGCACCTGCAGCAATCTGAAAGATTATGCAAAATGTGTGTGTTTTAAACATGCAGACTTTGGCCAGAACTGTTACATTTGTAGGGAAAAACATTTTGTAAAAGCTTGCAGAGTAGGATTTAGTGTATCTAGAAAGAAACGACGAGTCATTCACAGTCTATACAGTGAAAAGAATTTTTCAAAAGGGAATGATGTGAGCAGAACATCACCCTGAATACTGGAACCCCTGTTAAGTAAAGGTTTGTATCCACTTGATACAGGCTTTTGAGCTAATCTGAAATCTCAAAGAAAAAATCTTGTACTGTTGAGCTCATGCTGGGCACAGACAGAACGGCTGCTAAGGTGGGTGTTCAAGAGCTCCATGCAGAAGGGCAATAACATCTTGAAAAATAATTTTTATGCAATTGACTACTGCATCTGTTCTAAGGTGGAAAACAGGTCAAATACCCAGGCTCATTAAAAAGTAAAAGAAAAGAGTCCATGAAGACAGAAATCTAAAGCACAGATAAAAGAATGATGGACACAGTAAAGGTCTAGAAATGACAAACAAAAAGTTTAATTCTGAGCGAGCAGACAAAGGACAGAAATAACAAAAAATACCATTACCATTAAAAATGTAAAGAAAAGAGTCTCATGTTTTATGCATAGTGTTCAGTATAGCGTGAAATGAAGTTATTTATGCTAACTATATATACCACATCTGGATTATTATTCCCACTACTTAGAAATAGCACTGTGACAATGCAAGACACGTAATCTCGTACTTATCTATTGGCCTCCCCATGTCATCTATGCTAATGATAAATAATACACTACCATATGATTATGATAATTTCAGATGCTTTTCAAAACAGTATAAGCTGCAGTCTAAAGTCTTCCTGAAAACAGTACTGAACTTGCCAAAAGGACACTTGAAAAGACTGGTGAGTAAAGCCCTACCAAATTGCAGAGCAGTACTTATGGGACTGGGACTGTGGCTTCTTGTTTAACAGACAGACACTACCTCCTTACCTAACAACTGGTCTTAAAAGCAGGACACTAAAAATCCTTAAAATACAATGAGAAAACAACAGATCAAACAGAAAATTTACATCACAAAAGCCTTTGTAGTCATGGGAAGATGAATTTAAATATAGGTGTAACAGTGAGTAACTTCTTGTGAAGCCATTTCTTACCCCAGCATGGTGATTTCTGAATAACAAAAGACACAGAAAAGGAAATTGGATCAGTTCCTTGCAGAGATAAAGAAGGAAGAAAATGGAAAGGCCAAGAAGTCAGTTGATAGGACAGGCCAGAGAGTAAGGACTGTGCAGAGAAGCACAGGGAACAAAGGCAGCATGTCAGGGACTGATGTCCATGAGATGTTCTGAATGCCCACCCAAGATTAACTCAAAGACATAAGAAGTTTAAGTTACTAGCCACAATATTGACAGGCACATGCTGATTTTAAGCAGTTGTTCCAGCTGGTTACAAGCAGCCTGACAAGTGGTGGGACACAGTTCTCCCTTTCTTATAGACGTTTTAGCCTGGATGCTGATCTCCTTACACACTGAATTCATGTTGTGCATCTCACAGAATTTCCATTGTTGACCTTTCCATAGTTCCTGTGATAAATTGCTTGGAGGAACAACCTTTCTATACCTTTTTCTCTTGTTAAGATGTTGAAGTATACTCATTAAATATAGCATTTGGACAATACCCAGGCAGCAGAGATGACCTCTTTTCTGTTAACTAAAGAGAAGTGCAGACATAGTGCAATTTTCTTTAGCTTGTAACTGTTTCAGGGGGATGCCAAGAGGGTTTCACAGTAGGAAATTAGGGATTGCAGAAAAGGATGCTGCAGGTAAAGGCAAGTCAATTGTTTGCTCTAGTTTCTGAACAGTATGTCCATCTTGCTTTCTCAAATTCTCCTGGTCCTTCTTCAACTTCTAGAATTTAGTGGTATTTATAACGTTATGAGTGATTATGATGTGCAGAACAGTCAGTTTAGCCTGGATTTTTACCCACCCAACCCTTCAATGTGGACTCAGCCATTACCTATTGTTTTCTGCCTCAGCAACCCCAGTTTCTGCTCTTACAGTTGTCCTGGTTGGGGCTGGACTAGAGTTCCCGTTGGTCTGGCAGCGGGAGGAGCTGCAGCACCCTGAGACCCCAGGGGCTCCCCAGGTCCCAGTGCCCTCACCTGTGCGCGGGGGCGGGGGGAGCACAGCTGGAGGGCTGGGCCCCGATTGGCCGATAGTCCACGTCATGTGACACTGTGCTCACTATATAAAGGCAGGAGTGGGCCAGGAGGGGCTCTCACTTCCAGGAGTGTTGCTGCAATGCCTTGGTGTTTGGGGTTGCCAGGTGGGTGTCAGTCGGCTGGTGGTGAGCAGCTGTATGGTACGTTACCCGTTGATACTGCTGTCAGTGTATTGTTCTATTACTGTTATTAAGCTGTTGTTACCTCAACCCGTGAGTCTCCCTTTGCCCCTCCGATTCCCTCCCCATTCCCAAGTGGGGGGAGGGTGGGTGAGCGGCTGCGTGGCATTTAGCTGCTGAGTAGGCTCAAATGACAACAGTCTTGAAATCCTTGCTTTCTTTCACGTCCTGTAGGTAGCAGATAGAGAGAGGCAGCAGGGTACAGTGGCTTGTCCAGGGCCTGTTGGTGCTGGTAGGGCAGCCAGAGCGTGCAGACCTGTTCAGCTAGCGCCGGGTCCAACAGAGCAGGGACCTGCCCAGCTGATGCTGCCACCTTTCCTTTATGGTGACACTCACTTGGCTCTTCCTTTGCTATTCAAGTACCAATTTTCTAAAATCTAGAAATACAATGTCTTTTAGATATTACTGCCTCTTTTTAAGGTGACTGAAACTCACAACTGGGTTGAAAAGCCATTGGAGAGAGGGCAGGAACAAGCATGAACTGAAAGTACAGTCACATATGTATCACTCCTTAGGAAGCCTCCAAGAGATGCAGGACTTTTAACTTTCTCGTAGACAAAACCTTCAAAAATAGGGGGCTCATTTCCCCCATTAGAGATCATCTTCAATGTTTTCCTCCAGTTGCTCCAAGTGGGGCTTATAAATCCTGGAGACTGATCTCTTCTGGAGAGTTTTTAAAGTTAAAAATGTTACATGATACAACCAGTGTTCTCCTGATGGGGCAGCCTGTGAACCATGTGGATGCAGGAGGCCTTCATCAGTGTACCTGTAGGAATACTGCTTGCAGAGCCAGGTGCAGTATGCTATCTTTACAGCCAAAGAGGCTGAAGTGGAATTCACCTCAACTCAAATTAGACGTCTACAAGAGGTTAAATGAACTGAGTCCTTCAGGTGTCCATTTTTCTCTCCTGCAAATCTGTCCGCAAACATCTGCGGCATAAAAATCTAAAGTTAGGTGAAAGGAATCTCATCTTAATGTCCAGCTCCAACTTCCCTTTCATTTTACTTCCAAGTTGCAATATTCTCAAACACAAAAATACAGGTAAACATAACACAACATGGCAAGACATTTATAAAGCACAATCTTGCCATAAAATGCATGGGTGCCAAATAAATCTGTCCTCTTGGTGACAAAGTTGTCAGCATTATCTTGAGAGGATGCTATCATTCTGCTTGCAAATGCTGAAGTTCCAGTGGAGTAAGAGAACTGCACTTCATTAAAATCCATTTCTCAGTACAACCAATGCCAACATCACAAGCTGTTTCTGCAATTAAGAAAATGTAAAATGATCCCCTGCAGAGAAGAGTACAGTAGTAATGAAGGGAACAGAGTCGAAGTCCAACACTAAGCCAGCAAATAATTTTCTTTTTACAGCTTCCCAGAAAGGACTTGGCAGTAGACACAAGCAGATAACAGAGCACAGTAAACTGGTGAAGGCTTTATCATGAACCTACTTCTTTGTCACGCTGAAATGCATTTCATTGAACTGTACCCCACAAAAATAGATTTTTATATTTATACATGGATGTATGTACATATATAAATACGACTATATACAAATGCATGTATTCCCTTCAAAAATGAGCACTTTGTAACTAGCTCTAAGCTTGCAGTGATCACTGCTGTCAAGAGTGACTGATTCTGCCTCTTTGCCTCGTAGAAGGAGCATTACCAGCTAGTCACTGACACCACTTACCCTGGCAAACTACAGAGTTCAGTTCCACAATGTGTTTTTCTTCTAGATTCTCATTATCACACATTCTGATCTGCCTGAGGCAGCTATTAAACCCCTTGTCAAGTCACAGCTTACATCTTGACTGTGAATCATATCTTCTTTTAGCCCAAATTACCTCTGCATTTCAATATTCTGAAATAGATACTGTGCAATTAAAGCATTTTAAATGCATTAATTGACACTTACAGCAATAACTCATTCTGTTGTTTTTTGTTAGAAAAGCTATTTGTCTGCAGATACTGTATTATTATCATAGGTTTTAGTGCCCCCTTTAGTTTTATGTCCAATAAACAGCATCAATCCTTTGTGAAGACAATATAATATTCTCAGTGTCAGAAGGGACTCACATAACAGAGAGGAAAAATTGTCTTTGCCATAGCCTTAAACCAAGTAAGGCCTAGTACAACAAAATGAGAGAGTGGCGGAATTTCTTTCATCTTTCCAAAGAAAGAACTAGAGATGTAGTTTAGAAAACTTAAAGCAATATAGAAAAGAGAAATACACATGACGTGTTTTATAAACATAACGGGATACATATGAAGTGGTGTAAACCAGCATCTTAATTTTCATGGCCCTACACTAGTTCCCACCAAATGGTCCACCTTGTGTCAGAAAAATCTGGGAGACATGGAAACCTCTCAATTTACCTCCCATATGTAAGATCAGCATTTATACTTTGGAACTAGATTGTTTTTATGGTGTACTGTTGTTAAATCCCACATTCCTACTCTCTAAACAGTTCTTGCTGTCATTTCATCCTTTGTTTTCTCAGCCAATTTATTGTCTCTCACAACATTAAGCCTTTTTCTAAGCTTTTGAGAACAAAATATGGTTCTTTCAGCCTGTCACACTTCCCAGAGGTCATAGTGATAAAAAATTAGATGGGTGAACTGTTAGAACAGGGATTTTTTTAACTTCATCTACACTCCCAGACTGAAAGCGATGAACCACTGCAAGAGTCCAGATTCACGGCAGTGGCTGGGCTTCCTTTGAAGACCTGCCTGCTGTATCAGAAGAGGGTTGGAAGCTACCCAAGTCTGAAGCCAAGTCCTCTTGGCTCCTCTCTCCTGCGGAATAGATCACCTCGACAGCAGAGGATCTCAAATTTCTGGATTGTTAGCAAAACTCTGACCACTTCAGGGATTTCCAAAGGCTTCAGGGAAGTGGCTGTGTAAGTGTTTCAGACAGACCCTAGAGGATTTTCTCACTACAGAGGTGAGGTGAATCAGGGCTAACCTCCTGATGCACAGAAGCACTCCTTGGAGGTATGCCGTACAAAGGCAGGCACAGCTGCCCACAGAAGGAGGAGTTAGCTGGTTCCCAGTTCAAGTTCCTTTCACTGTTCTCCAAATTCGAAGTCAAAGGCACCAGGAGAGAAAATAGATGCCATGACATGTCAGAAGATGTTTCCATCCCATTGCTTATATTGGGAAGAAATAGATTAATTCAGGATAAAAGGTTACATGGTGTAAGTGACAGAGTGGGGTAAAATTAATACAGTGGGATCTCACTGAATGCGACTCTATTTTTCTCATGTCTGGGATTAATGAATCCTTCACCCCCTTTTCCTCCAGGAACATTACCCCCTTTTTTTTGCAGAGCAAAAGACCCAGGAAATCTTTCCTCTAGATTTAACGACCATGCATTAAGTGACTGAGGACTGTTCCGAAGGACAGAAGTCCCTTGCTCCCTGTGGCCACTCCCTGCCTCCCTGGCTTGGCAGGCTTCACTCCGTATTGCTCCTTCCACAGCTTCTTTCAGCTGGTACCTCTAAAGCCTGCCCCTGGCAGCCGGCTGTCTCTCCACCTACTGACCCCATTCTACCGGGGCTGTGGGCCTGCACAGCAGCTGTCCCAGCCTGGAAGCCTCTGCTGCTCCCTCACAGCTGGGGGAGGCAATACGGCTCTGCATTCGCCTCCTTCCACCCGGCTCCCTATGCCCACATCCACAGTCTCAGAACTTGGGAGACTGAGCTAGCCAGGAATTTCCTAGGAAAATAGTGCATTTTTGACAGAAAACTGCATTTTCACAGTATCAGAATATTCAGAAAAAGGTTTAATTTAGAACTGGTTCAGAACAGAATCCCTCACTGATTCCAGATCTGTTTTTCTACGATTCTTGTTCTGAAAGGAGTGCTAGTATTTCTAGCATTTATTCAAACTGAAAAACATCACCATTTCCATGGACTACATACTCAAATTCTGAACTATTCTTAGAAAACCTCTTTTAAGGGTCAAGTCTTCAAATGTGTATACGTCAGCATAATGTCACTAAGGCACAACAGCAGAGGATCTGATCCCATGGTCTGTATCTCTAAACCTACTGTGAACTTCAAACCTACCCAGCTGTGACATTTGAAAACCTGACCTCTTAAAGGCTTTTCTAAATTGCCACATCCTTCCCATGCACTATCTCAAGAGGTATTACTTGCAGATGAAACTTTTCAGTAAATAGTGTACCTAAAGAATAACAGCTGTTTAGAGCTCAGTGTACTTACATAGTAATTATTTCTCGGTTTCCCATGGAAGAAGAGTTGCAGTGGGAAACAACACTGGTTAGCCTGAGTAGTGCTCTGAGGGCATTTGCTATCATCATGCTACCTGTGGTTTCTGACAAAGAAATACTGAAATAATAGCTGACTGCAGCTGACTTTAAAAGCATGCCTAATTATCTCATTCAATATGTACCTGCTACAGGTCTTAGAGTTTCTAGTAACTAAGGAAGCAATTTAACCCCTTCCTCCAATTTAAGGTATCCAGGTTTCATTGTAGATCTCACAGCTTTGAATCTGAGCATTCCTTGATCAAAAAACCTCCATGCTTACCATCACCAAAACAAGGGTAATACCCTTTCTCAAGCAGAGGAAATACTAGCTAATATTACTTGGCCTCTGAACATTTTTATGTACAACAGTCACAGCCTCTTAGGGAAATATGAAATACACACTGAAGGAAGATCATCACTGGAGGGAAGCTATGGGCCTGTAATGGGAGTATAGCTGAGTAACAGAGAGGTTAAAGCCCCTTGAAAGGTAGAAATCC
Organism: Tyto alba; assembly: GCF_018691265.1. NCBI lineage: Eukaryota > Metazoa > Chordata > Aves > Strigiformes > Tytonidae > Tyto > Tyto alba. The sequence continues at coordinate 19,410,040 of NW_024881313.1, forward strand.
TAGTATTAGCACAAGGCACCTTGAGGGTTTGAGCATCACCTCTAAAGTGAAGTACATGCAGTCTGAATAGATTTACTTCTGCTGCTCGAAATATTAATGGTCTGAAGATGTAATCAGATCAGTCTAAAGCGCTATTTCTACCAAGAAATTCTTGACATCTCAGAATTAAGCTACATTAAAACACTGAGAGAAGGTGTTAATTCTTTTAACATATAGAAAGCAGCACCCGCAAACTGTGCAACTGCAGGCACATAGTGTGCCCAGAGATGAAAAACAAGAGCAGATATATAAATGGTACCACTCATCAGAGAAGCGTGTCTCATGTGTCTTCTCAATACCAAGGGCTAAATACCAAACTTGTTCCAGTCACAAGCACAGCAGCCATCCAGGAGTGACTGACTCAGAAACAGAGTCTCCTTTTCAGTTCCCTAAACATATATCCTATATACTACCATCAGCAGATGGCTACAGCCATTCACTCTTCACCCAACACAAAATGTTAGCTCTGTTGTTCTCTGCTGGCCTCCTGTCTTCTGCACGCTGTGCTCCCTCATACTTTAAGACCATAGGAAGGTGATGAGTTATCTCCAACTTAGTGCTGTTTAACAGCTCAAGGATTGTAGCAACTGTTCAGAGGAGTTGGAGTGAAACAAGAACTGACAAAACCCTGATGTTATTTACAAGAGATCTTGTGACAGTTTCCTCTCTGTCAGTAGCCTGCATAGATCAGAAGGAAACAAGACAAAAAGGGAATCATGCTTAAATACCGCATGCATTGAGAAAGATATCCTGAAGTATAATGCTCACTTCAGACAGATGGAGAAATCACTGTATCTTTCCCACAAACATGTGCAGCTGAGTTAAAGCTAATGAACAAGGAAGTGGATTACAAACCTGTCATAAACTCAAGGAACTCATGTATATGCCAACTACAAAAGCCCATTGACTTCATATTCAGTAGGTAATGATGTAAGTAGTTTGTAAATAATATACAGGTGGAAACAAAGAAACAACCCCACCCAACTTGTTCACACAAAACTGACATTATTCAGAACACTCATACAAAATATTAGTCTTTAATATTTTATCTTCATCCTGCAATTATTGGGAGAATTAAGTTATTTCTAAAAAATGTAGCCATTGCTCAATTTAGGAATATCAAGATTCACTGTTCTTCCACGGCGGACTACTGCTGGATCTGAGACAACTGAGAAAATCATCCAGGCCATATACTCATTCCCACACAGCAAAAAAAAAAAAAAAAAGTGGGAAATTAACAATCTAAAAAGTAGCTTAATTTTGGTTTCATGGAAAATAAAAAATATGGCAACACTACTTAATATGGTTTTTAAGATAAGACAGTCTGTCCATTTAAAAGGGTTGAGAAACATAGAAACCATGCCCTTTATTTTCTGACCCGAGTTTCACATGACAGTAACACATTTCTACCAGTAACTACTTACGTCTATTGATTTCTTTTTTAAAAAAAGTTCTGTATCAAGTACGAGCACAGTGAAATTTATAACATGATAGACAAAAGGAGACACTGCCTATGGATCAAACAGAGCTGAACAGGTAGACCCAAGACTTGAGCTACTCTTTCCACCCAAGAAAAGTTCGTTTGTGCCTCTACTTTCTTCCTATTAACCCTAAAATTTCAACATAATTTTAAAGATTTAGTACCAGAATATTTAGGATCTGGGCAGTGTTCTCTAGATTTCCAAGTCCTTGTCAACCACCATGTTACTGTAGTAAGCACAGATAACAAAATAAATAAAGAAATACTCATATGATTTAAATTATTATTTCTCCTTAAGAGTATGAAAGGGTTCAAAAATGTTTATACCTAAGAAGATAAATTTTCTATTTAGGAACCTCTAAAGGAATTGTTTCCAGGGTCTTTTTTTCTTGAGGTAGAACCTTTTGTTAAGAGTTTGCTGGATATGGTGTAGAGATTGGAAAGTTAAATCAATTGAGCCCCAGTCAGAGATGATCACTGTAAAAGACGCCTCCTGATAAGAATTCCATATTGCTATTCTCAGCAACATCACTTCACTTTGAATGAAAACAGGAGTAATGGCTTCCAGTTGGTTGCAAGCATTGGTTGCAAGATGCACAATTCTGTCTCTGTTTTGTCACCAGGTGAATCCCAGTCTTAATGGTCTTCCCAGACTTAATTTACACAATAAATTGTAATCTGCTGCCTTCAGTACTCAGATTTGTTTATTTCCTTCATGACTTGAAGGCCTATTCTATTATACAATGCAACTTCATACGTGATAAATTAAGAGGCACAAAAACTTGACTGCGCGCCCGGGATTCTCATCAAGAGCACTGGAGAGTGTTTGGCATGTGAAGCAGGACACCCATCTGAATCTTTTCTTGCTCGTCATTTGCAATTTGTTCTACTGAATCTGGAACAGCCACTTAAGGGCAGGCAAAGTGCCATTTTATGAGCATGGTATGAGCGCAGACTGCCAAGACACTACATATGAAAATTGAAGTTGCTCAGTGACAGCAGCATTCCAAACTAGGAATGTCCAAGCAGCTGGGAGGGCTGATCTACCCTGCCTATTTTTAATGGGATGTGTCATTGGGCCTAGGTTAATTTCAGAAATAAAAGATACTTCTGCAGATATGTAAAGGGAGTTTCTGTGACTCTGCTGAATTCAGATTATATAATGCAATAGTAGTGTAAGGCTGGAGGTTTCCTGGTCTTTTGGTGCGTTCCACAGACAGCGGTGCTGGGCGCAGTTGCACTGTAAAGCTGGGAGGCAGGCAAGCCACCGTAAAACAGCTACTGCACAACAAGCATGTGCTCTCTCCCTGAGAGTGCTAACAGGGAGGCTACAGTTTACTCCTTTGCAGGTAAATCCATATTTACACAGAACAGAATATGTGAATACCAACGTCCCATCATACTCCTGCTCAGATCAGTGGATATTCTTCCACTAGCTTCCATAGAAATCTGACTGGTTTATTGTTGGTAGAGAACCAGGACAAGCAAATCCTGTCCTTTAAATTTAGATCAGTAGACACTTCTGTGACTTTCAGATTAGAAGATCTATATCTCCATTATAATACATCTGACTAACAGGATTTAGCCTTTATAGGTAGTTAAACTCCTTGGGGTTACAACCACTTGATTCCTAATTCAAAAGAAGTAGGTGTGAATGCTCACATATTGCTTTATCGTGTTGTCATGGCAACAAAATCCTCATAGCTGCAATGTCATTGTTAAGTCATGGACAGCCAGAGGATGTTCACTGCCTGCACCCCCCTCAAAGGTTAATACCACCAAAAAGTCCTGTTCCAAAGCACTGAAATAGCCACTATTTTAATACCTATTACAGGACGACTGTAACGCAATTGTCTTCATACATGTTGACAGATGCTATACATTCTCTTTAAAGCCCTGGGTTTTCCCCTTTTGTTTGATAAACAAGCATTACTATTTAAACCTACCTCTTTTTAATGGAAAGTATTTTAAGAAATATAAACAGGAAGGCTGGCTAAGAGCAAATATGTTACAGGGGACCTCAAGATTAATTTGTGAAATAATTCCAGATAAAAAAGTATAGTATCTGTAAACAGATACAAGTCTGGTGTAACATGATGAGAATTTACACAAACTGCCTTCAACATGCTACAAAAAAAAAAAATCAAATAGAACATAGTTTAGAACATGTCTTTTAATTGATAATGAATTTCTACAGTGCTACAGTATTAACAATCTCTAAAACAAATATCTGAATCTATAGCTCAACAAATCTTATAATCTTTGCAAATAAATAAGTTATTAAAAGTATCGTATTATCTTGTTTTCCTGTCTGTGTAAACTGCTAATGATAACGCATTTCAGAAAAAATAACAATAATGAGCAGCTGTGGTGCATTTACATTACCAAGAATCTTTAAGTACAATTCTATACATGATACACTTAGATAAGTATTTCTATACTTACACTTTTAAAAAGCCATCAACTGAAAGGACATAAAATACATTCAAGACTGAACAGAGAAGCAAGAGAGCTGTGAATAAAAACACAACATGTTTCAGTTGACACAGCATGACACACAAAGTATTGTACATTTTAGAACTCGAAAGCCACAACCAGGTGCAGGCCTGAACTTGACAGCAAGTTCCTATGAGAGGGCTAGAGTTACCCAACGTCCAGGTTCCCCACAGTTTGTCTTGGTACAGCCTTAAATTCACTCGTCAGACATGCTCAGTTTCTTGATCTAAGAGTTCACATGACAGCTCATCTCAATTTGGTAATTTATAAGAATGAATCACTTACTGACATCTGTAAAGCCTTCAATCCTACTGAAGGCACTCAAGACCCCTAGAACACATCAGTGGCGTAGAGTTCCAGACACCGAACCAAGAGTACCACCCACTATTAAAGTGTGCTGTCATGAAAGCCAGTTCAAGGAGCTATCCTTGGCAAATATTAACCTGCCAGTTGAACAGCCTTGCAAAGCTTAGTAGGCACTAACAATACTGCAACTCACTTGAGTAAGAGAACACAGAGCTTTGCAGAAACATGAGGTGTTTGCTTCTTAAACAGTCATTGTAACAAACATAGAATAAAACATTTTAATGGGCTACAGTTAATCATCTATAAAAAGTGTATGTTCAGCATGAATTTAAATTGTAAACTGGTAATAAATAATACAGTATCTCCGAGCACATTTTTAAATACACATTATGAAATAAAATTTAATTTTCAGAAAAGCTTTCAACCTTTTTGTTAAAAAACACATTTAATCAATCCTTTATAAACAACTGCAGCCAGTTTGCCTGCCTGAAAATTCTGATTTATGAAGCCCTCCTGCCTAGTGCAGAACACCTACTTGTATTAACCTTCCTTCCTCTTTTTATTAAGGCAGATTAATTAAGAGCTAAATTCACAAAAACTGTCAATGTAGCAACTACCTTAAATTATAAGTTATTGTAATGGTTGTAATTTGTTTTCATTCTAGTTTATTTAGCAATCATATAAATATCCACATACCTACTAAAGTAAGCTAGTGTTAAGACTGTAAGTACCACAGTCAGAGCAGTAGCTAGACCTGTATTTAAAATGCACATATTTATTTCTGGGTAAGAAAAGGTAAGTTTCCTCTGGTCATAGAAAAGGTCTCTGTGCAACTCCCTGTTAACTAGTCATCACAATCTGTCCATTAACATGAACTTGGCTAAATGTTATGTTAAATGGGAATCTGAAACAGCACACTGCACCACTTCGCCAAGGCTGTTAATTTTGAACTGTACCATTGAGAACAGTGTGGCATAGCTATCTTGGCGTACCAGTATTTCAAGAAATATAGGCTTATAGATAGTACTAAAAGAGCTGAGTGGAGCAAAAGAACCCTTTTGTAACACGCCCTTTGTGCACAGGGTCAGAGAAGTGACAGCTGTCCACTACTGTTCACAATGACCTCAGTGACCCTCTTGGCAGCTAAGGTGGAAGGTGCAATTTCTCAGCCTCCTATTCCTTTGCACTGCCCATGCCCTGAGGCCAGAATCTGGCTCTAGACTGCGGAACAAGGTGATTCACCCAATCTGTCCCTGAACAGCCTTTCCCAGTGGGGCAGTGTGTGAGTGTTGGGGGGATCCTCAAGAAACTCAACTGCTTTCAGCTGGAGTTTGTAAAAAGGATGATGTGTTTATGTTACTACCAGTAGTAGGAGACGTCACCTGTTGAAAAAGGAATCTCCTTCCAAATGCCTTTTCCTGTGTAGAGTCATTTAAAAAGCTTCATAAGGTCATACTCTATATTAATCCATTCCAGAAGGCATATGTAGCACAAGAAAACACCTTTATATGAACAACTTTTTAAAGACTACATCAAAACATTAAAGATGCTGTTTGAATACATTCCTAATCTTTCATAAACATGAGGATTTCAATGTTTTAGAAAACCAGGAATATTGCAGAGAGGAAGACAAAAAGACAGGTGTCAAAAAGAAGCTGGAAAGAGAGCACCATATGAAAATCATACTTAACTTTTTATGTCCATTTAACAAGATAATTAAATATTTCATGATGTTATATTGAAGTTTAAGTAAACTACCTAGGATAAAATCCTGTCCCATGTGAAGTCAATGGTAAAAGGATTTTACCTGCAATTCTCACTAGCTTTGAGAAGACATTAAAACAAAAGGTATACATTGAGGCTTTAGTGAAAAGCTTGAATCAAAAAAGAAGTGGAAAAGAATATGTTGCTTGAGTTTTTTTAAAGTACTGTTGATTTATGAAAGTACAAACCCAAGATTTTACCAGAGTGCTGTATTTTTTTCATGTCACATGTACAAAAGGATATAAAAATAGCTTCTTGATTAACATATGATAATATCCTTAGGCCACAATGAAAACAAACATAACACAGTATTATACCGCAGGTATTCCTTTTGTTACAGGAGTAGTATCAGTGGGATACTCATCTGATCAAGGATTTCAAAATCACATATTTAAAGTATGCAATGAAATTTTCAATGAATTGATAGCTGTGGCCTTCAGTGAGCTGCCCTGACAGTGAAAAAAAGAGACACAGAACCTAATCTAAGCTTAGTTATTCGTATTTCATCACACTCTTCTGCTTTCTAACTGAGAAATATTTCTAAAAACCGCCATGATGTTCCTCATGGATCAAAAATCAAGTGAAGTTTACAAAACAGTACGCTAAGAACTTTGGACAAATAGAACTGCTAGCCTGAACAAGTGTAACAACTATTTTGTGATTCGGTGTTGTAAATGTAGTTTATATTTCAAACTTTTATCAATTTTAGCTGCATACAAAACACAAGTAATAAATTATAGCACCTTGTGTGAAATGTGTTCTAAAAAATACAAAGATTACAGCTTTTAAAATTGTAAGAAATACAACTATTCTATCCCAAGTGCACTATGCACCTGTAGTTTAAAAGGAAACTAATTTACAGGTAATGAAGACATGCATAAATATCACAAATTTAAGGCACAAAATGGAATTGGAAAGTCACAGATGTAGTAAATCCTTGCTTTTTCATCAAATTACCTGATGCACTAGAAAAAGGTGTATCTATAATTTTCAAGAAAGCTGTATTATCATAGAATCATTGACTCTAAAAATGAAAACTGCTTATTCAAGTATGTAGTCCAAACTCTTGCCAAAAGAGGATTGTTTTCCACTACTGCATTACATCTAACTTAAAACATTCCAAGCAATTGTGTGCATTGATAAGCACTACTGTGTCATTCCATAAGCTAACTGATCTCATTGGTAGACTCTTTCTGCTGATATTAATTGGATATTTACCTTGTTTCAAATTTATACAGTCAGTTCTAGGTACACCTTCATACTTGTAAAGCCTCTTCCTTTACATGTATGTCATATAGCAAAAAATTATACATACTTAACGACTCCGTTTTTCCAACTTCTTTCTCACTTCAGCTAATTTTGTTACTCTTCTCTGACTTTTCAGAATATCAACTCAGTTCCTTACCCCTGAGGTACGCAAAATATAAGACTGTACTCCAGAAATTACCTCAGCAATCACAAAGAGTATTCTGATTTCCAGCTGCCTGATGCATATAACCTCTTCGTCTGACATTAGTGATGCCAGAAGCAACTTTGCTAACTACACTATCAAGGCTTCTTACTACATTAGTATATTTCAATGTTCTCTCTCTCTCACTGAGCGTCCAAGTTTCCTCAAATGCATAACTTTTTCTCTGAATCTCTTAGGCTGCATCTAATTCGTTGGACCTCTCCCACGCAGGTATCACATAGTGTAATATCATCTGTAACTTTTCTTAATATACTGTAGATCCCTCTTTCAGATTATTGAAGACATTAAAAACAATTAGGTCAACACAGTACAAACAATTAATGGGGAGAGAGCAATTAAAATTGCGCAATGGTATGATTCAAAGCACAATTTATATTTTAAGACACTATTTCAAATATATCTTATCCCACTTAGCTATTTGTAAGAAGTTAAACAGCTCACTATAGCTACAGTTTCTAAATGCAATACCATATTTTTTCTGCATACATAATAAAACATAGAATAGGAAATATGCTGGCAATCAGTCTTCCTCTGCAAACAAGTCCCATTCCAGCCACTGATCAGAGAAAGGTAGGCACATCAAGTCTACTCCTCAGCACAAACTTTTAACCAGTTAATATTATATCTATTATTCTACATATCTTTACAATTACAAATGAAAATACACAGAGATCTAAATTTGCACTGACAATCAAGAATTCAACTCCTTTCAAAAGTCCTTCTGGAATTCTACAGTGTGATCCTGTAATTCAAAGAATGTTGAACAACATGCTAACAGTACTTATAACTGGAAAGGTATTATTTAATATAAAGCTTAAATAACATTTAAGCCACCTAATCTATGAAAAACATCATTACCTAATTTATGCTCTGTTTTCCAGAAGACTCACTTTCAGTACAATTTATCAACTCTCCTTTTGTTCTTGATGATGACTACAGGTCATAACAGAACTTTCAGAACAGGAAGCACAGCAGCCAACTATTCCAATTCTTAAAGCTATTTGTCAACCTACTGAAAATAAGAAAATAATTTGTCTGCAGAAATGCACAATTAAAAATCAAAGTGAAACCAAGGATGAAAAGGTAAGTCTGAAGATATATTAATTGTAAAATAATACAGTCCATGCTATTTTATGCACAGTTGTTTATTCTTGTTCCATGTTTTAAAACTTGGACTCAGAAAAATCACAGGAAGTTTTCTTTTTTTACCCTCTTTTTCCCATTAAAAGCACCAGTTACATGGCTTGATTCAATCGTCCTTTTCCACAATCACTTCTCCATGAAGCACCCTTCTTCTCTGCCGCAGCATGTGGAAGTAAAGTTGTGGAAATACTTGATCAAAGCATAAAAGAAAGCAAATTAGATAAAAAAATTCAATAGATCACATAACAGAAAAGTAAAATTTTGCAGAATTGAGGAAAAATTATGGCACACAATGCTATAGTTGGTTAAGGTAAATCATAGCAAGTCACAAACATTGCAGTGAATTACAAAACAGTAATTACTCAAAAGTCAGACAAGGCCTCCTGAATGTGTTCAAGGAACTTCCCTCCAATACTTTCTTTGTATAAACAGGACTTAACCAGTTGCCAGCAGTGCCTGAAGTTTTCAAATTTGTGCTAAAGTAAGCATGTTTGAATTAACACTTTGAGGAACATACAAATTTAACCTACTTGTTCAAGTCTGAAATGAGGAGCTCCCTTTCTCCTGGCCCTCTGAGATCTATTATATTACTGTCCTGCTGATACATTCAATCCTTATATTTAATGGATAGAAAATTTGATTTTTTCCTGAAGCATTAAGTTATATAAACAGTTGTAAAACTGTTAGTAAGTTATGATATCTTAGGACATATAAATCTCTTTCATTGGCCTGCATGATTTCTTGTGACAAAAAAATTCACAGTGTGTGTGCATAATGTGAAAGTCCATGTTTAAGGTCAACTTCTTAAACAAGTACCTTTTATGGATGCAGATCACAGACCCTTTTAACTGAATTTTTCCTTATTCTCAATGCCTCCTCCTAATCTCTCGCCTTGTTTCAAGCCTCATTGTCCAGATTATCTAAAATATTTTATTTGCCCATTCATGGTGCTGTATTTGAATCAGGTTGCTTTCTCCTTGTCTACACTGCTTAGGTACCAGTGGAAATAACATTGGAAGTAAAAGACAGATAGTCTCTCTAATCTTAGCTCTGGCTAGCCAATTGATCTGTGGCTTCTGTTATCCAGAAGTACAAGGACAATCAGGAGAATCTGATTAAATCAGGGACTGAAGTATGTTCAGTGAGGTCTGGGGGGTGGATTTCTGTGAAAATGAAATCTTGGAGAATACTGCTTCAAGTTTCTCCCGAGCATGCTCAAATGGTGATTTTAAGAGGTGACACATAAATGGACATTAATAGCAATATAAACAAGGCAAATCTCTGGCACAACTTGCAGGATAGTTTCTAAGCCATTGTTTCAAAGTGGCAGAGGCACTCGAAATTCTCAGCAACACAATTACAGACATTTCTGTGTGTAAGCAAAAAGGCTTTTTACTTTGTCCAAGTCTTATAAATGTTTTTAGCATATTCACTGACATTTTTAAGACCGCTTATGTTTTGAGGCAGGTAACAGGATGGAAAGTTTCAGTTTAACCAATTAGAGGACAGCAAAGCTCGGATCAACAGAAAACAGGCTGTAATAGTAGAAAGTGTTCAGCAAATTTAACTACAGGCAGTGTTTCCAGCATTGCTGCTTATTGATTATTATGTTGTTAGTGTTACTATAGTTAAGTAATACTTACATGGCACATAGGAGAACATGACAATAATAAGGAAGTAATAGTAGTCAAAGGAGACATTATATTTGTTGGGAAGTCTCAGTGAAAACATCCCTGTTTTCTTCACATAGGGTAAAGCAGCATATATGGTTAGCAGTTCACCTGCAACTCCAGCAGGATACAAAATGATAAAAAAGTTGTATCTGCATTAAAAAAAAAAAAAAAAACTTGTGAGAAACACCTCATGCATTTAAAATTTCCTCTTGCTATTACTAGTGGCACAGCAATGTATTACAGTAGTTCCTGCACCAAAATCAAGGACCACATCCTGAGTTGGCACAGAATACCAGCTTCAGTTACTTTGGACAGCATTGCTTAGGTTTACAGAGAATGCATTCCTCAGTCCTTTTATTTAAAACCAGCGAAGTATCAGAATGTTTCTATGTCTTTCTAATATTAAAGAGTAAAAAAAAAAAAAAAAAAAATCACAAATTTGTAGTCTCCAAATAATGACTTTTTTTTTTTTTTTTTTTTTAAATTTACTGATCTTGCTCCTGTTGTCACCGACAGGATTCAGACCAGGACTGGATCCCAAATTCAGATGACCCCATGTATCTTTGTCACAGTGCACACACACAAGGTCAACACTATGCATTATAACTTCTTTGAAGATAATGAAAACATTAAGAAACATGAGAAGCCTGTTTTACCCACTGCCACATGGGAAATCCAAATAATACTACATTTACCACTAATGGAAATGGTAAAAAGAAAATGAGTGCCAGAAACTTATCAGATCCATTTTAAAATGGAAAGAAGATGTTCAAATAAAAGGTGAAGGCATTTAGTGTAAGGAAAATGTGGATTGAATGCCATAGGCCACATAGGTGGTGACAAAATGAAAAACTTAATCAAAAGCGTTTGTGCCGTCCTTAGGCATAGTGCACCATGGAGATGCAGTTTCTCCTAAGGAACAGCTCTCGAGTTCACACAGGGAACAGCAATGAGAGCTGTTTCACAGAGAGAAAGGCACAGTGTGCACTCCATGACCAAAAGAGATAAGATCCAAAACAGCAGCAACCAAACATGAAACCCTCCTCGGAGCAAATGAGCTTAGCGGACTCACAGTCCAGGGAACAGATTAGAGGAGGTATAAACAGGAACTGATGTCATGACCTACACACAGTTTGTCTCTATGCAGTGAAAATAAAAAAAAAAAAAAAAAACAAAAAAGTCGGAATTCTGAACTAAAATTCAGAGCATATCTCTTCCATTAACAATGGACAGACAAATATTTTACAATTATAAGCTAAAGATCAGAAATTTCCAGCTCCCTTGGAGTACTGAATTTATGCCCACTTGTGCTGTTTGATTATCCATAAATCCTGATGGGATATTTTTGGACTCTATGAAAAGAAAATACATTTTCAAATGCTTTGTTTATAGTATATTTCACCATATATCTTTGCTGTGAGAATGTCAGTTTTCCCTATTTTCTATGATAAGGAAACAAAAATTCTGTCAGTCAAGACACACTGACTTGATGGCAAAAAGTGTATTTGTCAATATAGCACTTTCTGAATGCATTTCTCTTTCTGAAATTTACATAAAACATTATTAATGAAACCAGACCTGATTATTTTTAAGTTTGGCATTTACTGCTTAATCATAACCAAGCCTACCACCTTAGGTATTAGCAAAAAGATAATATATTATAAAAATGGATATAAATATCAAACATATAAAAGAAGTGCATTAGAAGCATCAGAACTGCATTATCTATAAAACAAAAATAAAGGAAAATAAACAAACACAGTCTTTTAAATAAGAGTCAGTTGTGCTGAATGTAGGTTAGATATTTTCCTTCTAATAGTGTCTGTCTGTCTTGCATGTATTTTTCAAATAATGACTACAGAGAATACTATTCTTCCAGTTAAGTCTCATGATAAACATGCAGTCTCTGTAATATATGTGATCTAGTGGCCAACCTTAATTATGCTTCAAAATCAAAGCAGATTTGATATGGAACACATTTTTTTATGTGGGCTAAGCTAAATCAATATTTAGCTTCACTACATGGATATAACCTTACAAAAGCTCTGATAAAGCAGAACTTCTCATAAAGTAATAATATGCGTACAGATTGAGTGACAACAACTCCCACATTTTCAAAGACCTGAAATCCACAAAGACTAGCACAGGTGCTTGTATTCAAAAGCATCTTAAGGAGTCACACTCTATGTTTAAAGGTGACTCCAAAGATAAAGAAAAAAAAAATAAAGTAAATGAAAGCAGAGTTCAAACCGCGAAACATAGAAAGCAAAGAACAAATCACACCCCAAAATCCCAACTAAAATATTTTTAACATTTTAAACCAAGTAACAATGATGCGAAGTACAGAAAGCAACCGACTTGCACTCTGCTGACACATAACCAAAGCTCAAACATCTGCTCTCCTGTGTGTTAGCTCAGCATGCGTGAAACTAACATGCACAGAACCATGAGAAACTGAAGTGCAAGACATCTCCACCTGGCCCATTTAATGAAGTATGGCAAATGGTTGAGCAGGTTGAATGTGTAGAAGGAATATCGAGTAATCTCTGTCACAGTCCATACGACCAGAAAAAGAATAACGCTCTCCTCATTCTGGATCTGCAGAAGTATAAAGAACCAACACTTTCTTCATCCTTAAGCTTCTTTTCTGTGCAAACTGCAACAATCTTCTGTTTAAGATATACAGAGCAGAACTAACATCTTGTAAAGAAAGAAAATTTTGGCATAAAAGTGATATGCTGAAATCATTATCATGTACAGTTCTTTATCATATGTATTTACTAACATACATTGTACAAACCGAGCAATATTTATTCATTATGCAAATATCAAATCATAAACCCCTATACTTAAGCTTATTCCTCTCTTCTGCATTTTCACTATGAAATCTGTTTCCCTCTTTTTATGTGTGGTTGATTTACTTGTTTATTTTCTCATTCCTCAAAATAGCAAGAAAAAAATGCTACAGAAGATACGTTCCTTTCATAATTGGTTTTTACCCATTCTGCATTTCACTACTCTGTCTCCTATACATTCTCTTACTTTTTATCTTGCTTCTTCCTCACCGTCTAATGCACGTCTCCACGAAACTTTACACAAGAGGAATTGCTTAGTATAATCTACTAACTGGAACTTGGTCACAGAAGATCGAATTTGGCAGACTTCAGGGAGCTGTAAGATAGTTAAGGAGCTGGAACACAGATGGATCACTAAATGAAGAGTAGTTGGTAGATCAGGAGCATTGGGCAAACTCACTCAACAATCCCATTTAAGTTCTGAGTCATTAAACTGCCTCATCGGTAGGTAGCACATATCTCTATCTCTGCTGTTTCAAAACATCAGTTCTTTTTCACTCTAAGTGAACAAATAAACAAAAGTCCCCAAATACAAAAAAGGCACATGGGGATCTATTACAAACACTACCTTCTGAGAAGTAGAACTACACGCAAGTAATTTTCTTTTCTTTAAAAGGGGAGGAATTTTGTAATACACTTCCATGCCTGAAGTCTGAAAAGCTCCAGGGATGTCTGTGAAATAAAATAAAGTAACACAAGTTTTGTTAAAATTACAAAAAAGGGAAACGATTTTTTAAAATAAAATGCAACATGGTGACAAAGCTTAATACATCTTAAAGATGCTGAAAATCCACAACTCTGTCAAAAGTCAAGAAGAATTTTATAAGTGCTCATCATCTCATAAAATTGTGCCCTCAATGTGTCAGTCAGAGAAGGTGCACTTTCAGTGAAAGGATCTCACCAACATCACAAAAGGAGATACAAAAAGACTGCCGAACTCACAAATAGAAACAACTAAAGTGCAAAGACCCAAACAAATAAGCAGAGGTAAAGACAGAATTAGGCTGTTCTTAGCCTCATGTGGTTAGAGACAAACACTAACAACCCAAACTTGGATTCATGTCACAGTGCTAAATTCAAGCAGAAGAGCTTTAAATAAGTATGCAGAGAATTCCTATCTGTTGCCTTTCAAATCTCCAGTGTAGTAGAGAGATCTGGGTCTGGCTATTATCACTAACGTGCCTCTCACCACCTAAGGTGACTGAACATTCATGCCTGCGGAGCAGTAACAGTGTGAAATACAATCAGACATATATTCAGATGTATTTTTTCTTGGACATAGCTTGACCTACTGTACTGAAGATAGAGGAAACAAAAGAAATGACTGGATATGCTAAAGATTTAATCCACTGCAGATAATAACAAAATGGCAAAATGCAGTGCTATATTCCAGCATTCATGTAAACATTCAATATAAAAAACTTGTTAATCTTTGAGACATTTTCCCTTAAGGAAAAAATGAAAACACTTAGCTTACAAAACCAAAACAAAACAAAGCAACACCCAACACTATGAAAAGCCTATTCCATGTTAGAAAAGCAACAGTGAAGGAAAAGATGAAGTGTAGAAAACAGTCCTCTGTGAACTGAAACAAAGGGATTTGGTAACTGAGGCAGGTGCTATGATACCCCATCAGCAGAAAGGCATATGCCATCTGCTGGTGAGACAGTTTAATGGCTCAGCTTTTTAAGTTTAAAGAAATTCAGAAGCACAGACTCAAAATCCATCACTTAATTCTTACATGCCCTTCAGAGAAAGCAGACCTCAGAAACTGAACTAAATGTCCTATCTACTAGTTGTAAGCAGTCTGCTTGTTTCATTCTGCTAGCAAATCACTAGATTTACAATAACCACCTACAGTCAGGCAAATAAACTATCGACATTTATACAGGACCTCAAGTGTCACTGTGGCATGCTGGATGACTTGATATATTTTTAATGACAAAAATGCAGTATGCATGCCACCAAATGTTAATATTACCATAATATTAAACCTTGAGAAGGTTCTGAAAAGAAATTACAAAATCACAACCATGTTTATCCAGGTAAATTCAAGTCAAGACCCATTTTCATTTAGAGTAATTCAGTAAGTGCTAATTTAAGTTTTTGAAAGGAAAATAGTAACACTATGGTAGATTTGGTGGTAAATAACAGCAGTAGTCATTGATCTCACTTAGGCAGACCACAGCTGGCACGATGCTAAGGACAGTGCTGATTCACAGCTAAGAGCCAAATTCAGGCTCCTGAACAGAAGCACGTAAGTTCCATCCTGTAACACCAACTTCCAAAATTGCACTCAAGTATATACGTATTCTCTGTAGGAATGTCATTAATTTTTAAATTGGTCTTCCTTGTGAAATGAGAACTATATTAATAGCTTCTCCTTAAATACAATCAAAATGTGACTTGCTCACACACATACCTGTTTTATACTATGTGCAATGAACCACACCATGAAGATTCTTGAACTCACTTGGACCCCAGTCACAAGCACAGATGTGCGAACTATTCCTTAAAAAGAGAAATATGTTATCTCTGTTCCACAATTCATGTTTCAATTAGTTACAGGAGAAACTAAAACAAAGAACTCACCAACTGCACAGTGGACTACCTGTAAATAAAAATAAGTTAGAGGTTACTGATGTACAGTATGTTACTATCTACACTATAAACATGGCCTTTTGATAGTAATATAATCCTAGGCTTAATTCTGAAGGAAAACCGTTTTTTTGTCTCCAACTAACAGCCTTTAAAAAAAATACATGTCAGAGCCCTGGTAACCAATGCTGTGGTGGGCTCAGTATCTGATCTGTGTAAACACATGAAAGAAATTTATTTTCCTAACTAATTGTACATATTACATATCTAGATACTTACAAATCATTTATTTTTTCAACTAGTAAGCTCCTCTTCCATTATCTTATTCAAAGAATTTTACAGGACAGTGTAGAGGGAGTCATATAAGGACAGTGTAGGAGCCATATAATGGGATACTAAACACATAGCAATTTTAAAATGTTCTGTATTCATTACAGATTAATAACATTATTATAATTTTACCAAGGACACCTAGGAACCTTCAGATTTATTGCATTTTCTGGGCAGTAATGTTTAGCAAATAGAGTGCTTTTCATTATTTTCAGAGATTTGAGTAGAATTACTTATTGTGAAAATTTAACAGCATAAAAGCCTATATACAGCTGGCCACATGATTTTATTAGCTGCTTAAACTATAGATCTTGTAGGCAGATTGAGAAAAAAAGTTTAAATGTAGATAGGCACTCTTTATTGTGCCTGGGAACGAACTGTAAGTGCTCAATACATACAACAGTTTCATTCCATTGATGTACTATAAACTGAGACCACTAGTAGATAGTTGGCAAAAGTGGTACTATTTAAAGAATACTTTGCACAACTTGCACAGACCCTGTTGTAACAGATTATATGGGCTATATGAATCCAGTCTGGAAATAAGCAGAAGCAGGAAAGACACAGAAGGATAATGAGTCTAGTGTAAGGAATAACTGGGAAACTATCATCTCTGGAGATGGGAGGTGAGCTACCTACCACCCTAGAGGGTTGATCTGCTGGCTGGAATGCCTTCAGAAATTTTGCCTTTTGAGTTAAAGACTCTCAAATCAAAGAAGTTCCCAGGCAGTATTTGATTTAAAGAAATATTAGAGTTAAATTTAAAAAAATGTGCCCATTTGTTTCAACTAATCAGCTTGCCCCCCAAAAAACATTCATTAAATAAGAAAGTTAAAAGGACTTTAAGTACTAATATAATATTTTTATATTAAAATCAGGTTAAGAATGTGTTTTGCCTATGAAACGCAGCATCCAGTAAAGCAAACTAATGTTTAAAATTTACCTCAAGCAAAGCAAATGTCTGGAAAAATTTAAGCGTCTTTTGAACGCTTCTGAATAAGCCTCTATGTGTTCCTTTCTGTATATAAAACCGCACCATGGCAATACCTAATACCAGCCACCTACAAAAGAAAGAGAATGTATACATTTCAAATTAGAATTCTAAAAATATCCATCCATCGTAAATAATTTAGTAGAACATTTTCTTCACAGACTATGTTTGTTTCTTCACTTGTTGGTGTTCTTAGATTATTAAAAATACCTTTAGACATAAATATTATATAATGTTATGTAAACATTACACTCTTTCATCTCTTTACTTGGAAATGGATTGAGAATTATTTGTTTACCTTCACAGGATTGACTTGAATTGAAGGAACCCCCCAAAATCTCAGGCCCATGAGACTTTTCACTAGCAGTGACTACGTACTTTTACTATTAAATCCTCATGGATCTTTACTGTGAATTACTATTATTTGAAAACACGTGACAAACTCAGCACTGAAGCCACTGTTTTGGGTCACAGGCTTGTATAAGTAAACAACTGGAACACACACACACATAATTTTTACATTTTTCATGGCCCCTCAAATCATAATTTTCAGAACTGACTAGTGATCTCAATGCTTCTGTTTGTGATTGTCCAACTGAAATTACCTTTACGATTCAGTTTTCAAAAGTGTTGAGAAGTCATCTTTGAAAATCATACTCCAAAGTGCTGAAAGATGGGTGCTCTATGCTCCCGGCTTCCAGAGGCAGGTATATTTAACTAGCATATTTGATGGTGTTGGCTAATTTTTTAATATTTTTTTAAGGAAACTGAACAATGATATCAACTGATAACCCTTCCAACGTAAAAGAAAGTAAGTTACAGTATCTTTTAATCAAACTGAAAGTGGACATAAAACTTAAACTGAGATCTCAAATGGAAATTGAGACTAAAAATAACAAACTTCTAAACTGTGGTGTGTTGCTCATCACCACCCAGCCCAGCCCCAGTATAATAACCAAAGGCTAGCACAACCCCTTCCGCATAATTAATCCACGTTTATATAATTAAGATTTTCAAAATAGTATACTATATGTTCCATCATTAAT
This sequence comes from Tyto alba, assembly GCF_018691265.1. Taxonomy (NCBI): domain Eukaryota; kingdom Metazoa; phylum Chordata; class Aves; order Strigiformes; family Tytonidae; genus Tyto; species Tyto alba. The sequence goes on from NW_024881313.1 coordinate 19,428,232, forward strand.
GCAGATCTATAGCACATTCTTAGAAATATCATGCTAGCGAGATGCCTTGAAATGTCAGGTTTCAATCCTCAAGGGCTAAGAAAGTACAAAAATTCTTTAAGATAGACTTGCAGGCATAACCAGAGCTATGGATAAGTATTTTGAGAGGTAAAAATTAAAATATAAAAATTACAATAACTTTAGCTTAACTTCTTGTCTGATGGTATTTGGAATAATTACTCAGTCCTTTCATTCTATATAAAGCCATAGCAAGCACGCTGTACAGCGACATGAGCTCTGGCTAAGGATGGGCCCAAGTGACAAAGCAGAGGGCTCAAAGAAATACTCAGAGGCAGATTCAGAAAGCAGATAAGTGTTTGGATAAATATTTATATAAACATTTGCATAAATATTTAACACATCTCCTGTTCTTATACTCTTCCCTTGGAAACAGGGTACCAGGAAATACTGACCTTTGGTCAGACCTGTTACACTGTAATGGCATGAGAGTTGCATGGATCGTGACAGCTCTCTGTTAACCTCAAATGGCATGTACTTCAGTATCAGTCCCTTAACAACTCTTACATACGGTGGCTACATCTACGTGGTCACTTGGCATGGCCCCTTCCAGCACTTCACGATGGCATTTCAAACTCACATAGAGTTAGTCAGCCTTCCCCACATGGTGGAAATGATTCCCTTCCTTGATCCCTTCTACTTGAAGCCCATGAAGCCGATCTATTAGAGCTCCAAAATTTGCCCCCACAAGTGTTACTTAGATTTTATAATGGATTTTAAATCTGAGTGCATTAATCTGAGGTTGTTTCCCACCGCTGTGGAAACGAGGAATTAATGGACTACTATCGCTGGTAGTTCTTCACAGTAAAGCTGCCCTTTTTATAGTGAAGTGTTTGACAAGAGGAAGGTGACAGAGAGTTTAGCTGGCAGCATGAATGGTGACAGACACAGCTTTGTCCTAGCCCTAGACTGAGAAGTCATAATACATCTAATCTAACAAGGCATTTTCTGCACCGCGTTCTGTAACAAAAGGGTTGCAGAGAGAAGTAATCTTGTAATACACTCAGAAGCAAACACGTTTCTCTTAAATTTTTATTTGAACATGAATTTCTGTAGATCAATTTATTCAGTTGTCAGTGGCTTTGACTCTGGATCTCAGGAAAGCTCTTGTACTGAGTATTACATATCACCAGGAAATGGAAAACAATTTCTGTAATAAAGGTAGCATTTCCAGTTGGGACTTTCAGTAAGATTGGGTCATTTTAGTCCCTTAAACCTTTGCTATAAAGAAAGATAAGCCTCAATATTTTATTAGAATGGTTGTTAACATGCAATTATGTATTAGTTTGTTAAAACTCTAGAAATACTTTGCTATGTTGCACTGTCTGGACAAAGATGCTGTTCTTGTCACTTATTTATCCTGTGTGGTGAGCCTGTTAAGTATCGCTCCATTTCAAATATTTACTTTTCTCTTAAATTGTATCCGTAGAAGATGGTAAGAATTTGTTCCTCTTAATTCTCTCTTTCCACATAAAATATGCAATTTTGCATGTCTTAATCCCTTTTGATATTAATTGAAGGTGGGAGAGAAGGAAGTAAGAGATACTGAATCATCACCTAAGGTCAAAATTAATATGGCTTGATAATCTTCTACAGATCTATAAAAGTCAGTGATAAGAGTCAGTGTTCATTAGCAAATTCACACATGGAGCATGAGGCTGGGAATTCAATGAGATAACATCAACCTGCCAGCCAGAAAAAAAAAACATTCAGTAAAAGCACTTCTGAAAAGGTGCTGCTACAATATACGAACAGACTTGAATGCGTGTTCAGGATTCACATATGATAGCGAGAAGAAAGCCATTACGATCATACTTCTGGCTTTCTGTATCAGTGCTTGAACTCCTGCTCCAACTACAGCATATCAGTTTTGCTCTATGAGATTCAACGGGCAGAGAGTTTTTTTATGCATGTAGAAATTGTTTGTTTGTTTTTCCCAAGAGTTAGTGAACAGGACAAATTTTCAAGAAGTGAAAATATGTGATTTAAGCACTAACAACATAAACCTGAGTGTATTCAAAACAAATACCCGCTTTCCTCAAAGCAAAGCACCGCAGTGTGGAGCACTAGCTCAAACGAGCCCCTTGCGTAACTACAGCTCTTTCCCCTCCACCCACGCCCTGCCCATCGCTAGATGCCCACGCTCGGCTCGGGACGTTACTACCTCGCAGGGAGCCGGTGCGAGCTCCTCCGCTCGCTCAGATCCAGCGCTCACGGACCTGAGCCAGCTACCCCAGCCGCGGCGGGAACCGCCGCCCGCCCAGGACAGCTCGTTCCGAGACCCCCGGTGGCACCGAGGAGCGCTCTCGCCTCCCCGCGGCCGGCCGGCAGCCCCCGCCCGGCGAGGCGCGGGGGGCCGGCCCGGAGGCGGGCGGCGGCGGAGGGGCGGCGGCGGCTGTGCCCAGGGACGCGGCACCCCCGCCCGGCATTCCTCTCCCGGCTATACTTAACCTCTGCGGCGGGCTCCGGGTGACGCGCTGGCGGCTGGCAGCGCTGCACCGTATTAGGCAATGCCCGGCGGGCAAGGGCTAGCCCCGCTCCCGGCGGCTTCCCCGCGGCCCCGGCTCTCACACCCGGTTGCCCCACGGCTACGCCAGCCTGCCGGGTCCGCGGGACCCCGCCTCGCCGCCGCCGCCCACCACCCGGCTCCCACCGCCCCCGCGCTGCGGCTCCGCGCCCCGCTGAGGCGCCGCGCTGCCTGGCCCACGGCGTGCCCGCGCCCGCTTACCCCGCGGTCATGGCGACGTTGTAGAAGATGAGCCAGGCCGTGGCCAAGGCGCCCAGCCTCCGCTTCTTGCCGTTCTCCTTCTCCTCCACCGCGCCGTTGCCGCCTCCGTCCTCCTCGCTGGACGCCATGGTTCCCCCCGGCCAGGGAGCGAGAGGCGCACACCCGCGGGGAGGAGGGGCTCCCTCCGCGGCGGGGCTGAGGCCGCGCTGACAGCCGGGCCTCGCGCTGTCTCTCACCCCATCTGTCTTCCTCCGGGGCCGCTGCTCGCCGCCAGCTGCTCGCTCGGCGCTGCGCGCTCCTCCCTCTTCGTCGCAGGGGCTTCCCGGGGCGCGCCAGACCCTCCGGGGGCGGTGCGGGGCGGCCGCCGGGCGGGCAGGGCCGCGGCCGCCGGGCGGGGCGGGAGAGGCCGGCGGCGGCCCGCAGGGGGGTCCCCGGGCGGGCACGGCGTCACGCCGCTGCCCCCTCCCGCGTGAGGAGGCGCCTCGGGGGTTGGTACCGCGTCTCCAGCCTTGCTGGTGACCCTCGGGCAAAAGCCCACCCCAACAAAACTGACGGGAAATTCCACAGTTCTTGAAAGGATAGAAATGCGTGTCTGAGGCTGAACACCTGGGAGTCGGGTCAGAGACCCAACTGGTGGCAACACGCCCAGGCTGCCACCTCAGAGGCCTGACAGCCACCTGCCAGGGTGACCCTGGGGACAGGACACCTTCCAGTCTGGTAGGCAGCAACAAATACCACCCTTGATACGCAAGGAAGACTAAGGCCTGAGAAGGGGGGAAATGTCTTCCTAGGGCCTGAGGAGAGCCCAGCTGGCAGACTGAAGGATGAGATTTGGATATTCATGCTCTCTCAAACTGTAGGCCTGCTCCCCGCGTCCACACCCTTCGAAGGTGCAGGCTGCACCAGCCGCCCTGGCTCCTGGCTCAGTCTGAGCCGGCCTGGGGATGCCGTTCACTGCTTCGGGCAGCATACATGTAGCTGCAGGCTCCTCATTTCCACAGCTAAGCATGGTGACCACGGCCACGCTGCCCAAACACCTTGAACACTGACGTATATAGACAGAAGAATTCCGAAAGTGGGTCGGGAAATATCTTTGAGATGCTACTATTTCAGTCCTAAAATATTTCAAGAGTCCAAGTGTATCTCCTTTAGGATGGAGTAGGTCATCTCAACATCGAAAACACCTGGATGGTGTCAGCTCACAGGCCTTCAGGTAAAAAAGAAAAGTAGATGTGCCATATAAAAACTCAGTCTGTCTTCATCTCCTCACCAAAGCACACAAGCAGATGTTTAGCTTTCAGCCTCACAATACACACCCACTCTCAACAGCAAATGTATATAACGTGCATACAAAGTAGTTATGTATGTGCTAGTAAGATTATAGTAAGTACCGATATTATATATACACAGATGCTTTTCATGTTCTAGTAGTCATAAATATAACCCAATTTGGGAATCCTATAGTTAAAAAATCCAGGGAAAGGAATTTACACACATGATTGAACAAACTAATTCAGAAGTTTTTGCCAACCTTGGGCTTCAGGGAACAGTGCAAGGAACTGTGTAGTGAGGAAATATGGGATAGTCTGAGCCTAAATTTCATCTCAGTGTAACAGTTACAAGTTGGTTTAAACTCTGTAGCTTTCCAAAATACTTTCTATATTTACTATTTTAATTCTGGGTATTCCTGCTATCTTACACCTTTTTTTCCGCTCCAATTTCACTTCTCTTTCAAAACTTTTCTAGCTTCTTGTCTTTGTTAATGCAGTGTTGAAATGGGTATCACAAATTAACTATGTACCCTCAGTAAAGAGTTTTTTGGCTCATTTGAATTTGCCAATTTATGACTTCATTAACTGATGAAGACTTTCTAACTTTAAACTATGATACATGGAGGAACACATGACCTGATCCCAATTCTTATTATTAGTTGTGATTTTTAAATACTTTTAGTTATCCTTTGCCATTTCTCTCTTGAGGTTTTTCCACAGCAGTGTTGAGGGAACAAATCCTATTTCTTTCTAAAGTAAACATTTTCCACTTTTAAATCCCTCCTTGAATATTCTCCATGCTTTTGCACAGAATCTTTTGAAATTTGATAAGCAATGTTTGATATATTTTCATTAGACTTCTGTATTACTTTCCTTCCCGTTATTTATTTACTTAAACTTATTGATTTTGGATTCACAAATTATCTGCAATGTTGACCAGGTTTGTCTTCAGTTGACTTAGTCAATTAAGAGCTTATTAGCAAAGATAAGTAGCTCAATGTTTTTGCTCTAATATTGTGGTTTTTAATTATGAGCATACAGTTTCTCTTCCTATGGCATTACCCATTCACCAAATTGATGAGAAATTTCTGAATATCCTCATCATTCTTTTTGGATTCGAATTAAGTAAACATTTTGTGTTGTTTGCAAGTTTTGCCATCCCGCACTTATCTATGTTTCCTGACCATTTATGAATATATTCAGCACAAAACTTATTACAGAACTTGCATAAATACCCCATTGATTTATTTTTGCCATAATAAAGAAAACTTTCTCTATGATTCTGTTTCCTGTGTTTTGATCCATGGAGATATTTTGTTCCTTAATCCATATCTGCTTCATACCCGTGGTAGTTCCTGTGTGACAATTTTTCAGCAGCATTTTCAAAATGTGTTTGTTGTGTTAATAATTTTTTTAAAAATATGTTTTTGTAATGACATGTTCCAGGAATTGCAATAGATAAGTTGAAACGTAGTTTCTTTTTCATAAGTTTTCTATTGTTATTCTTTTAATCATTATTTCTGTCAACTTACCATGTGTATGTTTGTGGTTTTCTAGTCTGTATTTTCTGAATTGCTATAAGATCATTTATTTAAGTTTGATAAAATGCCAGCTCTTTTCAAAGCGTTAAGTATAGTATCTGTGCTTAATTATAAATATTGTACTTTTATAGTGGCAAAATCATTTCATCTAATATTTCAACTTTGGCTAGCACATTTTGACCCAAAAAATCTCAGAATAACTCATAAGACAGATTTTGTTTACATACAGAAATTTAATCAATGGAACCAAATAAGCTTATGCATTAATTTTAATATCTAAATCAGCTTCTAAAATCAGTTATGACTGGCATATCAATTTATCTCAGCTTTGCTGTTATTCAAGTACACTATGAAATCAACCTTCCTAATACATTTTAAGATAGATCAAGGTCTTTTTTTTTATAACTGAGCACATCATTATGTTTCATATTCATTCTCAACCTTCACAGGCAGTTTTCCTTTATTCACTCTAGTTCCAAACCATCAACATTGCTATACTGCTGTTACAAAAACAATGGGTTTTCCTGGCCTTCTTCATGATTGATATTATCAATGTATATTTATCTTCTAGGTTCCTATTGAACAAGTAGATATTCAATACCTTATAAAGCTGAATGGGTTTTATCTCCAGTCTATTTCCAGAAATGCAAGGTGAAGCTTTTATGAGAATTATTTTCTCATGCAGTGTTCTAAAATTATTTTTTTTGGTACAAAATTTACCTATCCAATATGGGAACATTTCTATGAAACGGAAAGTTGTAGTGCTGTAAAAATAATATCATGACTTTTCAGCTCCACTATCACAGAGGAAGGTCATTACTATGAAACGCTGAAAGAATTACCTAGTATGAGCCCTGAAAAATCATTACATTATCCTTATACTTCAGAAAACTTAAATGCCAGATGATAACATAAAATCCCAAGGAAGGAGAATTTCTTAAAAAAAATTAATAACCTAAATTCTGCTTGTCCTTCTGCCCTGTCCTCAATGTTTCCAACACGCTTTGCAAGAGCAAAGTGTTTAGATAACAGACTTTATGTATACCACTTGTACACTGGTTTAGGCTTATAGTATGTAGTACTTGGTGAGGAATTCAAGGATAAATGCAAGTAAACAGAATTTAGCTATGTCTAAATTGAACAACACAATGTTTATGCAATTTTGTGCATTCATCTGGGTGTGTATCTCTATTATTTTATTTACTAGTCTAGGAATAGGACAGAAGATGCTATCAAAAAGATGTGGTGTAGAGTGGATTGCATAAGATGTCTTTGTATTTGGCACTTCTGAAGTGGTTGGAATTTTGCACAGCTACTGCAAAATAAATGATTCATATTAAGCCTCTGACTGTAAAGTTCTGTAATCAGCAAAGGAAAACAGGTGCTATGAACACAGGTCAAAGTGGAAGTTTATATTTCTGTTTAAAAAAACACAAAAATTCTGGTGTGAATATTTAGAAGTCTTTGTATGAAAACTATTCATTCTGTGTGTCTGAAAAGCACTGGTGTATTTATTTTATGTTCTGAAAAGCACCAGTTTGAGTTGCTCTTGTGTATTGTTCTATTTAATCCTCTTCAGAGGCAAAACTATAACCCAAACTGCAATGTTGAAGGACACACCCATGTTAAAGGGAGATGACTATCCTGCTCATCTGAATAAACCAAACTCAGTGCACTTTTTTCTATAATAGACTAATTGGATTCTGTACAATAATTATTTTCTTTATGGGCCATTTTGAACTGTACCACTGTCTAACTATCCTGACATTTTGTTGCATTGCTAGGCTTGGACAGATTTATGTATAGACGAGTCCCACAGACTGTGATTTGTGCAGCTGGCACCTTTGCACACTACACAGACTGGCTGTATCAAGAAGCTAACTCCACTCTAATGTTATAATTATATAGCTATACATATAAAATGCTCAAAACTTAAAATTAGTAGTATTAACCTCAAAGATACTGTTCATGTAAGTAAAATAAAGTACATGTTGAAAATTAACTGCTAGAATAATATATTCTTAAATTCTCTTCCTTATATTATGCAAGAAATGTAATATTTTTCTTAAATAAGGAAGCTTTACTACCTTGCCAACAGATATCAGGCAGATTTTTCACAGAGTTTCACAAAACATGCTTCAATAACACTAAAAATACCTTTGATTTTCAGTGTATTTCAATGGTAACTTGCTTGTGTGAGCACTACAATCTCTATAGAGGAGATTGCTTCCATTATTAGTCTTAGAGCACACACAATCTTTACTTGTTATTTAGTTTTATTTCAAGGACTTGAGTTAAAAAGGGCTCTTTATCAAGGGGGTAGCGTTCCAATTGAACTCCAAATATGGTCAGTGGAAGTATTTCTATTTTCCTTCTTGGAAGAGTGGTGGAGAATGAAAAGATTAGTTTTAACCTCATCATTGGTTGAAAACTGGTCTGAGTTATCAGCAAGTAAAGCTGACCATATTGGGTGTAGTTAGTTTGGCCACATAGAGAACAGGTGTTCATGCCAAAAAAAGCACTAGGACAAGTGGTTCCCCATGGCAGGATCAGGGAGCTGGCACAGAGAGATGCTCCCACCAGCATCCCCTGGGAAGCCCGGACACCCAGAGGTCCCAGCAGTCAGCAGCTTCCAGGTTATCTGCTTCTTACAGGTATATCACAATACATCACTATAAGCTTACTAAAGCAAATAGTATAAACATATTTTTGTGTTTGACTTTGGTGAACTTCTTGTCCAAAGTCATTTAACAAAGCTGCAGTGTAAACATATGAAATATTACTTCATGTGAGTTGGTTTGCAAGTACTGCTTTGAATACAGAAGGATTGAGGAAGATATGAACCCTTGTTTCTGGAATCTATATCTGCAAGAAAGTTGCACGTTAAAATCTTTAATGTGGTCAGGGAAAAAATGAATTGTTTTATAACGTTCATTGTTTGAATACTTGCCTAGTTCTAACGTTACATGGGTTTGAGGGAACTCTATCTATATGCTTCATATAATCCTACTTCCATACTTCATAAACATTAAGGCCAAAAAGGATATTTAGATAATTTTAGCCTGACTCCTTGTATAACAGAGGACACCAGACTTACCATATTGTTGTTTCATATATTCTCTTTAAATAAGGAAATAGGTAAGAATATCATAAGTAAGCCATGTAACTTGGACACTTGAAGAATATTAGGACATGTACAATTTGATTATAGATGGGAAGTAAATCACTCTAATTCAGTACTTAGAAGATTTACATGTGGCCTGTGATTGGGATAAACTTTGTCTTAGTCATATCATTGTATTGTTATGCGTTACAGCATCTTGTATGCCATCCAAAACACCTTGTACTTGTCCTGTCAAAGACAAAAGCTGTGATTAAATGGAATGCTGGCACTTTCCCTATTCTGAACCTTCCTCTTTTCCTTTGATTTTCTTTTCTGCCTAGCTTCCGGTTCTGAAAGCAACATACACAGTGGACTATAATGAAAAATGCAGTTAAAATAGAGGTCAGTGTAATTGATCCCTGAGACAATCATAGGTCTTCATATCTGTCTCCTTGTTGAAAGTGTACTGGCCTGACTTCTTGGAGTTATACACCTTATCTTTACAGTACAGCAGCTAGTAAACTAATATGTGCTAAAATAAGTGGGCATGCCAAGTATAACACTCCTCCAGTAAACCGGAACTGTGGTGGACTTCCCCTCCATGGCCATAATTTTCTTCCTCTAAGAAATACGCTTGTCTAATGCAGGTGTGTGTCAGTTGAAAGATTGTAAAAAATATTAGAACTTCCCTAGCAGATTGTCATTTATAAGTTGCTGTTCCTAAGTAACCTTTCCTACCAGAAGACCAGAGGGAAATGAGTCATTGTAGATCACCAGAATACAGAACTAACCTTGTCATAATTTTAAAAATAAGTAATAAATATATAAACAAACAAAATTAAACAGTTACTTAGGCAAATTTATAAGTATGTCACATCTTTAAAATCCAGGAAGTGAGTTGCACTGGCAATTAACTGAATACATGTCTTTATCTCTTATCAATATCCGAACAACAATACTATATACACAATGAAATGAACTAAGAAAGAAGAAGTGTCCATACCAGTCATCTGAGACTGTTTACTTTGGACAAAAGTAGCACATCTTTTTAAAAAATACCCTCCTTAAAACTTTCTATACGGCTGTCTGGAGACAAGTCCAAAGTCAGAAAACTGTTGGGTAGATAAGCTCCTCTATGAAATCAATAGTCAGACTGTTGCAGAGGCCATCTTTGGAATTAAATCTGAAATAGAACAGATGAATAATCCCCTGGACATGCTTGTTTTTCTTGACCCAATCTGGTGAAGTACAGCCCCTAGCCGTGCCTTCCCACCTCTTCACTTGCCTAGGATCTAATTGCAAGGTGAGTCAGATGAGTGACATGATCCAACAGGGAGCTGTTTTGCAGTGAAGTAGTTTTTGGCTGAATCAGCTGATTGTGCAGCCACAAATGAATTGGATCAAATTCCAAATCTAATACGAGAAATGTGGTGGCAGCACATAGCTGTTGGTAGAGGGAGTGTAGTGTTGCCACAGTCTCTATTAGCTGTAATTACCATGAAATTAGATGCAATTTGAGACTGTAACTTTGAACTAGATTCCTTACTTTTATATAGTTAACTTGGGCAGCACAAGTCCCATTTCAAATGCAGTAGGAAATAATAAAAACATTTTAAACTACATCCAATAGAGGAAGCTTAACACACCTTTTAAAAATTGCATACTCATTATAATACTCACACATAAGGTGGAAGAGCTGGTTTCCATTGCCATCTGTGTCTGAGAGGGCAAAGCCCACACTTTGTGGAAGAGTGCTCTAACCACCACCCATTGTTATGCCATGGAAGAGCCATGGGACAGGGAAGAGAGGGAGATACAGTATAATACAGAGTATTCAAAAGACTTTTGTACTTCACACTGTGTTCAACAGAAAAAAAAACTTTTACAGAAACAAAACATGAGCCATGACTACAGAGCCTTAAGATGCTTCCTGAGTATAGATTATCTTTTTCAAAATGTTGAGTAGGGTGTTGCCTGAGAAGTAAAGATGGATTGAAATCCATTCAGGCTGAAGACAGTCCCCAGTTCCCCACATCTCTGATGTTTGCTCTTATTGCAGGGCTACTGCATAAAAGCTCTGACTGTGTTGAAAGAATACTTACAATTCATTTTGAAACCCATCAGAGGGAAGGGATGAAAAAGGAGGGGATAAAACAGGCTCTGAGAACATCTACCATATGTCTTTTGTGCACATAATGGGGGATGATGAATGGTGAGGGGGTAAAGCACCCTCTGAGAATATCTAGCAGATGTCATTGAATTGAGGTGGAATCCAAACAAAACACATAATTCCTTAAAAGTAGTCAGTCCTAAGCAGTAGATCAATGCTGGCCTGCATCAGCTGCTGAAATCAGTTGTTGTGGGTAGGGAAAGAAGCAGAACTTGAGATTGTGGAAAGAAAAATTTAGTAAAATAAGGAAGTGCCTAGTGACTGTAAATCCCTCTGGGCAGAGGCTTGGTGTGCAGCTTTCATTTGATGTGTCAGAAGTCTGCCTAATGCATGCAATCACATTCATTATTGAGAGTATGGTTAGAGCTATTGATTGCATCCAGTGTTTCTGCACTGCAAACAGTAGTAGAGTCTTTTTCACTTCTTGTTTGCACTCTTGTGACGTGCCCATATTGCTCTTTTAGATGTCTATGACTCTTCCCTCATGTGTGCATGTGCCTTTTTGCTTAATTTGTGATCCAACTAGTTCAGAATAATAAAGAGTACTAGAAGTAATTAAGGATAATTACTTGAGTTTTATGGGACAGCAGGAATAGACAGAACATGCCATATTCTATGAGTCAAATTGTAATCTTGAGATACATCCCATCGAAGCCAACAAGATACTTGTACAAAGTGAAGCAGCAAGACACAACTGCACAAAGACCACAGAATACTCAAGGTCCTGTGAACAACTGATTGCAACTGATCTCAACAGGACCTAACCGTGGAGAAGTGGTGAGGCTCCCATGCCATGTTGTGAAAGATGCATGTGTCATAACCGCCATCCTGCACCTTCGCTGTCAGGACACCTACTTCAGAAGCACGATGGCACTGACAGCGAAAAGGCTCAGTCAGCCCGATGTACAGGGAAGCTCTGAAATTTTTCAATAGGGAGCGAACGTGCCTGGGCACAAAACCCACCCGCCTCCTCACCAGGGAGGCACGAAGGAGCTCAGCAGAACTGATCAAATTAAACCCCCGCTTTGAGCTGCCCTACCGGCCCGAAGCCGCCTGGCCTGGGGCAGGCCCGGAGGGCAGCACCGGTGCTGCCGGTGCCGGCGGAAAGAGCCTGAAGCGGCTCCCGGCCCGCCAGGCGGTACTCGCCGGGCGCTGCACCACCGCCACCGCCTCCGCGCGCCGGGCCGGGGCGGGGCCGGGGCGGGGCCGGGGCGCGGGCACCAGGCAGCCGCGGGGGCCAGCCCCGGCTTCCCGGCATGCTGCGCGCGGGGGGCTGGCTCCCCGGTCCTGGGAGGAGGTGGCGGCGGAGGAGCCCCGGGCGGGAGGAGCCGCCGCCGCTGCCGTGGGCTTCTCGCTCCGCCGCCGCGCTGCCGGGAGGGGTGGCCGCCCCGCGCCCCCGCGATGCCGCTCTTCGCCACCAACCCCTTCGACCAGGATGTGGGTGAGTGGCTCCCGCGGCGCCCAGGCCCGGCCTGGCCCTCCGCCCCGGCCTCCCCCTGAGGTAACCCCGCGGCCGGCCCTCCCTCCGAGCCCCCCTCCCGCCTCCGGCCCGCCGCCCCGCTCCTTCCGCACCCCTCTGCTGCCGCGCTCCCTGCACGGCCTCGCGTGTGGCGGGGAGCCGGGGGCAGCAGCGGCTCGCGGGCGGGATGCGCCGGGGAGCGGCCTGGCCGGGAGCGCCGCCTGGCAGCGGGCGGCGGGGTCCGCGGCCTGGCCGGGGGCAGCACGGGGGTGGCGGGGGCTGCTGCGGGCCCGGCCTGGCTGCGTGGGGCTGCGGGCGAGGGGGACGAGCACGGGGGTGCTTGTGGGAGAGAAGCCGGCCTGCTTAGCAGAAGTTGCGTTGCAGCATGGCAAAACAAGTAGTGAGAAACGTTTATGCTGGAGTGTTGATGAAAGGATGAAAAGTAAAAAGCACCATCTATAACTGCTTCACAGACAGGCATGATAAAATTGTCAAAGTGTTTTGTGTTCAGTGCTTTAAAGTGAATTCCTGTGGGAGCTTTCTTTTTCCCGTTCAAGTGAAACTTGTCGGTTGGTCATCAAGTTTCATCCCCACCTTGCATGTTCCAAGGCCAAACTAGACGGAGAGGAAATGACTGGGCTTTTACTTGACAAAAATTGTGCTTAATTCTGATGTGTCCAAACTGAAGGCAAAATAACACCTAGGCAGTTAAAAATTCATTTTGCACGTCTGATTTGTGATTGTGTATTAGGGTTTTCTTCCTACCCGCTGCTGATGACCGTTTTACTTTGGGACTTTGTTTCGTATGTGGATAAGTAACCCCCACACCCACCCTAGGTTATTTTCTTATAGCATTATAACACTATATATGTTTCTTGGCACAAATTGCTTTAGTAGTCTTATACTTGTTGTAGCTTTCAACTACAAATACATTGTTTCTTTCTTAATGTTTATCCAGCTTTAGAAGTCAGGGATCTGATTTAATTCTTCCAGCTCTTCAAAAAAACAACTCCAAACTGTTTGAAAAGTATGTATCTTTTGAGGGGTAAGGGTTAGTGTATAAACGAAGGACTGTGACACAAATTCTGGGTGTATGTTGTCAGGAATTTTAGTCTGTTGCATTTTAAAGCATAGCTTGCTTTTCTAAATTTGAAAAGTTAAGAACACTTTTCCGCTGAAGACTGCTCTTCAATCTATGACTTTCTTGGTAGCAAAGTTGACAGTGACTTATTTTAAAAAGTAGTAAATAATTTTTCCTAATTGTTTTGCTGTCTTCTAGTGTAATTTGACAGCTGAAAATGAGGACTAGATTACACTACTTACCAGTTTTCCATGGACCATTAGAGGATTGAAACATTGGTAATATTATCTGTGAGAATGATTTGAACCAGTAAGATTAAAAAGTGATAGCTGAGGTTTTGGCATAAGTTCACTTTTTTACTTTCTAAGGCTGCTATCTAGCAGTGAAGATCAGACCTCTTGAATGGGTTTCTCTAGAGTGAAGTCTGATAGATGTGCTTGTCGGCACTCCAAGTTTCATAATGCAAAGTAGTAGCACCCTACTGTTACTTTGGTGTTTTATTTGCTGTTTTCTAGGTGCAGAGGATGCCAACGCTTTACCTACTATTCTTGCCTAGTATGATCACCAGTAGGTATTTTTCAAAAGCATTATTCTGTATACTCTATGAGCGCAGGGAAATAACCACTCAGCCCCAAGTTGTTCTTAGAAAAGCAGATAGTGGGCAGTGGGCTAATTTTCATCAGTAAATATGGCCTCTTTCCACTGGCCCCTTTCATGGTATCCTGAGGGACAGCAAAGGAGCAGCAGGCTGATCAGTTGGTGGCAGCCTACTTTCAGGATCCTGCTGCCTTTATCCATCACTTAACTGGATTTGTGCCAGGGAGATGGGAATGATGAAGTCTCCCGAAAGTGTCCCTGGGCCCTTCTTCCCCAAGGCGCCTTGGGAATGTGCTGTTATCTGGATGAACTTCTTGGCAGGCTTCATAAGATAACGTCAGCTCTAAAGGTCTCGTGTTCTCAGGAAACTTCCAACAGTTGTCAAGCAGTAGTGTTATTTTTCAACTATTTTCTCGGAATGAAAGTTGAGTACTCTGCTTTTGTTCTTTCCTGACAAGAAAGTTTTCTTTTGAAAATCAGACTCCTGAAGCAGGAAGACAGTCAAAAGCTATTCTTAATTTCATATCAATTTGGACATTGGTGTAATTGATAGTATTGCTGTGATAGCTGTGCATTCTCATCTATTGGACAGCTGATCAGTACTGTGTAATAGTTGGAAATTATTTTGGAACCATTTAGGATGGTGGATTGCAGAGAACACATCTGGAACTAAATTTTTTTCATTGTTTTGAAGAGCATAAGTATATCTTTAAGTTCAGAAGGAGAAATTTCTCAGTTTGTCTGGCCAGTCATCAGCATTTGGCTAGTCAAGTAAACATGCTTCTGCTGTGGAACCTGGTCATCTGTAATAGTGTCAGCTTTGTACAGAGATTTTGAGGGGTGCACCTCTTCTTTAGGCGTGGTTGGCAAAAGAATGTTGTTTAAGATGACTGTTAAAGCATTCTTTAATATTATTAGTTTATGCCGCCCAGAGATTTGCGGAGGTAAGCCACTGTCATCCTCAAAGAGTCCAAACCTGTGGATGAAGTCCAAATACTTTTTGTTTTCTGAACCCTCTTTTTACCATATTTAGGAATATTTCAACAGTGGTGATACAAGTTGATGTAGGTTTTCATAATCAAGTCGGTGAATCTTTGACAATGTGTCCAAGTAAGGAACACAGTATTGGAATTTAACAAAAGAAAAAAACTTTCCAAGACTCTGGACTGCTGAGATTGTAATTAAGAGACTCATATTCCATTTAAGGGGTTAGAATGAGAAGTCAGTTTCTGACATATTTCACAACCTTAATCATAAAATTACTCCCAGAGAACTGTTCCTGAGAAATGCAGGTTTATATGTAAGTTTGATGCAGACAAAATAATGGTGGAATGTGCTTTAAGAACCAAAAGACTGTCTATTAATCTGTCATGACAGGCTAATTAGTAATGTAGCGGTGGTTAGTCTAGGTTTGACGAATTTACTGCTAAAGCAGTTCTGAAGTGTTATTCAGATATTATCTCAAGAACAAAATTTGTAACTCTGGACTTAATATAGTGCATACTTTATTCTAACTTGATGTCAAGCATTGTAAACAATCTATATTGTAATAAGAGGACTGAAAGAATTTTTTTATTCCCTTCTATAAACTTATTATTTCTGAAGTTTTATAAAATGCAATAAATACATGTTCTGATATGAGTTGTCATAAAATCGCACATGATATTAAGAGGAGGTGTTTCAAGAACACGGGGATTTTTGTGTGATTTTTCTCCCTTATGCACAGTAAGGGATGAAGACACTTCTTGCATCTGCTTGGATGTTAGTCTAGTTCCCAGTGTAGCTGGTGTAATGGTTTGAGGCACCACAGGTGTGGGAAGAAAGGAAAGGTTCAGGCTTACTATCTACAGTAATAGGAAATTAAACAGGTAGTTTAGTAATGTAGTAGAACTGTTAACCTGATGCGACTTGCAATGATTTTTCACGTGTTATTAACTATAGCAGTTATTGATCATTTGATGCTTGCAACTCTTTAGATATTTAATAATATGCATGAATTGCATATGGTTGCACATATGATCAGCATATAGTTTGATGTTATTAGAAAATAAGAAATGCTTTGACTGATTCCCATGGTGCAATTTCTTGTAATGAAATACTCTTGCTATTTGAAGGCATTATTCTTTAGATTTATCCCCTTGATTAGTCAACGCCTTCAAAACCATCCAAATAGACTGAGCTGGGCTTTTCTCTGTTTAGGCCAGGTTTGCCAAAAGGAGGGAAAATTGTTGCAGACGAGATTCTTGACACCAGATAATTATGGAAACTGCAGACTGTGGGTTAACTTCTGTCTACAAGGGAAGATGAATTCCAAGGTTTTGTTCAGCTTGTCATGAGGCTGACACTTTTTTTTTTTTTCCCAAGTTAGCGTAGTGTTTTCCTCAGTATTATTTTAAGGACAAGGACTTTAACTGAGCTAACAGGGAGGCTGAGTAGAAAATGCATCCCTATAGCCACTCCTCTTTTCAGTTATTTTTATAAGTGTTTATGAAAAACAAGAACTTCTCACTGAAGATACCTTTGGTGTATGTTCTCAGTGAAAAATGGCAATGCTGAATAAAAATGATAAAAATAAGTGGAATACCCCTTTGGTATAATAGCCAATAAAAAAATATTTTTTTTCAGTAACTGTTTCTGAAAATGAATACCAGACTGCGAGTTCATCTGGGCAGTTTGAAGCCAACATACTATGTTCCATAGGCAAAGGAGTTTTTGTAGGCTACTTTCCTAGTAATTATTTTTCTTTCCTCACAGGGAAGAGTTGACATTTTAAGTGCTTCCCCTCATTTCAGCTGTGACAGTGTGCATTATAATATCAAAATTCAGAAAAATCAATATAGTTCTCCAACATGTAAAATCTGCTCTTCTAGCTGATAAAAATAACTCTGTATATTTGATGTGAAAAGTTAAGTCTCTTGCTGATCTTCCTTCTGAAATTATGTTTTTACTGTGGCATGATTTGTGGGGTTCTTCCAATAGATCCTGGTATCATTTATTAGTATAACATGCCTGTGATACACTTTTTTACAGAGTAATCATCATCATTCTCATATATCTCTGATGTGCTCACCTTCCTGCTGTGTTGTAATATTTCTGGGTGAAAGGTAGTTTGAGTTCTGTGGGTTTGTTAGGGTTTGCATAAGATGTCTAAGCATCTGAATGATTTTTTTGCCTTGCTTGTCTTACTATTTTCAGCATAATTTTATGGGAATCTTAAATCTTTTTGTCTTCATTATGCTCAGTTTGCTGAGTTGAATGATGTCTATTGACTGTCTCACGCCCAGTGAGATCCTACATAGTCTTCTGAAGGAGCAAGTTGAGGTGGCCTCGTGTCAGCTCAGTCACTGCTGCTCTCTTTCCTTGGATCAGGAGCAGTGCTTTCATAGGACACCTTCTCCAAGTGCTCCCATAAGGACTTTTTAGGAATACTGTAAATGGGGATACAGTTAAACTGCAGGAGTTGGTTAATAGCTTTACTGACATTAATGGTTCAACAGGGAATTCTAGTTGATTTCTATGGTGGGGTTGCCTGTTAGAGGTTATTTTTAGTCTTGTCTAAATGGTATCTGGTTGAACATATTCTTCTGTGCAGTTCTGAGCATGGTAGTGAAATGCAGAGTAGTTAATATTAAAGCAGTGTTTTTTTGTGGAATGGGCCAACAAATACCTTTGTTCATTTTATTTGACAGACAAACTTCCCAAAGTTAATTACTTTTAACTTCAGGTACTAAGACAGAGTCTGACAGTGACATGTCAGCAGTACCTGAAGGCTGGTAGGGTGCCAGCTGTTAGTCAGGGTAAGCAAATACTGAATGCACATAAAGTTTTTTTTTTTTGGCTGTGGATGTGTGCCTCATGTAAGAAGAGAGAGCGTTCGTGGATTTTAAGTGAGAATAGTGTAAATAATTTAACTTAAGTATATTTGAGTCATAATTTTGTCTACAAAACACTGGTGCAACATAGGAATTTTGTCAAAGCGTCTTTGTTGCTCCTGTTCCCAGAGTAGTGAAAGGTGATAGTCTATCACTAATGCTCTGACAGTAATAGTGGCCTTTTTTGTGGGCAGGCAATGTCAGATAGAATGCTGTTAACTCTTAACTGCCCATGTTTGAGACAATTTAACTAAAACTCTAGAGGTTTTTTTTTTTTTTTTCTCATGTCTTATGATTAGTGTTATTATTCAAGGGAATTAATGGATGCCTACTACTACAGAAGACAAAGTACCTAATGAAACTGGGTCTCCAGCTGAAATTTTGAGCAGCTATGTAGTGTTTGTTGGTGGAAGAAATATCTTGACTAAGAAGGGGAAAGGCGTTGCAAGCTGTAGGCAGTTTTTATACAGGACTAAGTTCAGCTTCCAAGAAGGAATGTAGCCATGATAGAACACTTGCAATTGTACTCATGGATAAATTTGCAAACTATTCTTATTGAGAATTAAAATAAAGGTTGTAATTGGTGTGGTTGATATGGATAAGGGATTTAATCAATCACCATCTTATTTGTAGTTTTAGCCAAACTATTTAAATTAGCATAAAACATAATTTGCTGTTACCTTAAAACATTAAGCATGTGTTAGTTTACTTTTTTGTTTGTAAAAGATGTAACTGATTGCCATGCCATTTCTCTGATGACATTGTGAGGAAAGAAGGATCAATTGTTGCCAAAAGTACAAACAACTGTCTACTATATAGAATAATGGAAAGGCCAGTTTCAGTTCCATCGGACTGCTCAGCTCTCTGATGAAGGATGTGCTAACTGAAGGACAGCGTTAGGCATGAGGGAGCGGTGTGGGTTTGTGAGGGTGAGCTCTAAACCTGGTGAGAATTTAAGGCTGTGGAGGGCACTGTGCAGACACAGTTTGGCTGGAGGCTGGTTCAGCTCCAGCAGAACTGACAATGAATTGAAACAGTAGAGTCCTGGAAGTAAACTGCCTCCATGTGGTCTGTTTTCTGTGTCTCTGGACTGTGCTTGTCAGCTGTTTTCCGTTTAAGGAATGCAGTGTAGGCAACTCAGGCTCTGTGTTTCAGAAAAGCAGTTACTATACTTCAGAGTTGAGGCTGTGTTTGGTAGCAGCAGAGCTCCTGCTCTTCTCGACTGTGATTACAGAAGACTGTCTTGGATTGTGATGGGCCCATGCAAGGCGTTCGATTCAGGTGTCTTACCATGTGTGGCACAAGTATGCGGCCTACAGATGACTGAGAGCTGACTATATTAAAACAATAAATAACAAGCGGGAAAAGTATAATGCATGGTTCTGCTATAGGTTTTTCCTTGCCTTATTTTTTAATCAGTCTAATTTGCTTGTATTTATAAGGTATCGTCAACTAAAGAACTGAAGTTCTGGAGTAATGGAACAATGTTAATTGATGTAAGCAGGGTATAGTCTCATTGCTCTGTTCTCATTTTTTGACATTTTTAGTTGGCATGCTGAGTAGATTCTGTCAGTATGGTGTTCCTCTCAATTTTTGCTTCACAGATGACACGTTTCCTTTATGAACAAGATTTAAAAATCAAGAATTTCTCTGATGGTTAGCTATACTAGTCCTAATCATGATTTGGAGCAATAATAGACTGAAAGGAAAATAAAGTGGTTAGTAGATCAGCTGGTATATCTTAGTGCTAGATGTTAGCATGGTGTCTGCCCAAAATTTTTCATATTTTTGTTGATTATGACCATTTTTTGGTAATCAAATAGGTTTTCTGATTCAGTTTAGAGAGAAGAGGCAATGCTCTTTTACTTTATCTGAGAGGACATTTAGAATTTCCCCATGCTGCTTTGCTGTTTTCTGTGCATCAGGCAGTACAACTGATGTGGTATGATTCCAGTTGTATATGTCCAGTGTTTAATTTTTCCTTGGAAATACCTTGAGAGCACGTAACCATAGAGCTTTGCTTTTCTGAATTTTTGTTCCAAATTAAAAAACTAATTAACTATAACCTACTTCAGTTTGTAGGACAGAGAAACTTGTTCATAAAGACAAGCCATCAATTTTGGGATGAATAATACCCTGTTACTTTTGGAGATTAGATGTTTTGCTTTGTCTTTCTCTGCTCTGTAGTCTTGCAAGTGCTACTATGGATAATGAATCTTTCCTGGCAGATAAGTTTTTGTAGGAAATCTTTGCTTCCTTTCATAAAACTAAGTAGTCTGAGACATTCCCTGAGGGGTGGTACTCATTGCTGAGGCATATTTTGTGTTTTGTAGATTCAGAGGTGAATAGAGAAGGGATGGAAAACAAAATTTGTGTACTATTTTGTGCCCATTCTCCTCTGGTTTGGTAAATAAAGGAAACTGTGCATTCCCTTATGTTCTCCAGCCCTGATCTGATCTATCAGTGTTTAGATAATCTTCCATTCAGATGCAGTATAAGGCTGAGTTTCCTTTAACGCTTTTATTTATTATTATCCTCTGTGTACCTAAGATTTTCTGGGGGAGAAATAGGGAGGGAGTCTCTATTTTTTTCTTCTGAAGTGGAATCTATTTCTTATCTACCTACCCTCTCTATTTCTTCACTCTTCAGCAGAGACTTTGCTTGTCTGATTCAAAACATTTGGAGAAAAGAGTCCCAATGGCTTCCATGAGATTAGCTTTGGTTTAGCTGTTTCTTTAGCTGAAAAGACAGTGGAATATATCATCCAAAGCAGAGATGAGAATGGGGAGATACAACTTTAGTGATTATTAATGAATTGTTGACTCCTCCTTGAGTTGTAATACATAGAAAGGAAATGAAAGACTCAGCAGTTTAGTGTCTGAGGAAGTGGTAAATGTGGTTGTACCTCATGCTGCAAACAGTGAACTAATGCTTTGGGTATTCATATCCTATTCAACTTCATAGTTCCAAATGCGGAAAAAAAAAATCTGTTGGTAGCTATACTACTTTTGTCATATTCTAGGTATATCTTTATTGTGTGGGAAAACAACCCCAAGATATATATTTGTTTATGAGTTTAAATTCATGGCCACAAGTGAAGGTTCAAAAATTAAAAATAATTATGTATAATGTTTTAATGTATGAATTTAATAAATACAGGGATATGTCATGCATTTAGCAATATACAAAGAGGTAATATTGCGACATCTTTGTTTACAATTTTGTTATATTTGTTTACTTATACTTTATTCATCAGAGAAAGCAACCAGCGAGATGAACACTGCAGAGGACTGGGGCCTCATTTTAGACATCTGTGATAAAGTTGGACAGTCACGCACTGGGTAAGTGACTTTAGAAATTTCCTCCCCAAACTTTAAATTTTATTATTTCAGTCTCATACTCAGATGAGAGGAGTTACATTTTTGTTATCTTACATAGACTTTTGCAACAGCTCAGTTTAACCTACGTTTATTACAAGTAAAAGGAAAATGTATGGATTTTCTGCTGAAATATTTTGCATTTCTTCATTTGAAGATATTAGCTGATCTATTAAAATTAGGACTTGTGTACAGCAGCTTTTCACCAATGTAACAGAATAAACAAACTGGTATGTTTTAGCAATGTCACTGTAGGCCCAGGAAACTTCACTAGGGATTTTTTTTACAGAATCATAATCTAGTTTGGAATTGACCTCCAGAGGGCATGTAGCCCAACCGCCCAATTTGAAACAGGTCTAATTAGATCAGGTTGCTCAGGATGGTTTAGAGTCTTGAATGCCTCCAAGTTCAGAGTTTTCACAACCTCCATGGGCAATGTGTTTCAGTATTTACTCTCACAGTAGGTGGGTAAATAAATAAGTAATCCTGCAATCTGATTACAGTTTCCTCTGTTACAATTTGCCTGTTGCATCTTGTCCTGTGACTGTGCAGTTCTAAGAGTCTGGCTGCATCTTATATGTATTCTCTGATTAATTAGTTGGAGAAAGCAGTAATGTCCCCTTTTAGTCTGCTCATTTTGAAAATGAAAGCAGCTCTCCATCTTTCCTTCTATGTGACTCTCCTCTGACCATCCTGGCAGCCCTCCGTTGGATTTACTGCCGTGCATCAGTATCTTTGCACTGCGGAGTCCCAAACTGGATAAAGTACTCCAGATGCAATCTTACAAGTGCAGATGGGAGGGGAAGGAGCACTTCCCTGGCCCTGTTGTCTGCATTGACCACTTATTTGACCCAGGATGCAGTTGGTTGTCTTTGCTGCCAGGATGCACTGCTGATACCGGTCATGCAATAGGACCTGCAGATCCTTTCCTGTGGAGCTGTTTTGTAGGGGTCAGCTCCTGGCCTTTGCAGGTGCAGATGATCCGAAATGCAACACATGAACCTTGCTCTTGTTGAACTTGATGAAGTTCCAGTCTTCCCATTTCTCCAGCCTGTCCAGGTCTCTCTGAATAGTAGCTCTGCCTTTCAGTGTACTGATTGCTCCCTCACAATTTCCTGTTTTCAGTGAAGTTGCTGTGAGTGCACTGCCTCCTATCGTGCAGGTTATTAGTGAAGAGATTTAGCAGTGCTGGTCCCAATAGAGATCCCTGAGGATCACTAGTTACTGCCCACTAGCTGGAAATTGCAGCACTGGTCACAACTCTTTGAGTTTAGGAGGCCAGCCAGTTTTCCACCCACCTTATCCATTTATCCAGCCAGTATTTTACTGGTTGGATGATAAGGAGACTGTATGAGCTTCAACGGTATGTTAACTTTGCTAAACCCAAGATATAAAGCATCTGCTGCCCCTCCCTTGTCCTTACCACCAAACCACCAGTGTCTCTGTCACAGAAAGCAATGAGGTTCTGTGTTTCTTCCCCTTGTTTTGAGAAGTTATTCTCTGACATCAGGGCTTTGATAAATGTACATTTTGAAAATGTGATATTAAATTAAACACATCTTAATACGGGCTGCTAGTGCTTCTATTATTGTTTCTTTTCTGAGCGCTCTCATGGAATTTATGCATGCATTCATTTTTTGGACATGAAAAGTTAAAATATACTTTGAGTTAGCAACTAAAAAATACAGTTTAAAGACAATGTTTCAGTGTATTTGTAGTATGTTGTTTTTTTTTTTTTTTTTTTTTTATGTAGTTATCATTAGGCTTTGGAAATATTTTAAATACGTCTTCTCCAAACATTCACTGTAACAATTCAGGCAAGAAATAGCCTCAAAAAGAGAGTTTTGCCATTGCTGCTGTTTAGTGAATGTATTCTCTGAGAATGACTTGGATTGCTTTGTAAAACTGTGGGAAACAGTATGAGATGCCAGACAGCAAATTCTCACAAGGGGCTTTTGTTCCAAAGGACAGGTTTGAAAATAAGCTTATTTCTTGGGATTAGAGGTGGTCTCTAGAGCAGTACTTATAAATAACATGGCATATTGAGACTTCTGTGCTGTTGTATATAACTGTAGTTAAGATAACAGCTGGCAAGTTATTAATAATGTTTCTTATTAGTCTGTATGTAAAACTGTATTTCTGCTCCTTCAGCATGTTGATGCTGAGCCTGTAACAATATTATTGAAGGCTTCAGTATGTTATTTAATCACTGAAAACATTTCCACAAGCAAGATTTAGTCTCACAGCAACTTAGCCTGAACAGTGCACAAATGTGTGTAGTTGCAAGAGACAGCTGCTTGGGAGTGCAGACAAAGGTGGAGATCTTGTGGCAGCTAAATTTCTCTGGGACAGCTGGAATTCCTGTTATGACTTGTGGGATTGATTATGTATTTATTTATTTTTAAATTTTTTTTATAAAACAGTGGTTTTATTGTGGCTGTATCTCTAACCTTTATAATATTTACCCTGGGTGTAGTAGGCTGCCAGCTGACTTATTGCTTAAAGTCAGATTCTGTTAAAACTTGCTGATAGCGGATTTTCTTTGTTTTAATGGATTATATCATGCCATTGCAAGGTAAAGCAAGACAAAGTTCCCCATGAAGAAGTTTAAATCACATATGCTATGCTGTTTGAAATTCTCCTGCAGTTTAAGTTCCTGTGGCAAGGATGCTAGTTGTCTTAACCAGGATGTGCTTTAATCTTTTAACCAATTCTTGTCTAATACAAGCTGTCTGTTCTTGTCAGAAGTTTAGATTATAAAAATCTCTGGTTTATGGGTTTTCTTTGTAACAGTCTGTAAGCTCCATTGCATACCTACAGCATTTTAGTTGTAGATTGTCTTACACCTGAAGCCACAGTAGACTAGAAGGACTATTCTTCATTAAGTGGCACTTTTTGTTCCATGGTGTTACATGTCAAGTTTTCTCAGAGGTATGCCAACAGCTTGTTTGCATCCAGAGTAATTGTTGGAAACCTGTTATGCTACAAAGGTGCTATATTTTTTCTTAAGATAAATTATTTACAGTTCAGCAACAGAACTGCTACTGTTAATTTTTACATTGCAATACCTTGGTTATAGGGAATCGCCAGTAATTAAAATTTTCATCTTACTTCCCTTAATCCAACTAACTAAAACAGTTTTTAGCAAGTTGGAATTCTGCTGAATCTCTCTTTGACTATTTTCTCTATTTCTGTGAATTTAAAAATTTAATTGATGAGAGTTGATGCCAGAATTTTCATAGAAAACACTGGAAGGACAGTAAATTCAGTAATATTTTTAATAATATGCCTTTTTTACAATACCATATATAAAATATTGCCATACGTAGAGTGGAATTAACTTGGTACTTTCTGCATGTTTCACATACCAGGTTCCTAAGATGACCTGAAATTTGTCTAATTGAGACAATCAACATGTTTTTTTGAACTCTGATTTTGTTTTAGGAACTCGTACAGCTCAGCAATTGCATATTATATTGTTTGCATCACATTTTTTGGAAATATTGGTAGTTCGGTGAGCAAGTTGCCTTTTTGGCATGGAAACATGATTAAAACAAAGGTTTTACCATTAAAGACAATCTTTTTTTTTTGGCATTTATACAGCATATATTCTGCTTTTATACATTATTGAAAACCAATTTATTTTAAAATTTTCTAGCATATTTGACTGGCATTTTAAATCATCTGTCTACAGGACAGGTGTAGATTTTTGGATAGTGTTGTTTTTTTTTCAGTGAAAATGCTTACACAACTGAATCTATAGTTTATCAGCTCTTAGTAAAATAATATTTTCAAATTTGAATTATTAAGCAGAATAAAAGGGAAAATTAAAGGCCACATGGTGTATTTTATCATGAATTGCCCCCCCACCATTTCCTCAGTCAGTTTGGTGCTAGCCAGTTCTCTAGTCTGTCTGCATTTGACTTTGAGATGGTTGTACCTTTTGTATTTGTTAACGAGACATATCAGTCTTTGAAAGAATTACAACTTGTTTTTTCTCTAGAAAAGTTACTTAATAAAAATGATGGCTGGAAAAAAATAAAGTCAACAACTGGGAGAAGACACCTGTAGTTGAGAAAATAGGAATGCTCATGGCAGCACTCTATCGGGGGTGGAGGTGGCTATTGAGAAATGGTTTGACTGTATTGCTGCTTGCCTAACTTTGTCCTGATTCCTTATGGATCAATCACTGACTCAGTGAGCCAGTGTTCTAGTTAGCTGATTGTTCTCTGGTTGTTTTTGTGCCTCTTCATACAAGAGGGAACATTAAAATTGCTTGCTTGGTAGTCTTCCAAACTAACTTTTTGTTTTGTTTTGTTTTCCCCCACCTCAAGTTACTCAATCTCAGTAGCATTTTACATAGTCATTGCAGTGTATGTTTAACAGGCTGACAGGGAAGCTCTTTGACTAGCTTGTTTCTAAAGCAATGAGGAGGAAAACTGAGTCACTAGTGTAGTCTTTAGCCCCACGGTTAATTACCTTAAACTGTAAATGAACAGTAAATTCCTGAAAATATATGAAATGTTTTGTGCAAAGTAGTATTTTAGATTCCAATTGCTGTAAATTTTGTCTTTGTTAAATAAAATACAACCATTTACATTATTTTTTACTCTCTTAAAATAAAACTGAAATTTATCGTGAATGTTTTTTGGATGTATCAGTATAGAATACCTTGCCCTATTTTCCCCCTGCTGATTTGTTATACTCACTCACTGTGCTGCCTCTGAAATTTTTGATTGTAGAATCATTGGAGCAGAACTGTGGACTGATATGTTTGGCATGGTCTGGAGAGGTGCCTAATGAATAGAATTCTGTTCTTGTGGGGTGCATGCCTTCACTCTGATTTTTGCATAGTGCTTCTCATAATTTACAAACTCAATTTTGTGATGAATTAATTTGAAGTAAAAATAAGCATGACAGTTCTGTCTAGAATGGCGATTCTTAGTCTGTGTGTCTAAATATTGGGAAGCCTGGATTTTTTTTTTGTGTGTAGTTGTAATCAGGAGATTTTTTTTTTTAATTTGAGTATGTTAAAACATTAACACTCAAATATTGTTTCTGTTAAATGTATGAGCAAATAGATATTTTTTTAAGGTGTTTTTGTGAATTGCTGAGGATTTTTTTCTTTTTTTTTTACCTTTTCAAAGTTGTACTTGACACATGGAAGATCATTTGGTTTTGAGGCTTTCTTGTTACTTTATTACTTTTTAAGAAGGCTTTAGATTCCTTAAAAATCTTAGGCTAATGGTCCTGTTCCTGAACTGCTAAGCTCTTGATCCTGCATCCTACCATTATAAATACTGGCTTAACAATTAATGGACATGCATTTTTGTGCTTGCGCTCCTATCACATTGATAGTCCTACTCATAAATTAATGGTTAAAAAAAGCAGTTATTTTTGAAAATTTTAGCATGTATTCTTTCTCAATTAAAGTGAAGTCTTGGATAATGAATAGATAACAGTCAGTGCTTGTGTTACAGCCTTCAATTGTAATAATTGGTTATATGAAGGTATACATTGAATGATATGTAGTCTTGATGTGTGACAGCATTTTCTATAATTAGTACCACTAAATATGAGGTGGACACTTCTGTAAAATGTAGACACTGCCAAATATAGTATAGCCACGCAGTGGTGTAACTTACACCTGAGTTTCATGTTATTTTTCTATTGAACTGATATCCAAGAACTAATTTTGCTTCCATTTTTGGAAAAGCTACTATAAATACTCCAGAAATGCATGAAATCTCTTAGTTTTAACTTACCTTCTCTTTTCCTACTTACCTTCTTTCAGGGTTCTCATTTCAGGGCTATTCAACAGATAATGCTTATACACCCATGATAATTCCTATCCCAGCCTCATTCAGCCTTCTGCCACATTTAAAGACAGAACAAAATGACAGAAAGTCACACAGACTTTAATATGCTAAACTGTGTCTGAAACTCTCATTCAAATTCTTTCTTAAATTTCCTTTTCACATTATTTCTATCTACTACAACATACATAAGACTCGAGTTCTGTATTTAACTGTTTTGAAACTTTGTAGAATGTATAACAATTTTTTCAGCATTTGTTGGTTCATTGTGTATCTTCTTTATAAATGTTATTCTGTAGATTAAAGAGACTCTGAGGAATGTAATGGTGGTAATTTTAAAAAACATAGTAAAAGGGTGTTGGTAATCAGTATATAAGCAAATATTCTTAGATACGTTTGTGAAATACAGAGGAGTAGGTGTATGGACTACGGAGAATTACAGTTCTCTATTTGTAAGGGATTTTATATATTTCTGGGGTATTTACAGTAATTCTCACTAACTACAGAAGATAATGTAACTTACTGAGAGGTTTTGATAACTAAGCAAGCTAGCAGTCCTACAGATAGAAATGGCTACAACTGTTAATGGTGTTTTTTTTTTTTTTTTTTTTTGTTTGTTTGTTTTTTTTTTTTTTAATGTTGCACTTACAAGCTACTAAATAATTTACTGACAATGTTCAGGAGAGCTTGCTGTCTGTTAACATTGTCATGTGTGCAATAGGTAATTATATGCTTTTAAATGTCTTGTGTTTTTTAGACCTAAGGACTGTCTCCGTTCTATTATGAAGAGAGTGAACCATAAAGATCCCCATGTTGCTATGCAAGCATTAACAGTAGGTTCTTTTTAATGTAGTGCTTTTCATTCCTGAAAAGTTATATTGCAAAAAAAATCTTCTCTGAGTTTTGTTCTTTCTTTCTTTAGCTTCTAGGAGCATGTGTATCAAACTGTGGTAAAATCTTTCATTTAGAAGTGTGTTCAAGAGATTTTGCCAGTGAAGTAAGCAATGTGTTGAATAAGGTAATGTATTGCATTGATTTATACAATTCATAGAAAAGCTAGATCAGACTGAGAATTGGGGTAATCTGAAAGTGGAATGGAATCTACTTTTGGAAGACTAGAAACGTGGTGGCAGGGAGAAAGATGCAATACTACTGGGAAGATTGTGGCTGTGAGAGAGAACTTCCTGAATGCCACTTCACACTACAGTTACTTACATATTCTGTTCAGGGGAGGTGGGGTGTGGTATGTTAATTTATGAATATACAAATTAATTTTCCTGTTAAATAATAGCAGTGAAACACTAAATACAGATTTGGTGAAATTGAGATAATACAGGGCTTTTATATAACCTTGTTTTACTCTGTTGGCCCTAGTATGTATTGTACTGGTACAAACTTGACTTAAAAATAAAGTGTCTATATCATTTATATTGGCAGTAACATGACATTATTTGAAATGAAGGAATTACAGAACAGATTCCTACATTATTTTAACTTGTTTCTGCTGTGCTTGCAGGGTCATCCAAAAGTGTGTGAAAAGCTGAAAGCCCTTATGGTGGAATGGACTGATGAATTCAAGAATGACCCACAGCTGAGTTTAATATCTGCTATGATAAAAAATCTTAAGGAACAAGGAGTTACTTTCCCAGCTATTGGTTCACAGGTATATTAGATTTTGTGGTTCTTCTTAAAGGGTATTACAAATTCGTTTTATCTTCAGTTCTGTATTTAACTGTTTGTAGTCTTGAATTCTGTATTATGTTTGGCAAACAAAATGAAATCTCTCTTGTCTTAATAAAACATTCCTTTGAGGGGTGAAATGTTCTGGCTTACTTTAGGTTTTTATATTGCAGATGAATACGAATCAAAATGGTGAACTTAATGCGTTGTCATTTTTTTGCTGAATTCATTTTTATGTCTTTCACTTTTGGCTAGGCTGCAGAACAGGCAAAAGCAAGTCCAGCTCTAGTTGCCAAAGATCCTGGTACAGTGGCCAACAAAAAGGAAGAGGAGGATTTAGCTAAAGGTGAGTCCATTTACTTGCTGACCTGATGAATATATTGGTAAATATCAAATAGTGCAGGAACAAATGTTTTGATTCTTTCATTTATGTGAATAGTGTATTTATAGATGGTGGTTATGATTTCTATTCCTTTATTTTTATACCCTTCTTGGAGGGTCAGAGATTAAAACTATTGTATGGGTAAAAAATAAGAAAAATTCCTGATTTTTACTTTTGTTTCCCTTGCCAAACTGAAACAACTCAGTAAAAAAAAAATCTGCAAAACCTCATGTTAAGGCCATGCTCCACTATGAAAATGTTTGATACAAGTTCTGCACTTGGATTTTCCCTCTTCCTTGGGCAAGTGAAGCACATTCATTTGCAATTTAAACATTTGATGAAAGGAGAAAATAAGGATTATAATACAAGTTGTATTCAAAGTATTTGTGGTATCCTACTTTAAACTTTTATTCCTTTGAATACTGCTTCTGTAGTATACTTTAAGGCTTTGGTTGCCGTAAGCCTAAGTGGCTGTTATATGTCTCATTGCAGGCCCAGTAAACAAAATTAGGGTGGTTTTTTTGATTTACTGTTGTACTAAGGTATATTTAAAGGTCATTTAATAGTGCTGTAACAGACATGTGAAGTTATTCTTAGAGTGGTTTGATCTTTATGGTCTAAATACTATTTTCTGAGGTCAAACTTCAGCAGTGTGAATTCATCAAATGTTAGCCCTTGTACATAGCATGGCTTTGGGCTTAAAGTTCTAACAATGGCTGTTCAGGGGAAGTTCTTGTACTAGTAGTTGGTGGATGTTTGCAGTTTCTCATCTTTGATAGAAATTTTTTTTTATTTAGCTATTAATCTAATATAACATTGATTTATTTAAATTATCATGAGCCCATCTGTATATGTTACTAATGGTTTCTTCAACAGTTGACCCACCAAAGTCTACTTTTAAAGGGATCTGTGTTTCAAAGGTTCATTTTCTGCATGGGTTCTCTAGAATTTTTTGTGTTCTGCTCTGTCCCTTCTTAAACATGATAATTTTCTTCACAAACTTGGAAGAGTTTAATATGAGTGAAACCTTTCTGCTCAGTCAAGTTTAATTGAAAATGACCAAGAAATGTAAAATTATTCAAGGAATGATAGGGAGAGAAAAGAAATGGACAAAATTCTGCTTGTCTAAGCAGAAGTAATTTTCTTAATTATGAATTAAGGATGCACTATTTTGCTGTGAGGATGATTGGGCACTGGCACAGTTTGCCCAGGAAGGTCGTGGAGTTTCCATCCTTGGAGAGACTCAAAAGCCATCTGGACATAGTCCTAGGCATCCAGCTCAAGGTAACCCTGCTTGAGCAGGGGTGTCATGGGTTGACACAGAGGGCAACTGAGCACCATGTGGCTTCTCACTGCTCCCTTCTCCCCAGCACTTGGAAGGAGAAAATGGAGTAAAAGGCTTGGGAATTGAGATAGGGACAGGGAGGGGTGGGTCACCCATTATGATCATGGGCAAAAGACACTCATTAGGGGAAGAAAAAGAACATCAATTCAAACACTAACAAAACCAACACTTAACAGACAAGGTGGGACAGTGAGAAGCGCCACCACATCCAAAACCACCTCTTCCCACCCTTCCCTTCTTCCTGGGCTCAGCTCTGCTCTCGATCTCTCTACCTCCTCCCCCAGGGGTGCAGAGGTCAGGGAATGGGGTTCACAGTCAGTTCCACTGCTCCTTCCTTCTTGGGAGAAGTGGGGTGAGGAATGCCACACATTCCTCCCCTGCTCCACATGACTCCCCTCTCACTGGAGATAGTACTGCATGAACTTTCTCCACCATGAGTCCTTCCCATGGGATGCAGCCATTCCCATACTGATCTGGCGTGGCTCACCCTTGTGTGTTTCAGTCCTCCCAGTGCCAAAATACAGCAGCAGGGACTGCTGCTTCCCTCAGAGTCCTGGCCTTCTTTAAGTGCAGATGCCTGTTCCAGTGTGTGCTCTTCTACAGACTTCAGGTCGGCCTCTGCTCCACTGCAGACCTCCATGCGTGGCAGGAGGGGTGGCCCTGCTGTCTCACCGTGGGATACAGGGTGTCTCTGCTCTGGCACACCTCCTCCCCTTCCTTCTCCTTCCTTCCAAGAACCTTGGTGTTCACATAGGTGTTCTTCGTGTAACTCCTCCTCACAAGTCCCAACCCCCTCTCAGGTTCCCCTTCTTAAATACCTTCTCACAGAGGTGCAGCCACTGTCGCTAATTGGCTCAGCCTTGGTGCAGAGGTGGGTCCGACTTGGAGCCAGGGGAGCTTCGAGAAGCTTCTCACAGGGGGCCACTGCTGTAGCTCCCTCTCCTGCTATGAAAAACCCCACCACACAAACCCAGCACAAGGGGATTGGCCAAGATGACCTCCAGAGTTGTCTTTCAACCTCAGCCAATCTCTGCAGTTCTCGGGTTCCATGAATCCAGGCTAAAGACTCCTTATCTAACAGAGAAACTGTCTACCTGAACAGCTGTATCTTTTGAGAATGTTTCAAGTGATCTGGAAAAATTCAACATCATGTATATGCTAGTAAGAATATAAATACATCAGTTCAAAGTAATAGCAATAATATAATGATAAAATAATCAATGACTTCACTGAACTATCCTGTTTGTGCTTAAGTGCTATTATTCATTCTGTCCATGTTGAAAGCCTCAGTAAATCTATGGGCAAAATTGTGCTCTGTAGTTGTAAAACATGTTTTTGTTTTTTACCATTATTTCTAAGTGGAAGACAGAAGTTGATTACGATGCAACAGGAATGCTAAAAGTTTTCAGGGTTAAATATTCATATAATTCAACCTATTTTAATAGGGAATTTTCATGTGAATAACTCTTCTTTTGTAGCTATTGAACTGTCACTAAAAGAACAAAGGCAACAGCAAACAACACTTTCCAGTTTGTATCCGAGCACCTCAAGCCTTTTAACAAATCACAAACATGAGGGCCGAAAGGTTCGTGCCATCTATGATTTTGAAGCTGCTGAAGACAACGAATTAACTTTTAAAGCTGGAGAACTTATAACTATCCTTGATGACAGGTAATTTTATATAGGAAGCCTACTAGAAGTATATCAGACTGTAAAAATCAATTGGGATTCTATGTAGAAGCACATATTGGAATACAATTGCAATAAAATATATTTACATATTAAACACTTTTTAAATTATCCTAGATTTTTACATACAAATGTAATCGCATAAAGATTTGTGTATAAACATTTCTGTAGGTATACAAGTTGTATTTATGTACAAGTAATATAAGTGCCTTGTACAGTGCAATTCTGAGGAAGATTCCATGTCAGTTTCGTTTTTTTTTTAATGTTACAGGGTTTTAAATTATTTTTTTATCTTTAGTGATCCAAATTGGTGGAAAGGTGAAACTCATCAGGGTATAGGATTGTTTCCATCTAATTTTGTAACAGCTGATCTTTCTGCTGAGCCCGAAATGAGTAAGTATTATTACATTTATATATGTATATATATATATATATGCTAAGCCTTGCTATGGCCCAAGGGATATTTCTGTAGTGATTTACTTCCCTTATTTCCCTTATGATAGAGTTCAATTTCAAGTTAATGTGATACTCAAAGTAAAACTGAGGAGCCCTTGCTGTGCCTTCACAAACAACAGTCGTATCTTAATGTGTCAGACCAAGGTTGCCCACGCTGGCATCTGCTGAAAAATAGGATGTTGTCTACTGCTGGCTTTGTCAGTAGCTTTCTTGGGACTCATTTAACAACTCCATTGACACCTAGATAAAGGTAGACAACAGCAATTTTTTTCCAAATTGCCTTTTTGCCTGGTTGCAATGGCAAATATCTAATCAAGAAAAAACTGAAAGCCCCATGGCAGATAGGAGTTGGAGACAGATTACAACTGTTCAAACATATCAGGAAACCTACATACTGTAGGTATATGTCTACACATAATGGAAGGAGAGGGTTTTTTCTGCATACTGTTTATCTTCTTGTATCTATTTATATCAGTCTAACCTACTCTAAATTTCTAATACTTAATATTTTTATTAAATAAGTTTTTAAGATTCTAGAATTGATTTCTGTAAATCTGATGGATTTGCAAGATTAATCTGTGATCTCAATATGAGTGTGCCAAAGGTATGAGCAGGTCAGCAGAATTACATTCTGTAGGAGTCATCATGTCTATATTAAGACTAACTGATAAGAGTAGTATGATAAGAGTAGTATTTGGCAGCTTTTTTGTTGTGGCTTTCACTACAAAAGAGTGAGATACTTTTGCACGTACTTTTTGATGGAGAAGGAATAGCAAAATTTGAGAATTTTCAATTCTATAATTTGCTCTGCAGAAAAGTCTCCAATTTGGCATAGATGTTTTCTCTTCAACCTGACTTATTAGCCCTCTTTCTTCCAATCATTCTCTCTTTGTTTTCCCGATTACTTATTAATAAACATGTTATATGCAGGGAGACTGTTAAAGACATTTACTTGATAAAACATGTTTCTGTTGACCTTGTGTGAACTGATGTCTTTTTTTAAATGCAATTTACATATTTGTTTAAGAATATTGTATAAGTCTGTGGAGCTGT
Organism: Tyto alba; assembly: GCF_018691265.1. Lineage (NCBI taxonomy): Eukaryota > Metazoa > Chordata > Aves > Strigiformes > Tytonidae > Tyto > Tyto alba. The sequence continues at coordinate 19,461,909 of NW_024881313.1, forward strand.
TCTTGGCCTTCAATTGTCAACAGAATACCAATTTTTAAAATTTTCATAGTAGATGTTTCAAATGCAAAGAATGTAGGAAACATGCTAGCTGTATAACATTTATGTCATTATTTTGTTTATTTTCATTTTAAGAAATAAAATCTACCTCTTTATCTTGTAGTGAAAACTGAGAAGAAAACAGTGCAGTTCAGTGATGAAATTCAAGTAGAGACAATAGAACCTGAGCCCGAACCAGTCTATATTGATGAAGTAAGCATGATTAAAGTACTGATTTTCAACTGCTGGTATATTTAAATATGTGGTATTTAACCCTTTCATTCTGTACTTCAAAACCAATTTGAAATATCAGGAGAACTTAATCAAAAGAGAGTGGGAAGGGAAAGTTGATGAAATAAAAGTCAGCGGTATTCTAATTTGTTCATGTATCTTGAAGTTCTTAGGAATTTCTGAAACTGAGTTTGGAAACTGCGTTCCATTTAGGGCCGTACTCCAGGATTGTGCAGCTGTTTACTCCTAAACTAGAACCTTGGTGTGCAGTGATACATTGCTTTAAATTTTTGCTTTAAGTACTTCAGGATACCTCAGAGATGCCCATATTGAATGCTTAGATTTATTTCCAGTATAACGACAACTGTCTTCTCCCAGTTTGAAAGATATCTTTTATTCTCTGAAAACTGTGAGCTTTTTGTTGATCTGTAATTAATATTTTGTAATATTCGCACAAACTCACTGCAGTTATTCTGCAAGGTTCCCAAGAACTCCCATCCCAGGATGTTTTTCCCTGCCTTTTTCTTTTCTCCTTCTCAGTTAGGGTTCTGTCATTGTTTTTTTGAAATGAAAAATCAGTTACTGCCTTCCTAAAGTCTTATTTAACTCCTGCTTCAAGTACTCTTTCTCCTAAGGGATAGTAGTTTGTAATCTGCTGACATAGCTTAGCTCAGGCCTGCTGTGAGGTGCCTTCCAGCTTTTGTCTTCTGTAATCCCATGTTGGTTTATATTTTAATGTTGTGTTTTGTTTTTAAAATTACCATAGTATAATTTTTGAGGAAGTAGTTCATTTGGCTTCTTCCCGCCTTTCCTGGGTTAAGGAGGAAAAAAGCATGATTTTAGTTTCCACTTTGATGCAAGCTATATATCTCTGGCCTGTTAAAGGCTATTTATTTGATAGTACTCAGCTAAAAAGTGATTTTTTTTTATCGTTTACATGTAGTGTTTAGCTAAGCAATGTAGTTCACTCCAAGACACAGTTTTCAAAGAGTTTATGCCTGTTAATTTTCTTGCACTTAAACTGGTTAATCAAGGATGACTTACTCTGAACTCAACCACACAACCCCTCCAAACATGATCTTAAAAAAGGCCTTTCATATATATTAGTAATGACTTTGCTTATGTGCAAATAGGCCTCATACATTTTCAAAATGCAGGATAGTTTTTCAGTGAATTTAGTTTTAAGGACTCATTTCTTTTCACAGTAATCTCTCAGTGTATTCTCTCAAAACATTTCCACTAATCCCACTAGGTGGTGGTATTGCATATGTAATAACTAGAATGGAAAAATAGAAATTGCTCAGAAAATACTCTTTAGAAGGGCTTTTAAGAATAAAGGGGCATTCTGCGTGTTCCACTTGTTACTACTAATAATTCTGATCATTTGGCTTTTCCTTGTTCAAGCATCTTCATTCCTGTAAAGTAGCGTGTGTGATTTCCATTTTCTTAGTCTAGGTGATTTCCAAGTCCCAAGAGATCCAACCAAATGGCTGTTAAAAATAGCTGCTTTAATTTACTATCCTGAAGGTGTTAATTCTCTCCCTCACATATGCTCTAATTACACAATTTGTGTTCTAGGATAAAATGGACCAACTCTTGCAGATGTTACAAAGTGCGGATCCATCTGATGACCAGCCAGACCTCCCAGAACTGCTTCATCTTGAGAGTAAGAAAATCTCATGGGTATTTTTTGTTGCTTTTCTCTCTAGAAATTGCCTATAACAAAAAAAAATGAAACTAAGCTGAAACTACTTCAGCTTTATGTGCATGCCACAATCATTCCTGAGAAAAGTGTCTGAGCTGTAAATATCTTCTCACTTCCCGATTCCCACATCTAAGAGACCAAAATGCAAAATATTAACTTAAAACAAGCCCACTCCTCTCTCAAGAAAACTATATTATATATTTTTTTTTTCTTTTCAAGACCCAAGATTACTTTATTCAATCTTACTCATCCATTATTTTTTTTCCTTCTTAGAGTATCACAGCATGAGTTGCAAAAGGAGTGTAAGGAAGTTTCCATGAGAGGAAGCAGGAATACTTCTGAGGCTTAGAATAGACCTGTGTGTGTCTCCCATGCCTTTTACTTGCATGTGTATTTCTGTAGGACTTTAATGTTAATGAATACCTTACAGTGTGCTACAAATTAGACTAGTCCTTTAGACTCAAATTATTCAGATTACTTCTTCAAAGAGGCATTATTAGACCATTCTACCTGATTTGATAGGTGCACTAATATTTTTGGAAGGGAACTTAACAATTACGAGACAGAACATTGGCTTAAACTGACAATTTGGATTGGACCAGACTTTAAGAAAATGGCATATTCCAAGTCAATCTATAAGTTAATCAGGAAAAAGTGCATAAGCTTGTAAGCTTTAGGATGTCTCCCATCTTTTCACGCCCATCTGGTTCATCATACCTGCAAATGAATCCTGGTTTAGTAACTGCACATCAGGGATGTGTCTGCACATACTCTAGTTGCACTAAAGCTAAAGGCAGGTAAAAAGAAACATGAATGGTTTTAAGTACCACATATAGTTATAGGGGCTGTTTTCTAAGAAGCAGGTTGCCTGTGTCTGGTCTAGGACAGAGGCAAAGAAATCAAAGATATGCTTGTCAGCCTACCTCTAGGTATGGCTCACATTAGGGTCTCCTTTCAAAACACATTGTGAGATCATTAGAACGGTGCTGAATTTTATTTTAACCTGTGGGACTGATCCCAGAGTCTGAAAGTTGTAGTGCAGTCAGATGATTTCTCCCCAGCTACCTACAACAGTGCTTGCCAAACACATGGCTGCGTATATTTCTACAATGCCATATTCAAGACTGTACTTGTATACTTGAGTAGGCCTTGGGTAGCTACTATTTTTGGCATAGGTTATAGGAATTTTGCTATAGCTGTGTGCTGGATCTTGGTTTCCTACCAGTAGTGGCAGGTGCTGATCAATATTTGACAAAAAATCACCTCATTTTCTCCTGCCATCCTTATGTCCAGTCACAAATGTCTTTAGATTGGAGAGCTCATCCCAACACTTCCAGGAGCCCAGGGCTTGTGGTTGACAGCAGTGCAGTTGTCATGTTAGTGTACAGACATCTAAGCAATCCTTGTCATGCCTTTTACCACACTTTGTGTTATATGTAAAAATAGACAGTACTTACACTAGGTTTTACCAGTGTAATGCTTTTCCCAGTATTATTGCAAATGTATTACTGATCACAGGTTCAAAGAAGCAGATGAGTGCCTTTCATACAACTCCTTTTCCACTTGGAGTTGCCTTCAAGGAACACATCAGCGATACCCTTTTGCCCATCATGGCCCAGAGGCTTTCAGCTCCTCCTGCATCTCTAATTTGGGAAAACTGGGAGTGAAGACAGTATTCCAGAACTGCTTATAATGCATTTAGGTCATCTTTGATGCCTGAATCTTTTTTTTCTCAGCTCTCAGTTTGAATGTTGAGTGGCTCTTGGGATTAAATACATCTCTTAATTAGTAAATAGTTCACTGACTGGATAACTGGGCACATTTTGCATTTTGGAGTTGGGTTAGACTATAGTGTGTCCCTTTTCAGCTTCCTTCTCTGTTTATTTTACATTTGACAAATGCTGTCTTTCTGTTAACTGTGGTTTGCTTGATAGTTACATGAACCCCATGTCCTTGTGCTGAAAGTTGGCAAGGGGTGTGTGCATTTGTTTATTTTAATGCTTTTCCATTCTAATTCTGGTGAGTTTTTGTATTGGCTTTTGCACATGTTAATGGTTTGAAAAAGCCCTCTTTCCCCAGTTAGGATTCTAGTGAGATAGCAATGTGCTATTAGTGTCTTTGATGTGCAGATGATTTGAATTATTGCAACATGCTTTCATAGATAGTCTTTTTGTAGTAATGCTAGTTGAGCATATGATCTAGGTTGCGGTGGCAAATTTTCTTCCTTGAAGAATAGATCACCTTTCAGATTTACCTGAACTTTTTTATGCAAAATAATTTCAGCTTTACACTCCCTGGATGTTAAATGTGGTTTTATTTTGCTGTACTTTTATTTTCCTTTTAAACTGTACCACTACTGAAAACTTCATCTGGATCTCATTATTAAATTGTTTTGACGCTAACTCTGTTACTATAATCTGTATGCCAAAGAAGTTATAGTAATGATTCTAAAAAAAAAATTTGGACCAGCATCTACACATTTCTATCTGATTTTTTTTTTAAAAACTGCTTTCTGACTTTACAATATGGAAATCTTTATTACTCTGATAAATTTTACTGTCTTTCTATTCTAGCAATGTGCCACCAGATGGGACCTCTCATAGATGAAAAGTTGGAAGATATAGACAGGTAAAAAAAGTCATGTGTTTTGACTCAAATGAAGATTCATTCTTAGAAATACCCATGTTGTTACTTAATGATATCTTAATAAATTCTGTGAATACTGGCAAAGAAAATAAGTGTATTTATTAGTAGCCTCTCATCTGAGAGGAGAACTGAAGGTTTTTTCCCTAGTCACATAATATTTTAAAGTATTGTACCATTTGACATTCTGGCACTTGTCAGGCATCACTTCACAGGCAATAAGAATATGCTGCTTATCACACCTCATGAAAGTTCCCCGTATTGTTTGTTCTGTACTGAAGCTTTCTAAATTGTAGAATAAACTGTAAAATATATTTTATAGGAAACATTCAGAACTTTCAGAGCTCAATGTTAAAGCAATGGAGGCTCTTTCTTTGTATAACAAATTGATGAATGAAGACCCAATGTATTCCATGTATGCAAAAGTACAAAACCAACAGTATTATATGCAGTCAGCTGGTGTTTCTGGCTCTCAGGTATGTATATAACCTTTACTGTTGTTCTCAAGTACATATTGCGCTATGGTTGCTTTCTTATAAATTATTAGTCATAAGCAGTTTTTCACGAGTTAACTTTTTTTACAAAACTTGCTCAAATATTTTTTTTACGGTATACTTCTCTACATTACTAAAATATATACTGATATATAAAGTGTGGAGCATGTTGGTGGCAAGCAATAATTTATTTCCTATTTCTGCCCTTCTCTTCCCACCCTCCTCACCCCCCAAATAGGAAACCTCTTTTTATGACCATTATTACCCTAGTACCAGGTTAAAATCATCTTGCTCCCTCAGAGATAATCTCAAATGAAAGAGTAGTGTTTTCTATCAACACAGTATTGAAAAAAAAAAAAATTGTTTGTTTTTAGCTGCAAGCTTTGGATATTCTCTTTGCAGGTCCTCATACTTTTAGTTCTTTCCTGTTAAGTTCTTTTTGATCAAGGAAAAAGCCCATCATGTGCTTTGGGTTGCATATAAAATTAAAAACTAAAGCTGCCAGGGCTTTGCATAGTGGATCAAAGAAAGTAAAGAAAGAAAGAAAGTAAAATCAATCTCATCTTTAATTTCCTTTTTTTGAAATATCAGTAGAGAACATTTAATATTTAAATTACTGAAGTTAAAAATTGTAATTTTTTCATGACAGCATTTCCATGTAGTTGACTGTTTCCTCTGAGTTGGGTCTTCTGGCTTATTCATATACTATGGTAATTTTTTAAAGGTCTTTTAAACATTTTAATGTTTAAGTCCATGGTCTAATGCATACTTGCTGTATTCGTTTTCTGTCTATAAGAATATATAACGTTTCAAACTTCTTTCAATAATTACTTGCTTTTTAAGTGAATAAAAAAAATTCAAGAGAACTTACTAATACCTACACAGTATTACATAAACCTTGAAGCAGATTTAGTTATTTTTAGCTGCCTACAAGTATGTATTTTCTTTCAGTGTCTTTTAAAGAAGAGGATGTATGTTTTTGTAGTGTCATTAAGAGGAACATTGTCTTCCATTCTTATATGCTAAGCAATCATGTTGGGACTGTATCAGATAATTTTCAGGTTTTATAAATGGGCATGGTTCTGGGGATTCTTAAGGGAAACCCTGGATTTTTGGGGTGAATATAAGCCAGTATAAAGTTCTGAAAAGTTAAGTCGTCTTGTGCCTTTGCTGCCTTCTGAAATTCTTTTGTGATATTGATAAGCCTTGTATGAATATGTCATCTGAGATTATGGTTCTTAAGATAGAAGAGCTGTATATTGTAAACTTACATGGGCTCAGTTGTGAATGAGACCTGATAATTTCTTCTAGTAATTTGTGTTAAGCCAAATAATTCATGATTGAAGAAAAACATAGGGTTTAGAAATTTAGACTTGATTTAGAATACAGTTGACACATCTACTCGCAAGCGTTTCCTCTGGTTAGTTGTAAAATATTACCTTATTTTCAATTGAAATTTTCTTAAGACCTCTTTTTCCCTTCTGCCCTGCTCAAATAATTTTACAATGGCAGTCTCAACAGTTACATGAAATGATAGGTTAACTAACAACATGAAAATAATACATTATAGGCTTGCTATTTTAATAATTCTACTTAAAGTCATCTGGACATCAAAACATATTCTGCTTTGGACTGCTATTTGTTACATGATTTAAATCCTTCGGTATTTTCATTCAAAAGTAGAAGCTCTTAATTAGTATGAGTGATAGTCATCAAAATAAAATTTGGAATACCAGTTTTACTGTAAACTATGTTTGACCTTTTTGGTACTGGAGCCTGAGGTTAGAAATGTAAATAGTGTCCTTTGAAAATCTAGTAATTTTTTCATACTGCAGCACCTAATAGAAGACAATCTTTCTATTAAAACATCTGTAATGAAAAAAGGTTTGAGAGGCTGTCCTTAAGTTCTGAAGTCAGATATACCAAATTTTCTTCTGTTTTATTTTTAATACTCCTTTATGTAACTTCCTAGGTTTATCCGGGACAACCTCAAAGTAACGCATATTTGGTGGCGGGGAGTGCACAGATGGGCCATATTCAAGGCTATAATCTTCCTCCAGAACAGCTCTCTTCTCTCAGCCAAGGCACAGTTCCTCCATCTGCCAGCTCAGTACTGCCTGGGCAGCCTGCACAGACTTCTTACACAAAGTAATTTTAAATATTTTCCTATTCAAGCTTAATTCAGTTTAAACATAAAGGACTACAGATAATATTTAAAGGAGATTTTTCTTATAGAAGCATAATTTTAAACACAACTGAAAGATACTTCAGTGTAACTATTTCCAGTATGCTTTTTATTGTTGTCTTGTATTTGGTAAAAATTCCTGGCAAACTTCAAAATTTCTGTTGTTTTTATAATTTTCTGTAGTTTATTTCTTTTATGTAAAAGAAACATTAGAGAAAATTATAAAGCTATGACTGATTTTTTTTTTTTTAATAACTTTTAATTTACATTTAATGATGAAGATTATCTGCTGCTCTGGCTGGCTTTGCACAATTTCTGAGATAGTGTATATAGTATTGTTCTTTTTTTCAAATATCTTATGATGGAAGCATTTTGGGAAAGAAGTGAAGAGGCTATGAATACTTACTAAAGCTTATACAGCTTCCCCATATAAAGGAGCTACAGGTGGCTTTCTGTTTTGGATAGGTGCCCAAAGATGCTAAGCTTTGGCTAACCTACCTGTACTGTGAAAAAATTTTGAATTGACCTTAGGAAAACATTAGGGAGCATCTGTTTTGTTGTGTGTTTTTGTTTTTGTTGTTATTTAACTCTCTGCGTAAAGTAATTTTATTTTATAAAGTTGGGAGAGACATCCATCTTGAGTTATTAAAGTACTTGTTAATCTCTGTCCCGCAAAGTTACTTATTTGGGGTAGGAAAACTTATACTGATAAAGCCAGTTTCTGCATACTGCACCTGACTTGTTTTGCTATTTAAAACAGTTGGTTGGGTTTGTGTTTTTTTCCATAAGCACAGTGGAAGATAGGCTTCTATGTTGCACATTTAAAGAAAACAAAGTATAGATTCACGGTCTAGTTTTAAATGTTAGGTGTGTTTAAATCTGAAGACTGTGTTTGAGTTTTAATTAGAATATTTGTTGGCTACAGTTTTAAATATGCAAGGTGTCCAGAATTAGGAGAGTTCTTTGTGTGTATATAGAACAGCTGAAGAGTCAATAAAGTGCTTCTGTTCTGTTGGTAATTTGTTTGTTGATTCAACTTTAATTTTTTTTTTTTCAGTGCAATGGTTGGCTCTGCTGGAAATACTTACTCTAACCAGGCTTCAGTGTATAGTCCACCACCTGCTACTGTTGATGTTGCTTCTTATCAGAACACTGGAACTAATATGTCCCAGGTGCCAAACTATAACTTAGCATCTACACCTCTGCCACAAACAGCAGGCAGTCAACAAGCACCGCCACAACAACCACAGCCTCCACCACCTCAACAACCACAGCATAGTTACTCACAGAAGGCTCTGCTATAGGATCCAGGACTTCTGATTCCTAATCTTTAACCTCTGCTAAAGGCAGTTGGCAATTCTATGAGTTTCTTCCTTTAATCTTTTAAACTTTGTTTATCCTCAGCTTAATAAGAATCTATCTTGGTGAACAAGTTCAATTTGCACTGACTTTTTAGGATTTTTTTTTTTTTTTAATTTTGCAGAGGAACATATTTAGGACATTTAATTCCTTTTAAAATGTCTAAAAATTGGTACAAGATTATTTATGTCTGGTAGAATTGGATAGTCTGTGAAAACTCAACACTTGCAAACTGTTGTGGCATATGTTATGTACATATAGTGTGTGATTGCAATAGTGGCCATTTCGTATAGCTATGGTGATCATGTGAATATATTTAACACAATGTTTAAAAATAATTTACTTTACTATTTTATTTTAATCATGAACTGACAACCATATTTCATAGTTTTGTCTAGCTTTGACAGATGTGGTGTCTTTTTCCAATGCAGGAAAAGCAGTAATTTTGCGTATCATGGTTACACTTCCAAACTAAGGTCTATATATGAATTTACAAACTTATCTGAGTCTACGCTTCATTACTTCTTGAATTGAACACAAGTGTATCATGACTATTAGATGGCTTATCTACCAAAGTAAACTAGTTAACTAGTAAGTGATTTGGGGGGATAACAGCAAATTATGATTCTGCTTCAGATATAATTAATAACTTAAAACTACCATTCAGAGGCTGCTAAACATATGGGACCATGCAACAGATCAGGATCTTGCATTTTATCATGAGAAACATGCAATTTACTTATTTCCAAGTTGTTTTGTACAATGAGAACCAGAACTGTATTCTATGTGTGTTGGTAGAGATTACACCAAAGACAGAGGAATTGAGTTGGAAGAGAAATGATGGAGTTTTAAACTGGAACACACAACATGAATAACACTACTTTATTCAAGTCTCCTTAATTAGAATATGGAAAATTATGGACATTTAAATCACTTTGCTGAACAAACCTTCAGGGCTTTATTTTCTCTCTTGTGGCCTTGCTTAGCAATTTGTTCTGTTTACTGTTACTACACAAACACTTCTGCCTTAAACATCTGTTTCAATTTCCAGTTGTATCATTTGAGTTTGTTAGCCCTGCTATAGAATGAATAGTTTATGAGGCATCTTATTTTCATTCTCTTTCAGGCTACTTTGAATTTTCTTCTGCAGCAGCATGCATGAGCCTTTTTTAAACCCTTTCATTTTTCAGTAGCTTAGCCAGGTGGCTCCTTAAGGCACTGATATTTTCTTTCTGTACCTGAGGTGCTGCAAAAGGAACATGGTAATGGAAGACAGAATTTTAGATATGCTTGATCAGAGTTTTTTGTGCAAAGACTGTTGTTACTTTGCATTTGTATTCACTCTCTTAATGCATCCTGGTTTCCTCTTTTCCAGCGACTAATTCCACTTAAAGCAATACTAGATGGCTTCAACAGGAGATCTGTGTTTTCAGTCTTGTTAGTGTGTATGCCAGAAATGTTTGCTTTTGTGTACTATGTTTTAGTGTGATGCTTCTGGAAGTAAATGTTGCAGTTGTACAGTATACTGTAAGCTGACCTCAGTCATCCCATATACTCCTGCATCCGTTCAGTTACCTAACATGCCTTTGTTTCACTATTTTAACAGACACTGGTATTTTTCCTGTTAATGCTTTCACATGACTGCTTTGTGTACCTTTGAACTGGGGTGGTTACAAAACGTGCCTACAGCTGATGTGTTCCCATTGGGGATGTTCTAGCCAGCTGGCTGTTTTGATACTAGTATTTGAATGTATTTTTTTTTCTCTAGAATTCTTAAGCACCCCTACAAACTGTTATTACTTCAATACTTGATGTCATCACAAAAGTCTGGAATTTGAAAGGAAATACTAAAAAAAAAAAAAAAAAATAATCCAAGATATTGTGTCACAGATAATTTTTAATAGATTGAAGAGGTGATTTTCTTTAGAAAGGGGATGTAGTATCATTTAGATAGTGTTCTCTGTATGCTCTAGGTACCGTATTCTAAAATCAGATAAACAATGTGTATAGAAGTGTATAATTTCCACAAAAAAAAGTGAAAATAACTTTCTACTCCATATTTAGGCCCTGATTCAAGGAGAAATTTGAAGTATCAACATAGTCTGAATGACATCTACTGTTTGTATTCTTAGGTTTTCACATGTTGTTTCACATGTTCCCTAATAAGGGCCTATGGAACATCTGTACAGAAATGACTCAACAAAAATACTTTTTGTTACTAATTTGTCTTTGTTTTTAAAATTTTTGAAGTCTTCTTTCCTTAATACAGAGAAATGCTTGTTCCTGACTTGTCCTTTGAACGCTGAGAGAACTTTTCTGTACCTTAAGTTTTCCGGCTTTGTAACTAATTATTTTGGTCATTTATCCATCTTTAAGAAAACTAAAATCCCCTTTAATTTGTGTTCATCATGACCAAAAAACACTTTCTAAAATGCAATGCCTTTGTAAATTCAATACAATGAAACTTGAGAAAAAGATGGACACTTCTTATTTTCCTTCATGCCTTTATATTAGTTACTGCTCTAAGGTATCCTCTGTAATAAATTGTGAATTTTACGTGATTTAGAATCGGTTTTATTTGTCCACAATTGGTGCAGAAGATCCCTAGTTTTTTTTAGATTCAGACTCTTAGTGTTTTTGTTACATCCTACCTTTTCTATTTTAGATGCAATTTGTGATTGAATTTTGAGCAGTATTGCTTCATATTGATTTTTCCCATTTATCAGGAAAGTTTATTTCATCTTCTCGCTTGGTCGCATCGCATATGCTGGATACTCTAAAGTGATGCCTCTTCCTACCTTGCTAGATGCTGTCATTGCACTAATTCCTTCACTCATCCTCTTGTATCCTAAGTGATAATTTAGCAATTATATTTCAGTTCACCCCCTTTCATGGTTTAGTATCATGCATCTGGAGATGCCATTGCTGGTGCTTTTCTGCTGTGATTTATTCTGAGATTCCTCCTTTATGCATTGTTTTGACCAAGTTCATGTATGTTCTGTCTTACTATAGTATTGAACACTGAAATATGGGTGAGAGATGGGGAAAAGTACATGTACAGCTACTGTATGAAAAAGCTTTTGAGCAAATAAGAAGTCAGAGAGTTAATCTATTTGAAAGTTAAGAATCCCTGGAAATTAAATGTTGTTCATCTTCCCAATAGAAGACCTAATTTTTGAATGTCTTGTTTCTTTACGTGTAAATTGTCAATGAAATGCTAAAATGTTTTAATAATACTTTGTATAACCCTTTGTTATTTAACCTTTTCATTAAGGAATACAAAAATGTTAATTAACTTTGGAAGGGGTATTTTAGTGGCTTGGTTATCATGAACTGGAGCAAACTCTGGAAAGTGCCTTCTGTGCATTTCACTTCTATAAACAAAGCTTGTTTACCCATGTGTATCATCTCAATTTATGTGGGCGTAACAAAGACTTCAAGATTTACTGTAAAGCATCCTGAGAGAAATACTGAGGCAGTGTGTTAAAACTTGCTACACTGATGTCATGGGAGCGTGTTCCAGAGCACGCAGTTGCAGGAACAGTGGCAACATTTACCCACCTCTGTTTAGTAACTGCTACCCATGCAGATGTGTATTTAATGTCACTGGCCAAAGCACATATAGATTACATATAGCAGTAAAACAACAGTAAAAGGAACAAAATATAAGAATTACTACATGCTTCTCAGCACGTGTGGAGCAACATATTGCCCTCAGGGTACAGTTACTGTTCATGAATTGTGAGGTGAGGGAACTGAAATGAATTTGAGTAACCGGAGCTTTAGAGAATTCTGCCAGATTGCAAATGCTTAGATGTAACAAAGATAAATTTGCTTTTAATAGCATGTACATATTTTGCTGATCAAATCTAGGCTGCTATTATAGTTCTCTGATTTCATTTAGATGGCAGGAACATCAGATTTACACTGGAGAACTGCTTAGTACCTCATTCTCCAATTTTTGTAGTATTTTCTCTAATGTCATTTACCTTATTTTTCACTCGCATTTCAAAGGTATCTGTGCAGTCTTTACATATAAAGGTCTTACCTTATTATTTGTCTGCTGGGTTTTACAGACAGAATGAAAAAGAACATCTCCAATTACAGCAGCTACAATGGGACTTTGAATTATATAACTGCAGCTCCCTTTGGAGAAGATGCATATATCTGATTTGAAAAACAAGGGAGCATAATTCTTCCAGTTAAAAACTGGGAAGATATTTTTTTTTTAAAGAAATAGGTAAAATAAAAGTTATAAAAACCTTAATTGCTAACATCAGGCAGAATCATTTTTTACTCTGTTATTCAATCTTGGTAAAGCTGACCAAATCCACACTACTGTTGGTCCTTTCTTATTTTCAGCTGCAAAGAAGAATATTAACTTTCATGTGTATACTGTCCAAAACGATAGTAAAACATGGGAAGGCCTTGACATTTGAACTTTTTTTCTTCAGTATATAAAAAACACTATGTATGTTTTTGAATCCTTGTTTCTTAAATTAGGATGTTTGTGTTTAAAAACATTCCATTTGCTACTAGGTAAAGTTGCAAATCTAAAGTTCACTTTTCATGCTGCTACCTTGCCAAAAAGGTGGCAGGAGTTTTTGTTCTTCTATCCTGCATGTGCTTCTGGAAATAATTTTTGTCTTTGTCATGAAAAAGAAGCCTGCTGCAGTCTGCTTTGGTATTTAATAAAGTGTACGCAGTAGCAAAGTGCATTTTTGATTTTGTTTTGATGTTCCTTTGATGTTGGCATATGTATATATTTAGATATCCTGCACTGTTGTACAAGAGTTGTTTTAGTAAATAACACTATTTGTAAAAACTGTTGTTTTTGGTATGAATGCAAAATATTAAAGTTGGAGTATTCATCATGTTGCAAATTCAATTTGTAAATTTCATGGAAGAATAATCAGAAAAGGACTTCCTTTGCTGGAAGGACTTAGAGATGCAATAGGAAAAGCCTGTTACAAGTACTTAGCTCAAATTTTCTGATTTCAGGCATGGTAGAGGTGGGTTTTTGATTGTTCCAGGGGTTTTTTGGTGTGTTTTTTTTTTTTTTTTTTCTATGATGCTTACCCATGGACTGTATTATTTTCGCTTTTAAAGTTTTTATCCTGTCATTAACTTCCTTCAGCTAAAATCAAAGTAATACATTGTACATCTTATTTTAAGTATGTTGCATGTCATCTTTTGGTAAGAAATATAGCATGAGCCTTTTAAAGGGGTGGTAAAGAACAAATGAAAACAACTGTTTCTGTACAGTCAAATATATATACTTGCTTACAGATCAATACGCAAATACTACTGGCAGCTTGACAGTTAATTTGCACAGTGATTTGACAGTTAATTCAATTTCTGATGACAGTAACACAAAATAGCATAAAACTTGGTTGTTTAACCTATGTGAAATGGGTTGAAGATCAGGCTATAGCCTGGTTTGTGAAACTTGATAGTCTTGACAATGTATGCTGTGTTCTTAAAACAGCGTTAAATTTTCTAGGTTTCTTGCTTAAATCAATGTAAACATCTAAGATTGCCATGGGACTTTGGGAGCAGTGGGCAGCAGATTATTAGTTTGACCTGTTCTTAGGGTCTCTTCCTAAAAATGTCAGCTAAATACCTTAGGATAAGTCCATATGTGGAATGTGGGTTAATTCTGTGTGATAATTTCTGTGTTTCAAGAGAATATCAGTTTTGTTGACAGAATTAAAAGTCCTACAGACTGTGTAGAAATGAAACATGTAATGTCTCTGATTTGGAACAGGGAGGGGGGAATTGAGTTTGCTTTACTGCCCTTCTCTTTTGGAAAGAAAACATGTTTCTGTTGATATGCCTATGACAAAAATACAGTTTGAGAGTTTGTTCCATAGTATTTGAAGCTTATTGTAATATCTGCTGTCATAAATGTGGGCAGCAGGTAAAATAAGCATCAGTCTGTGTTTAAGGGGATCAAACCAACTATCTTCACTTAAACTTTGGATGAACTGGTTTGTATGTAATCTCTCTTCATAGCAGTCGCTTTATATCGCATTATGAAGTTGGGGACCTTAAAGCATTGTCTTCCTACTGTAGCTGGTTTTCAAAATCTTGTGCTACTCTGCTGCAGGATAAAGACTTTTCTCTCACAATATTTGTAAATTTAAATTATCTGGATTATTTTAAGTCAATGCAGTTTTGGTTGATACTGAGTGATCTGTGTTTTAAGTGAGAAATGAGAAATAAGCCATTGTGAGAGAACCTCTGAAAAAATTTCCACCGATTAAGGCTGATTTGCACTTCTTAAAATTCACATTAATGTTGGGAGTATACATGGGCAACATGCAATAATACAGGAAAAAGAGGCAAATCTGTATTTCCAATTGTAGATTGAGAGCATCTTTAGAGTACAATCTTCTGAGTTGGTATAAAATACAAGGAATGTAGTGATGGTAGCACCTCATGTTTTTCTTTGACTTTGCTTAACCCAGTTAAGCATGAGGTTTGAGTCCTTATGTATGCACCTTTGATTTCTAAAATCAATGCAGGTTGGTGTTTATGCCCCCCATGTTCCTGAGGTTAGTGACATCCACGGCCTTAGCAGTTGTACTCTGGACCCTCCTCACGGAGGTGCTGAATCCAGCAGGAGCCCGCTGTGCGGTTGGTAAAGCCTGTCACCAGTGTGCCACTGTTCACTGCTGGAAACTCATTTGACTGATCAGTGTCTCTGACCACTTTCTGGCTATATGAAGCACAAATATCAAGAAATGGAACCCTTCCATATATCCATGCCTGGGCCACTTAATTCTGTACAGTACATTCTGAGGCATTTTCTAAGCTTGATTTACTAATAAGCAAACAGATTTGTCCTGACTGGTACTGAAATCACACTGGAATCTATTTCTATCCAGTTGTGATGGCTTGCCCCTGTTGACTTATGCATCCTCAGGTATTGGATTATGCAGACGTGTTTATTTTTGCAAGCTATGTGTCAGACTGTCCCAAATTACTGTGCTTCATGACAGAGTGTGAACATTTAGATCCCTTGTTTTTAATGTCTTTTAGACTTGTGAAAATGTCCCCAAATTAATCTTTTTGTTTGTTCCCCTGGTGATACACTCTTGTAGCTGATGCTGAAGAATTGTGGCAGAGTTCATTTAGACAAACCCTGCAGCAAAAAACGTGGCCTGTGGAATATAAATATGATGATGATTGTCATGGTTTAAACCCAGTTGGCAGCCAAACACCACACGGCCGCTTGCTCACCCTCCCCTTGCCCGGGGGATAGGGGAGGGAATTGGAGGGGTAAAGGGAGACTTGTAGGTGGAGGTAAAAGTCCAATAATTGTAATAAAATAGGGAAAAAAACCCAAACCAAAACAAAACCAGAAAGTACAAATGGGTAAGGCACAATGCAACTGCTCACCACCCCCCAACTGCTACCCATCCCCTTCGTGGCTAGCGATCCAGAAATACCAGGATCCCGCAATTGCAATCTTGGAAGTGAGAGAGAACCCCCTCCTTCCTGGCCACCCCTCCTCTACATACTGAGCGTGATGTTATATGATAGGGAATATTTCATGGGCCAGTTTGGGTCTGGTGCTCTGGCCGTGTTCCCTCCCAGCCTTTGTACACTTGTGCAGGGGCAGGACATGGGGAGTTGGGGAGTCCTTGATCTCTTAGCAACTGAAAACATCAGTGTACTATCAGCATTCTTCTTATACCAAATCCCATACTGAATCCAAAACACAGCACTATTCTAGATAGTAAGAAGAAAAATTAACTCTATCCCAGCCAAACCCAGGATGTGATTTACATAAATATATGGTGTTTTACCTAAGAATAAATGGAAGTCTCAGTTCAGCTGAGATGGAGAAATCATGGTTCTCTGGAACTGTGTAAGGACACAGGGTCAGTACCAACCACCTCACTGAAATGTGCTATTGAAACGTTCAAATGGGTGCTTTCCAGAGAAACCACAGGTGACTAAAAGGCTCTTGTTAGGGGTGTGTTTGTTCAGAGGGCTCTTTTTCCTCCTGGTCCAGTGAGGAAAAACAAATAGTGAAGAATTTTTTGCTTTAATAGAGTCCACAATCTCACTTCATAACAAATTTATTGCAGCTTCTGTGGAATTGTGATTTAGATTATCTGATTGTGTGGTTGATGACACTCAAGTAGGATGCAGCATTAGTAATTTTTAAAACTCTAGCTCACTTAAATGTAAAGTACATTAGACAACTTTAATTTAGCAATTTATTTTAGTAAGCTTGTTCTCTCTCAAAACTGACATGCTTTCTACTCTTGAGCACTTATCTTCTGGATAATCAAGGTTTCCTGTAAATGTTAGCTGTTCATCCCACTGATTGCTTGGGTGGGCAGTTATTTGCCTTGGTTGCTCAAACTGGTCCTTATTTTTGCCTCTTCCAAGAACTAGACTCCCTTGATTTTGTCTATCCATGAGGCTCAAATTGACACCAGAGTTGCTGTTCAGGTTTCTTTATTCAGGACAGATAGTAGGTGGCAAGCAATTGAATGCATATCTGTAAACAGCACTGAGCTGAGCAGCATGCAGCAGGACCCTGTAGTTCAGCAGCAGCAACACACAGAATCCGAATCCCAGCTCTCCTGTGTGTGTGTGTATATATATTCAATCAGTTACATATACCGTATGTTTCCTAATGTTTATCTCCTTTCATATGCTTTCTCATACTTGATCGTTATAGTAAGCATGGCCACAAATACTAATGGTTAGTAAATAATAAATATAATTATTTTTTAATATGCATATTTATATTTCTATGTTCGGACACTGTACTCTGCAGATTGTTCTTCTGCAATAATACGGGTGCCTTGTGGAGCCTTTAAGTTGTTTTCTGAAATGCAGGTAGTCCTGCTCTTTAATATCTGAAGTACTATCTCTTTCCCTCATCACTAGTTCAGTCACACAACCGCTATAATTCAGATTTGTAATTTTCAAGCTCTGTAATGTTGCTTTGGCCTACAGTGTATTCTTCACATAGTACTTTGCCACTAACTTTGGATAATCATTTTCTGATTCACCTTGTTTTGTTCATGTGGTACCGTTTCACAAGGGAATTGTCCAGATTTCAACCCAGGAAAAGGGAACCTCTGTTCTTGGGGATGGAAGGTTAGTTCCAAATGGTTTAATGACAGAAGCTAATAGTTGCATCCTATTTGCTATTTTTTGTCTGCTACAGGATTCAGAAAGGCAATTACTTTAGTACGTGTGGCAAGTCCATCATAAACTTTTATGAGTGTTCCTCATACATTGTGTGTTGCTTTTAAGAATTTGATTATATTTATACAATCCCAGAGATTATTTCAGCCAGACAATGCACTTAACTGCTTTTGCAGACTTGTTTGTCTCTGTTAGAGACTTTGCACATTCTTTCAAATCTTGTTTGTCACTAAGGACTTCATATGATAGATGGATGGATGAAGGGGAAAGTAAGAGAAAGTTGATTGTTAATAGTGTAGGTACAGGCTATTCCAACCCTGTATTTATCAAAGTTTGTGTCTAGATTTTTCAGGTGTTTATATCTTCCACAGTGTAAGTATGTCCTTCAAGAGCACAGGGTGTTTCTGCAACTTCCTGAAGAAAGAAGTTTCTAAATCTTTGACAAATAGGGACATACTTCCAGAACACCATGGATTGCTTTGAAAGTAAAGTATTTTCTTTATTTTACAGTGAATTAACGTGAGCATACAAATCACACAAACTCCAAGTAGTTAGAAATGATAACTTTTTAAGCATTACTGAATGGCTGCAATTTTTGCCACACAGGTAGATAAAGACTCTAAGCTTTTCCAAGAATAAATCAGTCAGACAGTGCTGCTGGGACTATTCTCTTTGGCATGTCCTGGCCTCATCTTTGAAAATAAACTGATTGAAAAATTTCTGCTATGGAACATTTCTAAAGATAATGACCAAAATCTCATCATCAGCTCTTATTTTTTTTCTCATACTTTACTCAGGAGGAGGCTATTCTAATTATTTTAATTGTTTGATTTAGGTAGAGCAAATAGAATAGATTTAAGTGTTTAAAAGTGAATGCTTTCCTTTAGAAGTATTTGTTTTTAAAGTGTTGTACTGTGCTGAACACAATATTCTGACGGAAGTATCTGTCTGCCTAATTAGCTGACCCTATTAAGAAGTGGAATTTGTAATAGACCTTGTAAGACTTTCCACTTATGCATAATCCAGTATGTTTCTGTATTTTTTTATCATGGTATTTGGGTTATTAATCTGTTCCCTCCTCATATTTTTCTACTACTTTAGGTGATTTTAATGATTTTTTTTTTTTTTAATAGTGTTTACATAAAGGCAATTCTTGGCTAAAAGCGAATCACATTAATGAAATATGGAGTCAGCAGTGGGTCCAAGTACAGCAAATTTGTAATCGTGTTGGGAGTGCCCATCCTGGTCTTCAAAATACTCTATTTAACAAGCCTCTCTCACCAACCCTTTTTTTTCCTTTTTTAATTTATTTTAGTATTAGGTGGAAAAAGTGAGTCTTTTCCCTCATTTGTATTGGCTCTTTTTCAAATAAATCAGTAACTCTACATAAAAACATGGTGTTCTTGACATTTTTCTCCTATTTTCTGTCTTACCTTCTACTCCTTCCTATGTTTGCATTTTTCTTTCATTTTTATCCTAACAAACCTCAACTTTACTGGTCTGAATTCCTGGGAAGTATTCCAGGCTGCAGCCAGTTGTGTGATACACCGCTCTCCTCAGTATCTGGAAATAACGATTCACTACTGAAGATTTGCTGCAAAATCCTCCTGGGTCTGCCAGGAATCTTGTTTCCATCATTGCAACAAATTGTTGATTTGTTTCTGGCTATTTTCTTTACTAAGTTTGATTTTTAAAATGCTTCAGAACACTAAGGAGTACTTTGCAGTTCCCCTTCTTCCAAGTTCAAAGAGAATTGTCTTGTTTGAACACTTTGAGCATGTGCTGAATTTGAATGTGTATTGACAGTGATAATGTCCCCGTTATCTGTTGAAATTTTGTATAATAATGTGAATTTAGTCTCTTGTCTTACCTATGTAATGCCAGTGCTGACTATATTCAGTTTATGATCTTGGAACTGCTCCCTCCTTTTTTTTTTTTTTTTTTCTGGAAGACATTCAAGTCAGATTTAAATGAGTAGTAGCAGCTGTCATTAGAACCACTTTCAGTTCATATTTTTGATAAAAATCAGGGTAAGCACTACACGTTCCCCAAATATCCTCCAAGAAATCCAGATCCAAATACCAGTGCTCACAGGGACCTCCATATCCTGGGCTACTGGTATGCAAAGGGATGACACTAAAGGCGTGACTCCACATCAATATTTTGAGAGCTTTCCCGACTGAGTGTGGCACTGCATACTTGCTTCTAAACGAGGGACTGGAAGGTCTTAGATGCTGGTTGGTGGATGCCTGTGGAGTTAATTTGCTCTATCCTTACTAATAACAAAACTGTTGTTATTATGACAGTTGCATACAGTTTCATGTATAGGCAACAGTCAAGAAAAATAGTGTTGACCTGTTACACAGGCATTTTTTTTTTTAATGTTCTACTGTCATATTAAGGAATATGACCTCTTGGTTCATTACTGCCAGACTGGTTTTTATCAGCAGCCCCTCTGCATGTTCCACTCCAGTAAATCCTGTAGGTTTAAGAATCGTTCTTATCAACAAAATCTGAAAAACATCTCTCTTTCATTATTTCCTTCTAAGCCTTCTGATCCTACAGGACAGCTGTATCATTGTCTGCATGTTCATGGAATATTTAAGCCCACCTTGTGCACTGAGGTTACCAGAATATCAAGATCATCCAGTTTTTCTATTTTCATTAGGGACACAAAGTTTCAAATTTTCCTTTGGGGAAAAAAAAAAAAAAAAAAAAGACTTGGTCACAGAGTTACAATAGTCTTGGGTTAATTTATTTTAAGAACAAAAATCAGTTCTACATAAGATCAGTATCAGCAGTGCAATCCTAGAGTTTGTGTTTCATCTGAGAAGGTTGGTAAGGGAGGACCTTTAGCTTCTTTGATAGAAGGATGCTGTATTAAGGTATTGATAAAGATGACACTTCCAGCATATGCTTTGCATGTATAGTAATATTTGTTTCACTGATTCTTTGATTGTGACGCCCAATGCAAAACTGGAAAGGATGTTGTGCCATAAAATGGATCTTGACTGCAAATCTAGCCTGTCACAAGTACCCAGAAATACTTCTTTTGTCTGAATTTCTCAGCTAAACCAGACTTGTTACCCTTAGCCCGCTACAGGTATTTGGGCTATTTTATTTTTTATTTTTTTAATACTTGTTTGTCTTGCAGAACAGAAGGGGCCGCTGTTGAAAATGTCTGGTAAAACATGGAATACAGTAGACAATCTTTTTGGGTAATGTTGTACTTCAGGATAGCAGTGACAAGCAAGAGACCATGATGAAATAGATTTAATATCTTTTCTTAGTACTTTCCTGACAAAAGTATCAAGCATTGGCTTTACTCAAATTGGGTCTCAAGGATTTAAGAGTGGTGGAGGGAATGAAGGAAAGAAGCAAATTAGCACTTGAGGTGGAAGATGCAATCAGGAGAGACAAAGGAGGAAGATGACTTGGTGCAAATAAGTGAACCTTTATTATTAAAACTTTGTTTCTAGAAGGACATGCATACTTCATGTAGAGAGGATTCATTCACAGAAACCCTCAACTGTAAACCAAGCAGTACTTTAGGTCCGTGTAAAAAGTAACCTTTTTGTGTTATAAATGATGTAAAGTAAGCCAGGGCTCTGAGTGAAATCAGAATTATAACATGTTTGGTGATGTCAAGAGACTTACAGAAGTTTCCAGCTTTGGGTGCAGTAGTTAACTACCTTACCCAGGAGAATTATTAAAATAAATAAAAAGTAAGGATATATATAGGCGAGTCTTTTTGGACAGTATTCTTACTCCAATGGCACGCGATATCCTGAGCACTTCGGTATTCTTCTTCAATTGCTTACATTTGCACTGACTATTTTGTAGGGAAATTCAGCTTTCTTTCCCCCTATACCTATGTTTGCTGTTTGCTACTTTGGTCTCAGCTTTAAGAGCGTAAAGGAAGCATGGGATGTATATATGGAGCATGGTTTACTATATCCTGCTTTACTGCCAGTATGACATTTGATGATTTGGTTTCCTGTAAAAACTGATACATCAGCTCACTTCTGGTCACAGATAACAGGCAGGAAGAGCTGCCAGGACTCCTAAGAATAGTCTGTATAAATTCTCCATGCAGCACAGAGCTGAAGTGAGTATTTTTATTTTAGGAAGAAAAAGCAAATGGCATGTTTTGATACTGCAGAAGGAAGCTGTTCTCAGAAAAATACAGATATTTTAAGTTGCTCATGATTCCAAACCCATTGCTTTACAGAAAGCTTAGATAAGGTGACAATGTCAGTATGAAATGAAATAAGAGAGTTGTCGTGTCGCTGCTGTCTTGATTGCTTGGCAGGCTGCCGTAGTGGGTCTGCCTGAGCAGTTACACACTGTACTGGCTGAAACAGACTGTGAGGATCTCTTCTACTGAACTGAATGTTGCAGATATCTACTTTCTGGGATTGCTAGTAGAGGTAATATAATTTTTGTTTAAATGCAGATAGCACAGCCAACTACTAGTTAATGAAAAAAAATCAGTATTTTTTTTATCTAAGGACTCACACACTGCTTGAAATGACAGAAGCGCTTTGAAATATTACAAAGTTTCTTCAGTGAAATGATGGAGATGGCAGATTACAGAAAAGACATTGGTCTTGACAAAAAGAGTGTCCAAAAAAGGGAAAAATCTACCCTATCACAAAACTATTCTTAATTCTTAACAAGAGCAATTGTTTCCATTTGAATTTTTCTGATTTAACTGCCATTTAACTCAGTTTTGAGGCTTCACGTTTAAGATTACATTAACAGCTAGATTCCACACTTTCAAAGTAATTTTGATGTCTCATTCCAACTAAAATGAGGCATCAAAATAATCCAGCCATGACTCTGGCTGATGTCTTGCTTCTAGCCAAGACATCAGGAAAGGCAAGTAACTAATCCCAAACTCTGCCTGATATGAAATTATTATGCATTTCTTCTCTAGGCATCTTTTACCTTTTACTGGATGTTCTTTCCCATGTGTGGCTTGGGGGTTTTGTTTTGTTTTTACTTTGACTTGCATAAGAAATGTCTTGTCCATCTATGGAAATACCTAAAAAAGTTGGAGTCCAGATCACCCATAAGCAACCTATGTACACAAACAGGAGATGAAGCTCTCCTGGTAACAGGACCATTGCTCTTTGCCCAGGGAGGAGGTATAGGACTATTTTGTAGGAGAGAAAGGGAGAGTGTATGAGGATCCTCAGCCATATAGTGCTGTCAATGTCCACATGTGTGAGGGCTAAGGATAAAATAATCACATATAAAAAGGATATAAAAGTCACATAAAATAGTACCATACTCTGAATTGTTTTGTAGGGTGTGACATATTTCAGCTAGGGCCCAGACTGGGTGCAGTTGCCCACCATTTTGGTCTTTTACGTGGTTTTCAGAGCCATGTTGATATTTGGCTCCCTGCTGTTCTGAGAAAAGCTTTCATGATTGTACTTTATTGCTCACTCTGCAAACAAGTTTCATCACGAGGAACATTACAATCTTGCCTGTAAGTGTTCATCATCTTACAAGTATTGACTGACCTACACAGTATGCTACATCAGCGTGCATTAAATTGGTGAAACAAGGCACACAGTGACTGTGCTGCATGCCCTAAACACACAGAAAACCAGTAGCTGAGGTTAAATTCCAGGAGCTCTGGATTATAGTCCTGTTTGCACATCATGAGAGTGCTGTTTCCCTGGATTCAAAATATCTTGGCATAGCTCCCGGGCATCTGGATTAGTTCCCTTTCAGATTTTACAAAGTCATTATTCATAAATATTCTCAAGGAAATGCCTATTGAGTCTGTTACATAGTGGTACAAGACATTTCACTTAAATCTCAACATTTTAAAATATTTCCTTTAACGGGAAACCAGTTGTACAAGTAACACTGAAATTGGCTGTTTTCCTGATGTATACAACAGGTACAGCTTGGCTTTGAGGTAGTGTGAGATTTTCTGACTTGTAACTCTTCCCAGTCATAGACAAAAATGTGATTCAGACTCTCTGCTTTTTAATTCCAGGGCATTTCTGCTGAAAACGCTACCAAGTGAAAAGCTGAAGTGATGGCTGACATTAGGATGCTTCTGGCCAGAGCCAATCATTTCACTACTGGTTCACTCAACAGTTTTCAGATGGTAGGTTCTGTGTAGTGTAGTGCTGTTTGTGTATTTAACATGATGCTACATTTCTTAATAACTTTGGAGCCTTGCCAAACTTCTCAAAATTTAAGTCAAGGCTGTTGAATTTCCAAGAAATGATGATTTATAGACTCAAACTCATGCCTCATATCAAAACTTTGTAAGAGGAAGACAGCAATTTAAACTTCTGTCTTCTCTTTATCTTTCTCTCAGTAAGACCTAGTGCAGGAGTCACTGCAACGAGATGAAGTGGTAAGGTGTTTATATCTTCGAGCAGCACTGCCTTGAAGTTCAGCTGTGGATGAGCAGATGGAGGAAAAAGCGGGAAGGCTTGTTACTGCAGCTCCAGCAGCCTCCCAAGATCCAGTAAGGATTAAGCCCCAAGGTATCTTTTACACCAGTCCCAGACTCCTGCTTCAGTATGTGCCTTCTCACAGCAGCACTCAGCATCGTCCCAGCCCCTCCTCACCCACTGACAAGTCCGCTCCCTCCACACACCAGGTAGTACCAGCTTCCCTCCCTCTACCCCTGTCTCGCAGGTCATCCTCCTTCACTCATACCTCTTCAGACCACAATCTACAAAATTGTTACATGGCTTTTATTTCATTGATAATAGGATGGAGGATAGAATAGCTTTGAGGCTCTCATCCACTTTTTGGCTACTAAATTTCATTATATTCAGTACTCAATATACACATCACTGTATGTGCTCCTCTAGTAAGTTGAGGGAGGTAGTGACTACCTCATTTTAAGAGCAAGGAAGTGAGGGCAAGAATTAAGTGAAACATGGGATAGCTACAAATAGGTACTTAGAACTGCCTTTACGGAGAACTGTGTGTTCGTCAGGACTGGTGATGTTCCTGGGTGACACTGCAGTGACAGGACACGTGCTGTGCAGATCTGAAATACACAGTGGGAGGCATCCGTCACGGTACACGTGTGCAGATCTAACGCGCCCTGCTGTGGTCTAATGAGTCATCCTATCTTGTAAATCCAGCATGGCAATTACTTTTCAAACAGACTTGGTGAACTGTGTCTGAATTAATAAACAGTTTTGGACTAATCAAAATGACATTATTTGGTGACTAAACAATGTCAAATAAGAATATCATTATCAATCTCAGTCATTCTCAGGAGAGACAAACCTAGCACATTTATGAGTAAAATGCAGGGTGAGCTGCCTGGGGGCAGAGGGCCACTGTGCTGTTCTGGTGCTGGCCTAAGGGGGAAGTCACCGGGAGGGATGCTCAGTTTGTTCTGACACAGACAGAACTGAGGTGTGGAAATTTTATTTTGTTCTGCAGGGAATATTATCAAATGAAAAATCCTGTTGTTGAAATTAGAAAGAAATGCAACAATGTTCTGTGAAGTAGTATTTCATTTTTTCTCCTACTACACTGAAAATGCAATAGTAGGTACTCAGTGATTAGTTTACATAATATCACATAATATTTCAGTTTTATTGAGTTCATTTTCTGATGAAAAAAAAAAAAAAACTTTAAATTCTGCAAAAATGGTGAAAAAATTCCAGGCAGAACAGACTTAAGGAGTTAATTGAATAAGACAGGAGGTTTGAACATTAAAGCATAGATGTAACTGCAATTCTCAGGGCCTTTAGTGAACTTATGTATATTTCTTTCTGAATATTTACCCTATGCTATGGGTAACACTTCATAAACTTGAAGTTAGCATACGCTTAAACTTCTGTAATAATAATCTGACTAATATTAGGGAGAGTATTTTTTTTTTTTAAATGCGCCTTTTAAAAGCTCATACTATTGTTTAATTTCATAGTTCTTTGGGAAACTGGACTGAAACCGGTTTTCTTTTTTCAAATAAAACTTCTGTCACAAGTGTGCAGTAGTTTGCTACTGTAACCATCATGAATTAATATTCATGATGGCATAGACTTAATGGCATACTGATCACTGCTGTAGACTTTTATTTATAATAAAGAATATTGCAGTGTTTCTTAACTACTACCCAAGAGAATAGTTTCCAAGAGTGATTTAAAGATTTCTCAGGTATCCTCTTAATAGCTAGAGGACTGTCATAGTATAGCTGTTCCACTGTAGTTAAGGAGTGTGACATGATTTTATCCAACATTAGATTATTTGAAGTAAAGTTAAAATAAAGACACAAAGAAACCCCAAAATAACCCCCCTCTCTGCAAAAAAGCCAACCCAGAACCTCTACCTGACAGTTACCTGTCAATCCCATAACCTGCTCAGAAGAAGTTTCTTCTTAAATACTGTCTCCTACTGATTTATTTCTGTCCTAAAATATGATAGGTCTTGAAGGACCTCTAACAACTCATGTTTATGGTTATATTTTGAGTTGATAGTGACAGTGGATGTGAAGACTGTTTTTGAATTAAACTGGATTTTTTTGTGCTTGTACCATGATATGGCAAATAGAAAGGACTGACAAACCAGCTCTGTGCCATTTATCCTTTTCACTTCTCTATCATGTCTCAACTTCGGCCTTTCATTTAAAAAAAACCCCCTATTTCCTGATAAGAAAAACTCTTTATCCTTTATTAAACACTATTTCATCTGTGAACTGTCACATTTCTGCTGCGTCTCTTTTTAACCATGATAAATAACTAGAACTATGGGTACAGCTCAAAGGCAGTAACTGTTATCAGTATGTTATGGCATTACATTAATTTCGAGGTGTGCTCTGCTTGACTCCTACTGATTTCCAAATTTTGCTGACCTTTGACTCTGCAATAATTTCTATGTAGTTGGCTATTATTATGTATGAAGAAAACTTGGAGATCACTGGTGTATTTGTAAAGTTATGAGGGGGATTAAAGATGCATATTCACTTTAATAATTGGGAAGGAGTCTTATCAAAAGACTTATGGCACCTAGATAAATGAGAAATAGCAGTCCAGAGATTTATAATTGTCTCTTGTGCAGATAACAGCATGGTGGGTCCCACTTTTCTGGTTTTGTACAGATTTTTGCTATGCAGAGCACTGCAATTAAGACAAAATTCCCACAGTTATCGCTTAGGAGTGCTTTATTATTACAGAATGGGAGAGAAAACTGAATAGACCGTGAAGAGCAACCAATGCTTACTAGAGTGGCACTCCCTTTCTGCCGCTTGGCTGGAGGGGATTTGTAGAATGGATTTCATGTTTGAGAGCAATTCTGTTCTGGGAGCAAATTAAGCTACTGTACCTCCCAAATCAGTGGTGAGCTATTTTCTTTCTGTACAACAGATACCTGCCATAATTTGTAGGCAGATGATAGAGGAATTAACTTAATCTGATTTGATTTATTCTGGGCAACAAAAAGGTAATTAAACAAAGGGGTTTTTTTAAAAGGAAAACATGTAGGGCTTCACAATAAAGGGTTGAGCTATTTCCTTGAGAAAAACAAAATGGTTATTCAGATTTAATATTTATTCTATTGCTCTACTTAATACAATGATGTATGTATCCTGTTCAGGAATGCAGGCCCAAGCTCAAGTCAGGTAAGACTGGACATCTGAGGTGTTTATGGAAGTGTATGGAATCCAAGTTACTCCTCCCTTTCTCTCCACTGACAGCAAAGGGAGGTTAGGATGATTGTACTGCTGTCTTAGTGGTTGTGCAGGTCAGCTGAATACATTAGGTATTCAGTGGAGATTTTTTGGTGGGATTTAATGTAATTACAGAGCAATTAAGCTACTTTATTGGAGTACTTTACTTTTTTTTTTTTTTTTTTCTCACACTAGTGGTCAAAATTTCTTGTTGAAACAATGATATTGTAAAACCAAACCTGAAATGGATCCTTATTATTTACTGTTTAGTTCACTGTTCTTATTAGCTGTCTCATTTCTGTGTGCCTGCAGAAGTTAACAGGATGAGCTTAAGCCTTGCTGTCATGGTTTGAGCCTGGTTGGCAGCCAACCACTACGCAGTGGCTCTCTCTCCCTTCTTTTCCGGCAATAAGAAGGGGGCAGAGAGCCAGGCTTGGGGTTTGAGATAGGACCGGGATGGGGAAAAAACCACCCTTTATGGTCACGAGCAAAAGGCAGACTCGTTAGGGGAATTAAAAAAAGAACATACATTTATTACAGACACTATCAACAGGTAACAGAGTAGGACAGTGAGAAACATTGCCACATCTTGAGAACACTTTCCCCCCAACCCTCCCTTCCTCCTGGGCTCAGTTCTGCTCCCAATATCTCTACCTCCTCCCCCCAGCGGCGCAGGGGCAAGGAATGGGGGGGTGCAGTCAGTGCTGCTGATTCTTCCATCTTTGATGGGGGGAGCTTCTGGAACTTCCTCCCCCTGCTTCATCGTGTCCCCCCTCTCACAGGAGACAGTCCTCCACAAACTTCTTCAGATGTGAGTCCCTCCCACGGGCCGCAGTGTTCCCCACACTGCTCCGTCGTGGGTCACCAACTTTCTCTGACTGGAGTCCCTCCCACAGGCTGCCGCCCTTCCCGAGCTGCTCCGGCGTGGGACACCCCCGCATGCTGCAATCCTCCCAGCACTGAATTACAGCAGCGGGGCTACCTTTTCCCACAAGACCCCGGCCTTCTTCGGGCACAGCACCTTGATCAATCGGGCAGAAACCACAGGCCATAAACCAATGTCTGCTCCACCGTAGATCTTCATGGGTGGCAGGGGGGGGGGCCGCCCTGCCGTCTCACCACAGGATACAGGGGGGTCTCTGCTCCGGCACACCTCCCCCCTCCTTTCTTCCTCCGTTCCTCCACTGACCTTGGTGTTCACGCAGCTGCTGCAACTCCTCCTCACCAGTCCCACTGCTCGTCACCACGTCCCTTCTTAAATACGTTATCGCAGAGGCGCAGCTGATTGGCTCAGTTTCCAAGCAGAGGTGGAGCTGACTTGGAGCTGGGGGAGCTTTGAGAAGCTTCTCACAGGGGGCCGCCCCTGCATCCCCCTTCTCTGCCACCAAAAAAAACTCCACCACTTACTCAACCCAGAACACTTGCAAAGCAAGAGAAGAGATGAAAAAGTGTTGAAAGTTTTCATAACCCTTCTTCTTACTAGCTTTTGTATGGAGGAAAGGTGCCCGATTCAGCCCTAGCTACTTCTGAAATCAGCTCTGATGACTATTGTTCAGCATTCATAGGTTTGTGTCTTGGCTATTTTAGTTCATACACAACAGTGCTATAATTTTTCCTCAATTTGATAGTTACAGTTAGTTTGTGTGTCATCAAAAATTCTTAGAGAAATTTCAGGATTTCTGTCCATTTTCTGTGATTTTCCTCTTAACTTTTAACTCCTGACCCCTGAAAGATTCTTATTTAAATAAAGCTAAATTCTCTGACTCCTATATACTAATTAGAATGTATACAATAGTGAAGTTCTTGAAATTATCTTCATAAATAATGTTTTAGTCTATGTCTGTTGTGGTTTAACCCCAGCTGGCAGCCAAGTCCGTGTAGCCACTCGCTTACTTCTCTGCAGCAGGATGGGGGAGAGAATCAGAAGGGTAAAAATGAAAAAAAACTTGTAGGTTGAGATAAAGACAGACAGTTAAATAGGTAAAGCAAAAAGCTGCATGCACAAGCGAAGCAAAATAAGGAATTCATTTACTACCTGCCATCACTAGGCAGGTGCTCAGCTACTTTCCAAGGAAAGCAGGGCCTTGGGAAGACAGATGGCGTAACTCTAAAAGTCCCTCCTTCCTCCTGCTCTTTTCACCAGATTTTATTGCTGAGCATGATGTCATATGGTGTGGAATAACCCTTTGGCCAGTTGTGGTCAGCTGTCCCAGCTGTGTCCCCTCTCAACTTCTTGCCCACCCCCAGCCAACTCGCTGAAGGGGCAGCGTGAGAAGCAGAAAAAGCCTTGATGCTGTGCACACACTGTTCAGCAATGACTAAAACATCCCTGTGTTATCAACACTGTTTTGGTCATAAATTCAAAACAGTACCATCTGAGCTGCCATGAAGAAAATTAACTTAATCCAAGTCAAAACCAGTACAATGTCTAACTTTAATTAACTCATTACAACAGTATAATCTTCCAGAAATCTAACTCTTCAGAGTCATCTAATACTGTGAGAATTAAATACTCTAGGATGACTAATGAAATGCTGAAATGTCTATAGGCTTCTATGACAAGTAACCCATTGTAGCATCAAAAAAACCCTTGCTTGGTTGCATATAAACTACCTCACTGTTCACAGAATAAGAGCGTTATGTCTGTATCAAGAGAGAAAACATTTACAACTTGATATCCCATACGCAAGTTGTGATGTTAAGCATTTAAGAAAAAACACTGTGAAGAATTAAGCTATGGAGAAGTCATCAGCATCTTCCACTGCAGAACTTCCAAACCTCAGTGTCTTAATGCTGGAAGGCTTCATGATGCTCATGGAAGAAATCTTTCAATATAAAAATCTTCCTTTGTTATCTTTGGATTCTGTTTAAACTAGGTGGGCTTTCTTGGTGGATGGATAGAAAGTGGCCTACTTTATGGATACATCCCTCCCTGTCCCTAAGCAGAGTATCTTTACTTTCCAAATTATTCTCTGAAATGTATATAACTTACGAAGTTTCTGGTTTTGAGATAAAAAAACATGTATATGCTAAACTGGTAGCTTGTTTAAGGAGACATTCTTTCATTACAATAAAGTAAGTCTCATCTGCGTTCACCATGTACCCCCTAATATAACATATTAATTTTAAGATGTGAACACCTTATAACTATGGACCTCTTATATGTATTTTTTATATGAAACTGCCCCCACCCTACAATCCAGTATCTAGCTGTATTTCTGAAACATGACCTAGAAAACCATGGAAAAATCAAATTAGAGCTGATAAAAGGCACGGTATGATCTATGTAGGCACACTGGATGTTCTACTGCCATGGATCTTCTCTCTTTTGCCACTTGAGACTCCTCTGATGACAGAAAGCAGAAACCTTCTGGAATTTCTTTACTTGGCCTGAGCATCTGAAAACTGGGCTGTATTTATTGTGGCATTTAACTATGCAGGTGACACTCATTTGTAGCTGTAAGCAACCTGAAATGCAAGAGGGGGGACATTTCTCTTTATTTTCACAGTGCAGGTCAAGCATAAACTGAACGTGAAATGTTAGAAATCATGAGAGTGTACATGCATTCCCTATAGTCACGTATATTTATGAAGCAATTAAAATATATGCAAGGAAGAATGACGTTCCTGCTTTGCAGTAAAGGCAGAATGTTGGAATTTTTAATGTTTTTAAAATTTAAAGCACAGATAGAAGATTGCATTAGTTGAATGTAAAGTAAATATTGTACATGATATTAATAGTATCCTCAGGGGACTTCTACTAGGTAAAGGTTCTCTGATGACAGATATTAGAGCCTTGATTGTTCTCCTTCCTAAAACATGTTATTATATTGCTTTTAGAAATCAGAAACCTTAACATAAATTTTTGAATAATATTTCAGAGGACTGACTTGCATAAAAAAGAAATATTAACTTTGCCAATTCCTATTTTTTTTCTCTCCTCAATTATAGTCTTGTTTATATAGCTTCTTAATATAGAATTGTGATAGTAGTGAGGATACAAATGATGTGCATTTTGTTCTTATGTTTATTATATATGACCATGCAAATATTAGAAATGCATAGAAAACTACTGAATGCCATCTGAGAGATACAGGTTCCCACATGAAATAGCTAAAAACATCTTGGATGCAAATGTGAAAGAATTGATAATAATCCAGTTGTTTTGCTTCAACACAAACAAAATAGGCATATTAGGTTTCAGGTCTGGATATGATTTAATTTAGACTGTATTTTCCATCTTCCTGTTGACTATCAGTCAAGGGCCACTGTGACTTCAGGGCTTCAGGGTATTTTGTCAGGAAGATTCACCAGTTGCGAGTATTGGATATGCCAGAAGCAGAGAGGGTCCGACTTGTTTCAGAGGAATTTAGGCTTTTCTGTTCCAAATGTAAATGGCAGCTGGCTTCCTACCCACGGAGAGAGATGAAAACATATGTCTATCCAGGGCATGTATCCTGTCATTAGTTATTTAGCAGATTGGACTTCTGGTAACTATTTGCCTACAAATCACTATAGCCTGACATTGCTGAATCCTTTTGTCTCGAAAGAAAATCTTTCCCTTGGAGTATATCAGATCAGATTATACAATACATGTATTTGCGTGATTATTCCCCAAAAGCAAGACAGATCCAGACATAATTGTTGAGGAGTATGCAGCAGATGAGACATGGAGGCTACGTGAATAAGCTCACTGAGACCTGTGCTGCTCTAGACAGGGTGTATACATACATGTACACATATAGATATATATATATACACACCCACACACCACACTCAAAATGGCTTTGAAGTGGCAGTATCTTCAGTGTGTATGCAAGGGACAATGAGAAAAAAGCATTTTTCAGTTCACGAAGGGAGCTAATTTGTCAAGGCACAGATCCCAAGAAAGGCTGGAATACTTGTTTTGGAAGTAGTTCTTCTGATGTCTCATTTTGGTTGGAAAGGATCTCTGGAAGTCATCTAGTATGACCACCTCCCCAAAGCAGGGCTAACTTGAAATTTAGATCGGGTTGCTCAGCTTCTTGTTCGGTTCAGTTTTGAGACTCTCCAAGAATGGCCTAATACAGTTACTTCTATCACTTCAGAGCATAGCTCATTCCTGGTGCAGCTGCTGACTACTGAATAGGTATAAACTCATCTACTTACATTTTTTTGCCTCTTTGTGAGACTCACATAAGTTATGTACAGCCCTCTGCTATGTGAATCATCTGTGTTTAATCTAAAGACTTTTGTGGCAGTTGTACTTACTTACATTGAGACTGAACTTCACAGTGTCTCCTTCTCTGTTTGTCTTGGGCCAAAAGAATACCATGAATTCCCAAACCTTCAAACAACAGTATTCTGTTGGGGCAGCAGCATTATTCTCCGTCTTCTGACTTGTTCCTTCTAGCACTAGATACTTTCCTGGGCTTTCAGGTGTTGCTAACTGCTAGTAAAATAAGTATGTAAACAAATACTAAGGGAACTTAGGAAAATATTTTCTCTTTCACCTCTAAAAACCTTTTTCATACATGCTTTAAATGCCTGAATCTTTTGAAGGTGGTAGTGCTAGAATATGGAGGAATTCTTCATTTTTGAGTTGTACTATGATTATTTAACTATAATTTCCTCAGTGCAAGCACTCAGATCTTTTAGTTGTTCAGCATAAAGACCATTGCAAATAGTTAGAAAATAATAACTATCTGCCATATACTGCAGCAAAAGATTAAGTTTCCCAGATGAGAATTCATCAACATAACTATACAGAACATCACCGATTATGGCTGAAATACTTCCCACCTCAGGCCAGGCTGTTCCTGACCTTCATGTGGGCCTACAGATGTCAAGAGAAATTATGAAGCACTTCCTCTTCACTCCCTGCACGTAGTTCACAGATGGGCTCAGCACAGCTGAAGTGCCTGGCTGGATTCCCTTTCGATGTTAATGCGAGTTTCATTGTTGACTTCAAGTAAGCTTGGACTTCATGTCCCTTGTTTCTTCTCCTCTAATAATATTATCAAAGGACCTTCTCACTCTGCTCTGTCTCCTTCCATACTAATCTCACATTGGTTTTTCCCTGGATGTGCTCTACTTTTACACCCAGTACTTCCAGCAAGAAGGCTTCTGAAGATTTTCAATACTTACCAGAGATTTCTGAGTGCATGACAGTACAAGGAGAGCTGCTGTACAACATGCTTCGCACACATGGTAGGTTTGATGCTTTGCAAATTCATGTATGCTGTATCACAGTGTTCACTAAGGTCCATATGTTACAAAAGCCTCTATATGTAAAACAGCACTAAAAGTTATGTTTTCAATCCATTTGGGACCCTTCAGGCTGTATACTGGTAATAGTCCCTGAGGAATAACACGCTGCTCCCCACAAAAAAACCCACACAGAAAGTCTCCTACCCAGCACAGCAAGAAGCCCTAAAATGCTCAAGGCGACTGTGCTCTAAAGGCACCTTTTCAAAATGATTATTTAATTCCACGCAGGTCCTTCAGCTTGTGAAAACCCAGCTAGCAAGCAAGATTCTGTTTTTCTCACACTCCAATTCATGAGCACAATTTGAATCCTGTTTACAGCAGATACAGCCACCTCAGTCCGAAGAATCGTTTATTGTAACTCAGACCGTGCCTCGCTAGTTTTTAAGCCCCTGCGTCCCCTTCGGCTCTTCCTTCCCACACTCGAGCACAGGCTGCGCCTCCCGCCCCGCCGTGCCCCGGCCCCGGGTTTCTGGCCCCGGCGGTCGTTGGAGCAACCTGCTCGCGCGTGGGGGAGAAGTGATGGGGGACGAGGTGTGTGTGTGGGGGGAACCCAAATGCCGTTGTCTCAAAACTAGGTCCCTGCTACTTCTGCAGTCCTCGCTCCCGGCAGAAACCCGGTCGTTCGAGCGGGCGTTTTGTTCGAGACTTGGGTTCACCCCAGAAAGAAAGGGGTGGGGGGGTGTGTGTGGGGGTGTCCTGCTCCCTCGGCGCGCGTTTGGCTAATTTTGTTGGAAAGCAAGCCACTGACCCACATGTAACACTGACAGGGTGGCAAAGGGGATAAAAAAATAAATATATAAATCACCACAGCGACAACAAAAAAACGACAGCCCTCCTCTCAGCTATCACCACTTTATCACCTGCATGTGCCTGGAAGTAGGCTCTTCCCTCCGCTGGGAGAAAAAAAGCTTAGGAAAGCAAAGTTTGAACAGCGAATTCCTGTTATTTCAAAACGCCCCATGTGACAGGATATTTCCTTATCACTTCGAGCCCAGAGCTTTTTCCCTGATCCACCAGCCTGCGAAGTAGCGCGGAGGACCTGCCCGGCGGGAAGCCCCCTCTCCCCGCGCAGCGCCGGGGTGCCACGGGCGCAGCCGCGGCCATGCCTCCCGCCCTGCTCCTGCTTCTCCTCGTGTTCCCCCCGCGGGTTTTTCCGCTGCTGGGTAAGTGCCCGCGGGGGCTGTGCGGGATAAGGCGTGCCGAGGAAAGAGCAGGGTCGCGGCGAGCACCGAGCCCAGCCTGACCCGGGGCTTGAGGGCGGGGGGAACGGCTGTGCAGGGAAAAGCCCGCGGGCGTTTTAACCCCCTCGGTGCTGCCTCGGGGGCCTCCCCTCGGGCCCGCCTTCAGCCGCCCGTCCCAGCTGCCTCCCGCTCCTCGCCTGCACCCTGAGGTGCCCGGTGGGCGAGGCCGCCTGATGAGGTGGCAATGTGGGTGCCAATCAGGGCTGTCACCAGCAGTGCCTCAGTTTCCCCCACTGCTCTGGGGGCTCAGTCCCTGGTCAATTTAACGCCATCATCCAGTTTTTCTTCCAATACCTCCTCACCACTGAGGTTTGCAAAAGAGCCTGGTGTTGGGGCTCTGCCTTTCCTCCAGTTCTCTGGGCTTTGATGAGCCTGGGGATCTGCTTTTGACAGATAGCTTTCATGGGGGGATGTTAAGTAGCTGAGGTACTGGCACGGATTAGAGCTGTGAAAACAGCTGAAAGCTGTTTCTTGGTGAAACCTGGAGCTTGCACCTGCTTACTGTGCGAATTACGGTGATCTCCAGCGTGCAGCTATTTTTCAGTGAAAGTTTAGCATCTCCCCTTCCTGAAAGCCTCTCAGCGTCCTCCACTCTTCTGTTTGAGGTCTACTGAAGCAAATCTTCACAACACTGTCTTGTAACCTTTCTTGCTTTGTGTAATTAGCAGCAATCATTGTAGGCCATCTGGTAAGCGAGAGTCTGCATGGGGAAGACAGTCATCCTACCTGCTTGCTGCCTCATTGCTGCCCCTCTCTTGCTTCTAGCTTTTGGCATGCTCTTCTGGTGCTCTCCATTAGTGTTTAAACGCTGGTAGCACTTCACTTGCTTCACAGATTA
Organism: Tyto alba; assembly: GCF_018691265.1. NCBI lineage: Eukaryota > Metazoa > Chordata > Aves > Strigiformes > Tytonidae > Tyto > Tyto alba. Next base: position 19,497,731 of record NW_024881313.1, read on the forward strand.
CTTCTTGATTTACCATTGCATAATCTGTGATAGTTTGCAGGTGCTTCAGAGTATGAAGCTACCTTAGCATAGCGGAAATCTCTACTGTGAAAAAGCTAACTGACCAGTGAGATTTTATAGTACTTGGTACAATTCTTCAGCTATAAGGTGGGACCAGAGGTAGGCAGATAGTCACAGTGTGGTGGGTGAAGAAAAATGAAAGCCTGTGTGAAAAATTCTGTTAGGATCTACTTGGGACATTTGAGGCACAAGATGCTAGAGCTCCCTGAATAGGTTATAATGGTGAGGTAAGTTGGTTCTTATGCCTGGCATGTTCCTATGCATTTTAAAGAACCTCCTTGCAGGAGTAAGTTTAAAAATATGGATTACTCTGTTAGAAACTGCTGTAATTCAAAGTACCAGAACTGTGGTACTCATGATCATGCTGTGGTGGACCTTTAAGTGTACCACCTACAGCTCATTTATAGTGAAGAATGGCACCCTGTTATGGGAGCTCTATAACAAATGTTGCTACAAAACAGTGAAACACAGGTAATGGTTATATGAGTAATTCTGCTTGTCCCATTTTACATATACAATTCATCATGTTGACAGGAGTGGTATCAAGTGTTTAAGAGAAGTGCTGGCAGGGCATAGAAAGTGTCGCACAAATATCTGGCTTGTTTCATATTATTCAAGACTATTTATTAGCTCAGATGGAAAGTTTTGTATGGGAATCCCCTTTAGTGTCCAAGCAGACAGAACAAACACAGAAATAAAGCTGTGAACTAGAGCAATGCAGGACCATGCTACACATCTGCTGTATGGTCATGGATGAGACAGGAGTGTCACTGAGGGGAAGGAAATCCTGCAACTACAGTCTCAGCCACAGTTGCTCCTGCATCCTGCCACCTCCTGTTCTGTCCTCCTGTTTTGATGCCAACTTATTTTCAATGCCTACTTGGCTGTGTTGGCCCTGTAGCTGCTTACCTATGTATCATTCCCTGTCAGAGCCCTGCGTGTATTGGGGTCCTTGTATAAGCAGCTGTGTTGCATTTACACACTGCTAATGCACTTTGTAAAGGTGCAGTCCGAATAACAGAAGGCCAAAGATTTGTCTTTTTCTTTTCTTGTTTTTTTTTTTTTTTTTTTCCCCCCCATTTATTTATTTATTTTTAAAATATTTTTTTAATTTTAATTTTTTTTTTTAATTTTCTTCCCACTGGCCAGATGTCTTTGTTCAGCTTTCTAACCTTGTTTCTGAAGCCAATAGTCCACACCCTCTCAGGCTTAGGTGCAGCAATCCAGGCTTTTGATTTTGGGGTGCCTTTTTCACGTACATAGCATCCTCTTTTTAACACCATAAGCCACATAAAATAAAGAATGTTACTGTAGACCACAGATACAATTTTAGCAGTTTGAAAGATCAGGCAGTGTTTTCCACACATATGAAAATGTCTGACGTCTCATTAACCCAGGAATTTTAAATAAGATTTCAGGAAAAGGAGAGTTGCAAGCCTTGCATGTATTGGTTTACAATAACATTGTGCTAAATGCTAGTAGAGAAGCAGAATAAATAAAGTTATCGCCATCAGTGATAATTATACGTTTCCTTGTATTGTCTATGAGTAAAACAGATTGGCAAAAGGCAACAATTTCTGTCTCCAGTGCTCGTCAGTTTTATGCTACTTCCCAGTGAGTTGGAAGTCAAAGGACAGGAGAAGGAAACTGAACCATGGATGAGATAAGTCTAGGTCAGCTCTTTCTCTGAGATAGAGGTTATTAGTTCCCAGGTTGTTCTTCTGCAAAAAAGTACGATCATTTCCATGTTGGGCCCTCAGCAGAAAAGGGAAAATTTTCTGTGATTAACCTGTTTTACCCTTAAATATTTCTTCACTGTAGAATTTGTTTAATTTGGTAATCATACACTAAAATAAATAATGTTTTAATTAGCTTCAATCCCCAGAGTCACATAAATTAGTATTTATCTTTCCTAGTTTGTAGTCCAGTTAAAATATAGTTTTAAGACCTTGAGCATCCTGTTGCATTATGCAATCCAATATCAGCAAGAACTGTTAAGTTACTGTGCTAAAATGTATCTCAGGGGTATCAGACAGGAGAAAATCTCAGTCTATGGGCAAGACCAGCTCAGAAATGTTGCTCTCTATAGTACATTCAAGCATAAGAGATGCTAAAAACTTTTCTAGTGATTACAATTTTGAAATAAAGCTTGAATACATGAAAATGCATGCTGTGAATCACTATTTGCCACGAGGGAGAAATAACTTTGGGAGCTATGAAGAGCCTTGTGGATCTTCATAAGTCATTAAGAGGTGTACCTGATGATGGCAAATCCCACTGTCGTCAGTATTTAATTCATGATGGAGAAAGGTAAGAAAGGAGAAAGAAATTACTGATGACTACACTTGAGTGAAAAATGAATATGCTTTTCTAGCCCTACAAGTAGCTTGTGTATAAAGCTTTAAAAATATCCTTCTCCTCAGTTAAGACTTTAAGGATTTGAGCAGAGTTTATGGGAACAGAACTCCCCACTGTGGGGAGACGGAGCCTGAAGAACTTAGTGGCTGTTTCCGTCTCCCTGATCCTGGGAGCCAGGATCAAGGCGCCAGTGTTGCTGGAGTGCTTGGTGTCAGGATTTGCAGTGTATGGTGTGTGTGCCTCCTTGTTTCGGTAACTTCTATGGGTGCAACTTGGAATAATACCATGAGTGTATTTTTTTCTCTTCAGTTTAACCCATGCCTTAAAGCTGCAGGAGACACTAGATCTGCATCTCTGCTGCCTCCCACTTTTGAGTGTAGAGTCTTTCACTGATGCAAAATAGTTGAAACAAAACATCTGAACTAGTTGCATTCTACAGTCATCTTAACAGATGTAGGCTATAGGAATATCACACCTTCTTTTGCTGAACAGATGATGAGATTTTAACCCCAAGAGTAGTGCCCAGATGCATGTTTCATTTAGATAGCAGGTAAGATTACTTCAAACCAAATGATTCCAGTGTTTTTTGTCTTACAGACACTAGCGTCTTCTTAATATATAATGAAGATCACAAGCGCTGTGTACTGGCCCAAAGTTCTAATTCAGTGACTGCTGCTCCTTGCGTTCAAGAAAATGAGTCACAAAAATTCAGGTGGGTCTCAGATCACCAGCTTATGAGCGTAGCATTCAAATTGTGCTTGGGAGTGCCTTCGAAGAAAGACTGGGTTCCGATCACTCTGTATCCTTGTGACAAGGCTAGTGAACTTCAGCGATGGGAATGCAGAAATGAAACTCTCTTTGCAATCCAAGGGGAAGATTTGTTTTTCAACTATGGAAACAGACAGGAAAGGAATATTATGCTGTACAAGGGATCTGGTTTTTGGAGTAGGTGGAAAGTCTACGGAACCACAGACGATCTGTGTTCTCGAGGCTATGAAGGTAAAGTTCTGTAAATTAATTTCTGTATTTCAATCTAATTTCTATGTTTATCATTAAAATATTTAGAAGCATAGGAGAATTTCCTTCATCTTGTTAATGATCAGTGAGTGTGATTTCTGGTGAAATCAGCAATACTTGAGCATGTGTTTTATGTTTATTGAGGGGTTCATTTTGCTTTTTTGTCAAAGTTGTCAAAGTTCTGATATATAATTCACCATGCGTGATGTTGATTCATTTGGAGAGGGGAAGAAAATGTCTATGGTTATTCGGAACATGTGTATAAATATTACACAACAGTTAATGATAGCTTTTACTATTTACATGTGTACAGAAAGATGTGGTGTAAGTGTATAGTCTGTTGATTATGTTTTGTTGTTGTTGTTGTTTGTTTGTTTTTTTGTTTGTTTTTTTGTTGGGGAGAAAATCTTGATAATTGTAAGGATTTAGTTAACTCTTGATATCTTCAGCTCCAGTATATTGAAGATATAGGTATTTGAAGTGTGTCTCAGAAATGGCACTGAAGTGTTAGACAAAGAAATAAGATATTTTAAATAGGTAAATTTGAAAAAGTTATGTATGATACATACGTACATAAATATATACATGTATTTATGATAAGTATCTGTGAATACATTTGGCTTCCCATTTAGTATTCTTTGATAAACAGAAATGGTCACAGAGGGAGGTATGGATGCATTTTCTGTGGTTTACACAATGGCTGATACCAGTACTAGTCCTTGGTCTAAAGCCAGAATAAAAGAAGCCTAGCTAAGTAAATTATGTCAAAGGAGGCAGAGGCGAGCTGGATTCATGGCCTTCCATTCCTTTCTCCTTTGTTTTCTACCAGCTCTGTGAGACAGTGAACTTGGTATGTCACCTCTCTAGCAGTCCCTATCAAGTAGTGTTCCCCTGTATGTCCTCCCATCAATGCAAGTACATTATATGTGCCCACACAGAAAACTGCTTCAATTACTTTGATAAGTTTCACTAAGTCAGGTTTTTGGTGACACAAAAATTATCTTTAAATGCCAATGGAACTTTTATTTGGGCATAGTATATTGGAGTGATGCTGTGGTATATATATTTCAAGTTTATATGGACATGCTCTTCCCTGTCTAAACTGGTCAGCAATTGAGTGGGTTATTGACAGAATAATCAGTAGCTTCTTCTGTTGTGCTTAAAAAAAATTGCTTAACTGTGTGGATTTTATACTTTTGATTGTTATGCATGTAGAATTTAGCATGGGAATGTACTTGTCTTGGCTCAGTCAGTTCCAGTCAGTGGTCTCCTTAAGCAATAAGAATTTGTTTCATCTTGGACATGGGTATCAGCTTAGATCCAGAGAGTAAAATTTTATCACATTTTTAGTACAGTTTGTATACCAAGCTAGCAAACTGCTTGCTATAACTTGCTATAATATTATGATAAAGCTGAAATTATATTTATCTCATACTTATTACTGCTTATGTATTTTTAAACTGTTGTGTCTCCTTAGATACCTACACAGTGAAAGGAAATGCCAATGGAGCACCTTGTGTATTCCCTTTTAAGTTTGGTGATAAATGGTATGCTGACTGCACAGATGCTGGCAGATCAGATGGTTGGTTCTGGTGTGGAACCACTTCAGACTTTGATGTTGACAAGATATATGGATTTTGCCCACTGAAATGTAAGTTTTGTATGTTCATGATTCTGCTGTGCTGTTATTCAGCTGCCTGGAAATATTGGTGTCCTTATCACGTGCTTTACTGCACAAATTTTGTATTTTGTACAAATACTGTACAAAATACAGTTTGAATTAGTGCATTTTTCTGTCTCCTTTCAGCATGCTCTCCTTTTCAGAACTACTTAAATATACAAACATAGGGTTCAGCATTAAAAAAAAGTTGACCAACTTCATCCTAGTGGAAGTGTGTTAATCATATGCTGGAATCTGTAATTACATCATTTATGTAAATAGAAAGTTAATTGGATGTAATGATGTTATATTAGTATATGCAAAAGGCTGTGTAGAAATTTGTGCAGGAGAATTGGAAGTTAGAATATATCTTAATTGAAAATTAGGACTACTTTGTAGAATGAGTTGCCTTTTAAACATGATGGGGCTTACATGAACTTTTTACTAAATCCCAGTATTTCCCAAATCTGTGTGCTAAGTTGTAGTTCTATATTTAAAATCAGTGAGAAATATTTATATTCTAAATTCCCTGGTTTGAATATAGTTAGAGTTTCAACTGTAGTGTTACGAATATACAGAACTTTCTTCAGAAATTTTAATATTACTTTAATTAAACTAGAGTAATATGGTTGTATGTATTTTAATTCTTTTAAATTTGAAAAAAGTTTCTCTGAACTTCTGTAAAATATATACTAACCATTTTGTTTGCAAGCTGTTTCTTTTCCTGTCATGCTGAGGGAGGTAGCACTTCTCCCTCCCTTCTTCTTTATTGTGTTTTGCTGTAAACCTCCAGCTGACCGCAGTCAGAGCTAAGGAGAAAAACATGTCTTTCCTTTGATGTGAAGAAAACAATTTGAGTTTATCTTAACTGTTTGATGATGAAGTTTTAGTGTCCTTGCCTGATTTCCGTGAAAGTTCCATTCATTATTTCAGACAAATAAAAATTTCAGGGATGTTTGTTTTGTTTTGTTTTGTTTTGTTTTTTTATTCTATGCTAGTATTATTTTCAAGATATTAAAAACATGTTGAGAATATCAATCTCATTAATACAGCACATGCAAGATCAACTTAAGAATGCTACCTGTTTAGTGTTCTTTGAGTATAACAAATAGAAGGCATCATTAACACTTTGTTTAATTCTTTGGCATAATTCAAGGAAATTCATTCAGATGGCCATGATTGTTTTTGGAAAAAACTGCTTTATGCTGATTGCCTGCATGTTTCCTTCCTGATTCTTCAGTAACTGGCTATAAACCATTCAAGTTTGGGTCATATATTTTAATGAGAGACAGGTTGTGGTAGCAGAAGTTTTAGTCAGCCCTATGAAAGAGGAATGCACTGCATGAGAGAGTGATATGTTAATAGACTTCAACAGCACCTTTAAACATAGAGTGTTTAAGTCTTCATATGTTAAATTTTATTTAATAAGATCAAAGTGATTGTTGTTTCTTAAACTGTCTGGGAGAGCAAAGATGATGATATGAAAATACGTGAAGTAAACTATTACAGCTGTTCATATTGGGGCCTGGACATACGGTGACATTATTATGATTGAATTAGTCACTTTTTTTCATTGTGAACAAAATGGGCTCAAATGTTCTCTGAAAGGAGGAGGGCATAATACTATAATTATAACAGTTGTTATGCTCAATAGAGGTGTTGAAATTTGATCAGTGAAGATAGCATAACCGTATGACCTTTTATTTGGTGCTTTACCAAGAGATGCTGATACAGTGACAGTAGAAACTTAAATCCCACAGGAAGAAACTGAGAAGTGTTGCGACATCAGACAATTTTTAGTAGCCTAGGAAATACTTGTTCTTTACAGGTTACACCGTGTCTTTTTGAACTGTATGTTGCACTGCAATATAAAAGTAGGTGTTGGGGAAGGAAATAGGTTGCACAGTGTTAAGACCATCAGGAGAGTGAGTCATGAGGTGTGCTTGTAGCTGTATTCGAGTGGGCAAAAGTCCACTGAGGCCCCTTTCTTGACAGATAAAAGAACGAGAATTTCTGTGAAGAATTTAGAAAGCCTTAGAAGTGATGCATAAAACTTGCAGCTGACTAGGAAGGAAACAAAAAGTGCAGAGAATGAGGAAATTTTTAAATAGTCTTATCCTGGTATGTTAATTATTGGGCAAATCTGCATCCTTGTATTTATTCACAAATGCTGAATTTATTTTTTATGACAGGCTTTTTCGTCATGCTCATGGTTCAAGATGTTTTGAAGGGATTTTCACTGTGGTTTTGGCTGGTTCAAAATGCCAGGTGAATTGGTCAACTAACTTACATGTTGTTTCTTCTGATTTATCTGGAACTCAAAACCTGACTTTGGACCTCCCAAATTTATCTAGGATAAAGAAAGAGAGGAGCACTTTAGGAAAATATATCTAAGTGAAGATAAGCATGTGAAGGAAGTTCAGAATAAGTTAGAGTTCTTTACCATTGGCAGCATTACATCTCTATATACTATACTATAAATTCACATAAACTGTAATGTCTTTATTATGAGATTCCTTGTCTACTGTATGCTCAGAGATGAAGTGTTGGCAGTTATTTTAGAGACTGTCTAACAGGATTTATATTCAGTTTTTGTTTGCCATGGTTCTAGTAATGTAGTTTCTATGGATATTGGACTGAGACTCCAACTTACTTTGGTTGGATAACTAAACAAACAAGAACACTTTATTGTTACTGCTAGTTGAAGGCCAGATTTCAGCTTGCAATTTTGAAATTAAAATCTCTCAATATTCTTCCATTTCCTAATTCAAGAGAAATACTGCATTTTGATACGTTAATAATGTTGACATTTTAAAAATTATTGAACTTGTCTGTCAAGGGCTGTACCCAAAATTCAATACCTTTTTGGTCTGCTTTGCTTTGCTTTGCTCAGAAGACTGAGAACTTTCAAAGACACGAGTGAAGTCTTCCAACTTACTATAATGTACTTCTGGAATTTTGATAGTAATTGTAGGGGAAATACCTAGTTCTCACTGATTTTAGTTTATACAAAAAATGCATGCTGAATTCATCTATGTAGGGATAAAGTTCAGGTTTTTTTTTTTTTCCCCTTTGTTTTTTCCAGTTATGTACTAAGGACAGGTGTAGTTTAATTTAGTTTAGACGCTTAAATATATCATTCCAGAAAAGTGATTAATCTTCTGGTTTCTCTGGGGATACTAAGCTTTAAACAATAGCATATAGATTCTCCAAAATCCTGCTCTGTGAAGGTATGTGACCTCATAGAACTCAAATATCTTAAAAACAAATATTTCCAAGGTTCAGAAATTAACTTTATTTTTATGAAAGACCAAAGTTCTACAGGGGAGCATGTGCATAGGCAAGTCAGCTATAAATTAGGAGACTGGGGGAATGAGGTGGAAAGTTGGATGAATGCCTGAGATTTGTTTACCTCTTCCTCTGTAATAATTGTATGAGATTTAGAAAACCCCTTCTATCAAGGCAGAGCCAGTTTTATTTACTGAATTATAGATTTAGCTATTTTTGCAATCTCCATTTTATCCCAGGCTTGTGCTTGCGCACGGGAATTTATGGTCTTGTAGAACATAGCATAGTGAATAAATTTTACCTTCTGAGAAAACATTTTGAACAGAAGTTGGTTTGTGGATAATGACAATAGGATGAAACTTCCCATTTTTAGTCAAATATCATTATTACAGTAGGTTTTATTTGATTTTTTTTAAAAAGCATGGACAATTTGAAAAGAAGCACTTCATATTATCTATAGACTATCAGATTTAATACAGGAAATAGTGGAACTGGTTACTGACCTGATGACATTTAACATGTATTATCCTTTGTCTTGAGTTTTGTTTATTGTATTGTTTTCCTCTTATTTGCACTCTTAAGTTTTCTGAGCTCTCTAAATTCGGTAAAGGAAAAGACCTCTTTCTTTCAATTTTTTCACAGCTTGCAACTTGAGAAACTCTGATACAGGCTGCGGGAATTTAAGTCTTTTTCCCATTGTCAGCAGACATATAGTGACCTCTGCTATATTTGGCTTTTTGTCATGCAACTTTAATCTCTTTGTGTGATATTTAGCTCAGTGTTGGGGCCTCCTGTAGGTTCCATTTTTGGAAGCTCAAGATCACACTGTTTTCTGTTGCTTCTTGTGGGGATTCAATTGAGACGAGCCAGGAGAGACTGAAGCAGTGTAAGGAATGTGGTACCTTGTGAGGCTGCTTGTAATGTTGGGCCATGCTGGATGACATTTTCACTGGTATGACATTGCCTAAATGTGCCAAGTTCAGGTATTCAGGGATGTCACAGTCACACAGTCAGGTCACATGACAAAGAAGAAAGGATGACAGTATATCAGATGCATGCATAAGACAAATCAGGAATTGCAGGGAAGTGTGAGATGGATGCTGATAATGTAAGTTTTGTGTTCAGTGCTTCGGTCTGACTACCTCTATAGCAGTAAGAGAATCCATAGCCACTTTACATGGTACTCAAAATGAGTGAAAAACCTGGGGTTTCTTATCTCAGAACAGTGGTCAGCTTGATAGACACCTTAACTATCAAGAGTCTGAAAGTTTATAGTCTTTTTCTTCACAGAGATAAATGAACTCTTTTAGCATGACCTTAGCCACTCATCTTCTACCTTAAACAGCAGCTTTGTTATACTAGAGAAAATTGTGACCTTGCTTCATTACCTGCGTACTGTTCAACACAGCTGTCGTGGTTTAGCTCTGCTCTGGATTACTAACACATCAGAGAGCCTCAGGACTCCTTTCAAAACAGTTGTCAGTAGCAGTGTTTAGGTTTTGTGCATTTTTGCTACACAATTTATTTCATGTTTTATCTGGCTCCGTCTTCATGATCAGTTACAGCATTTCTTTTTCTTCCCACAGTTAATAGTGTTGATTTGTTGTGGAATACAGATCCTTTAACAAATGTCCAGTACCAGATAAACTCCGAGGCAGCTCTGAAATGGCACCAGGCAAGAAAAAGCTGTCAACAACAGAAGGCAGAGTTATTAAGCATCACAGAGTTGCATGAACAAACATACCTGACAGGTAGGGTAGTATTATCCATCAGTTTTTTAAAGAAGTGCATTATTGTAATAGTGACAGTTATATAGCATGTTCCATTTTGAAAACTGGTCTTTATTCAAATCTGTTAACTAATAGATTTAAATTGTTATTTTGAATGATTCAGCTGGAAAAATCAGACAGATAATTATATTTTTTTTATTCTGATTAAATATTGCCAGAAACTTACAACAACATAAAAAATACAGCAACTAAGTAATGCAAGCAATAAAGAATGAATGTTGGAATGCAGGAAAATACAAAATAGTTTGTAAGCCAAAGATACGAAGATTTTATCCTTTTTGTGCTTTACTTGTTGTGTGTACTAGTCAGCATTTTTGATCAGAAAATATTGTGAGTATGTTGCATCACTTGGAAGATAAACTATCCTATGCCATAAGCTATATGTTGTGCTATGTATGTTCATAGAATCAGAGACTCAGAGAATGTTTCGGGTTGGAAGGGACATTTAAAAATCACTTAGTCCACTCCCCCCACCCCAACCCCACCCTGCCATGGGCAGGAACATCTTGCACTAGACCAGGTTGCTTGAAGCCCCATCCAACCTGGCCTTGAACACTTCTAATGATGGGAATTCACAACTTCTCTGGGAAACCTGTTCCCGTGTCTCACCGCCCTCATCATAAAAAACTACTTCATTATGTCTGATCTAAATCTACCGTCTCTCATTTTAAAATTGTTGCCCCTTGTCCTGTCACTACAGGCCCTGGTGAGAAGTTTCTCCATCTTTCTCATAAGCCCCCTTTATACATTAAAAGGCTGTGAAAAAATCTCCCCAGAGCCTTCTGTTCTCCAGGCTGAACAACTCCAACTCTCTCAGCCTTTCTTCACAGGAGGGATGTTCCAGCCCTCTGATGAATTTTCATGCCCTCTGGACCTGCTTTAGCAGGTCCATGTCATTCTTGTACTGGGGACCTGAGAACTGAACACAGCACTCCAGGTGGGGTCTCACAAGAGCAGAGTATAGGGTCAGAATCCCCTCCCTCTACCTGCTGGCCATGCTTCTTTTGATGCAGCCCAGGACAGGATTTGCTTTCCAGGCTGCGAGCGCGCATTGCTGGCTCATGTCCAGCTTTTCATCCACCAGTACCCCAAGTCCTTTTCTGCAGGGCTGCTCTCAATCCCTTCATTCCCCAATCTGTAGTGATATTGGGGATTACCCCAACCCATGTGCAGAGCCTTGCACTTGGCCTTGTTGAACTTCATAAGGTTCACATGGGGCCACTTCTTAAGCCTGTCAAAGACCCTCTGGATGGCATCCCTTCCCTCCAGCGAATCAACTGCATCACTTATCTTGGTCTCATCTGCAAACTTTCTGAGGGCGCACTTGATCCCACTGTCTATGTCATTGATGATGATATTTAATAGTATCACTCCCAATACAGACCCTAGAGGGACACCAGTTGCTATTGGTTTCCTTTTGGACACTGAGCCATTGACTGTAACTCTTTGAATGCAGACATCTAGCCAATCCCTTATCCATCTAATAGTCCATCCATCAAATCCATATTTCTTCAATTTAGAGGAATGATAAACATATTTTTAATGCTATGAACAGTCTGTTCTGTCTAAACTTTTGTTTTCAATTTAAGGATTTAGTCAAAACATGGGTCTTTATTTTTTACTGAGTATGATGAAATTATTGCTGAAATTAATGCTCAAGGGAGCAATCTGGCACTAACGTATAGGAATGAGTTACTAGTAAGTGTGTTTTAATTGCAAACTAGTAGATGTGGGTGCCAAATGCATGTGAAAATTAGTTTTTCATTCTACAGCTACCTTCTCAGTGCCAGGGTTTCCCATCATGCTCAGTTCTTGATTGTCTTAACCACAAGTTGTTTAGAAGTTTTATAGAAGTACTGCAACACATTAATATGTTGGTGCCAAATCAGGCACTGTTCTGATATTCCAGTCCTTTCCACTGCTTAAATACCCCTCCTTTTAACCTTGTCATGCTTCAAGTGCTGCCCATAATCATGGTGTCAGAGACAACTAAAATATATAGAACAAAATTACATACTAGTATGATGCCACTGGTAGAAGCATAAATAAATAATATATATTGAACAATGATTTTCTGTGAGCTGTGCAAAAATACATTTAATTAAAAAAAATCAGCAGTTGTCCCGTTGGACTTCCAAGTCTTATATGAAAGGCAGAGATAGACATTTGATTAATAATGGCTATAAATAATGCTAGAGAATTCAGCAGGACAATACGTAAGCATGATATTTCTAGGTGCTTTTCAGAACTTGAGCAATAAATTGGAACTGGTTTTGGAAGCCTGACTTATCACTGGCTAAAGAAGTGAAATTAGATGAGTCTGAAAAATGTACAAGATGTGCTTGCTGTTAAAAAGACAATGTTTGGAATAATCACATTTTAATATAATTTGATAAACGTGAACAGTTATTTTGCTTTACAATATTTTTTGAATTTGAAACTTATATTTTGTTAATTTTGCTGGAAGAGGAAGTACACAGTAGGAAGCTATTAGTGTTTCATTTTAGAAAAATGATTTTTGGGTTTGTGACCTTTTGTGCAACTTTATCAATATAATATTTTATAATTCTGGAAAAAATATTTGTTTCATATTTATAGTCATTGGTTTACAAAGAGTATGCAGAAGCGTCTTTTTGTTTTTTATTGTAATAAAATTCTCCACACCTAAAAATATAAAAACTCTAAAACGAAAGTGACCCATGTAACATGACATGTTTTGCACATTTAGTTCAGCCACGTTAACTAAAAGGTAAGAGTTGTTAAAATTTGTACTGGGAAAAAGGTGAAGCAGATGGTTTAGTTAGAATTCAGCTCTCAGGTTTTGAGGAGGTGTTTGTTCTTGCTGTGCACTTCCAGTATCTCTCTTTTTTCTCTCTTTCTCTGTTACCTAGGTTTGACTGGCAGACTGAGTTCTGCTCTCTGGTTTGGTCTTAACAGTTTGAATTTCAACAGTGGATGGCAATGGGTTGGTGGTGCTCCTTTTCGATACTTAAATTGGGTTCCAGGTAAGGTTAAATATGTTGCTACTCAGTTTAAAAGGCAAAAATTTGATCATCATGTAACATATTTCTTTCATGGTACTCTATTCTCCTGCAATTATTGAGCTTGTTTTGATGTTGAAAGATTTTGACTGTGGCTATAAACACTTGACTGTGTATAAACCCTTGTGTTAGGGATACACACTGGACTTAATTTATTATTCACAATGCAAATGGTAGCCTCAAAATCCAGAGGAAAGTTTTAAAAGTCATCTATTCACACTTCATTTTTATATTTTCTTAATATACTTTATTTCTATATGAATACAGAATGAATTTGTTGCTATAGGTGTCTTCACTGTGAGATGAGATATATGGGGTTTTGTTTGTTTGTTTGTTTTTTAAATTCCTTTCCTTACCAATTTGTTTTGGTTAGTTCCAGAAAGATTAGATTTTTATTTTCACTTGGGATTAACCTACCCATGGCAGTAACATGTATCAAACTGAACATTTTAGGCTAGTTTATTTATCAAACACATATAATTTATATACGTTTCTTTTCCGAGTTAAGTATAGGTGGCCCGTCCACCTGGGTCCAAATTGGTGAAAATTTTGTCAAGTCCAATTATTAATGTCAATTTCTGTTTCCTATCCTGGTTCCACAACATGGACAAGATGTATTTTTGTCCGGAACCTTCACCACAGGTGTGCCTTCTGGTGAGGGTTCTCCCCCCGAAGCCAGGATAGGTGATGATGGCAATGGGGAGAGTTGAGCCATGGCCTCTGGGGGTGAGAGCTCCCCCTCCCCTTCTGACTCACCCTTCTGAAGGAGGGGGCTGATGACCTTGCCCTCCAGTTCAGAAGAGGAAGGTTCCTCATACACCTCCGGCAACATGGCTAAACTCTCAGTCATGGTGGATGGATCTCCACTCTCCAATCTTCCCACACCCGAGTTAACAAACTCCAATCTTCTAAAATTTATCCCAACATCCACCAATTTGTTGTGGTTTCTGATGGTACGAGAGACCACATTGTCACGCAAGTCCAAAGGACTTGCTTGTGTGCCCACAGACACGAAGGAAATCCGCGCTGTTAGGCACATTTTGCCAATTCCAAGTAAGGGTAAAATTTAAGCCAGACAGCACTCCCTTACGAGCTGTCGGACTGTGCCCAACATAGGCCCATGGGCCAGGCTCTGGTTAGTTGATTTAGACTCCGAAATTTTGTATCACCAATTTAATACTATCAAGTGGTCGGTGAAGTCACTTGATAGGGAGGAAGTAACCATATCTCATCACACTGGGGTAGAGGCCACTTCAGTTACCCAAAGGGGTATCCAGCTGGACCACGGGGAGGCGTGACCTCTGCAGCTGAGCCCAAACAGTAACTATGATCCCGTCTTAAGAGAGTCATAGTTACTCCCGCCCAACTACTTCACACCTGTAGTTGCAATGATGAACTCTGGTGCTGTTACTAAAAAGCTGGTCTCTGTGCCATCTGTATACATGGTGAAGAAGAGGTGCTTTTCTGGTTTACTATTCAGAGTGCCTATGTTAAAGCATCATTTTGCAGGACCCTTGTTCCCTTGCACTGGCTATTCAAGAAGCCTTTGGAGATTACTTTAAAGCAGATGCCTGAAGTTATGCAGTGTAAATACTCTATCTTTACTGAGCATGTCACATGTATTTAATCTGCAGTAATTATAAATGCATGCTCCATTGTATCACTCAGTGGTTTCCTTGTGTTGGTAAGGCCAAAAGCACACTTTAGGTGGACAGATTTCTTGAGTAAGTATTGAAGAGTGAATTGAACTACTTTATAAATAGCCCTCCAATGGAGAGATCACACAAGGCAAACAGATGGTCTGAACTGCAAGTTGCTGTGAAGGTGTTTATAGGTCTGTCATCCAAGTGCACTGCATGTAATGAAGAGTGTTGGAAAACTGATTGTGAGGTGGAGCCAAAGCAGCAAGGAGATCTGTTCACGGTTGTTAAAACTGCAACCTTTCAGTTGTCCTGTAAAGAATTAGATGGGGTTTGCTGTAACCAAAATGGGCCCCATTTATCTTTAACTCCATATATTCCTTAATTTCATTCAAAGATAATACTTTTAAGTCCATATAGCATGTTTTATAGTTGTGCTATGTCCTTCATAACTTTACTGTGGTCAGCCTACTTCTATCTCATTCCCATTATCCTGGATGTTCAAGAACTGGCTGTTCTTCCATTAGTATATTTTAAAAGAATTTGTGGAAGCTTCATATTCTTTTATCTCACTAGCCCTAAATAAATAACAGAAAAAAATGGGAACTAAATTATCAACATTTAAGCTAAAATTATGATGGTTGGGCTTTTCAGAGAGCTAACTTCCAACAGCTGAAATTTTTTTGTGCACTAAAACAATTTACATTTGTATTTTTGAAGTAAGCATATATTTTTATTCTATGTGAATAAGATATAACATGACTGCAAATATAAAACTAACTGTAATCTACAGTAATGAAATCACAATTTTATAAGAAGATTTTCAGTGAACAATCTTGCACACTAAAAGCCAAAATATTATTTTCCTGTGTTTATTGCTGAGCAGTACTGACACTTGTTAACTTGTTTGTTAAGTAGTATAGTGGCACATGTTCAGTAATGAAAGAAAATCATGTTAAGTTTAATCACTTTAGACCAGATCTTGAAAAGTTCATCTCATTTATTGCAGAAATTTGTTCTGTTCTACAGGTTTTACTTTTCTTCTAGATGTTTCTGTTAGTGCTAATCTTCAACTGAAAATATCCAAATATCCTGCTATTGTCACACTGTTTAGAAAGTGAACAAGAAGTTCGCATTAGCAAAATGATTACTTATTACTTTTATGTCTTTACTGTTATACTAAGTACAGAATTTGACAAGCTTACCGAACAGTCTTTTCGCCTAATAATTGTGCTGTGGAGTTTAAACATTCTTCATTTAGAAAGGGAAAAAACCCAAACAAAATAAATAGGTGCACTGTTATACATTCCGTCGAGACTTTGAACCTGTGAAGAGGCTGTTAAATTGTGAACTGGATAAATATCTCAATTTGTGATTGCTGTGAAAAAATCTCTCTTAAGGGAATGAACTATCCTGTTCAGTCTAAAGGACTGTGGAGAATCACAATTGTCTATATGTTACTGTATCTTATAATTAAAGTATGGAACAGATTAGAATGTGAGAGTGATTGGGAGGGTAACCATGATGTGCTTACACTTTGTTATTGTTGTTGAGATTTTGTTTTGGTTTGGTGTTTTTTTTAAGGACATCCTTCTCCAGAACCTGGAAAAATCTGTGCAGCATTAAATCCTGGCAAAGGTGCTAAGTGGGAGAATCGGGAATGCGATCAGAAACTTGGCTATATTTGTAAACGAGGAAATGCTAATTTAGGATCATTCATTATTCCTACAGGTAGGTTTGGTAATAAACCCTTAACAAAGTATTAATGATCAGTGTTTTTTATCCGTAAATCTAGTAGCTATTTGTTATTGCATATGGCAAAATGGAGCAAAGGTCTTTTCAGACTGTGATTTGACCAAAATTCCCTGTAAGTGAACAGTGTGTACTTCCTTTTTGTTTTGGCCCCCCTACTTCCTGTGTAGTAATCTTTCTTCTGTAGCTTGGAGTTCTAAATTGCAGAAATGGTGGAGTTCTCTTTTTCAGAAACAAGCAGAAATGTCAGATTTTGTTCATAAAATAAAAAGAGAAATAATTTAATGTTCCAAATAAATGATGTAATCATCTAAAGCCCCACGCATTCAGTGAAACTAATCTATTTCTTCTTGCTGTCATTTTTACTACTTATGAAATAGAGTAAGTTTGCCAGTGCAACTTGGTAGTGGAGTAGAGGAATTTTTAAAAATACTTTTGAGAGACTTAAATAATTTTTACGTATCTACCTATTTTATAAATAGATATATATTTATAAATGGATATAGAAAATGATTTATTTGTATATATAAAAAACTATTTAATTTATGGAATTATGTAAATTATATATATACAGACACTTTTACAGAAGAAATGTAATTCTTGCACTTGCCTAATGTACATAGGAAAGACAAAACAAGGATAAGTTTTCATATCTTTATTTAGACCTCTTTCCTTATTATCTCTGTGTATTATAAAAACCTTGTGACTTATTCCTTTGTTTCATCATTCTTTCGTTCTGTTCTTTCCAAATTTCTTTCTCTTTCCAGGACACACAGGTATCTCCTAAATCCACTGATATTATTTTGTGTAGGTTTTAGAAGCAGAAGCTAAACCATTACTGAATTTCCAGTACATTTATTAATATACATTACTGACAAACCAGATGTTTTGGAAACTCAGTGTTCGACATTTGGCTTAAAAAACCATGGTTTTTAATGTTTTTCCTGCTTTTGCAAATATACAACCTGTCCAGTCAAAAATACTTAGGACGGAGACTTCTGCCAAATTTGTTTTGCTTTATTGCTAAGAGAAAAAAAGCCACAAGAATGAGCTAGTGTCTCGTTAATTGAACATTGAAATCAATATTTAATATTTAATTAAATTAATACTTAAGTATTGAGATCAAGAATATTTATTGCCTTAGGCAAGGACTTCAGTGCATGTTTTAATTATTTTCTAAATTAAGATGTAAAGTTTTGTTAGTATTTGTATACAGCCGATAACCAGATAATTTAATTTAAATAGGTTGTCCTAGATTGTTCAACCGGCTCCTGCTCACTTTTTCAGGTTTCATGCATCAGTTCTTAAACACTGATGCCTATAAATATACTATCAATTCAATAGTGGCTGCTGTCTTATTTAGATTTAAATTCAGTTTTGAGAGGGTCTAATGGCCATTTATTTCTTATGCATTAGGCTTTTGACTCTAACCCCCCCCCCCACCTCACCCCCCCACCCCGTTTGCCAGTAATTTGGAGGAAGGACTGAAATAAGACAAAAGTTTTCAGTTGTACAGAAATTGCTGAGTGAGCGTGGTGACAGATTAACCAGAGATTGGCAGTGATTCATAGCATAAAATATTTTGCAAAATGTCCCATGGGGAGGAAGTCATAAAAGGAATATGCATGTGATCGTGCAAGGTGTTAAGTGCCCTCAGCTTCTAATGATGTAAAGGAAAATTCATGGCAGATGATGTTTTCCTGACTAGGGCTTCTGAGTCACGAGATAAATTAATTGCTAATTCATACATGCACTTAGTTGTGCACTTAAACACAGGGGCAATCCTTTGCAACTTTAACCCTAGAAGTTACAATTGAGTCTGACAAGGCAGTATGCAAGGACTGTGGCACAGAAGAACACTTTACAACAGAATATAATCACAGTTGTGTCCAGAACAAAGTAGAGGAAAATCTTTGCAGAATATTTATTTTTGTTGCAGATGAAGATTTTACAGCCAACAGCCGTAAACAGTAAAAAAAAAGGGTTTTTTTGTAGCAGAAGTGTTGTCTCCAGCAGGGGGCGACATGATTGTATACATCTAAGTAATGTAAAATCTTAGGGCTTCAAAACATTTCAATGCCCTGCAATAGAGCAAAGTGGATTAATAGGAACCTCTTAATTTCACCTGCAAATCTTGCTTATTTTTTAACTAAATTTTCTAGGGAAATGCTGTCTGTCTGTCTACCTCCACCAAGTGACTGCCAAAACAGATTTAATCCCAACCCAACAAGGTGTAGTGATTTTAAAGTATTGTTTCCAAATGTTTCATGAACCATTAGATTAGAGGAAATAAATGCTTTTAGTATCACTGTTGTGATTGCTGTGTGAGCTCTTTTATCAGACCACAGGGGATGGGTGCGTGAGAGAAATTTGAATGCGTGAATCATGAGATAAACTTCAGCTAGAGCTTTCACCCTTTTAGACACCTAAGTCAATCACTGTGAGATCTTCAGACTTCAGGAAGCCAAGCTTACAGTTTACAGAAGCATTTGCTCTCTGTTTGAGGAATAACCATTCTATGCTTACAAAATGAATTTCTGTATCTTGATCTATTCCACAGTAAATTAATCAGCTTGACATTTGGGATACCGCTTTTTACACATTAATGTAATTTTTTTATATCTTATGTGTTCTAATTTGCATTGCTTCTTTTGCTTAAGTCAAATGAAGTTAAGGGAGTAGTACTTGTGTCCATTAGGATGAAAAAATAGATTGTATGGCTTTGCGTTGCCATGTATTTTCTTTAAAAGGAGAATAGGGAAGCATAGAATTCATTTTTGCTGAGTACTGGAAATGAAAAACTGAAGACTTTCTCTTACTGAGAAATCCCCAGCTATGTCATTCAGTAAGACTCGCACGAAAGAACCTAGATTGTCAACTGCTTTTCTTGTTTTATGGCCTGCAACAAATTCCCTGGTGTGACTGCATTTACAAGCAAAAGATTCTCCCACCCTGCCATAGATGCTTTAGTGTTTATAGTAATAGTCTCACAGTCTCCTTCAGTCTGAAAAAGAGTCTCTCATGGACTTGTTGGGGAATAAATACCTTTGTGAGTGTCTTTGTAGGCATGTCTGAACGGATGATGTCTGTTCTATTCAGTGTTTATAGTTTGCAGAAGGTTGCATTAAGTGTCAGAGGTGCATACATGCCTAGATTTTTTTTCAAAGCAATTCTCTGATGGTTATAGTGAAGCACTGTAAAATGCATATGTTCAGAGCTGAGACCAGACATAGGACAAGTTAGGCAGCTATCTGTAGCATCAGACTAACCTCTACAACAGCATTTGCCACTTCTGTTCTCGCATTTCTACCAATACCACCACGTACTTTCAGTTTGTTTTCTGGGGTTCCCCCACTCTCTATTTCAGTTCTTCCTCTCCTGTGGTAGGATTGACAGGATATGTGCTTGCAACCTGGGCCTGACTGGTCATGACTTTGAATGCCTACTTAATTTTTCTATGGAATATACCCCACTGTTATACACAAACATATTGCTTCTCCTTCCCTGACATACACAAGTTTTTTTTTGCCAACAGAATTTCTGCAAACCTGCTATCCTTGTTCTACTCTATATGTTGGTGTTTGCTAAACCTATCTGCTGATTATAAATAAAAAGTACTGCAAGAATCATAATTTCTTTCTACAACAGAAATATTCTGTTTATTATAGGTTCAGGTGGAACTCCTCCCAAGGCTGAATTGTTTGCTGAACAGCAGTGTGGTTGTTGGCAGTACTCTGGTGTTGTTCTGTTGAACTTTTAAAAGCATAAATCAGTTACTTTGACAGTATAATGTTTCCAATGAAGCTTTTTAAAAGGACTTCTAAAAGCAGAATTCTTACTTGGGCTCTCTTGTGATCCCGTAGAACCAGTTAATTTTTATTTGCTAATCTAGCAAATGGAGCTAATCCATAAAATGCCTAAGGTTTTGTGAAAAAAAATTACCCTCATAAATATGGTTTATAAGCCCAGGTTCTTAATATATAACTATACAGCATGGAGTAGCAGGAGAAATGCTGACATGTGTGTAGAAAAATTATAAAGCACAGCTCTGCAAACCTTACCTTTTAGTATATATGTCAGCATATAAAAGTCAAAACTGTGTTTTATGGTATTTTAAATTCTGTCTTTTCACAAGATGTAAGCACTTGTTTGCAACTGCAGAGTTCTTTAAAAAAATCTGGAAGTTTCAATTTTTAATCCTGCATGCAGATTATTATCCCTGTACATATTTTTTTGTCTCTGCTGTTCTTCATGAAGAAAATATATAATTTATTTGTTAAATCTTTCCTTATGTGATTTTCGGTCTTTAATTAAGCATAGAATTCTGAAACTCTTCATGACAATTTTTCTTTTCAGAGACAAATGTCCCCATTAGGTGTCCTGATCAATGGATGTCATATGCTGGTCACTGTTACATAATTCACAGGGACCCCAAAATATGGAAAGATGCCTTAACATCTTGCAGGAAAGAGGATGGGGATCTGGCGAGCATCCATAATGTTGAAGAGTATAGCTTTGTTATTTCTCAGCTTGGGTACCGTGAGTATTTTTTACAATAACACATATGTATATATTTATAATAAGAAAATAAGGAGTTTTGAATATGTCTTACCTATTAATAAAAGGAGGAGACTGTTTTAGAAAAATAATTATTCTGATCACAGGGTGCAGAAGGAGTTAAATTCTAAATTTGAAAAATCTTTGGAAGAAAAAAAAAAACACAATAAGGGCAGAGAAACCAAACAAACTGCTGTCACAGAAAAGCTGTGGTCAATATTGTGAATTGTATAAACCCCAAACTCCTATTTCTTAGAATCTTCTACCTCCTTTTATACAGATTAAAACAATTTTCAACTTTTTCAGAAGCTGGAAGGATTTTTACTATTGGTTTGCAAAGATAGATGAGGGGAAGCAAAGTCTGTTGGTCAAAGACAGTTTGGGAAGATCTGGGTCCTATTGCCAGCACTGCCATATCCTTATTTTTCAAGCCATGCTACTTGTGTTTCTTCTGAAAAAGGAGGCTGTCTGTCCCAGTATGTGGATTCAGGTGTGCCCCAAATTAAATATGATACTTAGGTGCTCAGTTTCTGAGCGCACATTTGAGTTGTTGCAAGGCACGTTCAGCTACAGATGCTGAGTGTTCATTAGGGAAAATGCAACCATGCTGATGCTGAGACAATTTTGTGGTTGATGTTGCTTTACATGAACCTGATTTTGCATGTAGGATCTGTTACTGCTTTTTGATGGGAGGGCCATGTTCACATCTAGGTATGCTTCTTTGCAGTAACTGATCCAACGTGTGCTTTTAGTGCCAGGTAAGTGTTAGTTTGTCCTTTACTGAAAGTGCAGTAAGCTGCTTTGAATTGCAGTGTAACAGCAATCTTGGAGTAGCAATCATAAAATAGCTGATATGCTTTAGTTTGTATCCTAGCCAACTCCATGGCAACTCGTGCTTGTCCTCACATTCCCTGAAAGAGTGATTTGTCATTCTTTCATGAACAACATGAAACTTTTACTCTTTCAAGGAGATTATTAGGAAAGGTGAGACCTCTTGGTGAGATACTAGGACATTTGAAAGAAGTTAGGCTCTAAAGGAAATTAGTTGTATTTTCAATTTACTCCTTGGTAGTAGATTATTTCATAGATTAATGCCTTCTCCAAAGACCTTTCCTGAGCTGAATGCACTGCACTGTTTTTGTAAAAGTGAATGTTTCTGAAAGGCAAATAGTCCTGAAAGAAACCAGGCTTCTCACATATGGCACACTCACTGGAACAGACTATTTTGAAAGCATTCTTTTCAGAGGAGTAAAATTGGACCAACTAAAGAAGCCTTCTAAGGCAGTTTCTGACAATATCAGATTACTGTTGTTCACCACTGAGATGAGAACACCATGTATTGCAGTGCCTAGAAAATCTTGTCTGCATCAGAACTCTGCTGCAATAAGTGCTGTACAGAAAGAACAAAAGTCTATCTTTGTGCCAAACAATTCATTCCCATGATAAAACAAAGGAAGAAGGGGTACAGTGAGATGAGTATTGTCACAGTAGCCAAGCTTTTGTTTGCATCACCCACAAAGGAGAACTTCAGAGAGGAACATGAAGAAGAATTCAGAATGTATTCTGGATGTTTACACAGAATTCCAGCATGTGATATGGCATAAATGTGGCCAGTGCATGTTTGAGAGTGGGAAACAGCTTATTTACAAATGGCTGGGAAAAAAAAAATCTTGGTAGTTAGTCACCCAGATTTAGAGATGATTGCAAAACTCTATGACAGCCTTTCTTCTTCAGAGGAGAAAATGTTATATAGGAAGTGGCTCTGCAGAGCCAGAAATGGCTCTTGGCCATTTCATATTTGCATGGCTTATTTAGATGACTTTGATGTAAGTATTTTGTTAAAGAATGCTGTTTATTGCTTGTTTTGCCATGGTGTGAGCCCACCACAGGAGGAACTTTGGCCATGGATGAGGCCTCTGCTGTGCTTGGTGCTCAATAAACACAGACAGAAAGATTTTAACAGATAACTAAACAAAAAAAGAAATTAACGAGCATGGATGACAGTAGCTAAGGAGGGAACAAAAGCATGATGAGCAGTGGAATTGGAACAGGTTTCAGTTTTGGTGGCAGAGGAGAGCTGAAAGGAGGGTACTGAGATGTGATGTTGGGGGACTTCTGAATATGAAAAGCAGTCTGGAAGAAGAGGTAGAGTTGCCTGTTTGAAAATGGAGCCTGATGTCCTGTGAATCTGAGCCCTTCTTATTGGGGAAGAGATTGTAAGGACAGTATGGATAAGCTATGTGGGCTGATCATACTTAGGTATAATAAAGATTGGAGAGACAAGGGAGAGAAAGAGAAAGGAGAGAGAGTTGACTGCACTAAAGTGACAGGCAGGGAAGGTGATTTTTGCAGCAGCTTGATTGGTCAAAATAGAAAGCCTCCATGTTTCTGTAACTAGTAGATAGGAGAAATGTCACAGGAGAGTTTTAAGTTGTGGCGGCATCTAGGAAAATCTCCATCCGAAGTGTGTTAATCAGAGAAAATTTCCTTGGGGGTCAATGACTTTTAACTGTTTTACAGGCACTTCTGTTGCTAGTGATAGCAGCAACAGAAAAGAAACAGTTCCAGTTTCATTGAGAGACCCAATCCTGCAGCTGATGTCTCTTTGGGTGGGCTCACAATCCCATTTATAATATGGGTGATTTTGTTGTCACATTGACTATGGTCAGTCTGAATAGAGGATTTTAGAGGAAGCCTTATGGAAGAAGACAAGAACTATGATAACAAACTGAACAGGAAGAACCTCTGGTGCTGTAGATGAGATGTAGAAATGCAAGATCACAAACAGTGGAAGAAACTGTTAAAAAGTAGTCTCCCTAGCATTTGTGAAAAATACTCATGGGTAAGTTCTAGCAACCAAGTAGTTCATACTCTGCTTGGAAAGCCTGCTATCTAAGGAAAGGACTGCACGTAGTTGGTCAGTGGGATCTGAGTCATAGTGCTGTGGACAAAAGGAAACACCTGATGTCCTTAGCAGAGGCTGGATGTCAAACTATAAATAAGTAATCAATAATTTAAAAAATGCCAATTGCACTGAACAAAGTAATAAAATCAGTTCTAGAGAGGAATACCCTTTGATGATGATGGAGTTCAGACTGATTATAAATGCCCACATTGTTAATCCCTCTTATTCAAGTAGTTTATTCAGAACAAAACTAAATATGAACATTATAGTAGCAATGTGTTAGAGTGGAGGATTTTAAGCACAGACAAATAAACCTCTAAGAAACAGCCTCTGTAAAGTAACGTCCTTGATCAGTCCTGCACTTTCCTTCCAGCCAAAAACCAGCAGTTATCTCCATTAACTAAACTGAAAAAAGTCCAACAACTACATGAATTTTGCTCAGAAATTAAATACAGTATAGGAACACATGTAATGGAAAAACTTGCAAATACTCTGGTTGTCAGCTCTAAAAGACAACACCAGGTGTCTGAGCATTGGAAAAGATGCTCTTTCCTATACTAAAGATAGGAGGAAAAGAAGAGGCAGCATTTTATTTGTGTTTATCCATATCTTGTTACAAGAGTTTTGAGCTGAAAAAAACGAATTAACCTAGTTGTGTTGCAACATAATTCAACAAAGAGAGTATTTTGTCTATTTTATACAAAGATAAACACTCTTATTTTGTTTCCACTAAAGTGAGTGCCCTTTCCTGATGGCTGGAGTGGGTATATGAGGAATGGAATGCCCGCTTTATAAAAGAGGGAGCCCTAATTTCCTGTGACTGCCTTTTAAACTTCCTGACAATAAATTATTTTCTGTTCCACGAAAATAAAAATTCACCTCATATAAAAGAACTATCAGCCTTCTTAATCATGTTTTAGAGCCAGCTGATGAGCTGTGGATTGGACTGAATGACCTCAAGGTTCAGATGTATTTTGAATGGAGCGATGGGACACCTGTCACCTACACCAAGTGGCTTCGTGGAGAACCCACTCATGCAAACAACAGGCAAGAGGACTGTGTTGTTATGAAGGGAAAGGTAAAGTTATGTAGCTATTTACTTAATTATCTCATAATTTCATTTATTGTTTTGGCTTTTTTCTATGCAAGAGAACAGAAGTAGGGGATATT
The DNA here is from genome assembly GCF_018691265.1 of Tyto alba. Taxonomy (NCBI): domain Eukaryota; kingdom Metazoa; phylum Chordata; class Aves; order Strigiformes; family Tytonidae; genus Tyto; species Tyto alba. The sequence goes on from NW_024881313.1 coordinate 19,522,969, forward strand.
ACTGCTTGAAGCAGACTATTTTAGAGTCATAAGGCTCTAAAGGTGTTACTTTTCTGAAGAAGGATCCCTGTTCGGGGTTGACAGAAAGTTGTTTTTGTTGTCTTCCCTGAGAAGCAGGCAAGTGGTGGCTTTCCTTGAAGGCAACTGCCCCCCAACACCTGTATTTCTGGATTTCAATTTGTGCATTTGTGCATGTGGGCTTTTTTGAAGAAACTTTTAATTACACTGTGAAGCACATGAACATTAAATGCTTTTCTTCATGAAGCTACAAAGACATTTTGGATATGTTTGGATTTTTTCTGCTTTGACGGAATATGGGATATACACCTGCCTTAAAAAATTACACTAGCAATTTTTAATGATGTTGGAGAGAAGTATTATCTTTAGAAGAAAATAGAAGCCTTCCTTTTCATTTTCTAGGCAAAGTTATAAAACTTGGGTCTAGGTGGATTAGATATTATGCTTGTATCTGCATTGCACATGAAGAGCTGTGAGAAAAGTAGTTAGCAATGATGTTAGTGGAAGCCTTTACTGAGTGACTGTATACCTACAATTAAAGGATGCTTTGAAAAGGCTGCCTTTTGGAATATGGTAATGATTGATGACCTAGGTGTACTACAGGAACTGAGATAATACCTCATATAAAAATCACTCTGTGTGTGATGCTGCAAAGTGGTAATTTTTCTCTTTGTGATAAAAATATTGAACTTACCAACTCCTTATTTTATCAGGTGGAAAAAAATGTATTTACCCACACCAAAGGCATTTTCTAATTTTGCAGAATTAAAACTTGGGGATTGTACTTTTGGTGAGCTCACTTATAAATTGGAGAACTACAAATTTTTTCCCATTTGACCTGAAGATTATACAGAGCTTGCCTCATTGGGCAAGCCCACACTCAAGCCCCAATAGGCCTAGTTTTCTAACTTGCTTCACTTAATTAGGTGCAATCATCTTCTGCTATATTCTAATTTTCTTCAAGCCTAAGCAAATCACTTCTTGCGATAGTCTGAATTCTAGAACTTGTTTCATTTCTCTAGGAAAGAGACAGCTAGCTCAGTTTCTTTTGCAAGATTATAGGATTGACACATCTGGTTAATTCCATAATACTTTAGGAGAAAGGTGAGTCAGAATGTCATGGTTTAAGCCCAGAGGGCAGCTGAGCACCATACAGCTGCTCCCTTACCCCTTTACCCTCAGAGATGGGGAGGAGAAAATAAAAAAAAATTGAGACAAGGACAGGGAGGCAAGACTCACCAATTATGGTCATGGGCAAAAGACAGACTTGATTGGGGAAGAGAAAACATCAATTTAGTTTGACCACCACTACCACCACTAATTTACCAATCAAACAGAGTAGGACAGTGAGAAATACAACCACATCTTAAAAACACCTTCCCCCCACCCCTCCCTTCTTGCCAGGCTCAGCTTTGCTCCTGATTTCTCTACCTCCTCCCCTCCAATGGCACAAAGGGGCAGGGGATGGGGATTGTGGTCAGTCCATCACCTGTTGTTGGTGCTGCTCCTTCCTCCTCAGGGAGAGGACTCCTCACACTCTTCCTCTGCTCCAGTGTGGAGTCCCTCTCATGGGAGGCAGTCCTCCATGAACTGCTCCAACATGGCTCCTTCATATGGGCTGCAGCTTTTCCCAAACTGCTCCAGTGTGGGTTCCTGCCATGGGCTGCAGTCCTTCCAGCAACAGACTGCTCCAGCATGGACTTCCCTTGGAGTCCTGGCCTTCTTTGGGTGCAGCTACCTGCTCCATCATGGGGCTCTCTACAGGGTGCAGGTGGGCATCTGCTCCATTGTGGACCTCCATGGGCTGCAGGGGGACAACCTGCCCTCTCGCCACAGGCTGCAGGGGAGTCTCTACTCCAGCACACCCCTCCCCCTCTTCCTCCTCATTTCTTCAACTGACCTCAGTGTTTGCACACCCTGTTGTATTTCCCTCACAAATTCTCTGCCTCTCAGGTTCCTCTTCTTAAATATGTTATCACTGAGGTGCAGCCATCATTTCTTATTGGCTTGGCCTTGGCCAGAGGAAGGTCCAACTTGGAGCTGTTGGAGCTTCAAGAAGCTTCTTACAGGAGTCACCCCTGAAGCCCCTCTCCCACTACCAAAACCCTGCCACACACAAACCCAACACACGGGGAGAGACTGCAAATAGCCCTAGCAGTATCTTCTGGTGCAGGGCAGGAACAGCATGGTCTGGAATAAAATCATGCCACTCCACAATACCAAGCCCTGTAAGAACCACTGTTGGTCTACCTAAAGTTTTTCCCCACTCCATGTGGCCATTCATTGAAACCTGCTGGATAAGGTAATGGATGGAAAAATAGGCATCATTCCTATTTATGTCATCACCCTCAGTTTGTATGGTCAGTAAAGTCCTGAAGTGTATGCTCGTACTGAACCACTGGAACACAAAAGCAGTTGAATTACAAGGAGGCAAGAATAGTTACAGATATATGCAGTGATGTGTGATTGCTTGTATGTGTCTAGGCATATCTACTGATAGAAGATAACATAAGATTATAAAAGGAATCTAACATTTGGTTGGGTATTAAAATAAAACTAATTCTATGGCCAGGATCTCAAAGCATAAAGATTGAGCCTCTCTGGTCATGTCCTATGTGCCATGCTAAAAGTGGCAACATTCAGTACAGCCAGATAACCCATGATTATTCAGCAGTAGAGTTTCTAATGGCAGACTGGCATGTTAAATACTGTGGTTGAGAATCAGCTGAAAATACCGTTTCAGGTTGCTGGGCCTTGACTTTGGGAAGGGAGGAAGCAGAAGACTCTACCCTCTGGTAGCTCAAACCTTCTCTTCCTTCACTAACACAGTGTCTGTCAGTACAGAAGGACCTTGGGATCCTCTGGCACTGAATATGCATTAAGTGAGACTTGTATCTAAACGCCAAAGACTTTTAATTCCAACAGCAATAGATAGATATATTTATGGCTGTAGCTATAAATAAAAGTAACAGCCTGCTGTTCCATTCTGCTGTTTTAGAAGAGTTATCATCCTTTCACTTGTATCAGTGCTCAAAAGCAATATGGAAAGTATGATGTAGCTTTTGGCTGAAGAAATAAAGGGGGTTTTGATTTTGAAACAGAAATCTGAAAAGAGCAAAAGTCTTCAAGTATACACAGCTTATTACAGAGGTTGCAATAATTTTTTCCAACTGTTTAGCAAAAAAGCAAAATGAGCTATGTAGGTTGGGGGTTTTAAGTGGTTAAGAACAGGTTAGCTGGAAGCCAGCAGGGATATTTGAAATAAATTACTTCCTCTCTCACTTTGAGGGATTGAGATAGACGATGTTTGGAGGTCCTCTGACTAAATATTTCTTTGGTTCTCAGAGAGTGTGAACTGTTATAAAAGTGTTTCATACCCATTGCTTTAAGTGGCTGGTCTCTCTGCTGCTCATATATGTAGCAGCAGATAATTAGCCTTCAAAGATAATGAAAAAAAGGAAGCACTAGGGAGCAACAAGGATCAGCTCTTTCCTAACAGGTGAGGAGCCACAAGCCAGGCATAATAGCCCAGCTTGAAGCAGCAGAGCCTGTCCAGCCAAAGCCTGTCCTGCTGTCCCCAGTGAGGGAGCAGGGCAGGTGGGATTGGCAGCTGGTGGCAGACCAGAGCCCATGTCTGGGATGATGATGTGAGTCCAAGGTCAAGCCAAGTAGCTGAGTCAGGATAAGGTCTGGAGAGAGTAACCAGGGTCAGATACATTCCAGTGATTTCTCGGCAAGTCCACAGTGACAAGGCAACTCCAAGATTAGGCCAGGAAGACAGTCCAAAGGTCAAGGTGTGGATCAACAAGGCCTGTAGCCATGTACAGACGTGGCTAGAGGTGGAGACAAGTGCTTGTGTTACAGCATGGACAGGGATTGAAGGCCCAGTCTGAGCTTAAGTGGAACTCCAGGGCTCATGGGCAGGCAGGTGGGTGGAGACCCCAGGTGAAGACAGTGGGGACCATTTAGGTCTATTAGTGACCTCAGGCCTCTAATGGAAGGTTAGAAATGAATTATGACAAGAAGTGATGTAACAATGCCATCAAAAAGGACTTCTATTTGTAACAAGCTTGTTATGACTTTTGTCTATTTTTCATTGAATTTGGTGTTCATAGATGCAGTTTTATTTGAACTCCTGCATTATATTGTTTTTACTTTTAATTTTCACTCTGTACCTTTTGGACAGTGATGCAAATTAATGTGATACAAATATTCCTTGATGTAAAGAAGCTACCATTTGTCCAGTTTAACATGTTGAAAGGGTAGCTGTTGACGTATGCTACGCTTTAGTTTTTCTACCATTCTTTTTGATGGGAAAGTTCTTTTGCTTTCTATACCAAGTAGTAAGTCAGCCTACTAAATGTTTCTTTCAAGGCTAAATTTTAAGGGCTTGATGCTTACCATCAGACCAAGTTTTTCCTTGGGTTCAAAAGTCAGTATTTTCTATTGTGACAGTTACAGATTAAAAAAACCCAACATGTTTTATCTGTATACAGACTTTTCATACACGTGTCTTTTCTGTGGAAAGCTAATTTTATTGTGTGTTCTTCTGAAAACTTTCAAAATATGTATCTATTAAATCGTTGATATTAGTAGGAAAAGTGACTTCAGATTCCATGGATGTTGAACTAGCCCAGAATCTCTTGGGATCAGTCATCAATTGACCAAACAAAGCATAATTATAAGTTGACTTTCCCTGGTTTTCTATCGAAGTATATATATGGTTCCATTGCTGATTACTTTGGGTTGTTCACTCCTTGGCTGAAGTCATCTGAATCCATCATTTATTTTTATGGAACAAAGCCTGTCTCTCTATGACACCACCTTCTTTTTAAAGGAACTGTTTGGGCTTAGCTAATGAGGAAGTAGGAGAGATATTTGCAAAAGGCAGCCCATAAGACATAATAAGAAGTCTCTAGAAATTACTGCATGAATTTTCCAGTGAAGACAAAATTATGGGAAGACACCAAAGGATCTTCATGCAACTGGAAAGCCAAAGCTTCATAGTAACTTTTCCCATATTGAAGAAGTCTAAAGCTTGTGAAAGTTGTGTTGATTTCTTCCAGGCTGAGAAGGTCAGAGTTTTGGGTGGTTATTTGAAGTGCCTACCAGCATAGTGAGACCAAGAAAAAAATGGTAAGAGGTGATGAGACGGCCACCAATGGACTTGCCTTGCAGTCAGCATAGGACAGAGAAGACACAAATACCAGCTCAACGTCTTAGGGTTCTTCATTGTTATAGGCAGTAGAGTTGAGCTTTGCGAGAGTTTTTGCTGAAAGCGGGTTTTGTTGAGGCTCTTGAGGACTTTGCATATTGTGGCACAAGGGAGAGTATATTACCATGATGATTATTTTACATTTCCAGCAGGAAAAAAAAAGAAAAAAAAAAAAAAAGGAAAAAAAATAAAAAAGGAAAAGAAAGAAATTTCCACCAACTGCTATGATTGTACTTTTACAAAAGTGGAGTCTTTAAGGCACAGGTGACAGAGTGCTTTGCACAGGGGTTTCTCTTCCTCTCCAAGTACCTTAGTTCATCTGTTGAACCAAAATGTATGTAAAATATAGGGAGATCATGGTGTGAGGTTTCTTACTTTCAATACAGTTCCCACTGAATGTCATTGTTTCTTCTGAGAATCTGTCATATGAGGAGTAACAATGTTAATTCTAACTTTGACCTGGAACTTTTTGCATCTTCAGAGTTTTATGTAAGTATTAACTAAGGCGTGTAGTCTTTTGTTTTTTTTTTTTTTACTGTTGCAACTGGATTTCTGTGGGGAGACATGACAACTCCCTTTTCTCCTGCATGTTTATTAAATCAGTAGTCTTTGCAAAGGTGGTGTATTGCTGTCACCTCCAAGGGTTCGCTTTTCAGAAGGGTAAATAATCAAAGAAGGCGTAAGTTAATGGTGAATCAACCTCAGTAGAAGTGAGGTTGAAATGAGGTTGGAGTTAAGTACAGAACTTAGATGTAGGTTTTGCTTATTTTAAGGCTAGCAAAAAATAATTAAATACTCGAAAGCATACAGCACCTGTTTTGAAGAGTAAATCCCGTTTCACTGTGATGTTCTGTTCTTATGTTCAGGATGGATTTTGGGCAGACCATTCTTGTGAAAAGAAAATTGGCTACATCTGTAAAAGGAAACCTATGTCAGAAGCTCCTACAGAAGAGGAAACCGTTGATATGGGCTGCCAGAGTGTAAGTACAGAAAAAGCTGTCTGATCTGAATAGGCTGCTAGGAATGATTAAGAGTAGAAAATGCCACCTAGGTGACAGATAAAACAGAAGAAATGAGTTCTGTGTTGCATCATCAGAACAGTTGGCCTTCTCATTTTCATGGCAGATGGGATAAGTGATACATATGAATAAATCTAGGCTCTGACTGTCATTTGGCTCTTGATGCTCCCTTTCTTTTTCCAGAACTTAAACCAAAACTCAAACCTGTAGTCCCTGCAACAGGCCATTTTTCCTTGATTGACATTCAAGCCTTCCTAAGGAACTTGCCTGTAGCAGCAGTTGCATTTCAGCTCTGCCTACACTTTTCTTCAAAATTATTCACAGCAGGAAGGGTGTTCTTGGCTACATACTATTCTCAAGGCTTTGCTGTGGTCTCTGGCAGTGTCCTCTACTTCGAAGAATTTGTTACAAGTGCCTGAGCAAAATGAATCCATTGTGCTCCTTCTGAACTGCCAGTGGATCCTATTGTTTATTCGGTAATGCTTGCTTTCTGGTAACATAACACTCAGTAATACAAAACAACCTACTGTAATTTGTTATGTCATAGGGAATCTTACCGTTTTTTTGTCTTCCATGAAGAAATTGCCTTTTCTCCCAAGTCTGCTTTAAACAGCTGCAGAGAATGTCTTTGATATTTATTCCTGGTATTTGTAAAAGAATACCTGGGAACTTTACAAATATTCAGCTGCTGGAGAAGATATAGGGATCCTAAAGCTTATGGATGTTATCTTTGCCAAGAGGACTAATTGCATGCTCATAGAAAAAAGTCTCTCATAGGTGAGAAATTGAAAACCATTGGAAGAAAATTTGTGTGAATTGTTGCTGGTCACAGCAAACTCTTCCTCTGTAAACATATTCCTGACTTAATGGTATTTGAATGACAAAACATTAGAAAGGAGTGATAATAACATTAGAAAGGAGTGATAAAACATATTCCTGACTTAATGGTATTTGAATGACAAAACATTAGAAAGGAGTGATAATGTTAGTTAATAATAAACAGACTTCTTTGAGGTATCTTTCCTTTTCTGAAAAGCCAAGCTGAAATTTACTTCTCAAGACCATTCTTATGATTGCACAATGCCTATGTGCTAGTTATAATCCTATACGGAGCGCTAAAGGTGCACAGCAAAGCCTCTCACGCCTTTATTACTGGAATGCACTGATTAAAATATCATTTTATGTGAGAAATTATTTTATGAAGCAAAATTTTTTAAAGCTTTGATCCTGCCTGTTTCTGGTTTTGCTTTTCCAGTTCAGTTATTTCTTTGTCTAATGGTTATGTGACAGTAATATAAATCAGTATAGATCAATTTGGTGTTGTATTTTTTTTTTTTTAAAGACATTTAGGAAAGCTGTAACACGTGATCATTTAATGTTTATTTTGACAGGGTTGGAAAAGATATAGTTTTTATTGTTACTTCATTGGAAACACATTTGTATCATTTTCTCAAGCAAATCAAACCTGTGGAAGACATCAGGCCTTTTTAGCAACTATTGAAGACAGGTATGTAAAAGTCTACTTGTATGAGGGATCATAGAAGGATTTAACATGTAGCATCACCTGAGTATCAGAATAAAGACTGGACAAAAATCTTTCTTGAGAGGAGAGCTATCTGTAGATACATAACTTCTCACAATTTTTTCCTATATATTCAAATCCAGAAATTCTGTTTACAGTAAAAATAGGTGATGGCTGTGAATAAGTATTGATATAGATGATTATGTCAAGGAAAAAAAAATAGAATTATTTTTTCTATTTCCTTAATTGTAGTGGCTTGAGGATGGGTTTTACTTAAGTGAGGGATGCAGAATCCAATTTTGATTATTTAAATGAAGAGCTATGGCACCGAATTCCATTCAAAAGGTAGTTCATATGAGCAAGAGGATATAATTTTCACCTATCTAGTCTTCTCAGTACTAAGCTACTTAAAAAAAAAAAAAGAAAACAAAACAAATAATGCTAGAAGTGCTTGGTACCTGGAAATCTATCACAATTCAGCCAGGGTTCAGTGTGTGACAGATTTCTGAACGACTGGTGCACATTATTGAATGTGGAATATTGGGAAAATGAAAGTTAGGGTTAAGAAACAAAGCTTATTTTGCTTGCAGTTGACTCGATGTTTTATACTTTCTCTTATTTGTTTCTATATAATCTGAATAGATATGTTCTAGTGTGAAAGATATAGCTGTCAGTATGGTAACTCCCTAAACATAGTTAGCACTGCAACTGTCATGAAAAGTGTTTAACATTAGTGTGGTCTTCAGACTATTCCTTGTTAAAGGGAGACTTCTATTTGCTTTGATTTCTTAAGACCTGTTAAACACCATAATGAACTATGACAGGCTTTACCTCAGCATAGGTTCATTTCCCAAACATAACATTTCTTGTATGATCATTGGATCTAATTTACAGCATTCCTTATTTTGATAATTTAGTATCATAATACTCAAGCCTTTACTTTTGTATATTTCTTCAATAAAGCTGAGATTCCTTTTCCAGTTTTGGATTTGCCTGAAACAAGAAGTTGTTAAAATCCAAGGGTATTAGAAACTCTCAAAAAATAAAATAGCACAACACATAAGTCATGTCAGGTTTTTTCTTTCCCACCAATTTCATGTCAGTCTGTGATCTCTTTACTGGACATCTGAAGAGAAGGCAGAATACTCTGGTATTGAAGATTACAAAATATCTGTTATGTGATGTTTTGTTATGTGCTTTGTTAAACTAAATTCATCCAAGTTATGCTTGCAGGAAGGCACAGTGGTAATTCTGAGAATATAACAAGCCTTTTAAATCTTCAAAAAATAAATTTAACAGCATTAATTTATCAGTTGTGTTCTTTTGAACAGATATGAACAAGCCTATCTGACTAGCCTGATTGGGCTGAGAACAGAAAGATACTTTTGGATTGGACTTTCAGATATAGAAGAAAAGGGAATATTCAAGTGGGCTAATGGCGAATCTGTCTTATTTACACACTGGAATTCTGAAATGCCTGGTAGGTATGGCTTTATACCGTTTGAGTCCAATGTCCAAAATACATTGCTCACTACTTGAAATTTTTTTACTTCATTCCTTAGCCCTTGTTTGATGGTATAATGACTAATTGTTCTCAAATATATCTGGCTGCTTTCTCAAGCATGCAGTGCTGTTGATAACTTCCTGTGTAGTGCTGAAATGAGTTTTTAACATGAGCTTGGGAAGAAACTTTAAATTGAGATCACACTTCTGATTTGCATCTATTCTGGGAAAGTCTGTGTCTGTACTACTCTGGAAGAGCAATCTTTGCAGGCCCTGCTGTCATGTCCTGCCTGTTCAGCCATATCTCATAGAATACTTGCTCACTGCATGTTGAGGTGTGTGAGGCCACAGCATGCATGAAGCATCTCTCGTCCTAGAGAAAATGGGATGGTAGGAAAGGACAAGAGGTCCAAAGGAAGATTTGTGCTTAGTTTTTTTTAGTTAATACCTTTTCTACATTAATTGTGATTTCCTTAGTTACTGACTTTTGTTGAGGAAAACGTTATTTTTTTCTGTTCTAATGAAATTATGGGAGTGGAAGGTCATTTAATCTTTGACATGATCACATCAGAAAGGGGATTGTCATCAGCTTTCAAGGTTCTGGCGTTTGCCTTTCAGGAGATCCTCTGATTCTGTTTAATTTCAGTGCCTAAATGCTGATTTGAATATGTCAGGTGGAGTGATAAGGCTATGTAGACCATGAAGCCAATACTTGTCCTATATATAACAAGTTAGTTTGTGAAAAGTATAGTCAAATTAGACAAATTTGAGAAACTAGCTCTAACAACATCTTCAGTTTTAGGGGAGAATATGTTGCATCACAGATGATGATATTGCTGCACTCAACCACTGGAGATGATTTGATGTGAGGCACAATTCAGTATTAAGATGTGGATAAACCACAGATATTTTGCCTTTTTTTTTTTTTTTTTTTTTTTAAATTAATTAGAGTCATAGTATCATAGAATCACAGAATGGTTTGGATCAAAAGGGACACTTAAAGATCATCGAATACCTGCCTCCTGCCATGGGCAGGGACATCTTGCACTAGATCATGTGGCTCAAAGCCCCATCCAACCTGGCCCTGAACATTTCCAGAGATGAGGCATCCACAACTCCTCTGGGCAGCCTGTTCCAGTATCTCACAACTCGCACACTAAAAAACTTTCTTCCTTATGTCCAATCTAAACCTACTGTCTTTCATTTTAAAACTGTTGCCCCTTGTCCTGTCACTACAGGCCCTAGTAAAAAGTCTTTCTCCATCTTCCTTGTAAGCCCCTGTTACATATTGAAAGGCTGCTATAAGGTCTCCCCAGAGTCTTCTCTTCTCCAGGCTGAACAACCCCACTCCCTCAGCCTTTCTTCATACAAGAAGTGTTCCAGCTTTCTGATAATTTTCTGGACCATTCCAATGTTAGAAACATTTTCGACTGTATAAATACTTAATTTCCATCAGGATAGAATATGAAGTTTTCTAAATTCTTATGACCCCCTAAATGTTGCTTTTGTGCGTTCCTGTTTACAATCAGGAAGAAAACCAGGTTGTGTTGCCATGAGGACTGGAATTGCAGGTGGATTATGGGATGTAATAAAATGTGAAGAAAAGGCAAAGTTCCTATGCAAAGTGTGGGCAGACGGAGTGACGCTTCCACCTGTTCCTACAACAACTCCTGTTCCCCAGTGTCCAGAAGGTTGGGATTCAAACAAGCATATTAGCTTCTGTTTCAAAGTAAGTATGCAGCTTATTTCTGCATTAGGGTGGTTTCTATTTGCTTCGCATACGTGCAATAAAAATTGGTATACATATGTCTTACTGTTTCATAAACTTATTTGCATATTATATGTAGAGGTCTTGTTCCCTTCTATTGAAATGCTCATGGTTTTGTTTATTCCATTAAAGTCTGATCTTCAGGTCTGATGTTCTGATCTTAATTTCACATTCGTTTAAGATTAAAAGTGCCTTCCTCCTAGTTATTGTCTTGCAGCAGATATTCCTGTCAGCAATGCGGTTTGCTAACTTGGCTTAAAGACGCTCATACTAAGCCTGTGTTCCACAGAGGCAAATGCTTATAAATCCTATATTCAAAGTTTCTGTAATCCCCACAGAATAAATTCATTGTAAATTAATTGCTTTTGGGTAGCTGAAGTTTCTTGATCTTGTGACCTGTTTGGTCTATTTTGTCTGATTACAATATGCTCTCTTTAGCCTTTTTCAAGAGGAGAGCAAAAGAAAACATGGCTTGAATCTCAAGAGTTTTGTCGAGCTATAGGAGGAGATCTGGCCTCCATTAATGGTAAAGAAGAGCAGTATGTGATATGGCGTTCTATTGCGTGAGTATCTGTAGGGTGGCCATCCCTTCAGTTTAATTAGCCTTTTAATTTTTCTGAAATATTTAATTTGATGAGTATGTTTTTGCTTCAGTAGAAGCCAGTCTGGATTCATTATCTGCATCTGTATCAAGCAGCAAAAAGGCAGAGCTGATGAAATATCAGTTGTACAACTAGTGGCAATCACCCCAGAAGCTGATGCTAAAATGAGATTGTCAAGATATCAAGTTGAGGCAACATTTATCATCTGATGTAAAAATATTTACTGTGGATTTGGAGATATTATAAAATTGCCACAGATGCCAGTTATTTTCACATAAGCAAGTGTACAAATAGGATAACAGTTGTGATATAAGACTGGTCTTGACTTGCGTTGCATGCTGACATCAGACAATGTTGACTGTCATTTTTATGAACTAATCAGAAAGCAGAAGCAACTTCAGATTCATTTTTTCCTACACAGAGAATGTAAATAAAGTTAAGTAAATCTCTGAACTGTAAAAAGCAGATGTGAGATTTCTGAATGAGATCAAATACTTAAAAAAGGTAAGACTTGCAATATTACCTGAATAGACTGGGCTCAATGACCTTATACATCCCAGTCTAACTAGGAAGCAAGGCTGAAACATGGCAGCCTTGTAAATTGCTCCAACTGTACTAGAATCCTGGCTGTGTACTTATAGTAAGGAAGAAGTCTCAGGTGCTGCATTACCGCAAATTGACTCAATAAATTCAGATAAATCAATAAAGTGTGTCTGCTTGCAGACAATCAGTTTAAGGTGCTATTTTTTAAATGTGATTCAACTGCAGCAAGTAACTTTGTGTTTGTAAACTGTAAATGGCTATAAAGGGAAAATGGAGAGTTGATAAATGGAGAAACAGTAGATATTGAACCATTATACAAAATTAAACCACCTTATTTTCAAGAGTTGTATTGGATCTGGACATTTTCTTGGTCACTATTGCAATCTGTGAGATAATGTATAGGGATAACAGCTAGAAGTGGTTGCATTTTAATTAATTTCCACCCTGATTGTTATTGTTTCTGACAGCTTTAAGGATTATTTTTAGAGAATCTGTTGTGAATGATAGATTATTAAAAATATTTTCATACCCTTATTACCTTTGGTTTGATGTTTAAACTTCTTATAAATGGGACATTTATTATTTTGTTGATTTTTTTTTTTTTTTTTTTTTTTTTAGGAACAATGGCTATTACCATCAGCATTTCTGGATGGGATTATATTACTTGAATCCTGATGATGGCTTTGTTTGGAGTGATGGATCTCCAGTGAGTGATTTATTTTTCCACAGCTGTCATTTTGCATTTGCTGTGCTTCTCAAGTGTGCGTGGTGTATGTGTTTCTGTGTAATTTTATGCCTAATCACAACCCTCTAATGTATCGTGCTCTCTTTAGGAAAGCTTATGAACAGTAATTCGGTGGCTTGATTTTTTTTTTGCTAAAACATTCTGATTTCTGATAAGAACATGTGCATTGAATCAACAAGAAAATTAAATTCATGTAGACTAAAAGGATGTTCTTATAAATGCAAAGATTTTTTGAGTAAAATAGTCCATCTTTAGTATTTCTCTTCTTTGCTAATTAGACTTTTATCTAAAATGGCCTACATTCCACAGAGCTGAAGGCAGTTGTTTTATGCCAGTGTGATTTGACTGCACTTTAGGCTAAGATATAAATTGGTAGAAATAAAAGTGGTTTTGGACATGTGGGTGTATTTCATATAGGGTTGGTCAAAATTTATTGATGGAAGTTTACTATATAGAAAACTGAAACTGGAATTTTATCAGTACATCAGTAATATTTTTGTGAGAAAAATGCCACATTTTTGTTGTGTCTCAATAATATCCTAATGTTTTACTCATACAAGATATTTGCTTAATTTAATATCAATATGTAGGAGTGCCCCATCATTGTTATTAGATTAATTATACAGCATTTAGGTCCTATAAAAATGTCAATATTCTTCCAAATGTGATCAGAAACAACTGTTATCTAAGATGCAGTCCAGTTGCAATCTGAAGAAAAGTTTGAAATTTACACAGAGATTAGAGATTTTACAGAGGGAGATTCTGGTTTCCTCTTATCTAAGTTTTTAAACTGACAGTAGGAACAAGTTGTAGGTCTGTGGTTTGATGCTGTCTCCTCCCTCTCTCCATTATTTTCTTTCTATATAACAGAATCTTCACAAAACCTTTTCTGTCATAGGTGAGGTATGAAAACTGGGGCTTTGGAGAACCCAATAATTATCAAGGAATTGAACTATGTGCAGAGATCAGTGGTGATTCCAGCATGCTTTGGAATGACAGGCACTGTGATTATCTATATGGATGGGTTTGCCAGATAAGAAAAGGTATCACTTACTCCTGTGTATTAGTATAATAAGAGAAGATTCTCACTTATTTTTTCCTTAACTTTAAGAAATAAAAATTTCAAAACATGTTTATAAGAATAATGCCATGTGGAACGTGAAATATCAAAGAGGTGTAAGGATTTCCATGTCTTTGATGCATTTAAAGATACAGAGCCTTTGGTGCCCTGCTGGGACTTCTCACTGTCCTTTCTTTATGATTTAAGAAGGGGAAATGTGATACTTGAAAAATAGGAAATGTTACTTCGAATATTCACATTCATTTTTGACTTTCCATTTTAAGCAGTTTATGCCTTCTCCAACAAATCCTATTTTGTATTTTTTTTTCCTGAGTGTTAAGTTATTAGAAAATAGTTTGCAAATCAGTTCATATACTTGAATTTTTATGTGTGAAAACCCGCTCCTTTACTTGGCTCAGGTACTCTTTTGTCAGCTAAATGAATCTGTAGTTGCAAGATGGAGCCTGGTTTTAAGACACTTTATTTTGCTTTGACTGGATTTTATATTCACATGTTGGTTTCTTGCTAAATTCTTTTGAGATATGAATTTGGATGCTTTTTATTTTCTGAAGACAAATTTTATAATTTAGAGAATACTTGAGTTCCACAAGCAGTGCATCTACCTAAGTTTGAGTATTTTAGAAAGTGCTCATTTGAACATTTAACCACATTCTTAGATTGGGAGGGAGGGGAGCAAAATAAAGATGTTGCATTAGATTATTGACAATAAATTACCAGCTCTGCTCTATATTGGTAAAATGATTTCTTATTAAATTCCAGTATTGGTGAGATTATATTTGAGCTCATATATTATATATGAGAACAAAATAAATTGGTAAGCCTATAAAGACAGAGATCTCCTGTATTAGAAATCCTGAAATGCTAATGATGCCATCTGAGATGCCATGTCCATGATGCCATAGCAAAAACAAACAAGGGAATTCTTTAGCCTGAAGTGTTCTTTTCAGAAAGGACCAGTTAATTTATTGGGATCTTTTCCAGTGAGCTTTTATCAAGGGAAATTTTAAAGATCCAGATAGAAGTGCTTCTCAACCAGAGAAAAATGGGACTACTACTCACTATGTAGTAGCTAGGGCACCACAAAAGAATATAACCCAGGTTACATTCCTGCTGCCTCTAATTTAAGTCAGAATTCATGTATAAGTGACCTGGGGAAAGGAGGGAGTGGGAGATATAGGACTGTCTTAATCAAGTTAATGCTTTGGGACATAAGTTTTTCTGTATCCAGTGAATACCAAAAATAATTACTTACTTCATGTAAATTTTGAGGTATTTTATAATACCTTGCACATAAGGAATAGCCTCAGGGAACAAGAATATAAATTTAAAATTGAACAGTGTTCAGAAATAAGAGATTTAGGCTATTTAGTTCCTTCTAGTTTTTGGTGTTAAGCCCATTTCTAACCATAAAAGTCTATGTCAATAGAAAAACATGTCTATCAATCATAGTAATATTTCCTCTTACAGCAGAAAGTGTACAATCATAATAATTATATTTTTCTTACAGGTGCAAGTGTAAAGCCTGAACCAACAGAATCTCCTGCACCCAGTAAGTGTTATTGCTATTACTGTTTGTGTGTGCATATGTTTAAATTTTAAAAATTTTACTAATGAGAACTTCTTACTTCTCAGGAACAATATAGTTAGCTTACCATTTATCTTACAGAATACAAGACTACTGAGGATGGATGGGTTGCACATGAAGACAAGCAGTATTATTTCAGCACTGAGAATGTTCCTATGGAAAAAGGTCGGGAGTTCTGCAAAAGGAACTTTGGAGACCTTGCTGTCATTGAGAGTGAAAGTGAAAGAAAGTTCATCTGGCGATATGTAAGAAAAATCATTAATACTATGGAATAAATCATCCAAAACAAGTGAGCATGGGCACAAATCCTTTTCACCCTGGTGTTCTCCCTACAAGTTTTATGACAGTGAAATTGCAGTAACACTAAGCCAGATTAATATGAAAAGCAAATTCAAGTATTTTTTAAGATTGTTTCATAGCTGAGATGAGAATAATTTTGGTTTTGTATTTTGTATAGAAATAAGCACATTAAGCATTAAACAGATCATTATCTGCTTTTTCGATTCAGTGTGGCAGTTACACCACTTGTCTATATGCCACTGGTGATGTGCTAAAGTAAATCTTCATGCTTACTTTTAAATGATCTGTGGCTTAATTTTAGCAAGAAGTATTATACTTATGGTCTACGACTCTGTAAGGCGGGTGAGTTAACTGAAAGTAGAGTTTATCACCAGATAAACTCAAGATATCTTAAGCAGTGGATCAAAACAGATAATGCCTTACATGCAACACTCAGAACATTGGGTTTTGATCTTGTCAGTGTACCTAGGATGTAGTCTACCTCGCAGCCTCTTCTTGGTCCTCAAGTTTGTTCCTTTGCCTCCTTCTTCTTGTGTGGGGAATATCATCATGCAGGAACAACAGCTTGATGCATAGATAATGCCATAAAAAAGAGCTTTTAAATGATATTTCCTAGGTGGCTGGGGTTGATTGCCTGTGTATACTGTCTTGTGGCCAACTTCTTTTAATTAGGAATGTGCTTAAATATCAGATTTGAACTACATAAAAATTTTCCTGTGCTGGCTGAAGAGTGGCAGTGAGTTGACACAAGGGCCTATATCAATTTATATCCAAATTCTAGGAAGGCTTGTCCCTTGCAAGAAATTTGTCAGATCATGTCCACTGCAGAGTCTGTGCAGGAGGTGCTGATTTCAGGGACTTTCAAGTAAGACTGTGAGAAATATTGATATAGTGACCACACCTTTTGGCCAATGGTGAAGTTTGACTGTGGACTGTCAGCTCTGAGCTGCTTTAATTTAAATGTTGTAGCTAGAAAGTATAGCAGTTCATATCCTCTGTCAGTCAGACATATATTGCTCCTTATTAACATAACAGATTTCTATGATAAAAAGAGGACATATACAATTTTATCTTTACATTCTAGATCTTGAAAAATGGCAAAGAGGATTCATATTTCATTGGTTTACAACTGAGTGTTGACCAACGAACAAGGTAGGCCAGCTAGAACCATCAAGCTTACGTTATGTTTTAAAATAATCTACTGAGTAGAGCAAAAATAATGAAGTCTTTGAATGAAATTATGGCCTGTTGAAGCAAAGGAGAATATTTTTCCTCTGAATTCTGTGGGATTTTCATGCTTAATGTTTTTTGATTGTGAAGGTTGTAAAAAAATATTCTGTAGAAAATATACCACAATGTGCCATTTTATTTAATCCACTTTTTTTTGAATCCCATTTCTGTTAGGAATTCTTGCCGTATTACTAATACTATATTCTATATTCTAATATATATATAATATATATATTATATATTATCTATATATACTAATACTATATTCTATATTTAATTATAGCAGGAAAAAAGTTTGATTTTAATTTTGCTCTCAGCTGTTGTCTGCCTTGTCCATACTCCAATAAAACATAGCTAATGTAAGGAATTTTTAAAAAATACTTCCTGTTGATACCGGTGACATTTTTTCTTCACAGAAGGCCACCTCCTTTTCAAGTAAATGGAATTTCTCCTTGACACCAGAGGAAGCTAGAGTAGATTCATAAACCCTAAAACTGGACTTATTCTTTAACAGTATAAAAGCATTTACTTTATTTTTAGAAATTTACATCAGGTCTGTTAGATTTTAGAAGTTCTGCTTTACTGTTTGTTTTAAGATTTTCTAGTCAGTGGAAACAAACAAGTAACTCAATAGGGCATGGATTTTCAGGTGACACGCTCAGTTTTGAGTCTTAATTTAAACATAATTGCATTCTCAAGTGGTTTAATTCCATGTTAATTTAGCTCCAGATTATCAAGGAGAAATACTGCATGTTTCCTAAATAGAATTCACCCAAAGCTAGCAGAAAAATTACACTCTAGATAATGTATTTTGATTTTTTATTCAGGAATTCTATTTTCCTTCATTGTGTGATTTATACTGAAAATATAAATAGGTTCCCCAACTCAAAGTATGTAAGATTTCTGGTAGGTAAAAACATTTTTTTTCCACATCCTTAACTGTTGGGAACAGACTGTAATAAAAGGAAAAATGCAACCTATTTTCTTATTGTAGAAGAAAGATAGCTGTTGCCATTATGTCACTTTGGGTGCACTGTGAGGATAAGCAGGTTTTCTGCAAGCCTTTCTAAGTGTCAGTATGCAGCACTATATCGATTGTCACATGTGATGTTAATTTAGGCCTGAATACAGTTCAGTCTAGGTCGTGAAGTGCCTGGATAGTTGTCTAGTAGTTCCTGGTTCTCTTTGTAGTACACAGTGACAATGAGGAACCTCCAGAGGATAATTAGGATGTTAGGTGAGCCAGATCACCTTCTGAAAATGAGGTGTCTCTGCCATTCCATTGTTTTTGTAGGGACCCTAAGATGAATATGCTTTTAAGTGAAGTATTTTGTGTATGTGCCTGAAGGCTGAACTTGGGCACCTCTGTCACTTGCAGTCCAATAGAAATATGTCTTTGAATAAGTGTTTGGTTGCCTGGTTATGATTTTGTTCTTTATTATTTAATCTACATGGATGTACAACTTTTTTGATGTTTGTATTTTACCTTATGGTGAGGCCGCAGGAATTTCCTTGTAGGTGGTTTGTCATGCCCTTTTCCTCTATATGAGGGAAAGATCAAGCATTTTACCAGTGTTATGAATAAAATCTCTTCTCTCTGTAATAGGCACAGGGAATGTATGACTTGGGGGAAATTGTGAGCATCTGGGATCTCTTATGCTGAAATGGTGTCTGGCTTTCATACTGGCCCAAATGGTTATTTTGAGTATTGTCCTATAAGTTGCAAAAGTGTTAGCATATTGCTTAAAGGCAGAGTAAACACAACTTCAACACATACACCTATGTCTTTGCCCAGAGAGTGAATTTAGTGCAATTAACAAAGAGGCAGATTGGTCAAAAAACCTAGTACACTTTAAACTATGAATGGCTTTATTAAACATATTTCAAAATTACCTCTTGTAATATGAAAGAAATTCTATTTGTATGTTAAAGAAGTGTTTTGTTGGATTGTTTTTCTTAAGCTGGATGGATGGCACTCCAGTGAATTATTTGGCATGGGCACCACATGAACCTAACTTTGCAAATAATGATGAAAACTGTGTAGTTATGTATAAAAATTTAGGTGAGTTTTGCATGTTTGTTCCTGAATTTCATTATTTGTGTTTGTGTAACAACATTTTTTTCTTGAGAGGCACCCTTTCCTCCTTTTTTTTTTTCTCTTTTGAAAAATGTTACAGAAATAGACCATAGTGTTATTTTCAAGACTTAATAATTTTGTGCTGTTGTGTGACAGGGAAGCTCTGTTAGAGGTTTGTTTGATAGACCTCTGATTTATAGACAACTGTTTTATAATTTTTATTAAAAATGGCCTAATGTGCCACTTTACAATTGATATTTCTAGTACTGCTTCTACACTGCTTTTAACATTCTGTAGCAAAAGTAAAGTGACATATTTATCCTAGATACTGATATAGAATGATAATAATCTGAGACACTCTGAGGATTTGATCTTATCTTTCAACTAAAAACACTTTGTGTAAGAATGAGTGAAATTGATTTCCATTTAACCAGCTCTGGATGTGGTATCATACAGTTCCCCATTTATCTTACATTCAGGATTTTGGAATGATATAAACTGTGGTTATCCAAATCCCTACATATGTGAAAGGCACAACAGTTCCATTAATTCAACTGTTCCTCCAACAACATTTTCAGCTCCAAGAGGATGTCGTCCAACTTGGCTTTCCTTTCATAATAAGGTACCATAACAAATGCAGTGTATGTTGGATATTTGGCATAACATTAAATAAAAAACAAAGGAATAATTTCATAGTATTGTTTATTAGAGTAAAATATTATTATTTTTTGGAAACAGTTGGTTGATGTCTGCATGCTTTTCTTTATTTGCCCATCCACTGTTTTGCAGGAAAGGTGCTTTTTTAATGCTTCTAATGAAGTGGCAGATAAGCATATTCAGTTGCAGTTGACGAAAGTCATTCTCTAGTCATCTCTTCAAACCTTTTGATGTGCATTTCTTAAAGAGTTTAGACAGCGTTCCTGAAGTATTGATGCTTTGATCTTGATGTTTTTCAACCAAACCATAATGTTCTTTCAGTACTGAATACATTTTGTCTTCCTTAACTTTATTAACATGCTATGCTTTGTAGAGTCAAATAAACAAACAAGCAGACTAATACCAGTCATGCATAGTTTACCACTGTTGGCTGACTGTCTGTAAAAAGTCCAGTTTTGCTTATTTTCTAGGGATTTCAGGTCAAATTTTTTATGTGCCTTGTTGAGCAAAACACTTTCTCAAGACCTTTAATTTTATATAGAGCAAGCACCAGCACAAAAAGCTCATTTTAAGCTGAATGTGTTTTTGTTTGTTTTTTTTTTTTTTTTTTCCAATAAATGCATTATTCTACTGCCTTTTATCCATCCTGCTTTTCTTAAAGCAGTGGTTTTTAATCTGTGAGGGATATTGAAGTAAAGATAATATATAGAGTATTTGTTCATGTTTTAGTGTTACAAAATATTTGGATCTTCAGAAGATGAACGTGTCACTTGGCATGCTGCACGAACAGCTTGCATGAATTTAGGAGGAAACCTGGCTACTATCCCTAATGAACAAGTGCAAGGTACTGGGTCTAGTTTTCTGTCAACTAGATGAAATATCATTTAATCTTTACAGAATGGCTATTGTATTTTTGTGACTATGGACAGGATTTGAATACTGATTGCACATCTGATTTTTGTTACAAAACATACAATTTCTAGAAATTTACAATGAAGTCTTTACCTGAATCTACCAAATTTGAATGTTGGCTTAGATATATATACATATGTATGTTGTCTTGGCAGCCATAATAGTGCTTTTTCTGCTTACACATGATGCCAGCTGGGCGCAGCAAGTTCCATTCCAAGTGATGTAGTTTCACTAGGTGGCATTAACTTGCTCCATGGCTTTCCTATTGACTCAAGCAGAAAAACTTTAGGATCAGAACTTACTGTCTCTGGGCAGCTTGGGGCAGGGGTTTGACTGCTCATACACCTACCCACAACTTGCCACATAGATGTACCATTCTTTTCAGTAGAGGAGCTTATTTTAATGGACCTAAGAGCTGCATCCCTGACTGGGGGAGATGAGCAAAGGGAAATTACCTCATGCTTGAACAAACATGGCACACATTCAAATAAAAAATTGGGGAAGATTTTGATAGAAGTTAACGACACACTCTTTTTAGAAATACTGTTTTATACTACAGTGATGAGAAACAGATGTTGCACAACACATACTGTTTGTGAACTCAAAAGATCATACTGAAAAAAATTAACTATTGTAAAACAAGTCTTTGTTGTAGTCTGATCAATTAAATAGTTTAAATTTAGACTGCTGACATGAACTTAGTACTACTTATGTTTTCCACATGTGAAGAGATGAAGAATCAATCTTTCACTTTTCAAACATAGTTAAATTCTTATCCAACATAATTTCTGAAGTACAGATTTCAGGTGGTTCATTCAAGTACAGGGACTGAATTCTAGATAAAAGAGAAATGAGCAATAAAACTATTAGCATAAAGCTATTGTTAGTGCTGGCAATATAAGTGTAAGGGCTTGAGTACCTGTTACAATTTTGTGACAGAGCAGCAATGCTAACATTTGGCAAAGAAATCTAGAGGTTCCATTCCTGAAACTGTAAGTTGTATTCATTTTAAAAGACTAAAGGAAGGTGAATGGTTGATAGAGCAGACAGAAATTTTTCTATTGTTTGCAGAGAAAAGTAAGCTCATGACTGTAGGATATATTAATTTTATCTATGTTTGATGTATTGTGGATTAGTGAGTTGATGAATGCCTAGTCTGCTCTATTTGTGAGCTAGCCATGCTGGCTAAGACACATACGCACCTTCCTGGACTGTGCAAAGCTGTGGTGATTGATTTGCTTGTGATGAATCGTTCTGTTGAGACTCATTTTAAGCATGTTGCTTGTGCATTCTGCTCCCTGCTAAAACAGTGCAGGCTATTGTTGAGGTGTGACAGGGAGAGAGGAAACACTCCTGCAGTTCTAGGACAGCACTACTTGTGCAGATTCGCAAGGGGTAGGTGCTCAGTGGTGCTCTCTGATGCCACTGGCAGGTAACCACTCTGGTGGGATTATCAAAAATGTGTGTGATCTACATGGCTGCATATTTCTAAGTTAATTGTCAAATGAGGATTCAAAAATGTCTTGAGACATTATAAAAAGCATTTCTGTCACGCCTTTGGAATTCATCTCAGTACCAGGTTAGATAAGTAGCTGAAGTATTTTGCCCAAATGCACAGTTATATATCTGGTTCCCTGTTTATTAAACTCAAAAGTCACCTCCTTTTCATTTTACCTGCTTGTGTTGTCAACAATTAAGTGTCCTGTATTTAAAAAAAAATATTTAATATTACCAATCTCAGTGAGGCCAGACATTTCAATTGTCCCTCATTAAAAGTATTTATCTTTTTCTTTGTCTTTTTTTACTCTAGCTTTCCTCACCTTCCATATGAAAGATTTTGTTACTGATACATGGATTGGATTAAACGATATAAATCATGAACTGAGGTTCCTTTGGACAGATGGAACAGGAGTTTACTTTACAAACTGGGCCAAAGGCTTCCCATCAGGACATATGGATTTATACTCGTATGATGGCCAGGTAAATAGCAATCACAAATTGTTCACTGAAATTTGATTTTAGATTGCATTTATGCATTTGTTGGGATTTGAGACATGCTACAGCTTGACTTATTATTACCATCCCTTTGTACATGTCAGATATAAATCCAAGCAGACTGAATGGTTTTGAGCCCTTGGGAGTTGCTGTATTAACTGGTAACAGGATCTATGTAGTGCTCGTACAAAGTCTGGTTTCAGACTTTAGTTCTCTGTGTCCATGAAGGCTGTGCTGCTCTCATAGGCTCTGGTAAAGAGAACAGTGGGATTCCTGCATTTGCCCCAGAAGCACACTATATGAACACATCCTCTGAGTCCTCTAACCACCACTGTGCCTGAATTTAGCAGGTTTCTCATTTGGCATGTATCTTGCAAGGGGCACTTACATACATTCCCCTCAAACAGGCGTGTCTTATATAGAAGCAAATTCTATCAGTCACATTTGCAGAAAGGACATGCTTCTATAAAAAGACAGCCATTCAGTTTTTACAGAAAAAAAGGAAAAAAAAAAAAAAACAAGAAAATCACTTCCCTTATTTCTCTGTCAAACAAACTAGAGTCATAGAGTTCCCGTCTCTGATCTTATGTGGTTAGATAATTCTGTGCTATGGAACTACAGCACATTATAGTAGTAACTCTATCTCTTGAATGCCATTTTGAATGTGGAAATCTATTTTTATGTATAATGTCCTTTTTCCTATTTTTGAAAGTAGCACCTCTGAGCTTCTTATTTCTAATGGAGGGAGAAAATTGGGAGAATTTGGAGTTCAAAAGAGAAAGCATCTTTAAAATGTTACTTCTGGGAGGAACAATGTATATTTTTCTCTTTTTATGAAAAGTAATAGGATTTCTATGAAGTCTTCTGTGAAAACTTGTAAAGTGTCTATTTTATAAATTTCAGTTTTATTTTTAAGTTTGCTTGACCTTAGCAAAAAATCAGTTGTCATAGTTAATATAAAATAGTATGCAACTGTTAAGTTTGAAAGATTTAAATCTTAATACATTTCACTTACAAATGAAGTGTTTCTCTGTGCATCTCCTCCTGGACAGCAAAACCAAGTAAGTAAATAGAATAAAATAAATATGGATGCTTCATTGCACAAAACTATTTGTACCCATGCAGCTTTTTACGTTCATCACTGTTTGCTTAATATGTGCTAACATGGGTTCTTGCTACCGTGTCTGTGTCAGAGAAGTTGAAATGTCACCGTAAGGGTGGTACTGACAGATCAATGGCTGCCTTTGGGCAGCAGCAGTTCTAATTTTTCTGTGTGTACTATTACAGCTTGCAACAATAAATGTGAAGAGACTGATATGTCAGAAATATTGCATTGCCCATTTAGGGTCCAGGTTTTTTCCTGGGGCAAACTTAACCATTTTTTTCTACAATAGTTGATTTCACTTCCCTTTAACTTGTCTGTGGCTTTCCTTCTCTCCATGCTGTATGCCTGAAGATATGAGAATACTGGAATTTCTCTGGTCTGCTTTATCCACCCCAGTGTTTCTCAAGGGAGAGCAACATTAAGAAATTTGTGAAGTGCAAGAGGAATAGAACCTCCAAATCATAAAACTTCTGCTCTTAAATGTTACAAGGATATGAGAGTAAAACTACAGCATTACTTGTGTCTGAAGATGTAACAGGGGGACAAAAGTTTTATATTTGCTTTTTCTAGCTATTTGTAACTGGTTTTATATCTTTTTGCCTCAAGGCTGATTGTGTTGTCATGAGAAACAATCCTGTTAAAGAAGCAGGGAAGTGGGCTGATGAGAGTTGTGATAACAACAGAGGATATATATGCCAAATTAATGCAGGTACTTGTCTTTTTAGTTAAAACACAAACAAACCTTATGGTTTTTTAGGCGGTTGCTTGGGTGTGTGGATTTCAACATCATTTCACTTCCAATAAAGATGCATCCACAAATTGTTTTTCAGGCAAGAGCACAAGGGTCATATGTGTCAGAGGTCCAGTTAGACTCACTACTCTCAGCTGACCCTTCCCAGTAACTGCTGTGTTGCTACCTTCTCAAGCTGGAATTTGTATTTCCATCTTTTTATTTAATATGACCTTTGACATGATATTTGTTCTATGATTTTGTCTGTCATTTTCTGAACACATTGGCTTTCAAAACGTTCTGGAAAGTCCTGGCTTGTACTTGTAGCATGAAGTGTCTGGAGTGTGACTGTAACTCACCTGCACCAAACTCGAACTAATTCACCTCCAAAAAGTAAATTAGAAAGCAGTGAAAACATGGATTTACATATGTGATTAATTTTTAAGGACTGGCCTGTTGTGGAGTTTTTTCTTTGTTAAAAAAATCCCTGAACACAGTCTCTGCAAAACATTTATTTTGATTAAAAAAAAAAAGATTAAATAAATTGTGACCTAATCTAATCCTAATACATTTCAGTAATACTATTCTGGAGGATTATACAGAATGCTCCTTTACTCCTTGTCAGAGTTTGCTTTAAGTAGCTCTTTTCCTTTCTACAACTTTGCAGTTGATTTTTGCTACTTGCTGGCTTGAAGAATGGCATGTCTAACCCATGCTCATCAAAAGCCAGGTAATATGAAATCAGGAAAAAAGGCTTTTTGTTTAATTCTGTTTTCAATCACAGTGAAATCATAATCCTCTTTTGAACAAGTATATGAGTCTTTTTTAACCCTTTGTTTTACAGATGTTGAGTTTCTGCCTTCTACAAGTTCATCCCCATCCAGCATTATCCGTTATGGTAACAGCAGTTATTTGTTCATCCATACCAAAATGAAATGGGAGGATGCACGAAAAAACTGCAAACGTGATCAGTTTGACCTTTCCAGCGTCTTAGACCCCTACAGTCATTCATTCCTGTGGTTAAAGATATTAAAGTATGGGGCACCTATGTGGATTGGTCTTAACAGTAATGTGGTAAGAACATCAGACTAGTTGAACACGATGCTGCTTCTCTTATGGACAAATCAGGAACTGAGAAGTCAATTATCTCTCTTTACTTTAGCTTATTAGTTTATATCTTGGTTTTAAATACTTTAATGTGCTGTCAGATTTACAGGTAGGAATCTATCCTCTTCCATTACTCTGATTAAATTGTAAATATTACACATGTTTTTCACACTTTTTTTCTGTGATACTACACTCTGTACACTTCCAAACAAGATATTTTTCAGGCTAGCATCTTGAAATATCTCTTTGTATGTATGGTGTATTTGAGATAAAATCCACATATTTTAAGATGTACAGTGAAAAGCATTTATTCTAAATAACAATACTCAATTTTCAGAAGTAGAATAAAGTACTGTTACTATGACACTTCCGAGGATAGTTAGCCAAATAATTATTTGGTTTACCTACTTTAATTTTATTTGTTTCCTCTCTCCCAGTTCTTTGATATTTTGATACTTTCTGGATGTTAAAATACTCCACCTTTTCTTCTTGGCACAGACACTTGTCCCACATTCACTCCATTTGGCTGAGCATATGAAAGAAATACATACGAGTGAACATAACACACCACTTCCTAAAAAAAAAAAGATTCCCCTAACCTAATCATCAGGATGGTTCACTGAATTCACTAGCCTTGGTGGGAAATTATTAAGTTTTAAAATATATTTTAAGTTAAAATAATCTATATTTCTTGACATTTGGGGGAAAACAAAAAGTACAAAAATTAGTCATCAGACTTTCACTCCTACAAATTATTTCAAATGAAATTTTTATTAGTCCCAAATTAAGTTTTGTTAAATTCAAAATTAATTCAATGTCACTTATTCTGCATTTCCTTTTGCTTAAAATTATTTGTTGCACTGATGTATTTCCCAGTGAATAGCTGTTTGTCACAACATAAGTGTAAAAGTTTGATCCATTTGTATTGGTTATTGATTTCTTAAAAAAAGTCTTCTAGTACAAGGTGCTGCATAGACAGACATTTGATTGATGAAGGAATGGTTAATGCTTAGAGTTTAATCATTCCTGTTTTTCTGTTGATTTGTTTTGTTCTTAGACCAATGGGCGTTATGAATGGATTGATAACTGGAGAATGAAGTATACTAAATGGGCTGAAGGGGAGCCAAAGCAGAAAATAGGCTGTGTCTATCTAGACATTGCTGGAGCCTGGAAGACAGGATCCTGCAATGAAAGTTACTTCTCTGTTTGCAAAAAACCTGATGGTAAGAACTTGAATCTAACTATTGTAATTACAATGATTATCTCTTTGGAGTTCATTGTGCTGGGTGGTCTGCTCATACATACTTATGTGCTGTTTTTTATCTCAAGAGCTAAATTGATGAAATCATGAACATTTAATTGGGTTGAATGGGGCTGCTTTAAAATGATGCTCAACACATATTAAGAAAGAGCTAGTGTGACTGTAAATAGCCATCATTTCACATTAATAGTGTTAGATATATTTTGCAAACCTTTGGCTCACATTATTCTGCTGTTTATTCTGATACTGAGTAAGCATGCAAGACCAAAACCCAAAAAGACCAAAATCAAAATGCAATGAATGTTAGGTAGTAGTCACACAGGTACAGTGTTGAAGGTGGAAGGGCTGAATGACCAAGCCATAAGGTGTCACAAGTAATGTTTACTTATAACAGGTTTCCAGGTTTTCCTTTTATAACTGAGTAACAGACTGCAGGTGGTATAGAAATGTTTAAGGATACTTCTTCAGGCCACTTACTCTTATGTTTTTGAACTGAAACTCCTGTTGCTATCATATAATAAAGATTTCTGCATTCCATATATTAGTCAGAGACCATATGACCAAGTTCATCTGGGTCCCAATTCAGCAAAGCAGTCAGGTGTGAAAATATGTTTGCAAGTAAAGAGTTGAGCTGAATTTAAGAATGTGTTAAAAGATAAAAGTACGCTTGGATTCTTTGCTAAATTAGATTTCTCGATACTACAGTTGCAGTACTTTTTGTTCAAAGATTTAGGGCTTTTTCCCATTATTGTGTTGTAGTAAGAATTATAGACTACCAGACTACCTTTATTTTAAAGACCTGAGTGAGTTTTCCAACATTTGGTTAGAATAATCTATTAATGATAAAAGAATGTACAAGAAGCTGTTTCTTTAAGTTTTGTGCTTGCTTTTTTTTTTTTTTTAAAAAAAAAAAACCAGTTCAAGCTCCCACTGAGCCCCCTCAGCTTCCAGGAAAGTGCCCTGAGTCAGAAGGACACAAGTCTTGGATTCCTTTCCGAGGTCACTGCTATTTCATTGAATCTTCGTCTACAAGAAACTGGGCCCAGGCATCTTTAGAATGTCTTCGACTGGGTAAGTATCCTCCTTAATCAAATAGCACATCTTTCTGACCTGTTTTTCCTGTGGAAAGCCAAACATGTTTTATGTATTTTTGTGATTTCAAGGATGGTCCAAGTGTTGGACAGGACAGTTGCATCCAATTATTGCCTTAATTTGGGAGGAGATGGAAGATAGCTGTCTACTATAGGCACACTGTTTTTCATGTGTGTGGCGCCAGGTCTTAAAAATTTGACGTGGTGGGATACCTTCTATGACTGGAGTGTTGGGATGGAAGGATACAGACTCTTTAGGAAGGACAGGCAGGGGAGATGAGGACGGGGTGTTGCACTCTATGTCAATGACCAGTTAGAGTGCATAAAGCTCTGCCTGGGGATGGGTGAGGAGCTGACTATGAGCTTATGGGTCAGGAATAAAGGGAAGGCAGGGACAGAAAGTGTTATAGTGGGGTCTACTACAGACAGACCTGTCATTTCATGATGACACCAAGCTGTGTGGTGCTGTTGACATGCTGGAAGGAAGAGATGCCATCCAGAGGGACCTTGACAGGCTTGAGAGGTGGGCCCATGCAAACCTCATGAAGTTCAGCAGTGCCAAGTGCAAGGTCCTGCACTTGGGTTGGGGCAATCCCAAGCACAAATATAGTCTGGGTGATGAGTGGATTGAGAGCAGCCCTGCAGATAAGGACTTGGGATTGTTGGTTGATGAGAAGGTCAACATGACTTGGCAAGGTACATTTACAGTCCAGAAAGAAACCATACCCTGGGCTAGATCAAAAGAAGCATGACCAGCAGGTTGAGGGAGGTGGTTCTCTCCCTCTGCTCTGCTCTCATGACACTCTGCCTGGAGTACTGTGTTCAGCTCTGGGGCCCCCAACATAAGAAGGATGTGGAGCTGTTGGAGCAGGTCCAGAGGAGGGCCACAAAGATGATCAGGGGGCTAGAGCCCCTCCCTTATGAGGACAGGCTGAGAGAGTTGAGGTTGTTCAGCCTGGAGAAGAGAAGGTTCCAAGGAGACCTTATAGCAGCCTTCCAGTACCTAAAGGAGGCCTACAAGAAAGAAGGGGAGGGACTCTTTATTAGGGAATGTAGTGATAGGACAAGGGGTAATGGTTTTAAACTGAAAGAAGGTAGATTTAGATTAGATGTAAGGAAGAAATTCTTTACTGCAAGGGTGTTGAGGCACTGGTACAGGTTGCCCAGAGAAGCTGTGGCTGCCCCCTCCCTGGCAGTGTTCAAGGCCAGGTTGGTCAGGGCTTTGAGCAACCTGGCCTAGTGGAAGGTGTCCCTGTCCACAGAATGGGGGTTGGAACTAGATGCTCTTTAAGGTCTCTTCCAATCCAAACCATTCTATGATTCTGTGTTTTTTAAATGTTATTATATTCTCCACATCAACATTTACATATAATTTGGATTACTTGATAATACACTTTTAAATATAGAATAGTCTCCATAATAGAACTCTTGCTATAGCTCCGTCTTTAAGACTGATGATTGTTACAGTGTGACCCATTTCCATACAGTCTTCTGAGTTCTTTTGTTGACATGACAGATTCTCAGTCTTTGAAAGCTGCAATGTATGTTCTTAGTTATACATAGTCAAAAGGACCTTGACAGCTGTGCACATAACAGCTGTTACCTTTTATCTGCTGTTTTCTGCTTTAAGTGGAATGATTATAATTTTGAATAAGCTTGTGTGAGAAAATAAATAACATTTATTTTCTTTTGGAGGTCGAGTTTCTGAAACAGACTTTCAATAACAAGAGTGGGGCAAATGAAAGTCTTTCATTTAAGGTGAAGCTTGAGCGGAGTTGAATGATAATGTTGTATGTGATAGCAGATGCCTCCACTGACTGATTCAGGTTGTCTGCAGCTGTCCCACATCTTTGTTGTTGGAATCTGCGGTTACATCAGAATTGCCTTTTGCTGTTGAACTAAGATTCCTGAAAAAAGGCACTGACCATTTGTTTCAATGCGTGTGGTAAAATACTGGCATCATGAGGAACTTAAAATTTGAATGCTGGTAGACTTAAGACTTCTTGTGACTGACATTCCTTTCCCTTCAATGCTAACCTTAATCTTTACTGGTAATTGTTAGGGCAGGCTGAATCCAGCAGCCCAGCAGAGACAAAGTTGCCTTGGCTCTATGATCCCAAGTCAAACCAGTGACAAGACTGAGTGTGTGTTCCCTGTAGGCTACTACACACACATATACAACACATCTACATATATAATCATGACTGGCCATGCAGATAAACACAGACAGAAACACAGAGCACTCACATGAACACAGCCTGCACCAACACCCTTACTGTGTTCCTCTCTCCAGCTGATCAGGATGAAGGTCTGTTGGTGGGAATATATACATTAATACAATGTGGATCTCTCCGGCAGCTGTTTGCCCAAACAGCGCAAACAGCACTCAGTTTGCCCAGTAGTTGGCCCATGGATCTCAGTGTCCTCAGTTGCTGGGACCTGGAAATATGAGCCCCCATGGCCACCAGCCTGGCTCCTGTTACTGGTACAGACCCTGTCTCTGACATGCACACGCTGGTCCCTCAGATAGTCTATCCCCTGTGGTCTTGCCTGCAGAGACACACGGGAACACACACACATACAGAGCTAGCTGGAGCTACCCTGCTTCCCCCAGTAGCCATCCCCTCCTTGGTCTCATGCTTAGAGATGCATGCATACCAGCAGGTCTTATCCTTGGAGACCCACAGCCCTTAAGGTCCCTCCAGCAACTGGCTGGGGCTCACCTGGTTCCTCTGATAGCGAGCTCAGCTTGTGAACTCACAGTTGCTGATACACACACACACCTGGCTCGCTTACTTGCTGGCCAGGCTGACTTGTTATTCCCTGATGATCACACACTAACTTGTGTTACTGCATGTACTCCAGTTGCTGGCACCACGGACACAGGGGTTTCTGATTCATGGTCCCAATCCAGTTGCTAGTACTTAGACCCCTGTGCACACACATGCACACAGAATGAAGAGTTTTTCACCTATGAAAACAGTTAGAAATAGAATTTAGTAAGAAGATAGGACTGTCTGCCCAGATCAGGTGCAAGGCATGGCCAGACAACAGTAGTGACCAGAAAACTTTTTATACATGACCAGTCTTTTTATCCCCTTATCCCTCTGTTTTCCCATGCTTCTTCCTCCCAAATCACCTAGGTCCATCCCTTTCTCTGCCTTTGGTTCCTCCCCTGAACATCTCATAGTAAGTCTTGTGCAATCCTGAAATGCTTTTCTGTATCCTATCAGATGTCCCATACCCCTAGGTGGTAATTCCCCTCAGTCTGAAAGGTACTCTTACATTGACTTGTCTTTATGGGTTTCACGTCTGGAAACTAGGGATGAATATGTCCTGCAACAGCCCTAGGAGAGACCTGAAGAATATGTCCATAATTTGGGTTCTTCCCCTGCCACTGTGTCTCTTTAATTCTCTGGGCTTGTGGAAATTGGCCATTGATGGGCCGATGGCTCCTGTGATGGGCCTATGAGTAGCCAGGGAAAGGTTCCCCCATCTGCCATCGTCTCTCTCTGCTCCCTTGTGGATGTGCAGTGAAGCTTTTTATCACAAAACCTAACAGTAACCAAACATCTGATACCATTCAGCAAAAGAGGAACAATTAGAAAAAACATAAAGACTACAGTGAAAAAAGAGGAACCTTCCATGTTCTCCTACATTTTGCTGTTCCTGCTTGCACTCTGGGTTTGCAGTTGGATGTTTTCCAATTTTATCTTACCCATAGTAGAATTCTGAACCATAGTAGAATTTCAGTTGTGATTCAAATTATTGTTATATTTTAATTCTCTGTGTGCCTTTCTTACTTGAGGAAAAATACCTTCAAAAATTGAACATCCAAATCAAAACAGTCAAGTACCAAACACAGCTATTGCTCCATACCTACTGGCAGTATTCCAGCCCCACACTAAAAAGAACTGAGATGCACTTTCTCCTATGTTTAATGCCACTCCATGAAAAGTCATGTAGCTCATTCTGTTTCCTGGCTTGATGCTGTCACTTCTTGACTTTACTAAAGCATCATACAGAATGAATCATGGCAGAATGCCTGGTGTCATATGTGGATGACTAGCAGGGTAGTGCACTAACTGGGCAACAGATGACCAAGATGATCTCTCCTTCTCTGATGGCTACAGAGAGAATGTAGGAAAATAAAAGACCTGGTTAAAGAGTTACACTAAAGACTGTGCTTCAGAAAGTCAGCAAAGTCTGTGCTATACATGAGCTGTACAAAGGCTCAGAAAACATTTAATCATTAATGTGCAAAGTTATATTGTGCACAGACTGAAGTTACACATACAGTTCACTAAAAACTTTAAATGTAGGTTGTTTTTTTTTTTTTTTTTTTTTAAATAGTAACACATCTGTAGAAATTTATTCTGGTTACCATATTAGCCTGTTGTATTTTTGCCCAGAGTTGTTGTTCAGTTATCTTGCCATGACGAAACAAACAAAATGCTAGCGCAGTGCCATGGAAATCATCGTAAGAAATACATCAGCAACTATGCTAGAGTCCTTCATAAGACATTATTCAAAGTTAGTTTCCATTTTGAACTTCAAACTCTGAAATTTGGCACAGATAATCAGTGGCAAAAATAAGACTGACATTTGACAGAACAATGAGAATGTTTTACACTGTGAAGCTTATGTCTCTAAGAGTTTTTTTTTTTTCCTACGTGTCTTCCAGGTGCCTCTTTGGTATCAGTTGAAGACTCAGCTGAAGCTAACTTTCTGGCATACACCATTGAACCACTTGAAGGGAAAACATCAACTTTTTGGACAGGAATGTACAGAAATGTGGATGGTAATTTCTTTACTTTTGACATATTTTTGTTTAGTGAATAATTGTCACAAGCTGTTTGACATGGATGTTGAAAGTTTCACATTGTACTTCTGTAATACATAAAAAGTGAAATTAGGAAAAGCAATATATTATCATCATAGGGGAAACCGGTCAATTGTAATCAAGCAGTAACCAGTAGTATATAACAGAAAGTCCAGGCACAGCAAGTTCTTCATTAAAAATAACTCACAACAAAGACACAAAGGTGCATACAGCAGAGTACTGACAGGACCGTGTTGGGAGTTGAGCCAAAGTCAAATGATTCTTCTCAAATGTGGAGAGACCACGGTTTGATGTGCTTGTCATTGAGATACTCCAGTTTGTGAGCTAGAGAATAATGTGGCTAATATCAGCTCTAGCCTTTGGAATCACCATCCCAGAATGACCAGTCACCCATTTTTAGTTACAGCTGGCCCTCAGAACAGCCTCACTTTGAAGCTGGATTTGTTAGAGTCTTTGGAATTGTGTATCGCAGGTTTTTCTATTTTCTGCCTAACTGTAAGGAAGATAAAGTAAGAGAGAATAGGCACTAGGCTGTTTTAATTAAATCTTAAACTTTCTGATTCTTGCTTTTTTCATTAATATGATTGGTATTCAATTAAATAGATATTTATGTCTTTACAGTAGACCTAAAATTTACTTCAGTTTTGTGCTGTTCAAACTAAAAGTTCCAGTGTAACAATGTCAGAGGCAGGACTGAAGAATTGTTAAGATGACTTGGGGTAGGGTTTTTATGAGCTTTGGAGGTTTTTTTTTACAACTACCAGCTCAACCACTTCAGTGACAAACTCGTTGGGGATCAGACAAGTATTCAATTACATGTTACTTAAATTTTAACCAGGAAATGGGAAAGCTTTCAGTGGAGGAGGAAAGAATTTGAAGAGAGTAATGATTTATAACCATAACATATAAAACAAAGCTGAGGTTTACTCATTTAGTTAACTGACACATAAAATGTTTTTTAAAGTGGTTCTAGAGCAGGTGCAGAACAATAGAGTTCTTATAGTGATCATAAACACAAGAGCTGCTTCAGCAAGTATATATCATTATATTACTAGATAGTGATTATAGTGATTTCAGCATAACTGCATAGCTAAATTTCATATCATTGGAAAAGCATTTGTATCCAGATGCCATGCCCTGACACAAAGGGTAGCAGGTATGAAAAAAAAAAAAAAAAGCAGCAAAATATGAAAAATCTTGTAAGAAAACAAAACATAGCTTTCATGCTGAGTCTAACAATTTGCTGGTTTGAGTACAACTTAGGAGTCACAAGGGGCACATTTATTCTAAATAAATAACACTATTAAAAGAAATGAAGAAAAAAAGGAACAGGAAGGAAGAGACCGAAAGTCCCAGCATAGTTGAACAACAGTAATCACAAGATTTTTGAAGCAGATATTTAAGAAGGAAAATAGTGTATGTAAAGTCAGTGGAAAGGAGCAGAAACTGAAAAACAAACAGAATAAAATTAGACTTAGCAAGGCTGCAGTGGGGGCTTTGAAAAGAGTAATGAAAAACCTCCCTACAAATTACTGAAATAAAGGGCATTCTGGTGAAGATAAATTATGTTTTGACATCAGTAATTTCTATAAACTGAATAAATAATTGACACTGCACCATTGCAATAAATTGTGGGAGATACTTCTTTAAACTTGCTTGCTTTTGTAACAGCATAAGCCAGATTGGCCTGCCATTTTCCAAAAATCAAAGTATCATTTGCATAAAAACTTAAGGGCAACATGATGTGTCAGGCCAAAAATCTAGATAATCTAGTGGCCTGCCTTCAAGAGTGGCCACAAGTAGATTTCTCAGGAAGGCAATAAATGTGGAGCAGGTGTCAAGATGGAAATGAATACTCTCTTGTTTTTCCGTATTCATTGTTTTTCCAATTAGGAGAATGGCTGTGGCTAGACAACACTGTAGTGAATTTTGTCAACTGGAATGTAGGAGAACCTTCCCCTCAACAAAACGAGCACTGTGTTGAAATGTATGCAAACTCTGGGTACTGGAATAATATCTATTGCTCCTCCTACAAAGGCTATGTTTGTAAAAAGCCAAAAAGTAAGTGGTATATTTATGAATTTGTTTTATCTATGGCATATGCTCCTTGTGTGCTAGTATTAGTAGATGGTTGTTACACACAGTGTATTTTAGCTGGATATTTTATGTATTTATAAATGTCAAGAGATGTATATTTGCATGCCAACAAAAAGATAGAATAACTCTTGTCAGAAAGCAGAAGTTCTGACCAGTGCTCAAGTCCCTTCAGAATTATTTTAAAAAGATTGTGTTCCTATCTTAACTGTACTTAGTATGTACACTTAACAAGTTTGCCTGCTCTGTATTGATAATTCTTGAGTAATCACAATGTTAGTACTGTGCCTTGCACACAAAAATTTGTCTCATCTATGTGAAAATATATTCCTTAGGGTATAGCCTTTGCTCTGCCCAGGGAGTACCCTTCTCTTACTTCTCTCTGGCAGACTCAAGTGCATACATTTTTTGAATATGAAGTAGTGTTAGTGTGAACTGAGTATTTATGAATTGTGAATTATTGAACAGTTTTGGACCTTTTATCTCTGTGTTCTCCTGTTTTGAGAAGATAAATGAATGAAAAGCAAAGCAAATAGCATAGTGTGAATGTGCAAAACAAATAACATAGTATGAATGTGCTAAACTTAAAGTGTCCTGAAATAACTGAATGTGCAAATTTGGGCAGTAAGGACATCTAGTGCATATGTGTTCCTAAAAGTCATTCTAATAATTTCTTCCAGCATGTATTGCAATATCAAAATTACTTACTAATATTTACTGAGAAGAATGAAATGCATGTAGTAGCTGAAATATGCCCACTTCCTCTACAAGACTGGAAATGAGAGAAATTCTGCAATCCTTTCTACAAATTTGCCCTCATGCAAAATTATTCTTACTCAGATAGTTGTAATGATGACTGTATCTTCTACAGGAAATACTGCAGAACTATGAGAGATAGCCATTCATTCAGAGCTACTTGCCTGTCTTTTTACTCTGTGATTGACAAACAAAAAGGCACTTTATTTTCATTCTCTATCCATAATAGTCATAGATGTAGTTAACAAGTGTTAAAATGGATGGCCACCCTTCCTTTTTGACCATTCAACTCACCTGTTTGTGCTGGTACTGGCATTCACCTGTTCTGATACTGAGCAATTTCAAGAAGAAAGCTATAGTTACTTTTTCTAGAATTAGGTTCAGACAGCCTATCCTCCTGAGCTGGAATGCCATGGAGTCAGCCAAATGCCAATGTCAGTGCAAGGACTATATAGTTGCTCGCTTGATAACAGGACACAATTGAGTTCTATGCTATCATAGCAATGCAGCTTGGTTTGACACAGATTTGCAAAGCTGTGATAATGCTCCATGTACAGAATTGGAAAAATTTATTAAATAGCTATAGGCTAATAAATGGGGTATTAGAAGCATGATTTTACTTAGTTGCACTTGCTATGGCTTGTTATATTTGCCGTTTTCTGAAGAGGCTGCAAACAGAAAACTGTCACTGAAGTCTTCCCATGGAATAGAAGGTATTTTCTGTTCCATTTCTTGAGGTAATTTTTACCATAGTAATCTGAAATTCTGTAGCAGATCTATTCCATAAGTAATCCAGTTTCAATTCGTAAGTAAATCAGCAGTTCAACAGGTGCTAGTTGATTGTGCTGCAGATAGTGACTAGACATATTATGTTCATGGCATCTCACTCACAGTTTTCAGAAATAGCAGATTCATACCCCTAAATATACTGCTTGTTTAACATGTAAGTATGTTTAGCATAAAGTCATCTCATACCAAAACCCAACAGTGATGTGCATAGTATGCATGACCAGCGCTGTATCAAACCTGGTCAGTCAACAAGTTTTGGTGAGGAAAAAGGAAAAAGCGTCTAGTCCAAAAAATTTCCAGTCAAATGAAGCAATGCAGCTAGAGGATTATTTTCCAAATTTACATGATGTAAATTATGTCCTCCTATTCCTTGCTACATTTCTGATACTGTTTTTTACACTGAGCTTTTGGACATAAGGTAGCATTATCTTCACAGAATCAGAGAATGGGTGAAGTTGGAAGATGCATCTGGAGGTTGTCTGGTTCAACCCCCCTGCTCAAGCAGGGCTACTTAGAGCCAGTTGCTTAAGACCATGTCAAGATGGCTTTTGAATACATCCAAGAATGGAGACTCCATAACCTCCCTGGACAACCTATGCCAGTGCTCAGTCACCCTCACAGTGAAAAAGTGTTTCCTGATGTTCAGAGGCAACCTCCTGTGTTTCAGTGCCCACTGCCTCTGGGGTCCTGTCACTGGGAACCACTGAGATGAGCCTGGCTTTATCATCTTTACACTCTTCTTTCAAATACTTGTATATATTGATAAGATCCCTCATGAACCTTCTCTTCTAGGTGAAACAGTTTGAGGTCTCTCAGTGTAAGAGATGCTTCTCACACATCTCTTTCCTCATGTAAGAGATGTTCCAGTCCCTTCACCATCTTAGTGACCTTTGCTGGACACCCTCCAGTAGCTCTCCTCCTCTCTCTCTCTTGTACAGGGGAGTCTAGAACTGGACACAACACGTGATGTAGCAAGCATGCAATGCCTCCAGAAAACACTTGAAAAATGTGCAAATACAGAAAGCTCAGTTTCCCTCTTTTCCATAGATCTGCATGGCAATGTAGTGCAGACAAGTAACGAACTGCTTTTATTTTAACAGCATTAACAGATAATTTACTTGATAGAAACTCTTGGAAACATCCAAATAATCATGCCCAGTTTTACTCTGAAAAGCTAAATATAGAGTAGTATTTGTTTCTAAATGTAAAACTATCTGGGCTAACAGACACTCCAGCAGCATTCTAGAAAATCTTTGGAAGTCGAGACTGTTGGATTATTAATGAAATCAGGCAATGTAAGTGGGGACTGATAAAAATAGTTTAACTTCCTGGGCTCACCTTTTTCAGAATGAAACACGATGCATGGATTCAAGATTTAGTTATAGACTGATTTTATGTCCACATGGCAAAACATGGATCTTCATCTTAAATGATAGCCCAGTTTTCCCAGCAAGCCAGATTTCACGGTCCAGATCTTACGTTTTAAATGAGTTACAAACATTTTAGTTTGGATGTAATAAGTGCTAAGACACTTTGGTGTTCATGAGTGATTTCAGTTGTCTGTGTAGGTAGGCCATTAATGTCTGTTGGCAAACCAAATTTGTTACACTTGGTATGTTTATATAACAAGTACTTCAAGAATTTGTAATTATATTAAAGATTATGTTCGATCATCTCTGTCCTGAAGATGCAGTGTAGATTTTCTTTTGGTTTTACACTGATGTCAGAATCTGTCTCCATGGAGCTCTTTGATATTTCTTCTTTTCTGCTAGTTTACATAAATAACTACATATGAGACCAGAATAGAGTAGACCATTGTGCTATGACTTGATAGGTGTATATAGCTTTGTATGGACTAAAGCCAAGTGTTTTCAGTATTTAGTGGTATGTATTACCATATATTTCTGTGAATATGATTTTCAGTATGTTCCAAATATAGAAATAAATAATAAATAAAATAGAAATAAATAACAATAGTATAATAACATAAGACTTTTTCAATGTTTTGAAATGCCAGCAACTGAAATGCCACCAGCAGCTGAAATGCCACCAGCTGAAATGCCTACAAAGGGTAAGAATATTGTCTTTCAAGTAGACAAAAAACAGTCTCATGTAAGATCATAAAAAGAACAAATCATATTCTGCATTGTCTCTCACATTTTTTAATATACCTGAGTACCTTATCTGTTTCCTAGGAGCATATGATTTCCTAGTAGAATACAATATACTCCATTCAGTATCCAAATGCAGATGTAAAAAAATAGTAATTTGTGATACAGCATGCAATTTATTTAAATGTGTTTTCAATTTAAATTTAAATGTGTTTTAAAATCAGTTAGTTTTATGTTGTTACCAATGTGTCTCATTATTTTGAAACAAATGGAACACTTTTGCTTAAGACATCATGCTTTCTAAAGAAATAGTTTTCAGTAATCAGATAGAGTATGTAGCACCCTCTTGATTTCTTTGTATTTGTTTTCAGCAATGACAAAGGACGAGAAATCTTCTAATCTGAACCATGGTAAAACAGGAGTTGTAGTTATTGTTGTGCTCATCCTAGTTGGAAGTGGTCTTGCAGGCTATCTCTTCTACAAAAGGAGAAAGAACCGCTTGTCAACAAATGACAGCTTTGAGAACAATTTGTATTTTAATACTGACGCAGTTCCTGGAACTAGTGACACAAAGGATCTTGTGACCAACATAGAACAGAATGAACATGCGACACTGTAATGTAAAAAAATGAAATGTAATGTAATATGTAATGTAAAATGTAATGTAATAAAATAAAATGTGCCTTGTTTTAATAAAATCATGCAATTAGGATTAAGCCAAAGCTCTTTTCTCGTGTGCAAATACTGCACTAGCCAGTTTCAGTGTGTGTGTAATGTTACATGCAGCAGTTACTTTATTTTGTAACCATTGTATAATGTGTAAGATTTCAGATCTCATGATTTAGTGACCCACACTGGTGAGTGTGGGTCTTAAGGAAAGAAATAATATTGAGTAATTATTAAATGGAACAATAGAAATGGAAGCAATAAAAGAAGTGAAAAGTAGATAGATCTACTTGAGAAGACTCCCAAGATTTGAAGTTTCTGCACCAGATTTATTTCAAACCATGCTAATGCACAGATTCTCCAAGCTATTCAGCAAACACCTCTCTAATTCTACCTTCTTTCAAGTATTCTTAGGGACTTAACTGCAGGGGTAGTTGCTAGATGACAAGTCTGTATTTAGGCATATCTTCTTTGGACCGCGTAGGGAAAAAGTCCTTTTATGATATAATTTAATTTCCCATAATTTCATACAACACAGAGAACCAAGTATGTAGTTCTTGTAGTTTATTGTCCTGGTTTGGACTGGAGTAGAGTTAATGTTCCTTTTTGGTAACTAGAATAGTGCTGTGTTTGGGATTCAGCATTGGGTTTGGTATGAGAAGAATGCTGATAGCACACTGATGTTTTCAGCTCCTACTGAGATTTCAAGGACTCCCCAACTCCCTGTGTTCTGCCCGTGTGCAAGTGCACAAGAAGCAGGGAGGGAGCACGGCCAGATCACCAGATGCAAATTGGCCAATGAAATATTCCATATCATGTAATGTCATGCTTATTATATAGAGGACAATAGATCGGGAAAGGGCTCTCTCTCTCGCTCGCTTCCGGGATTGCGATTGCGGGATCTTGGTATTTCAGGATCGCTAGCCGGGAACGGGCTGGGTATTGCTCAGTGGATGGTGAGCAATTGCATTGTGCATTGCCCATTTATATTTTCTATTACTGTAATTGTTTTCATTTTATTACCATTATTAAACTGTTTCAACCTGCAAGTCTCCCTTTACCCCTCCAATTCCTCCCCTATTCCCAGGTAGGGGGGGAGGGTGTGTGAGTGGCTGCAGGGTGGTTGGCTGCTGACCAGGCTCAAACCACAACTTTTATGTATTCTAGGATATAATCAGGTAAAATCTGGGGGCAGGCCTCTGGAATGGAGAAGTGTGGTTGATGTTAACTGCCAGTGTTCTGGGTGGCCACAAATTTGTCTGGCAGAGGTGATGAAAGTCATGGCAAAATTTCCTTCTTATCAGGACAATGGTTACTGAGGAAGGGGAGGAACATTACCTATAAGTATTCTGAAGGTTTATAGGAGCACTGGATAGATGTTACAGAGATCACAAGCTGGTACTGCTCTCCTACAGCCTCTCAATAAGTAGCATAGGTTTATGGGGTGTGTGTTGGAAGTCAGAACAATTTAGCTTTACCAATATATTAGTTACTACTGATTTTATTTCCTTTCTAAAATGGCTAGATCTGTTGCCATTTATGGAAATCTTAGATTCCCCAATCTGGATTTTATATTCCTATCTTTTGTAAATTTTGTAGAATCTATATCATGCATGATGTCTCACTTGCATACAAAGGTTTTCAAGGTTTGATTTTGTGGTTTCAGATTTTGTTTTGTGAAATAAACAGTAGCCATCTCTGATTTTTTAAATAGTTTTTCAACAGAATAAAGGTGAAAAGGAGATGACACAACCATGGAGACATTCTATCCAAAGTTGCAATCAAGTAATATATTGACCATATTTTCCTGAATCTGTCCTGGGATTGTCTGCTTAAAACCAAGACAAAAATGTCAACAGAGTGATTTAATAAAAATCTTGAATTACATACACACGTAGGTAAGATAGGGAAATTTGCCTTGAAACACCTTTTCTCTGGCTCTGCTACCTTTCTCCCAATTATTTCTTTGACTCTGTTCCTACTGCTGTTTCCATTTTTAATACACAGTTATCTGAGCACATCGTTTCAAGGAACAGTACCTCTGATGATTCTTCATGCCACCTCAAGTAGCTTATGTGCCAGAAACCTCCTGACTGACTGATTAATGATGTTAAAGATGACATTTCAGTTATATGAAGTGATGCCACCTAGAAAGGTGTGTGGAAGGGACTGTGAAAGGTCAAGAGGTGTGGGTCGGAATCCCAGCCTGACTGCACTGGCTGCTGCGCAAAGAGCAAACAGGTGCAGTCTCTACCCAAAAGAAGTTCATTCCTGTTTTGGGGCCCTGCACCATCTTAAGGCAGTATCTGCACACCAAGTGATTCTTCCATATAACATTTCATAACATGTATATATGCAAATGTACGACTGGAAAGAAAGCAAAGATTATGGGGATGTCTCATTTCTGGTGCTTTTCCATACTTACCAGGTACCTCTCTAAGATAAAAAGTGTCAGAGCTACTGGAGCTACTGGTGCTGGGATAGTACTGGACTCATTCAGTCATTCATACTGCCTGAAATCCAGCATGGTCTTTGAGTTGAAGAGAATTAAAAATGCTGTGCTAGTTAATAGCTGGCAGTAGGTGTAGCTGCTTCTGTGAATACTGTGTCTGTTCTGCTCTCCTGCTCAAATACGTTCAGAAAAAATAGAGGAGGCTCCAAATCAGAAGCTCTTCTCTGAAGATGGATCTACTTGGCCTGCTCATTTTAAAACAAGCATGAGTGAAAAAGACTTGAAAGATTTTCAGAAGAGGAGGAAATTTAAGATGCAAGGTTTACTGTCCCTCCTATTGCAGTACAATGGAATTGGAGCAAATCTCCCATTAAAAAGAGCAAACATGGAAGAGGAGGCATTTACACCGTAGGAAATCATTACATTTCCATGTAGTAAGATGAAAATGAGCACTGATACTTTACATATAAACTCTAACAGTAATTTTTGAATGGAATGTAGAGAAACAAACAAGCTTGAACACTTT
Organism: Tyto alba; assembly: GCF_018691265.1. Taxonomy (NCBI): domain Eukaryota; kingdom Metazoa; phylum Chordata; class Aves; order Strigiformes; family Tytonidae; genus Tyto; species Tyto alba. Next base: position 19,565,272 of record NW_024881313.1, read on the forward strand.
AAACAATATCTAATTAAGATTAAATAGAAGGTATAAAAATGTTCTACATCTAACAAGTTTTGAAGATTAGGCTGGGGGAAATTATTCATGTTGCTCTATCTGACTGAAAAAAAATGAGTGTGTCTTCTTGGAAATGATTAATATTCATATGGATGCAATATAATTTGTTATTTAATGTATCCTGATCCTTCACCAGTACTTTCAGCCATTTTCTACTACTGGATCCTATTCCTATTGGGATCAGTCAGTTGCTTTAGAACTGCCCTGTTGCTCTCATGATCTCTTATTTTGTCTCCTGAGTAGGTGTCACTACTTAGAGGAGGTTTCAGGCTGTATGTTGCATAAATATACATTCACAGAGGAATTGGGATCTTGCTTTTCTGAAATATTCTTGCTATAAAAACAAGGAAAATAATTTCCTGATAAGATGAAACATAAGTGATGGATAGAAAAGCAAAGGAAATTTTTAACTGGTCACTAACAATTCATATCCATAATTCTCTGATTATGCCTAAATTTCTTATGTTTGATCTTGGCAGTTTAGATAAATGAAAGAAAAAAACCCCATTGATTATGTAACATAAAAATAAAGTGTGAAAGTGTAAGGTGCCTGATGTTGCTCTTTCAGTATACTTTGAGCCTGTCTAGAGAAATGGAAATGACGTTCACTTTCTGGATTTTTTTTTTTTTTTTTTTCAGCTAGAACGTTTCTACTGAGGTTTAGAGTATGTCTTTATTAAAAAAAAAAAAAAAATTATATATATATTTTTGGTTGGAACCTGTGATTGTGCTATATGTGGGTATTCTCGGTTGAAATCTTATATCAGGTTAAATGACCACAAAATTCCTTTCAGATTTTAATACCAGTGGTTTTTGAAAATTAATTATTTAACTTCTGCAGGGAAGCATCTGGTTGAACCTGGATGGACTGACCCATGCATTTCTGTGGACATCTGAGAAATGACTTGATGGCAATATTCGATAGCATGTAAAGGTTTGTCTCTGCACATTGCTATGTTTCTTGATACCCTTGTGCTTAATTTTCATTTCCCCTTTTTGTCAAAAGAGTTCAGACTTCAGAGAAAAGGTGGTGAATCTGCACACTGTGAGTGTAACTTCCTGCCTAGGAGCAGAGATTGCCGAAGGAACAATGCTGACTCAACAAAAACCCCAGCAGTCCTCCTTCCTTGCAAGTTCTCAAATGTGCTTTGCCAAGTGGAAGGTGCTGGAGTGCATCTTTGCAGCCTCCTGATTTTCTTTCTCACTTTGTGGGCTGTGATGGGGTCTGCTCAGACAAACATGCAAAATCTGAGGTGAAGCTGGCCTTAGCATGTTTTAGTCTTTTTCAGCCTCTCTCAGCAGATCATCAATAACAGTCCTTCACCAAACACCCATCTTTCTTCAGATCAGAACTAGTTTTTTTCTCCTGTTGTAATTGTGCTTGTTGTCTGCCTGTAGCTTTGGAGATGCTGAGACGTTGTATATCACAGAATCACAAGACATTACATTTCTTCTGCCTAAATAGTAAATAAGAATATTTTTTCCATCTGCCTATCTGGAGCTCCTGAACAAGAAAGCAAGGAAAGCTGGAAAGTTGAGGTTGCAGAGTCAAGCATTCCCATGTTGGGAAGTACCAGAATGCTTTACTCCAGACTCAGTGCAGTCATATTTGCATATGCATCATAATTTACTGAGTAATTGACCATCTGCTGCTTTGCTGAGGCAGCCCTTTCTTTCCTCCCACTTTCCTCGGATCTCAGTGTCCTTTGCAGGCTCCCATTCTTTCCATGTTTTTGGTCTGGCTGTGCCTGCTGGCCTTCAGGTCCCACTGTTTTATCTCACTATTGTAATTCTTGTTCTGCTCTAATTCCTTGTGTACCTTTTTAGGCCCAATGAGTTGTCCATCTGCATTTGAGTCAGAACAATAGAAGCAGGATCTCGCCTCTTCAAGTTGGTGTCCAGGGTTTTCACTGCCTGCAACAGCAACAATTTTCAGGGAAAGACCCTAAAGAGTATTTGCTGCAAAAACAATATTGGGGAAGGTCTCCCAAACCAGCCTCTCCTGAAGATATGGGAAGTGAATTTTTTCAAAGGCCATAGGCAAAAAAGGATGTAAACTTTCCACAGGAGTGCCTCTTCTCTTCTCTACCCTCTACATTTTTCTAATTCTTTTGCTTGTCATGAAAGAGAGATCTTTTTCAAAGTGAACATATGAATTTTGTCAGGATACTTGAAGGGTGTGCACTTCAGAGCATGCAAACTTTCACAGACTAGCGGGATGAAAAATGTGGCAGTATTCCTTATCAGTTTAGTTTTTCTCTCTAACAATAATTGAAAATCCACTATTTTCCAGTTACAGGTTCTCTTCTTCCTAGCACTGTAGTTTCTTTTCAGAATTTATTCCATTGTTGTCAGTTTGGGTACATTACTCCTGCATATAGTCAAGAATGGAGCAAAAGAAGGGACAGGTACCTTCTGAAGAATACAGGTCTTATGTTCTACAGCTTTTTTCTTTTCTGTGGAACTGCAGACATGGAAATTCTTGTTCGCTCTGATTCCAAGGTGATAGTTAATTGATTTTCATGGTGTCCCAGTCAATTTTTCACATTACTGCATTGAACTCTGGACTTTTTCAACATTTATTGATATAAACAAATCTTCCTCTTCTTTTTTACCTTTTCCCCCTTTATTTCTGGTAAAAGAAATCTTCATAAGAAGGATTCTTCATAAAAATAATGATCCTGAATTGTAAAATATTACCTCTTAGATCTTACATTTCCATAGAAGAGAAAACTTTTATACAGTAGGGAAAGCAGCTTAGAAAGCAAAGTTTATTCGTTAATGTATAATTTCAAAATTACTCATGTGACATGATACAGTTCCTTATTTGCAGCTCAGAACTTCCCTGTATCTGTCAGGTCTTAAAAACCAAAACGGATTTGTTAATCTGGTTCAGTGCAGAAGGGTTTTCTTGCAAGGCACAGATTCGGTCTTCGGCATCAATTTGAGGTTAAGGGGATAAGGGACTGAAACATTTGGCTATGGCTGTCTACCTGCTGCTGATTTTTCTCTTTTCCTTTAGTACATCTCTTCAAATATCTGGTAAGTCTTTATCATTTGCTGAGTATGGAGGTTTGCAAGTTCTTTCTCATGCTTTCCTGATGTCCTCCTTGGTGGACAATGAATTTAGCTCTAGGCACAACATGTAATTTGAAACAGTTTTATTCATCTCTTAAATTTGGTGGTATCTGAACAGGTATTCTGTTTCTTTAACCCAGCTTTCAAGGTGGTGCACGAGTGAAAGAAATATACCAACAGATGTGGGCATAACCTAGACAGTGTTGATTCTTGAAAATCAGTCAGCTGAATGCAGACAAAAGCTGATCTGAAATTACTTCATCGGACATTAGAACAGCTCAGAAATACAGGCCAGTGTCCACTCAGCATGTACAGAACCACTGGCAGATGTGTGCTTTGAGTTTCCTGGGCAGCTCGTATAGACTCTGGCATACTGTTCATTGCATATTGGAATCCTGTTTCCAAGCTGATGGCTATAGGAAGGACGGTAAAAGCTTCTGTTTGTTAGACTTCAGACACTTCTACTGCTGAGAGGAAAACAAATGACACTGTGTCTGCAGCTCTTTCCCACAGGAAGCTCCCAGCTAGAGAGAACTGCGGGAGTCCAGTGCTACTGCATGAATGGCGGCAGAGACTAGCCAATGCTGATCTAATCCACTACAGGAGAATTTCTTCTGTGCATGTTTTTGGGTGAGACCAAGATGTCTCTAACCCATCCTCTGCTAACCTTCTCAAGAGCCACTGCAGCAAGAGAGCTGTGCCAGGGGAAATGCCATCTGGCTTGTTCAAGTCTGCAGCCCTTCAGAGAAACATCACGAAGGCTGTTCGACTACTCCCTAGCAGAAATAGGTTGGGGGGGGGCGTTATGAACCCCCGTTTAACTGTTCCACCCTTGGCAAGAATCCTCGGGTGGCAGTAAAGCTCAATGGCACAGCTGAGTGAGTTGGATGATGTTGCTGTCACTCAGAGGGGAGCTGAGGGATGTAAGGAGAGCTGCAAAAATGTCCAAGGTTTGGAGCAGGCTGAAGTTGTGCCCCTTTTTTGAAGCTGATCTTAAGAAACAAACCCTTGTCATGCAGTGTCTCACGTTTCCGTTTACAAGTGTAGCTATTAATGGCACTTGGGATACTTGCATAGCTTAACTGTGCTCGGAACTGAAGTGATGATGCTGCAAGTTGTTTCTCCTGAGAAACTCACAAGTTGAACTCCATGAACAAATGACTTTTTGCACAGTTGCCAAAATGTACAAAATAATTAACGAAAAATGCCCCACTTGCGTGATAAGCTGAAAAACACAATGTCATTCTGGGCCAAATATAAAAATAGAGGAATTTTAAGTATGTAAGCAACTTTTATTACCTCTAAAGCAAAAAGTCCTTTTACTTGCAAACTTAAAGCCTGTTTAATATGCTGTGTGGTGGTGGAACTTTGAAGAACTCATGAAATTTAATAAAAGTAATTTTTGAATGGCATTTTGAGAATAGTATGCTTTAAGGAGGGATGTGAAGAAGAACAATTTATTTTGAAAGAGCTATATTTTCAGCTTCTGTGTTACTTGCATCTTAAGAACATTTTGATGAATATCCTTCATAATGATGATTAATGTCCCCTGATTTCTTTCTCTATGGACTCTATATATTCAATCTTTTGTTATAGCAGACTGGCAAATAACATGTAACTGACTTATCCCTTATGAAATCTCTGCTCAGATGTTTGCGTTCTCATTTTATTTTATAGATAGTGGAATATTTTCAATCTATAATGAAGATAGCAAGCTCTGTGCCCAAGCTCAGAACTCTAGCTCGGTCATAACTACTGCTTGTGATGAGCACAACGAGTTTCAAAAGTTCAGGTGGGTCTCTGCCACGCAGCTGCTGAGCATGGCACTCAAGCTGTGTCTGGGAGTGCTCGCCAAGGACGATGAGGCTGCCATCACGTTGGAACCCTGTAACAGGACAAATGAGCTCCAGTGGTGGGAATGTAGAAATGAGTTGCTTGTTACCCATGGCAAGGATTTATTTTTCAACTATGGCAAAGGGAAGGGGAAGAAAATCAGGTTATCCAGAGGATCAGGCAAAGGGAGCAGGTGGAAAATCCATGGAACTGCAGACAGCGTGTGCTCTCAGCGCTATGAGGGTGAGTACTGAAAATATATCTTTATTTCTATGTAACTTCACTGCCCCTATTTACAAAGCATTCCACCACCTTCTTGTCATGCAGCAAGCCTTTTCTTACATTGATATCAGTAGCGGAGCTAACTACAAATAGGGTGTAGAAATGCAAGGCAAATATGGCTGTATGTACTTCTGCATAACTTGGAACGTGCAATTATTTCAAATGATAGAATAAAATGACAAAAGCCTATGATGTAATCATAAGGGAGAATTGGAATTCTGTTTGTACAACAGTGGGAGGAAATCTATGAGGGTCAATTCCCACCAGAGTCACTTGCAAAATTAAGATATAACTTCCTCTCATGAAGACTAAAAAAAATATTCTAATAGCTCTTTTCCGAGCCTCTTCAACCATACAGGGAAAAAAAGAATGAACCTAAATATCATTCAAGGACAGAAGTTTGTATGCAATTGGAGAAGCTGAGTCATGAGCACCTCAGACACAGTAGTCCAGATAGGAGTGAAAACAAAAAGTTAGAGAGAAGGTAGTCTGAGGGCCAGTGAAGGGTTGTTTGAGGTTTGTTTCTGAATATCTTGCCATAGCATACCTGATTGGCACAACAGCCTTGGAAGGCTTTGTAGTAATGAAGTACTGATGTACTGAGCTCTTGCACAACTCAACTGTGTCCATGAAGAGCTGCCTATGAGCAGACACCGGTGAACATCTGATGCCAACTGGCTACTACTGATCTATATTTCTTTCTGTAGATATCTATACACTGGAAGGAAATGCCTTTGGTGCACCTTGTGTGTTCCCTTTTAAGCTCAATGGTAAATGGTATGCTGAGTGCATCCCTCGGAGTGATGATGCAGGCTCTCTCTGGTGTGCAACTTCTTCAGATTTTGATAAAGACCAACTTTTTGGAAATTGTCCACTAAAAGGTAATTTATTTATAAAGGTTTCAGGAAAATCATTAAGCAAAATTTTCATCCACTTTCGTGGTCAAAATCTCCTTGGTATATGGAAGTAACATTGTACAGTAAGCTGGATTCTGGCTAGCCTAGTTCACTGGTGAGCTATGCAATGATAAAATGAGGTAGCTGCTCTTCACTCTCACTGTTTCTCCAGCAGAGATCAGAAGTGGTTCTACAGTGCTCCAGAGATTGGTTCATATGGGAGTATTCTGAGGGTGGTGACTGGAATTGAGGTAAAAAGGAAGAGAAAACCCCTCGGATTAGGTGAGAAGAAAGTCAGGGCAACTGAAAGGCAGAAAGAAGTGCAATGGATGAGGAAGCTGAGATAAAGGGAAGCAGGAGACAATGGTGTATCATATGATGGAGCAGAGAAAAGGAAGACTGGAATAAATGGAAGGGTGCAGGACAGGGGCAGTGACCTTCACCTGCCTTCGGTGCTCCAGTGTTCCTTACACCTATGAATCATCCAACACAGGTTTCCAATAACTGCAGCACAAATTCCCTACCCCTTTACCTTCTTCACATCTGATTGATCAGAAACAATAATATCTGTCATGTTGGGAGGTCTGGTAGAGCGTAAGGGGGGTCTCAAGATAAGAAATGGGTGTGGAAACCAAGATTCTCTGTATATGAAATAGAGAATGCATGTGTACAGGTAGAATATATCAGTGAGTGGGTTAATGTTGACTAAACTGTGAAAGAAGTAAATGCGTTGTATAAATAAAAAGGAATAGGGTCAATATAGAAAAATTATTTTTGTAAGGATAAATAATTCCTTATGTGATTAATGTATTATTAGTATTGAACAAAGGGTATTTGAGTGGGGCAAACTATATGTAAAAAATTAGTAAACCATACAGCTACATAGTTTTAATCTGCAATGAAGATTTTGTTTCCTGTGTTAACAAGTATGATTATCTTGTCAAGCTGCTGTTATTATGTTTTATAGACACCATCCACAACGACCTTTGGAAAACAAATCCTGTGACAGAAACCCACTATCAGATAAACTCAGAGTCACTTTTGACATGGCACCAAGCAAGAAAAAGCTGCCAGCAGCAGAATGCAGAATTATTAAGTGTCACAGACCTTCGTGAAGAAATGTATTTGTTAGGTAAATTAAAAACAAACAAACAAAGAAATAAAATTAATGCATATGTTTAAAAGTAGGTCAGTTCCAAGAGTTTTAACATAGATACTTTTTAGCTGTGAAAATAGGTTTTAGTGACATTCTTAAAAAAGCTTGTCCCTTTCTCACAAAAAAAAAAAAAATGCATTAAAACAGTGGAAAAAATCTAACCTATGACAGTTTTTCCTTGTTTGAAAATTTTATTTTAAGTTTTATTGAATAACTTACAAAATCAGAGGTGTTTAATAACTCGACTATTTCTTTTGGCCATTTAGGTCTCACTAGTGACCTCGGTATCAATGCAAAGCTCTGGACTGGTCTTTTCAGTACACTTGACAGTGGCTGGCAATGGACTGGGGGCAGTCCTTTCAGATACCTAAACTGGGCTCCAGGTAAGTGCACTTCTCTGAAACAATTATCAGCGTCTGGGCCAAAACTCTCTTCCTCAAATTCCTGTTACCTAATTCCCTTGGTTTCATAGAATTTTCACAGGTTACAGGAGATTATGACAAAGGTAGGATATTACAGTAATAGAGATCATGTCAGAGATGGATTGTCATTAATTCTGAATTTCCCAGAAAAAAAAATAGCTCATCCAAGTAAACAATTAAAACCAAATATCTCTACCTCATTATATTCTTTTTTTCCATCCACAGTTTTCTCATCAGGCATATTATTCAATCCAAATAAAAAAAAAAAAGCCATGAAAAAATGATATAAAGAGAATGTAAAGAGAAAAAAATTAGAGAGAAAAATTGCATAAAAATACTTTCAATTGTTCTCAGTTACTGCTTATGACATTTATCTGAGGTACTTTATCTTAATAAATTTCTACTCTTTTCTTAGGATCTAAGTCACCATCTGGTATGTTGCCATGTTATGTATTTTCATAATAGCTGTTGTCACTACAGGGAAATCCAAAGGGTGAGCACTGCTGTGAAATTAAATATGCATTTCATGTCCAGTGTTCAACAGGAAAAGATGCTGAGTTGTTTGCAATACTACCATCCCATAAGGAATTGTGTCTGAAATTAACTTTTATAAACCTCTTTTCTGTATGCTGTCATACTTCAAATACACGAATTTCTTCTTAAGAAGTTTATGGGAGAAGAGGAGCAAGTCTCGCGTTTGAGATGTTGGCACTGTCAGCCATCCCAGTGGTGCTCCCTTGTTGCCTTTCTTGGGAATTATCACTCTAAAGAATAATACACCAGTGGCCTTGCAGCTGCAAAACCCCTCTGCATTCCCTTCTGCAATGAGGTGAAAATTTGCAGTGTTAACAGAGGGATTCTGTGCCTCTTTCCTAAAGGAAATCCCTCTGTGGAATCTGGAAAAATATGTGGGACTTTCCAAGGTAGAAATGGCAAATGGGAAAACCAGGTGTGTGATCGGAAACTGGGATATATCTGCCAAAAGAGAAACTCCTCCTTAGATTCCTCCACTATTGACTCCGGTAAGTTTTGCAGTGAGTGAGAAATACTGGGAGGATGCCATATGTGAAATGACAATATATTGTCAAAACAAAAGGATTACACTTGTGGGTCAAACACTGAGAAGACTTTCATTTTCTGGCTCACTTTAAAGATGATGTCTAGATGTTGTTTGTCATTTTGGAAAGATCCCAGGGTATTAAAGAAGGCAGGATTATGCGCTTATTCATGTGATCCAGACCATGACATACTGATGAATAGCCTGTGCTCTGAAAAATACACTAAAGATATGTCTTGCTAAAAGATGTGATCAGGTTTCTATGTCCCCTGGCTCTCTCTGACTCTTTTTGCTCTGTTCTGAAAGGAAAACTTCAGAATATGGGGCTGGCATCTTTTCCAAATTGACTTTCCTTTCCACATGAGGCAGACTAGGTCTTATCTATGTAAAGAAAAAGGTGTGCAGTTACTTCACTTGGGAATTCCCAGCATGTGACTAACTCTACAGTAACTCCCTCAACTACATATATACTAGTATATTAGATTATTCTTTGACTCAGGGGATGAATGGCACATCATATCTGGTATCCTATACATTCTGGCTGCATCCAGATGGTTTCTGGGGATGGTTTCTGACCCATGTTAACCTCCAAACATGCCTGGAGGTTGTTTAGGGGAGTGCAAGTTTGAGCAGGTCAAAACCATGTCCAGGGAACATTGAACAATGTGGTTGACCTTCAACCAATATTGGGTGCACATCCTGCCTTCTTCAGTTTACTGTGCAGGTACAGACCGTGTAAATCTTCAGAGCAGTAGAAGATGGTTGGCCATACTAAATTCACACCAAGAAATAGCCACTGAACAAAGTGCGTGGCATTTCTGTGCAGCTGGGATTTCTGAAATGTCTGCTATAACATAAATGTGTCTAGGTTTTCTGGTATAGGATTTGGGCTGTGCAAGAGCTCCAATTGCCTCTTGATCACCTAGTGTTTCCAGAGAAAAAATTTACAAAATGTCCCAAATTCACCAAGATAAAGTCTCTGTGTAGGAAAAGAGGCCTTTTTCTGTAAAACATGGCCATACCCAGAGTCTCAATGAGGGAGATTTAACAGAGTTTTGCCCTGTAAGTTTGCATGCCAATTTACTAAGTATTTATTTAATCCTGTAAAAGAGTTTTTCAGTAGTTCCCAGCACAATTGGGTTGGAAAAATCTGGCTTGTATTCTTTGTGATCCTCAGACTTTTAATTCTCTCCTCTGCCAGTATGTGCTCCAATATTTCAAAATCATGTTAGATCAGTTTATTTTCTTTTTGATTAAAAGAAAGCACTGAACAGGACTCCTCATTAATTGTTTGAAATATATTTTTTAGGTGACTTAAAGCCTTTTAAATGCCCCAGGGAATGGGTGGCCTATGCAGGTCATTGCTACAGAATTTACAGAACACCCAAAATATGGAAAGCAGCCCAGTCTTCCTGTAGAAAAGAAGATGGAGAGCTGGCGAGTATTCATAATATTGAGGAGTACAGTTTTATAGTATCTCAGCTTGGGTACAGTGAGTATTCCTGCAGGTCAATTTTTTATCTGGAAAATATTTTTATACTGTTGATATTATTAATTTAATAATTTTAACCATGACCTTAAATGTTTTTTAAAAAATCTTTCAGTCAAAAGTAGGTGTGAGATGTGATAGTTCCATTTTAAGACATACCTGTACCTACAATTACCTTTGTGTTCCCAGAGCCAGATGATGAACTGTGGATTGGTCTAAATGACTTCAGGGTTCCAATGTATTTCGAATGGAGTGATGGGACACCTGTGACTTACACCAAATGGCATCACGGAGAGCCTACCCACACACAGAATAAGGCAGACTGCATTGTTATGAAGGGAGAGGTAAAAAATCCCTTTCTCACTTTCATGCTTCCCTTTGCCCTTCGTGCCCCCCAAAAGGAAAACATTTGTGACAAAAAAAAAAAAAAAAAAAAGGGACATGGGTTTTACAGGTTTTTATGAACTTGGTTTATTTCAGAATATCTTAGTGTGGAGGGAGACTGGACACCAGATCTCAGAAGGTGTATGGTGGAGCACCAGAAGCAGTGCGCTGCACTGAGACTTGGTCTGCTCTGCAACAGTTACAATGAATCTCCCATCTGAAACTGGTTGAAGTAACTCATCCTCCATACTCAACATGGCTGATCATAGCTGCATAGTGCAATACTTGGAGCAGGGTCTTTCTTATGTTTCCCTCAAAGCAACTGAAGTATAGGTTTATTAGAGCTACTTTGGAGGCTTATATTACTGGAGGCACAAAAAATTACGTAAAAAAAGTTCTGTCCCATTTTATACTCTGTATAAAATGACATACCATAATACTATGGAAAAAGACTAAATACATTTTTTATATTTTATGTTTAGTTTGTCCAACATTTCCTTAGTATTGTCATCTGCTTATATGAGCATAATAAATACTATGCTGGTGAGAATAGAGTGGAACAGCAGGTTTCCTTCCTGCTCTCATCAGACACAGAATCTTTAATACACGCAACCCTCATTCTCACACCTCTGAGGAAATGTGTCCCTTACTGTCTTTATCGTGTTGCCTATTTGGGAGTATTGGAGAAAGCATCAAGGCAAGGAAGAGAGCTGAAACAGCCTCAGCCATACAAAGAGAGAAGGGTTCTCTCTGATGATGGTGAATATTCCTGTTGGATGTGGATTTCCTCTAGATTTCACTTCTCTCTGTGGTTTCTTTTTACCATGCTCAGGATGGATTCTGGGCTGACAGTGCTTGTGAAACGAAACTTGGTTACGTCTGTAAAAGGAAACCTCTGGCAGAAGAACCAGGGGCAGATGAGGTTACTTACCCAGGCTGCCAGAAAGTAAGTGTAAAACAAAAGCAGAAAATGTTGTTGCGTCATACTTTCACTCCCATGATAGTGAATGTTACAGAAGTCAATTATTTTGACTGTTCTTGATGTAGCCCTAGAAAACTGTTAATTTCGTATGTACTGATACTTCTTAGACCAATGGGGAAATTTTTCTTTATTTAACCAAAATATAGATTGACTTTTTTATTCCCTTACGTGTGCACTTCACTCAGCTCTCTCCTAGTGCAGACCTTGTCACTTAACCTGTAAAAGCCTCTCTCTGCAGAACATGTAAATACTCTTTTATGCTGTAACTCACTGGACTTGTGTTGCATGCAGACTTCTCGGTTTAATCAATCTGCCACAGGAGTCAAGAATATTTGAGCTGACTGTTTTGCAGATTGTTTGTAGCCTCTTGCAACAGCTACACTTACACAATAAGCAGTCAGAGCAGGTTTTACACAAGGAGCTGCAAAGTGGCAGTGAGTGTGCTTGCCAGCACCAAGTCATAACCATGGCTCACTGCTCGCAAAGACACCTTGTGTGTCCTTTATCAAGGGGCAGGACACAGAGCTGTGGTTACAAATGGAGTATTTGATTATCCTCTTTGTTTCTTCTCGTGACTTCTGAGATTAATTTTGGCTTGGGGTGTGGTTTTAACGTGTTTTTTGGAAGCATACTGTGTTGTGCAATCTGACAGCTCCTCCATGCATCTCTGCTGTTGACCCTGGCAGGGCTGGATGAAGCACGGCTTCTACTGTTACTCCGTGGGGCAGTTACCAGCAACATTTTCAGAAGCAAAACAGATCTGTGAAGAAAACAAAGGTTACCTGACTACTGTGACAGACAGGTACAGAAACATAATTCTTGTCCTTTCATACATGCAACCAGGATGGAAAGGCCAAACAGAAATCTCTTCTTACTTTGCAGTAATTCACAGCGTCTAGTGTGACACCACTCCTTTGCGGGAAAATTTATGGTAGAACTGAAGAAGTATTGCAAAATACATCAGGGGCTTTTATGTCATCAATACAAACATTCAAGCCATTGCTACTACACACCTTCACTGTTGACTCCAGGAACTGAAAAATTGAGTCAACCCCCAAACAACCCCAGATTGCCAGATTGTTTTAAGACTTATTGAACTAAAAATAAACAGATAAAAATGGAACTATTTATTTCTTCTGGATTTGAGCTTTTCAGCTTTTTCTTTGTAATAAGAATCTGGAAGCTAAGATCTGGAAACTTACCATTCTTAGAATAAAAGTAGATTTTTTTCCCCCAAGTAACAGGATTTAAAGTTCTAGACCTTATCATAAAGCTCAGTAAAACACTGTAGCACTTATTTATACAGAATGAATAACATAGATACATTAATACAAGTATTGTTTGGCTTGTGATGTCGTAGTGCAGTACAAAAGTAGAACAGAATCAATTCTTATCATGATTTGTGTTACCAAAATATAAAATAAAAATTAACTTACATGACAATTAAAACTATAAAAGTACAATCATTATGCTTGCTTAAATCCATACTTCTCTTTTCCCACATACTAACAAATCACCTTAACTTTACCATATTTGCTACAATAAACTATTTGAAGAAATGAACAAATTATGATAAAATGTGATACATCAGTTTGGTACTTATTCTTCACAGATATGAACAAGCTTTTTTGACATCTGTAATTGGATTCAATCCAACAAAGTATTTCTGGATTGGTCTCTCAGACACAGAGGAACAGGGGACGTTCAGGTGGGCCAGTGGGGATGCGGTCATCTTCACTCACTGGAATGCAGGAATGCCCGGTATGTGCCATGGGAGCCACAAACTTTCTGCTCTAGGAACCCAAGAAGTGAGGGTTTGAAAGCTAAAAAGTGGTTTAGAAACTCTTTTGGCATAAAGTAGCAGAAATAACGGTGTGACTTTCGGTTTGTGCTACAGGGATTAAATCAGAGACTGTGGTAACTCCTTCCAGTAGGGCACCTGGGACTGCATGTGTCTGTTGGTATCATTTGCTCATTGTTGTTTGATGGTTTTCATAAGTGACTCATAGTATAATGTAAAAGGAATTTAATAATATTTCTTTTTATGATTTAATTGAAATGCATGTGAGCTACTATGAGCTATTTGCATCCAAACACAGTGAGGAAAGGTTACTCTTAAGTAAGTAGCATATGCTTTAAGAAGATGCAGCCATTTATCAATAAGGTTTAAAAATGTTATGTTTCATGAAGGAAGGGAGTCAGGCTGCGTGGCCATGATAACTGGAACCTCAGCTGGATTATGGGATATTTTGAACTGTGAAGAAAAAACCATGTTTCTCTGCAAACAGTTGGTAGAGGGAGTGACCCCCCCTCCTCCTCCAACGACGAGCCCTCTCCCATCATGCCCAGAGGGATGGCAATCTACTACTCAGAGCAGCTCCTGCTTCAAAGTAGGTGTTTACTTTCTGAATGCAAATGTTTGTCATTTCCAATGAGATTATGTTTTGTATATGAATGGAAGGTGGATTTTATCCTGCCTACCTGATAGGTAGTCTGTTGTAACATGTCTACAGCCATCCCCAGTTGGTGTGGCTGGGAAGTGCTGGAAAGCGCTGTATATAGGTTGAACTGAAGGTTGGATTCACATGGACTCTGAGGTTATATGAAAAGCAGAGTTGCAATAATCAAATTTGATAGGTGGCCACAGACTTATGGTTGCACAATTAAATAGTATGTAATAAAACTAGAGATCAGGAGACCAGAAGAAAGATAAAAGACTAGAATTCTGTTTCTAAGTTTCTGTAATACCCAGCACAGTATTTAATTGTCCATTTTTACAGATTTTTCAGGGAGGAAGGGAGAAAATGCAAACATGGTTTGGTGCAAGAGATTTTTGCAGAGCCATTGGAGGAGATCTGGCATGTATCCACAGTGAAGAAGAACAAAACCTAATAGCTGGCTTGTAAGTATCTGCACAGTCCATAGTTTAAATATAGGAAAAAAAATATTTAAAAAAAATATCTTTCTGAAAGACATAGAGAATTTCTGGTGATCAATGTCTACTTTGCAACGATGGTGTATATCTTCGGAAAGTGGCAGAAGGAAAGGGGTAGAAAGACGTAAGCAAAAGGGTTTCTCAACAGGCCTCTGGGAAGGTGATGTTATGCATTGAAGGAGCCTGAACGTACAGAAAAATGAAAGAAGGATCATCAAAATTGGATTCAAATGAGTTTTGTTCAAAGAGTTAAAACTGATCTTTTTAGCTCATTTGTAGTTGTTTAGTAGACGAAATACTATTGATGAAAGGAATAGTTTGTGCTGCTTTCCTTTCTTAGTTAAGAGGAAAAATTGGGAGATTAATGAAAGCCTGACCTATTGATGTGTTTATATAAATGTTTAAATCAATCTTATGAGTACAGACAGGCCTGAATTTGGATGCCTAAGGTACTTGGTGGAACCAACACCTTAAAATATATTTTCATTTAACTCAGTATTTGTGGACTCATGACAACTGTGATCTTTCCCATGAAGTTCTGTGTTTCACTCCTTCCTGCCATGTGCAGTGCCAGGGTGGTTTTACCCACACGACAATTGAACGATTACTTTATATGACTATCTCAAATGATACTTCAAGCATCAAAACACTGAGAATAATGTAATGATAAATCTTCTCCTTCTCTATTTCACAATCTATCTGATTGCCTATATTTGTAATCATCCAGAAAGAGAGATTATCTTCACTTCTCTTACTGGATGGGTTTAAGTGCCTTGGACTCCGATAGTGGATTTACATGGAGTGATGGCTCACCAGTGAGTAAATAATTTATTGTTCCATCTTTTTGTCTAATTTTTCATTTATATTGTCAGACAGCTCTCACAACTCCTCCTATACAAGCAGCAAGTGACCTTAAGTCTTTACTACCTGATTCCACTCTAGGAGTTAGTTTTTATCTTACGATAATTCATAGTTATAGATAAGAGTATAACATTTAGAGTAATGAAATAACACCAAATGTGATGGAATATGTCTCCTGATCTAAGCAAATCTGCTTGTATTAATCTATATTTCCATTTGTCATTTACTGCTAGAAATAATTTTGTATGTCTACACAAGCTAGGCTTTGTTGCCCTTGCTATCTTACGTAGATCAAGGTCTGCAAGGCCCAAGTCCATATGGCAACACTGGTGTATTGTCTCAGGTTGAAACACTGGAGCAGGATAACCAGCCCAGCAGCCAGAGGACAGTACTTGGATACTTCTTTCTAGATCTTGACAGAAGAACTTAATCTCTCTTGATAACAGAGGGCAACAACTTCTTGGTTTACTAACATGGCTTATAAATACATAGATGAATCCTTATGCTATGCAAGGGCCATGTCCTTCTCCTTACAAGTTCTGGCATCAAAGCACAAGACAGACAATGAAATCAAATGAAGTACATTCTTCTTTAACAGGATGATATAAGACAACTGTTTCTCTTTAAAAGGAAAATAGTAACAGAGCTGTGTTTCCGCTATAGGTAAATTTTGAAAAATGGGCAAGTGGAGAACCAAATAATTATGATGGAAATGAAAAATGTGGCGTGTTTAGTGGCTACAATAATATGAACTGGAATGATTTGTTTTGTGAACATATGCAGGACTATGTTTGCCAAATAAAAAAAGGTAAGATAACTTTCTTCCTTAAGCAACTTTTAGAGGCAGATGAGAATATCCTTTCCAGGTCAGATCACAGTATCTGCACATATTAGAGCCAGCTGTGCCATCAAGCACGATGAAACACCAAACACATTTTATTTTAAATAAAAACAGTTGAAAACTATAAATTAATCCATGAGATACATATGCAAGTTTGAGATGTATATGCATCATGTTGAGGAAGTGAAATACAACAGCCTAAAGACAGGCATAGGCAAGCTTAACTTGTGATCATCATTAACATGGTATTTTGCTGAGTGTAACACCTTTTTTTCAGATATTCTGAGAAATTCAGTGACAAAAATAAGCACACTGAGTTACCCTTAAGTTCAATTTTATTACTTGGAATTAAAATTATAACAACTTTATAAATATATTTAGTTGAGAGATACCTGAGAAACATAATATACTCAGATATTTATTTACATTGCAGGTGCATCACTGAAACCAGAGCCTACTTCCAAATTCAGTAAGTCTTGTACTTCCAATAACAGAAATAAATTAACATATAATGATTTTAGTTTCTATTACAGACTGCCTAATGTCTTACTTTGCAGATTATGAATATATTGTTAGTGAAGATGACTGGATAATATATAATCACAAGGAATACTACTTCAGCAACGAACCAATGCCTATGGAAAAAGCCAGAGACTTTTGTAAGAAGAATGGTGGTGATCTTGCTGTCATTGAGAATGAAAGTGAAAAAAATTTTCTTTGGAAATATGTAAGAAACATGTTTTACTTCTGAAATACACTGTTCTGTCTTGCACTGAGGCACCTTTTTCAGTTGGCTTCTGAAATATTAGAAAGTGGTCCCCATCATAAAAAAAAAAAAAACACAAGTGTCACTTTTCATGCGTTTATCTTCTTAAAGCTTTATCATAATCATTAATTTGATAAATTGCTACACTTGGACAAATCCTCAGCTTCTTTTCAAGAACAATCTCAGGGCACAACTTTCAAAAACCTTGCTCTGTTTAGCTGAAAGCTACAGTTACTGAGTATGTTTTGTTTTCCAACTCATTCTTTTCATAGAATTCAAGAAAAGATTTTTCCCTTTTTTTGTCAAAATAGATTTCAGGTTTTTCAGAAAAAGATTTAAACCAGATTATTTTCTAATAGGAAGAGAATAACCCGATGATGATATACTCTTTTGGAAATAGTTTCGTACTGTTAAAACCAAATATGAGTCTGTCCTTTCCTGCACATGACTAAGTACTAAACCCTACCATTTACTTGTAGCCTTTCAGCAATTTCTCAGTATGTTTTCCAAAATGTCTTAAAAATATTGCTTTATTTTGCAGCCTGTTTAAGAGGTCATTCTTAACTTCTTAACATAGCTTTTTGCTCCATTTCTTTTCCATCCCATTCTGCTTTATTTTTTAAAAAAATTTAAATACTGAAAATTGGAGGAAAATTTTTCATTTTGCAGTTCAGGCACATAATTCAGCAGCTCCCTGCACATTGCATTCAATGCAATCGTTCAACTGAAACTATTACTTTTTTTTTTAAAGCTTGCTTATTTGTTTTGAAATATGTTTTCTTACAGTTAATTAAAATTCTTTTTTTTTTTTTTTTTTGTGTGTTTTAGACTTTCTATAAAGACTGGGGAAATAACTTTTATATTGGCTTAAGTGTGAGCCTTGACAAGACATTCCGGTAAGTGAAATGAAATTAAGCTTGTCAGACTCAGAATGTGAATATTTGGCATAGCTGTCTGTAAGAGACTACTGAAGTTCAGTGACTGACACAACGTAACAACAGCCATGTCTTGACATAAAGTTTTAAAATATGATTCTGCTCCTCAGGGGAGCATTTCTCCCATAATAGTTTCACTTTTTATCTCCCCTTCTTTTGGTTCTATACTCTGCTTTTTTATTGTGAGGCTGAGATGTTCACTCACAGTCAGTGAGGTGTCATCCTCTTTTCCTTATTAGATGAAAGATAAAATTGGTTGGAGGTCTCTAGGATATTCCAGATGGTACTTTCAGACATTACTGAATATTCAAATGATCAAAGAAAAGGAACCCTCAAAACCTGCAGTGAGAGGCATCATGGTGTTATTTTAGAGGTGAATTATCAATACTGTAGAGCCCTTGTCTAGGAGGTAATTTCCAGATGGTTGTAGCCCAGGGCAGGACAGCTTCAGGCTACATGGAGTCATTACTCTTCTACAAATGTCTTTGGAAGCAATGTGCCCTGAGAATGTCCTAAACCTTCCCTGGAGCCTTAGATGAGTTACAGACACATTTCTCCTGTGGTGCTCTTCTTTCCCAGCCCTCCCCCCTCCCCCCTCCCCCTACCCTTTTTCTAGTGCCTTCTCCTGGGATTTGAGGATTGGCCAGATGAGTCTCAGCCTCTTCATTTCAGTCTTTCTTCTGTTGCCTCAGGATGTCTTTCTTGGCCACAAGCCACAGAGACTTGCCAGTCTGATCTCCTGGATCTCCTGCTTTCTACATCATATCCACTGCTCAGAAAACACTGCTGTTTGTCCAGTTCTCCCTTATTCCCTTTCTAGTCTCATCATCCTCCCTGTTGGATGATGGTTCCGCTATTTATCTTTTTATTTTTTTCTCTTTTTATTATGTACTGTTTTTTGCTATGTGGCTCAGGAAATTTGCAAGTGGAAGCAACCAGGCATCCTGTTGAATTCCTTATTTGTATTTGCAAAAACACACATACAGTTGTTTAGTCTCCAGAACTGGAAAAACACTAAATTGCCCTGGGGTTGATATTGTTTGAATGCACTCAGTCTTGGCAGATTCCCCACTTGATTTCCCTCCTTCCAGTACACTGAGGCTTTTTCACTTTTTTCTTGGCTACTTTTTGAGAATAAATTTGTGGATCACTGAACTAGGAAATGGTTGTTGTACAACTGAAAACAATAGTTGTATAATATTAAAGATTTCTTTTGTTTAACAAAATGGTTCCAAGTGGTCCCCTGTGTGTGGTTCAAGGCTCTCTCTTACCCTCCAAGATCTTATATTATTGCTTTTGGATGCAGGAAATTACTAAAATAGGCCCAGGTTTCTGTTTCTGTGCTCCAGAGAAAACCAGGTCCAGTGCTACACTGGTGTGTTTCCTGCAGGCTATCAAAGTTCAGAGTACGAGAAAGGCTGGGACCACCAGTTGAGATGATTAGTTCAGACCTGGCCTAGGTCAACTGAATAGACAGTTGATATAAATATATTTTTTACTAAATCCAAGTGGAAGGTCTTGGTTTTCTTTTACCAGAGAACAATATGTGTTTGTAAGCTAGGATATAGGAAACTTAAAATACAAAGCTCTAATACATCTTTTACAAAGAAATATTAACTAATTCAACTAAGAATTGTTATTTTCCCAAATTACTTCTTTCAGGTGGATGGATGGAACATCAGTGAACTATGTTGCGTGGGCTCCAAATGAACCCAATTTTGCAAATAATGATGAAAACTGTGTGGTCATGTATACCCAGACAGGTGGGTGCTGTCACACCATTCAGTCTGCATGGTGTGGCATAGGCTTGGGAGGGCTGAATATATGAGGTTGACTGAATTATAATAATGAGCAGGCTGATGTTTGATAAAGTGTTTAAAAAGCATAAGAAAGCAAATCATATTATTTTCTTTCATTTATGCTCTTTACAAAAATTTGACTCTATGTAGCTAACGCACTGGATTACATTTGCAATTTGATTCCTAGCTTTGTCAGAAAATTTCAGTGTGAACAAACCAATTAATCATCAGACCATCTACAGATAGAATCAGTGTTGCTTTTCCTCTAGCCTCGGTCCATCTTACTACATCTCAAGGACATCAGCTGTCTGTTATCATTTGTGCAGTTCCTAAAAATCTAGGGTTTGGACATGGCTTTGATTATTACTAAGCAAAATTATGCACCATTTTAATTAAAATATACATAAATATTCTTTAATTCAGAGAGTTGGAAGTAATTGTGCTTATACCAGCCAAGCACTTAATCTTCTTTGGAGCAGTTAATCTCTTCTACTTTTAAGCATTTCTAATCTCAAAACTGATAGTGTTCCTAGGCTCTGTTAGAAGATGTTAATGGAAGGAAGTGAACAGTTTCAGGGAATTAATATTATGTCCTGCTTTGGAGATCTTCTTTATGATAAGATGAATTATGTCCTGATCTTCACTGAATTATAATTACAATATCTCCATTAAACATAAGGTGTGATTAGCTCTGCTGTAGATAATTACCTTGAACTGTCCGCAGCTAATGAAACGAATGCCATTTTGTTATTCATTCCTGATCTGTAAAATGGGGATGATTATATTAATGTTATATTCTTACATCACACTCCCATAGGAAAAAAAGATATGCAGAAGACTATAAGACTGTGAGAAGCTCAGGTAGTAAGGTAACAAGGACCGGGTACCTTATATAAACAGAGCGATCGAGAGTTCTTACAGGTTTTAGAGAAGTGAATTAAGCATTTGAACTAAAACTCCCCTTTGGCAATGTTATGGTTTTGCAATATTGAAATATTTCTGTTCTCAGAAAAAACATTCATATTCTGAATTTTGATGGAAACCTGAATATTTCTAAGGACCATACATAAAATTTACTCATTATTTCTGGGGCAGAGAAATACAAATACTGTGTATTATAGATTTGCTTTAGGAAAGGACACTTTTTATCCCAGTCTCAGTTGCCCTCTTTTTTCCTTTTATTTTAATTTTCTTTCAGGTACGTGGAATGATCTCAACTGTGGCAGCGTTGAGTTATTCATCTGTGAAAGGCTTAACAGTACTGTTCGCCCAACTGTTGCTCCCACTTCACCACCACCAAAGGGTGGGTGTCCAGAAGATTGGCTCCTCTTTGATAACAAGGTGCTGTATGAAGTGTCAATATACTATATTTTAAAAAGAGCAGTATAAAACCCATCTTTGAGTCAGTTTTTCAGTTGTAGTAGTGTTTTCAGTTATCACAAAATATGTTCTGATTATGTATTTATAAAGACTCTAAAAATACGGTACCTGAAATAGAAAATATAGCCTCTACGGGGATCACGGCAGTTGTGAGGGAGGTCATGAGACATATAAGAAGAAACCCTCATTTTATATTTTTTTGCTAGTCTTTTGTGTTGCCAAGGATGGCTGAGCAATTTCCTTGTGTGGGAGCTGTTGTACGTTCTTGTTTACTGTGCTGACCTTAGCTGGTTGTCACAGGTTGCCTGGACACTTATTCATCCCTTGCCTACTGTGCACTGTCTCTTAAGCCACTAAGGCACCTTCCCTTGAACAAATTTATCATTTTTTTTTTAATAACAAAAAACCTGTTAAGGTTTTAAAATAATCCAGTTATAAACTTCACCACACTTTATTATGTAAGATCACTGTTAGACTTCTCAAAGACAAAAGTTCAGGATATGAAACTGTATGTATTTAAAATCCATAGATCATCATCAATGAAGCTATAAAAGCTGAGACAACAGTGTACACTGTTGAGAATACACCTAGCAATGGAGATAACCCTTGATTACATTGTTTCATCTAGCTCTGTCTTTCTTCCTTCTGGCTAAGCCAAAATATGATTTCAGTTTGATAGAGCTGCTTTGTTTGATATCCACTGTCTGTAGTCTCCTCTGTCTTTCCCTCTCTCAGTCCTAGGCAAAAAAATCACCACCTCAGAGTTTGTTCCCTTTCATGGTGCTCTCTCAAGCTAAAATGTCTGTCGCTTCCTCACCTCCGGGAAGAGGAGCTTCCTTGACCCCTCTCCAAGTGTTTACACATCACTTTTGATTGTCATGGAGCTCCCTTCTGTGCAACTTTTTCCCCAAATTGCCAGATTAATTTTTCAGTTTCTTGCTTTAACTAGAATATTTAGGCTGCTTGACTGACAAAGCTGTCTAATGACATCTTGGTTAAATCTCATAGATCATGTTATAATAAATGGTAAATTCATGATTTTCTTTGTAATGTCAGAATTATTCTCTTTCGGTGATTATCCTGTGAGAACCAAACCTGATTTGACAAACAGAGCAACAGAAGCTGAGATAGTTAGCTTCAGTAACATATCTTATCCTTGTTTGTTTTCTGAGGTTTTCTTAGGCATTCCTCCCACAAAGTCACACCTCAGAAGCATGCTCAGAAGCTTTAACATAATTTCTACTGAAATCATTAGAATGACATATTTCTTCTTCTAAGTATATGCTACAATATTGAGGTTTATGATAATTTTCTAGTACAGCTCTCTTTCATAAAGACTATAGACAAGCTAAAAAGAACTGTGAAATCAGCTAATCTCCCTTTTTGGTTAAAATATTGAGCTTATCTTGTGTGTTACAAACAGAGGTCCTTTCACCAGAAATTAAAATGCCATCCAGTCACAGATATAGCACACTTCTCTTTTTCAGTGTTTCAAAGTATTTGGCCTTGATGAAAACGATACATTGACATGGCATGCTGCACGGAACAATTGTGTTAATTTTGGAGGAAACCTGGCTACTGTATCAAAAAAGGAAACACAAGGTATAAAGTACCAGTGTTTTGATACTGGATGTAACATCAAGTACTTCCTGATAAACAATGAATGTTATAACTTCTGCAATATATGGTATTATTTATGCCATATTAATATAAAGTTATGTTGAATGATAAGTTCCACCTTTGGAAAAATGCTTGTATAGGTTTCAGTGTCTTGATTAACTTTTAAAATCATAGCTTTGGGGTGAATATAGGATGTACAATGGAATTCATACTGTTCAAACAGTAAGATTTTGTGTTAGGGGCCTGTCATATAATAAAATGTCCATATTTTAATTTTTTAAAATGCACATGTAAAAATAGCACACAAAGGGAGTAATATCCAAAACAAATCTCTGTGTACCTAGCTGCTGAGCCAAATGCTGTGGGTGTCAGTGGAGGACACATCCACATGCAGCAGAAGGCTCCAGTGATGGAGTCCCACTTTCCCCCTGTTCCCCTTGCTCTGCTGAACTACAGCCTGCTGGTCTTGTTGCTCAGCATGTTACAGGTTTTTTAGCGAGGCCTCAGGTTTGCTCAGGAAATGTAATGCCTCAGGTCCTGAAGGCTGCACACAGACCACCTCCTAGCTCACTCCATCAGTGCTTATGGTTTATACTTGTTTTCTGTAGCAGAGAAAAGACATTATTTTAATGGAAAGTCAGTCTAGGCAGGAGCTAAAGGAAACAGCATTTGGCCTTCCAAAAAGCTGAGATCTCAGTATATACATACTTAGTCAGTAAGTAGTTTTATTTGTGTTATGCCTGTTTAGAATTGAAATTATTATGTCTGGTTAACAATGAAGTTACCAAAGAAGAAAAGGGAGTGCGCAGTCTGTAGACTCATGTTCTATGTGTCAAGGTTTAGTGTACTTATGTTAATTTCTGTAATATCAGTGTACACATAAATTCCTTTAAAATTTTTAAAAATAATTTTATGTATCAGAATTTGCCCATCTTTGAGTCTGTAAATATTTTTTCAGACTTAACATCAGATGACAATCTATTCTTTTTATTTTTATTGTAAGATTACCATCTTATTAAGAAAGAAAACCAAACCTCATCATCCTGGTTCTAGGCACTCTAGAGTCTGCACTGTTGGGGAAAGGTGCATTCAGTTTCCCTCCCTGTACAATTTTTCTTTTTTCCTTCAGCTTTCCTCATGTCCCTCTTAAAAAATGCTGTGACTGATGCTTGGATTGGACTGAATGACATAAATCAGGAGCACACATTCTTATGGACAGATGGAAGCCCAGTTTACTACACAAACTGGGCAAAAGGTTCCCGAAGTTACTATAGTAAGGTAAACATTAATTTCTAGTTATCACTCAAACATTATAACTTTGGTAGATGAATGTATGTAGCTACAACTGTATTTTCTGTAAAGTTTCCTTTATGAAGATTTTTAGTAATCTTGCTGCTTGTAAAAGCAGAGTAATCATGTAAGAGATCTACTTTCACATTTTTTTTTTTCAACTTCTGTGTTTTGTCATGAATTTTTTGTTATGAATCCGGACAGATATTTGGAAACATTATGCAAAACTCAGACAAGTGAGAATTTCCCTCACTTTACCACGACTGATTAGAAGACTCAAATAAACTATAACATAGCCATAACTATATAATTTGGGGAGTATATTGATTATTGATGAAAATACTTGGATAACTGTATATACTTACATTTCTTGGCACTGAGTGTATTAAGATAAATGCATGGAACAAAATTTTCAAAAGAATGAGACTCTAGATCTTCCTTTCTCATTTTTATCTTTTCCTTCTTTACCTTCTATCAAAACATCCTTCTGACATATCCATTCTGCATGCTTTGAAACTTTCATCACTGTTATACCATTTTGTGTTTAATTGCAAGACAAAATTGAGTGTTATTCAATAATTGTAAAATGGCTAATGTAGAATACTGTACTTTATTGCACTACTTCTGTATTCCTGTGCTAACTTTACCAAGTTTCTCTCTTTTTCATAACAGAATTGCTTTGCAACTAACTAAAATGTTTTTTCCCATGGTTGTGTGAGGTCTGACCTCTGCTGCCATCCAGGCTGGAGCTGGGTTTTGGGATCTCTAGGACTTCCCCATTTCACACATCCATACACTTTCTATAGGAGGCTATGCCCATTTCCCTACACCAGTTGCTCCACATATACCTTCACTTGCAGCCAAGACGTGGGCTACTACCCCTGAGTGGGTTTGGAGGTAGAATGAGGTTAGGCTGGTATGAGATGGGAAGAGCTGCTTCTTCCCACTGCAGAAAGCCAAGCAGTGCCTTCTCGTGCTGCAGGAGGAAAAGAAGGAAGGTAAAGAGCCCACTCTGCAGTGGAAAGGGTTTGGGACGTGTCCACCACAAAAGGTTGTTTCTGATCACTACCTACACATTACTGCGCTGTGATGACAGCTTTGGATCCCGGTGCTGGATCGGGGCAGGAAGAGGATTTTGGCTCTTCGGGCAAGCTTCAGTGCTGAGGAGAGTTTCCCCATAACCTCCAGGAAAACAGCAACAGATCTAAAATGTCCTGTGGGCCAGACCTAGCACACGCATGTCTACCTGCATACACACAAACACACACAGACACACAGAGGCACACATGCAAGCACAGCGATTATATACATACAGATAGTCCTAGATGCTTCTTCCTGTCTCTGTGCCGTGCTTTGCAACTCCCTCCATCATCCAAGTACATGCTTTCTTAGGGCTGAGTTGTAAATGCTTACTGTCATATTAGTTCTCCTGACCTTTGATTGTATGATTTCATATATATGACCTTCATATTATTCATCTGTGTGTGCCTGTGTGTGATTGGTGAGTCTGTATATCCAGCAGGAGTAGAAATGTTTCCTATTATACATGTTTTTCTTGTTAATCTCGTTTTCCCTGTAGGATGACTGTGTCTTTATGATAAAGAACCCTATTGAACAGGCAGGGAAATGGAAAGATCAAGAATGTAAAGCAAGCAAAAGCTACATATGTCAGAAAAATTCTGGTGAGTTTTCTTTCACCACTTTCTAATACAGCTGATTGATTGTGGTTATGTCAAACTGGTGTTAAAAGTGACTTTCCCATATTCAGTCCTGTCTTAAATGAAATTAATCTGACAGTATTACATGCACTATGAGGCATTTTAACAAAATGAGCACACATTTTATTTTTTGGAGAAAAACTCTTAGCCTTTCCTATTTTAAGGACTAGACCAGTAACTAAAAAATATAAAAAAAGCTATGGATCATCATGTTTTTCACTATTTTTGGCGATCAGGTGGGAGAGCAAGAGAACAGTACTTTGTCCTTATACGGGTAAATTCTTCAAAACTGAAATTCTACTTCTATACTTAAAAGCACTGCAACTTCTTTATTTTGAAAAACTGCCCTCCTTGATTTCCTTTACAGACTTACTCAGGCAATTTCATCATCAGCAGTTATATCCCTCTGTTTGCTCATGGTGTGCTTACCATACCCTGTTCCTTGTCAGGACTACAACAAATGTTAATGCATAATGGAAAAAGTGGAGGAATTGTTCCCTTTAATGCTCTATATCATTACAGTATGCTCTGGGGAGGTCTAGAGCTTACAAGGCATGTTCCTGGAGGTGATACAGATATTTATGCTAAAAGGTCATTCTGACAGGAATTAGAAGATTTTGTCACAGGACATGAAAACATGGCTTTCATCACTGCAGTGATAGTTGGGACACATCTTAATTTGTTAATTACTTGACTGCTCCAGTACACTAGATCTTCTCTCAGTGTTATATGTCTAGCCAATATAAGGTGTTTAAATTTTTTTGTTTGTTTGTTTGCTACAGACCCTAAACTGCAAAACTCCGAACCTATAGTCCCAATGTTTGGCTTTAACAATTATGGTGATGACCGCTATGCAGTCATCAACTACAAAATGAGCTGGGAGGAAGCACAGAAGAACTGCAAAGACCAATTTGCAGAACTTGCCAGTGTTTTGGATCCTTATGCTGAATCTTACCTGTGGTTACAAATATTGAAGCACGGGGAGCCTGTATGGATTGGTCTTAACAGCAACACGGTGAGTCCATCAAATGCTTGTGACAATCATACCACTACCCCAGATTGGCAGAAATTCAGTCATATTTCTTGCTCAGAGGTTAACAGGATCCACTACTCTGGGCACGGTTTGCTCCCATGTGAGTGCTATTGGTCAGATCTTTGAATGTGAGGCAGGTATGAAAACCTTGCTGAGGCACCTGACTTCCCTCCACATCAGGGGTTTTACACATCTAAATGTTTGGCCATAATGTAAGTTTGAACTGCCACAGCTCGCATTTCAAAGACCACCAAGGGTGTAGCTACAGAAGACAGGAGCTTCAGCAGTAAAAGTGGCTACGGAATTTCCAGTTCCTAAGCCGTGATCTACCACATGCTCATGGGGTGGGAGGAGCACTGCTGGTTCTGAAGACAGATTGTGGTGCACACCGCAGAAACAACTTGGGTTAAAAGTAGTTCTTTCTTCGTTAGGTTATTTTAAGTTTTGTTTTAATTCACAGCCTAGCAGTACAAGAGCTTGTGCTGGGCAACAGGGGAAATGGCAAGGTGTGGTGTAGAGGTGGAAGCAGGTCTCTGGCAATGGGGACACCTTAAGCTGGATTTTGGAGCTGAAGCCTTGTGAAAAACTGCTAACAAACTCAGTCAACAAAGAGTGGAAATGTCTGAGAGAGGGAGCTTCTATTAGAGACATGTAAAAAGAACATGAAAAAAGATTATATAGATGGATATTTGTGGAACCAGAGTTGTGAGGGAATCAAGAGGAGAGAGATAGAGCTGGAGCTCGGCGGGGCCCAGGGCTGAGAGAGGGCACAGGTGCTGACATGAGAGGAACTGGAGTGAGAGAGGCACTGGGAAACCAGGATTAGACAGGAATCGGGGATGAAATGTGGTCAAGGACTTCAAAGGAAAAAGGACAGGAAAGGAACTGGCACAAAGAAATGGATGGGAGCCTGCCTCCAAAGATCACAGGAAGAAGGGGCCAAGCTGCACAGGACAGGGTGACAGGAGCCATGGATGTGACTAATGTTGATCATCCTCTGAAAATAGGGGTGAAATCCACTGGAAAAAATATATACTTAGCTCATCTCTAGTCCTTGCAAGAACTAGAAACCTATCACAAGCCCTGTTAGCATGGGTGGCAGAGGTCTGTGGTGCATGCTCCATGAAAAATGCCATCAATATTCCTCTCTCTAGTGGAATAGCTACTTTTTCTATTTGTTTTGTAAATATATATAGAATCCTGTGTTAGAGGAATGCTAACAATAGTTTCTCTGCGATCTTTATTTTATCTGTGTGGACTCCTTTGATAAAATCTTCAACTGTATATTCACATTTGTTACTGCAAGGCCCTTTGCCTATTTAGTACATGAGATGGATGGTGTGAATTGAATAACGTAGGTTGCATAGCAAATAAACATCTGTAGGACCACTGCCTAACTGCTGTGGAGAGTGGAAGTGTGGACCAGACTGTTATGTATTCTTGACAGAGGATGAATTAATTATGTGTGCGAAACCGTCATTCTGATTTTTCCTAATTTTTACAAATGTTCAAGTGTAATCTTAACATTCTTTCAATCTAATTCTTGTATGTGACATAATATTTATTGTCATTTGCTTTTAGACTCGTGGACATTACATATGGTCAGATAGAAGGAGGAGCAGATATCATAACTGGGCCAGTGGAGAACCAAATAAGAACACAGCCTGTGTCTATTTAGATTTGGATGGTTTTTGGAAGACAGCATCTTGCAATGAGACATTTTTATCTCTCTGTAAGCAGTCCGATGGTAAGTTGTTAATGGGAGAAATGTGATCTGGGAGGCTGGATTTTAAATTAATGGCTTTATTTGAAGTTAGCTTTTCTACATATGCAAAGATTGTGATAGATGGTGTATACCTTGTGATAAACTCCTGTTTTTGTTGAGGAAGAGCTCCCAGATCCAGTCTGTCTTGGATGATTTGGGGACATTTAATTTCACAGGCCAGTCAACACATGCACATCATATAGACAAATGCAATATTTAGTGACACATGCAATAGTTCTTTTCTGCATTTTTGTTTCTCAAAAACTTCAGATTTGATCAACTTTAGCCTAACTATAAATATATTAATGATATATTTTTACATTTTAAAGTATCTTTTGTAATATTGGGATATAAGAAACTTCTGTCAGTGTAGCAGCTGAGTCAATTAATTCATATTTGCTAAAAATATAAGATCCTGGGAAGCTTCTACTGAGATACTTTAGAGCTCAAATATTGCACCTAACTTTAAAACATATTTTAAATTATTTATGAAGTTTATGACCTCTTAACTGCATATTTTATATTAATTTAAGGTCTGCTTTGGCTTTAATGAGGTGATGCAATAGGCTACCGATTCTACTTTTGCATAGTTTAGGATGTACGTATAAGGGCAGGTACTTAGAGCTTCTCTGACGAATCTTGCTACAAACTGGCTGGACACAAGCCACTGGTGGTGGTGTCGAGATCCTTCAAGTATACTGACTTATTCTTTCACAAGTTTTAGGTAAAAATTGCCTTGCTGAAGACAATTGCAGTTAGATTGGTATAAACCTTTAGTAGATTGGAGAACCAGCTCCAACCAGTATAGTTTATTACTAGTTTACCATGTTTAGTTCAATCTTTTATCATTAGTTAAATCTATGGGATATTCTTTTTCCTGGAATCACTGTCAAATTGGTAGGACTGAAATGTAGTGCTGGAGTACATGTTTCTCTTGGCATTTAAGATCTCACTGAAACCTCCATGTCTTCTTAATAGAGTTAATCCCTAGTGAACCACCACAGCTTCCTGGGAAGTGTCCTGAACCAAAACGCGGTAGATCTTGGATTCCATTCCGTGGTCATTGCTACTATGTTCACACCACTTCTGAGGAAAGCTGGCCTGATGCTTCCATGACGTGTATTCAAATGGGTGAGTGCCTTTTTTTATTAGGATATTTTGCAGGTTGTTTATGTGCTTGGTTTTATAATCTAGAGCCAAGAGATAATACATAGTTGTGTGTATGTATATCAATTATAATCTGCAGTTAATTTAAATTTATTATCAAGCTTTTCTACTATATGAAAAGCTGATCATGAAACGTGTCATGATTGTTTACTGAGATAACTTATTTCTAATGGAAAATCTTGCTGAAATTATATGTAATATTTAATTGATACTTTTAGGTGCTTCTCTGGTTTCCATAGAAGATTCAGCTGAATTGGACTTTCTTTTACTTTATTTGTCTCCATTTACAAGTGACTTCAGAAAGCTGTGGATAGGATTGTTCAAAAACATTGATGGTAATTATTTCACAGTGCATACTGAGATGAAAATAAATACTAAATAAACAGAGAGAATACTAAACAACACTAGCATACTGAATACTAACATTAATATACTAAATATTAAATAAATGATCAGACAGAAATGAACTGTTAAATGTTCAATAGATTTTCTGCTAAAATACTTAAAACATAAACCACCGAGAGGGATATGCTTTTTGTACCTTTACTGTAGTTAGAGCATATTTCAGTCTGTAAAAGATTCTAATTTAGCACTGTAGTAGTTGATTAAAATGTTTCTTGTTACTTTTTTGCTACCAGTGTTAATCTTTTAAGAAAAATGTTGACTTGTAATTAAAAGCTGAGGCAGCCTTAAGTTGGAAGTTATTTATAAGCAACACAGGGGATAACAGCTCATATAAGCTGCCTAGCAACAATTCTTAATCTAAATTTCAGGGGTTTTTAATAAATTTTTTGGTGGAACTTTTTATTTTCATCCCAAAACCTTTCAGCTTTTTTGTTTTTGTGGTTTTTTTTTTTTTTTTTTTTTGTTGTTTTCTTTTGTTTGGTTTTTTTTTTTTGTTTTTGTTTTTTAACTGCAAATTTGATCCTGTTTTCTATATCACTGTAATTCTGAAACCTGTTTTTCATGACAGACTTTAAGGGTATATCTGCAGAGCGAGTCTAGACTGGGCTACAGTGAGTGGCCTTGTCCATGGCTGCCCAAGTCCCTGTCTCTCACCACCAGCAATTGTGGGACAGGTTCCTCTGTTCTACCTGAAAACTAACAGTACAAAACCAGTGATTTGTTCCTGCCTGGGCCACTACACTGCCACACTGCTACATGCAGTGCAACCAGAGGCAAGAGGAAAGTGCAGCTTCAGATGAGGGGACAGAGGAGGTAGCATTGAGGCATTAGCAAATTACATTGGGGTATGTTGCCATGAAAGCACACCCTGAGGGAGCAGAGATGGCAATTATTCCTACTTGCTGGGCATCAGTAGGCAATGAGCAGGGATTTATTATTAAAGAGAGCTGATTCAGTCTGCAAAGATAATTGATTAATCTAGCTCTAGTAAAACAGTTATTCACTGATCCTGGATACACACATAAAGAAAATCTGAGTACAGGCTTCAGCTACAAGTCCTCAGTTAGCTTAGGCATGTCTTTCTTACATCACTGACAGCCATGGCCCTGAAGGCTTATGTCTTTGCTCACTTTGTCTGTGAGCATTTACATTTCCTACACTCCCATCTGAATATCTCTGGCTGTTAAAAGAGTGAGAAATGAGCCCTCTCTGATCCTAATTTAATCAACTAATAAATCTCATATCTGATGTTGTTGTGCCCAAAAGCCTAGAAATGATTCCCCCACTTCATTCACTCACTAGCTAATACTTTTAATTTTAGGAGAATGGATATGGACAGACAGAAGTGCAGTAGAATTTGTCAACTGGGAGAAAGGAGAGCCTACAGTAATTTTTGATGAACACTGTGTTGACATGGATGTCTCAAGTGGAACCTGGAGGAACTATTACTGCTCTGTGGACCAGAATTTTATTTGCAAAATCCCGAAAAGTAAGTTCTGAATTTATGTGCACTAGGTTGTTTTAGAAGTAGTGGTTAATATACACCGAGCCAAACTGCTTATGCACTGGGTATGCTTTGTACATTGATGCTGATGCATGTGCATCTGCACAAAAGCCAAGAGTAACTTCTGTTAAGGACAATGAGAAATAATGTTGGAGGAGAACGTGAGTCACTGTTTCCTCTACTAAGTTTAAAGGCATTGACTTGTTGTCATTTGCTGTACCCTGGGGTAGGGGAGAACGTATCACCTGTTGGGAGTGTGGAGAAAATTCCTAGTCATTATGGTTAGTGTGCAAGTGGCAGTAGAAGATGAATAAATGACTAAACTGGTGATGAGAAGAAAGGCCTTCTTCTGATAGCTAAGCTGAAGGGCAGCTGTACAATGTTACTGGGCTCCTGCAGAAAGAAGGTAGGTCCTGCTGGTGGGGTCAGAACCAGTGAAGTGTGCTGGGATCTGCTGGATGGCTGAGCAGAAACCATCAAATGAGGGTGGGCAGTGGGGCCCAATTAATTTCTCTGCTGGCACAGGCATAGAGAGAGATGCCAAGACAGCTAAACAGCATAGTGCATTTAATTTTTAATGGTTACTTGTGGATCTGTGTTTTTTTGGATGTTAACCTATGCAAAATCTGAATGTGTCACAGGCTGGGGTGAGTCCCCCTTGCATGCACAGCAGTGCTGCATAAAGCATGAAGGATGTAAGTCTGCATACGTGCAGCTAGTGTGAGTCATTGTATACACATGGATTCAGCTGTGTTTGCTCACATCCGCTGCTTGAGAGTATGAAATAGGCTGGATTTGCCATTTACAAACAATTCCCAAGCACAAATACAATAGATGCAGTGTGCAACCAATTGATCCCCACATGTTGGCAAGTTGGCAGTGGAGTCATCCATGAGCTTTGTAGGGTCCAGCCAGCCAGTCCTGCAAGCAATTAACTAAATCATACTCCCCAAGCAACAGAGAGGAAAAAGAAGTTGTCTAAAAATACAGCTTAAATGCTGTTAAGTACAAATGTGTTCTTCACTTTTACAAGTGTAAAAAATTGTGTTCTTCAATGTGAAGTGTGAAGCCTTACACTGTGGAAGTGTAAAAACTTGGAGCATCTGTCTCCCCTACCAAAAAAAATATTCAAAACAATTAATAATGAAACAACATTTTTGGTTTTTTGTTTTTAAACAAGTATTTTTAACAAGAATATTTGATGGATTGAGCCTGAATTGTCAGGGAAAACATTTTCATGTATGTTTCATGTCCATGTACTGTTTTCAGCTCTGGGGCCCCCAGCATAAGACAGATATGGACCTACTCAAGAGGGCCACAAAGATGATCAGGGGGCTGGAGCACCTCCCTTATGAGAACAGGCTGAGAGAGTTGAGGTTGTTCAGCCTGGAGAAGAGAAGGCTCCAAGGAGACCTTATAGTGGCCTTACAGTACCTAAAGGGGGACTATAGGAAAGATGGAGAGGGACCCTTTGTCAGGGAAGGTAGTGATAGGACAAGAGGTAATGGCTTTAAACTGAAAGAGGGTAGATTTAGATTAGATGTAAGGAAGAAATTCTTTACTGTGAGGGTGTTGAGGCACTGGCATAGGTTGCCCAGAGAAGCTGTGGCTGCCCCCTCCCTGGCAGTGTTCAAAGCCAGGTTGGTCAGGGCTTTGAGCAAGCCGGTCTGGTGGAAGGTGTCCCTGCCCATGGCAGGGGGGTTGGAACCAGATGCTCTTTAAGGTCCTTTCCAACCCAAACCATTCTATGATTATTTAAAATTTCATAGGAATGCAAAGTAAAAATTATGTATACAGTATTTATTTAATCTTTGAATGATTACTTGAAAACTGTGTATAATATATATATATGGTTTAATTTTAAAGTTATTGAAGCTGAGCCAACCCATGATTCACCTGTCAATAAAGGTAAGTTGGTTTCTTATAAGAGAAATTTCAATGTTTATAGGCATTTATTATTTACAAGTAAAATGGCCTCCACAAAAGTTTCATTTAAATATCCATTTAACTGTCACAGATGATTTTATTTTAAATTTGTTTAAAAAGAGAGCTCCTCTCTCAAACTGGATGTCTTACTGATA
Organism: Tyto alba; assembly: GCF_018691265.1. Taxonomy (NCBI): domain Eukaryota; kingdom Metazoa; phylum Chordata; class Aves; order Strigiformes; family Tytonidae; genus Tyto; species Tyto alba. The sequence continues at coordinate 19,599,011 of NW_024881313.1, forward strand.
TTTTTTTTTTTTTTGTGCTTTACGAATGGTATACTGTAGTCCAATATAATGCTCCTTTTAAAAGGAACATAGAAGAGATTGAGCACAATTTTGCATTGTCCATTTGGAACATGCATCAATTTTAACTGTTGTTACGGTTTTTCAGTACTTTTACAGTTCACTTGGTTTACTCAGGGAGAAGTCAGGGAGAAGTCTGTAATATGCAATAAATCTCTGGCCATTTCTAGTAATTGTTCTGTTTTGTCTTTCACAGCATCAAAAAATGAAGCTGCTTCTTCATCTGCAAATAGTTTAGGTGGGATGATTGTTATACTGATCTTCCTTCTGCTAACAGGAACTGGCCTTACCTTCTATTTCTTCTATAAAAAAAGACGTGATCGTCAAACAATTACAGCCAGTTTTGACAATGCCATATACCGTGGAGATGCTGACCCTGGAACTCATGAATCAAACTGTCTTGTGACCAATATTGAACAAAATGAGCAGGCATCAGTTTAATAAGCAGGGTAATCTTGTGCCTGATTTTGAAAGGGATTATTAAAGCTCTGGAATACAAGAACTCTTAAAGCAAAGCAATTTTCTCTTATGGAAATTCTAGTTCATTTTGCACAGGATACTTCTTGCTTTCTCTAGTAGCAAGAACAAGCAATCTTGTATGGCAGATCCATGGATCTGCTCATAGACTGTAGAACCTAGGAGGACTGTTGAGCATACGCATAGACCTGGAGCTATGCAGAGTAAGTGAACACTCAGGCAATTCCAGTCTCTGCATAGGTCCAGCACCACCTTTAGGCACAAGAACTGTGCTCATCACAGGCAACTGTGAGAATATGCTCCTTAGAATGCTCCGAAAAGTATATCCAGATCTGTAGGTAACCTGAAAACGCCACCCCGATCTCCAGCACAGACTGGCAGAACTGCACAGGTTGATCAGGACCTCCAAGCTCACATGGCTCAGGTCCCTGCTCAGAGCAGGAGCAGCTCCCTGCCTCAGCCAGGCAGCCTGCTCCAGTGCTGTGGGTCCACATCTTCCTTTTTCTACTGAGGTACCCACAGAAACTCTTTGTGTTGCCTGTAATATCTGAATTAATACATTTTCCTCCTCTGTATATGTTCCCCTGTATATGACTGATAGAAAGGAAACTGTAAATTGTTTTTCTTCTGCTATAATTCTGTAACATAAGCATTGAAAGATCAACTATAATAAGAGGTTGGAATGTATTGTGAATAGAAATACTTGATCATTTAAGTAATAGAACAGGGATTTCAAATGATTCTGAAAAAAGGGGGAATAGGCAGGATGAATTATGCTTAATTCATATCTAAAAAAAACTACACAAAATTTATTCTTGAAATCCCTAATACTAGTAAAACTTTCATACATTTTTAGGCCATTTTTTCAAAGCCTAATGAAACTTCCAGTTAGAAAGTCTTTTTAAATTCCTGACTGAATTCTCCTTGTCCAAGTTTTAATTCCTTGTGTATCATTCCAGACTTCCATCATGATGGAGCTGATAGCATTGCATGTCATACTGGTCTACTGGTATATTGTCTGGGCTCATAAACCCTGTAAAATACAGTAGGCTCATATATAGGTCTTTTTCTTTTTTTTTTTTACTTTTCCAGTGTATTTTATACCAAACGTTAAGAGTCAAATGACTCAAAACTCTTAGTTTAGAGAAGGTCTGTATTTAATTTGATATTTTTTGATATTTTAATCCTTTGACAGGTTTTAACTGTGTTTAAATTAAAATATTTTGTGTGTGTATAAAATACATGTAAATAAGTTTTTATTCTACATTGGTTCACTAAATCAGCATTAAAAGGCTGGTTCTAAGTAAAAGTTTGTGTGTCTTCTTAAACAAAGCCATTTATCATAAAAGTAAAACTAACAGGGAGGAGGAATGATACTCTTAAATTTCTATCCACAAATGAGCATCCACTTTTCCTAGTCTAGCACATTCTTAATTGGCAGTTGTAATTTGTCTTTACCATCCTGTGAAATAGTATGTCTCATTGGTTCTTTATCCCTGATATTTGAAAGTTTACCCTGATAAACATCTAATGAAAGTGTTGTAATTTAAGACTACTTATGTGTTACACTGCTCTAGCAGTTCCTGAGACAGATTCTTACATATTTGACAGCTCTTGTCATGTCTCCTTTCCAAATTTTCTGATAGCAACACTAGTTCTTCCCTTTTTACTTCACTGTCTATGTCTTCTAGATCTCTAATCCTTTCTGCTGTTCCCTCCCAAACCCTGCTCTGTGATATATAGGTCCTTCTGAAAATACAATACACCAGTGGATAAGGTATTTCAGGTGAGTTCCTAACAACACTGAGTAGATCAGAAAGATTAATCCAGCATTGTAACACTTTTTTTTTTTTTTTTTTTTTTTTCTCGAAGTTTAAGTCTTTTTTTTTTCCTTTAAGTTTATGTTTCCTCTCAGGTTTTTGATTCAACTCCTCTCCTGCAGCCAAATTTCTGATAGAAAGCTGTGGATGCCACCATATTGCTTACCAAATCCTAGATGATAGACCTGCTCCAAGAATGTTCCTTAAATGGGACGGATTAACCTAGTTTAAATACACTATTTATGTGGAGGTATGAAATAGATGCTCATCAGAGTGGTTGGACACATACTTAGAAACAGATATGGGGGAATAATTATGCCAAAACCAAGCTTTTTACTGGGCCTAGGAACCTTCAGGATTAAGCTGCTGTAAACAGAGACTTGGGGGACCACAATTTGTCAATTTGTCCAACTTGCACATAGATTCTGCATTTGGGTTTATGTGCAACATAACTGCATTTATAAAATGCCTCTCACATAGGCAAGATGTGGACATCTACTTTTTCAGTTGCTTGCCCCTTCTTTCTTTATATTAGGGTGGTATTTTAGAGAGAATGTCCTGACTTTTCTCACTATTTTCATTATATCCTTAAACTATAACATGGCTGAAAAAGTAATTGATTCTCAGGTTGAACTTACTGCAATGTAAGAAACAGTAACTGCCTTTAAGGAAGGAAATACTGTGGAAGAATTCACCATTGCAACTTTCTGTAATGTCAGATGGTGACACAGCCATGGTACACAGACGTACAAAGAAGAATCAAGCATCCTTCTCCTCCAAAAGAATGCCAATTTACAGAGAAACTATCTGCTAATATTGGTACCAGTAACTTGGAACAGAAAAGAAAATATTAGCTGAAGTTCTTTGGTTAAAGCAGGAATCTAAAAAGAAGTTTATGAACTGGAAGCATTTCATTTTGTCATTTACATTTCTGAAACCAGGAGACTGAAAAAGGAAGTGAAGAGTAATTTGGAACAAAATGGAAGAACGTTCTATAAATACAAACAGAATAGATAGATAGATAGCTGTAAAATGAACTAGTGCCTTCAGGCCAGATTCCAATGGGCAAGAGCCAGATTTTCCGGGGTCAATAGGAAAGGTTTGAATTGCTCGATAAGCAAAAAATTGTCCTGATGTCACCATATCCGGACACAGGAACAGTTAGTGTTCATTTTGTCTCTTCTCAGCTATGTCCTTAACTGACATATCCAGCTTTCTCCTATCTATGATATTCCACAGGACACAACTTTTAATCCTCTGTCGGTTAAAGAATGATATCTAAAGCATTTCAAGGATCTGGTTGGCCGTTCTGGTTCCTCTGAGGAAATATTTTCTCTCGTTTCAGGAGAATGCACACAGTGCAACCATTATATTACCTTTTGACCACACTCTTGATCTAGACAGCTAGATGAAATTAATGTCTCCTACTTTTAGAACTAGTTGACATAATTCTCCTTTATAGTCAGTGGTTAGGAGTATACATGTAGGAATTGCAGTTGTTCTGTGGTCCACTAGAAGAGGCTAATGATGACACAGAGGTTCTGGAGATAAGAGGAAATAATATTCAGTAATGGGAGCAACAAGGGCTCATGCAGTGAGAAACAGATTGAGGCTGGTACAAAAATACAGTGTGAGGTGTCCAAACAAAAAGAGATCAAAGGGAAAGGCCAAAGTAGAGATGAAGGAGGTTAAATTGGGCCAGAAGTGCTGACCATCCCTGGGAGAGCCCAGCAAGTCTGGGCTGGTCAGCAATATCCTGGCAAAGCAGAGGTCTGGGAAATGCGGGTGCTGCTGGGAGAAGAGCAGGAGCTTCAAGGGATGGTTGATTCCTTCAGGAGGATAAGACTCCTGGTTATGAGGAAGAAATGGAAGGGGCTGAGCATGCTTTGCATAGGAGAGAGCCAAGAGAAAAAAACAGCTGATGTGAATTTTTGCCCCAGGAGTCCAGCTGAGCCATTCAGACTGGGGAAGAGGGCATGTGTGTGCACAGGGAGCAGGTGGAGGGTGCAAGATATTTGTATGTTTGTTCTTATTTGCCTGGGTACTCTGTGTTCTTTGAAAAGGACACAGCTGGGGATCAGGGAAGAAGGCAGACTGCCTCTTCAACTTACCTTGGCTCTTGATGTCTTTTGCAGGGCAGAGCCATACAGAAAGGTGAGGAGATGGTTTCTTTCATGAGAGTGGCAAGTGTGGACAGGGTTGGGGGGATGCTTTGGAGCATGGTACAGAAGACAGGAAGGAAACCAAAGTTTTCCTAAGCGGAACAGAAAGTGGACTTGTGGGGAAGCCTCTGGGGTGATGGGGTGGAAGAGGTTTCTCCTAGAGAGCTACAGGGGAACTGCATGGGCTGTTTTACAACCCAAGAAGCCACTGAGAGAAAGCTTACATGAAAGCACTTTCTCTGGAAAGATATTGTAGAAAATGGAGACATTTGTTTTTGAACAACCTGTTAGAGAACAACCCCTGCTCTGATGTCCTGAGACATCTTCAGTTTGAAGAAAAGGTGCCAATAATTCCACCTGCTGGATCTGGCCAGCTTGGGGTCTACTCTTGGAGGGGGCGTGTGTGCATGGCAAGAAGAAAGAAAAACAGGAAAAAGAAAAAGTATATTGCGTGTACGATGTCTGTGATCAGTTTGTTGAGAGAGGGGGATCAATCAGCTGTCAAGGGGCAGATGGAATAGTAATAAGGCCTGATTACACATCTCCCATTGACCCAAAAATTTCTCCTGCACCCCATGTTGCAAGAAAATAGTTTTTTTATTACCAGGCTGTAGGAACAGCAGCCTTGTCTCCTGGTGATAGTACTTTTAATTTCAGAGCTACTACATGGGATAGTGATGGTTGTTAGGCTGCTATCTGAAAGTAAGCTTCTGTTAAAAGCACAGTTTTCTGTGTATTCTGACTTAATGATGTATTTTTTAAAAAAATCAAAATTTAGGATACATTCAGAGTTAAATCTGTTAACAACAAATTTTATCAGGAAATGGGAAAGTAGAAATGTGCACTCTCCACACATTACAAAGATAACAAATGTCTGGGAAAGAAGAGACTATTTCAGTTCTTGACTGATTATTTGTCAAAGCAGCTACATTTAGTGCACATAACAGTGAAGCTGTTCATTCTTAGTTGGATTAAAAATAAAAAGGAATTGATTATGCTACTAAAACCTGGCTACATTGTAATTACTTTACTGAGGTATGAAATATAAAGACAAAACAGCATTGTGACACAAAATAGGGAAGGAATTTTAAATAAATGAGGAAGTTAGAAATAAGATAAAAAGGAAGGAAATTCTTAAATTTTGCATGAAAGATATTTACCTTCAGCTACAGAATTTCAATAGACAAGCACATTCTATGAATTGTCTTCCTTAAACTGTTTTCCATTGCTTCTGGTGCACTTTCATAATTTGACTGAAATTGTGCTGAATATTGGAATAATTTCAGTTCCAGAAGCTTAATATATTATCACAACTCACTCCAAATATTCATTCGGTGTTTTTTTTTGTTTTGTTTTGTTTTTTTTTTTTGTTTTGTTTTTTTCAATTTGTTCTGGTTTGGGCTGATAGAGAGTTGATATTCCTTTTCGGGAACTAGAAGAGTGCTGTGTTTTGGATTTAGCTTTGGGTTTGGTATGAGAAGAATGCTGATAGCACACTGATGTTTTCAGATGCTACTAAGACTTCAGGGACTCTCTGACTCCCATGTTCTGCCTGTGCACAAGGGCACGGGAAGCTGGGAGGGAGAACAGACAGAGCACCAGACCCAAATTGGCCAGTGAAATATTCTATATCATGGAACGTCATGCTCACTACACAGAGGAGGGTTGGTTGGGAAGGAGCTCTCTCTCACTGCCGGGATTGCGATTGCGGGATCTTGGTATTTTGGGATCGCTAGCCGGGAATGGGTTGGGTATTGGTCAGCAGGTGGTGAGCAATTACATTGCACATTGCCTGTTTATATTTTTTTCCTATTATTGTCATTGTTCTTGTTTTATTACCATTATTAAACTGTTCCTATCTCAGCCTGCAAGTCTCCCTTTACCCCTCTAATTCGGTCCCCCATTCCCAGGTGGGGAGGGGGAAAGGTGGGTAACCAGCTGCGGTGGTTGGCTGCCCACCAGGCTCAAACCACAACACAATTATTCAGATACTGTTTGATGGCTCAAACAATTATAGTGTCATTCAGCGTGAATTTTGTAAACAGTTTCTGCCTGTTCACATACTTAGCATGTCAACATAGATAAATTTTTCTATGGAAATGTCATTTTTAGATGTGGAAATACTCAAAACTCATCTGGAAAAGGTCCTGAGCAACCTCTGAAACAGTATACAGCTTTGAGGCCTTGCTTTGAGCAAGTAGTTCAACCAAATGACCTTTCCAGAGTTCTCTTCCAGTGTAAACTATTCTATAATTCTGTGGTCAGTAGTGGTATACAGGATTATGCATTTAGGATGGTATATAGGATTATGCACTTTTGATGAGCTAAAGCCTGTGCTGTTGGAAACAGTAAAGAAAGCAAGCAGAAAAGGTGGCAGAGACAGGGAAGAGGCATGGCCAACATTGTAGGAAGCAGCACTGCTCTCCTGTTGATGACTAGTGGCTGTATGGGCAGTGCTAACACTCACTTCAGGCTTAAGCTTTCAATTTACATGAGATCAAAGCAGAGATGCCACAAGTACCCTCCATCAATGTAATTTTTGCGGTGTCTAATCAGATGTTACCAGCTCGACAACTGTGGTGCCTTTCATAGCACAGTGGCAGGCACAGTACCAAAACAAGCAAGAAGACATACTTTAGGACTACTCAGTCACAGCTGTCATGTTCCTGTACCAGTCCCCCATGCCATACCAAATTAAAAAAGACAAAGGGGTAGGCTCACCCTCCTAGCTGTAGGTGACCACAAAATAGGCTCTTGGATCCAAGAAAACCAACGAGGTTATTTGGTCCTCCTTCTTGGTAGGCATCTGATAGATGGCACAAGACCTGGGCCAGAAGAGCTCCCACTGGGGTAGAGAGGTCAGCAAACCAACTGCCTGGGAGAGAGGTCAATAACCTACTGCACATAATGTTAGAGAAGGGGTGATAATGTATTTCTGGATGCCCAAGACATTGTTGGAAATGGCAAGTCCAGCAACAAGTTCAGTCTTGTGTCCTGCCCTTTGAAGATATTGGCTTCTGCCTTTGGTTTGTGAGCCTAACTTAGCTGATGAGGCAGTTTTGGTTAATCAGAAACCTTAAAGTTTACCTTAGGGGCTAATTACAATGCCCAAATCAGAGGGAAGTGGTCAGTTATGACCAAATAATATTTCTAAGTCCTGCATGAATACTATTACTAACTATTTCTCGGTACCTGCCAATATCCTCTAAAGCCCATATTAAGTCAGTAATTGGGGAAGCTGGGGGATAATTGCTGTTTAGAAAACAATATACACTGAAATTAGTTTTAATGCAGCATATTTTTATACAGTTGAAACTCAGGTATAGAGTCTCATTTATTGTCAAAACCCAGCAGTTCTATTCATTATGCTTTTAACCACACTTGGAGAAATTCCATTATCCTGAATAGATTTCTAAACTTTCTCTGTGTCTGCTTGAAATGATCTACACACTGGCATCTATAGAATATCCTGAAGAGACAAAGAACAGCAGAAAGTGTTGATTGAGTGTGTATATGACCCATCTTCTTTGAAATGTTTTCTCCAGCCATGGCAACATGGATCCCTGTAGAGCCCTATCAGGACTGCACAACACAGTTGACAGGGATGTCTACCTGAATTAAGACAGTAAATTTGGCTTTTCTCACAAGAACAGATCTACTGGGTCATATCAACATTTTTTTTTAGCCTGGCATCCAGTCCCTGATGGTGTCCAAAAGCAGGTGCTTAATGAAGAGCACAAGAGTTGGCAAATATCAAGTGGTAATTCCTTATTTGCTTGTCTGGGCCTCAACATTTGCACCTTGAGGACTACCTGAGCCAGAAGTGGTGTTTTTCATTTATCTGTATATAGAAATTAGCATGTAATTAACCTTGGGTTTGAATTTTACAGTATCCTAGCAACTCCACAGTAAGTCCTCAAATAGACAAATTTTAATATGCAATAAATGTGAGGTGATTTACATGGAATAGGAAAAATAATCCATATAGAGATTTATCACTGGGCTAGCTAATAAACTCAGTGTATACTGTCACAAAATTTTCCTATATAAATAAGCCCTCAGAAATCCATCAGAGGAAAAATAGACTATTACATGCTTCTTGGAAAGAGCAAAGTATTTAGACTTTCTTCAGCATGCTTACTTCTTTTTTCTTCCTATTGAATCTCTTTGGATGTTCTGATACTTCACACGTATCAGGACAATTTCTGGCAGCAGTCCACTGTGTTTTTCTTACCATTTTAAAATTTTAGTTTATTTTTTGACAAATTCATCCTATTAAATGCCCCACAGAGTGAATAGCTTAAGGCAGTGTAGCATAACTTACAGAGTGTCCAAATATGAAAAGATTTTCTAGTGGTCTGTACATCAGAGGACAGAGATCTGGTGTCCTTGAAGAGATGTATTGTTTTTTTCCCTCAGAGTTAAATAAATTGATAATGCTGCTTAATTCCTGTTCTCATACCAATGCAGTTTCACTCATGGTTTTTCAACTGATGAATTCTAAAAGAAAGCATCTTTGAAGAAAAATATGCTCATCTTTTTGTAAGTAGCCTGATAGTAGACTACTCTGTTTTAGTTCAGAGAACTAAAATGTTGATTCACACCTTTCTGTGAAGAACAGTGGTAGCTGTGTGTGTGTATTATCCTTTATTATTGCTTTCATTAAAGGAAACTTTCTCTGGTCAGTCTTTCCTTGCATATGAATCTTCAATTTTGCATTTCATGTCACAATCCTGTTAGTTACTGCATATCCTTTATGAAGTTCATTCTGAATTTAAGTTTATGGATGTTTCCTGCTGTCCCTCTGTGCCCCAGTGTTTGAGCTTCATCAGAAAATGCATATGCCCAGAAAGTACAGGACTGCACCTCTTCTAAATATTGGAGAAAATAGTCATCTTACATTTTTATAAGTAAAAATACCTGAAATGAAACAGCCATGTTCATGCCAGTGTGAGTAATAAATACAGTTGCTGATAAAGAATAAGAATGGCAGCAATCTAGAATTGTATCTAGAAGAGTCAGCTTATTTTGTGAATTTGTCTGTAGATAACAGAAGCTAAAGATATCGTACCACTGTTAATGCTTTAGGAAATGTCTTGTGATTGCTGAAAAAGGGCCAGAGATAGTAGTGAAAGAAAGTAATTCCTTACCCCATGCTTCAAAATATTCTCATGATTTTTACTGTGTTTTGAGGAAAGCTGTCTGTCCATTTAAGTCATGATCTGCTCTTGATTAGTGAGTGAGTCACTTTGCTGTAGCTCTGAGTCTGCCGACAAGACCAGGCACGGACGTTCACGGGCCCTTCAGATGCAGGGCGGGTGCAAGGCATGGCTCACATGGCTCTCTGGCACCTTTCTCACCGTCTGAAACAGACCAGCCTGGGCATGAGGCTTTGGCTTACAGACAGGAGTGAGGGGATGACAGGCCAGCTCGGATTGCTGGCTATGGCACATGGACGACAAGAGGCTTTCCTGATGTGCTGCCGCCCTTAAGAGCTGCAGCATCTTTTATTTACCACTGAGTGGAGTCCTTATCAAGACTGCAGATGTGCAAGGCTTGATTCCCCAATCTGATGCATGACATTTTGCTCAGAGCAGCTTGGCAGTGAAGCTGTGCCAGGCGTTGCAGCCACACAGTCCAGGTCATGGGTGAGTGCAAGGCTTATCAACAGGGTACCATAAATACAAGGTTACCTTTTGGGGCACTGTTGTCAAATCTGCAGTTTCTACCAATGGTTTAATATAGACATTTTTTTATTTAGCAACTGAGAGACCTATTTATAAAAGAATATTAATTTAAAAATACAGGTATCTTTACTCATTATAGTACACTGGCACTTTCTTTGGTCAATGTCCTGTATCAGATAATCACCTTGGATCTCTTCCCATGGCTGTAAATACTACATTAACCCACTTGGAAAACTGGGTTGACGCTCCCATATATCCAACTCATATGGTCAGTTAGCTGAGTCTGTGCAGTAGGTTGTAAAAGTTGCACCTGATATTGTAGAAGCATTTCTGACAGAGAACGGCCACGATATTTTGTTGCAAGGTCTGGACAATCCAGGCCTGAGATCAGACTGCTAACAACATCTGTGTTATGAGAATGACCTTGAAGGGTTGTTTTGTGAGGAACCGTATCTGTTGAGTAAAGATAAATGAGGAATTTTCCCAGCTATGTATCTGGGTAAGCTAAGCACAAATATGCAGCAAACAGCAAGATGCTAGCCTATCACAGTTTGCCTTTGGGTGCGTGATAAGTTGCTTATGACCAATAATCAAGGGGTATGGGGCGCGTGAACAGCGGGTGCTTGCTGTGCGAAGTATATAACCAAGCAATTCGGGCAATAAAGGGGGAACGACATGTAGCCACATCAGTGTGATTGTCGTTACCTGGCCGACTCTCCGAGGGGACCATGTTGCATGATATTCCAAACCAGATGTGAGGCTCCAGGCTCCCATGTCCTCAAGAAATTAATTATGGTGTCAGCATGAAAAAAACACCATCAACCGAACAAGACCAAGAATCAACTAAGAAAAGAAAGGAAGGAGGCAGGAGTTGAAAGGAATGTTTTCCTCCTCTTCATGTTTCTGAGTGGCTGTAGGTACACATTGTTTGTCATCCTTGGTCACTTATTTTCTTTCTCCGAGTATCAGATTCCCTCCCAAGATTGCTATCTACCTCTCAGTCCTCTGCTTTTTAGTATCCTAACCCCTGGACATTACTTGCCAATTCCCTGTTTTCCTCAATCTCTTCATGATGAGACTGATGTGGAGGGACCCTCAATGAGCACCCATTTGCTGCTTGCCTCTGCAAAAGCAAGTTGCTGTGGAGGAGCACATGTGGATCCAGTCCCTTCCTTCACATCATTCCTGTCTGTGTGAAGAGACAGAAGCAACAGAAGAGATAAAAGCACAGAGGTGCGTTATCTGATGTGAGGAAAAGCAGGTGATGGTGCTGCACATGGGGTAAAGCAGTTATCCAGCCAAACTAGTCCATACACAGGAGCAGTATCACTCAGAGATACTAAACATGTGAAGTTCAACAAGGTAATTGAAAAAATAACAATTATAAACCCCAACATGAAGAATCCCTGCAAATCTGCTGTGGTGATGGAAATGCCAAGTTCTTAGCTGATAAAATTGCATTTTACTTTAGAGTCTTGTAAGAAAAATCAGTATATAAAGCTTCAGTACACAGACACATTGTGTTCTCATACTGGGATGTTTTGCTTCCATGTCACACTAGCTGTATTATGAAACAAAGTGTCACTTCAGATTTGTAAGCTTCAAGAATATCTAATTTTGAATTTAGGGGGGATTTCAGTTATGCTTGAATAAACATATTCTCTTTTGTTCTGGATGCCACTGAAAAGAAAGTGAGTGGAGTTTATTTCTTCTAATGATAAAGAGATAGAAGGCATGTCATAATTTAAAAATTAAAGATCTCAGAATTTTATATACCCTCTGCATAGAAACCTTTTGTCATACACATAATAGAAATAGTGAACTGAAAAGGTCCTGCCCAAAGACAGTGTCAGCTAAAACTAAGCAGCTACTGACAGATACAACCTCTCATAAAGTTTCCAACAGTGATGATGATTTCACTCCTCTCCTGGGCAACATACTCAAAGCTTCTACACTAATAATGTCGGTGTGCTTTGCAATGTTGCCAGATCGTCAGGACAGCTGGGCTAGAGCGGTTCACATCTATGCTAGTGATAGCTTTTGGTTGCTTCAGAAGAGGCTGGTGGTGGCTGTGTTCGATTGGCTTCATGGGAATGGTCTCAAATGCTGGATGTGCCAAACTGGACCTAGAAATCCTTTTGGGGGAGTGCTTGCTGACATGGGTGGAGGACACATGCTTACATCCATTTACAGGATAGACAACACTGCAACAATGCTTTTTCCTGAGCACTGTTTAATTTAAATTAATTAGCCAATTTTTAATAATTTATTAAGTACACCTTTTGCCATTATCTGTGCTGTTAACATAACACCAAATCTTTCCATAAAACCCTTGTCAGTGCACCTTCCAGTTCAACATGAACTGTTAATTACTGGTCTTTCCTTAGGGATTGACTATGATTCCTTACTATCTAGTTATCCTATCATGGTTAAAAAATTGTACCATTTTATCTACTAAATTTCCAGGAATTCAAGTTAGTCTGCCTGGCTACTAATTCCTTGGTTTCACTTTTTTCTCATATTGCTTGTTGTTTTCTGATATGCTCAAACCCTGTCTAGCTTTGATCAATGTTTACTGAGAATTGTAACTCTTTCCATGTACTCCAGCCAGCCTCTAAGTGTTAAGACTAATCAAATTAATCTTTTTAAAAAAAGCTATATATAGTAGCCCAGACATGACATTTAGTTTTGATCTTCAATCTGTACTGTTTTATGCAAAGTTTAGCAGAACTTGTGCAGAACTAATCAATGTTCATGGTATAGGAAATAAACTTGCAAATATTTGCTCATCTTCCACTGTTTACATGCCTCTTAATGAAGTGTCTGACAACATGTTACTGAAATGAAGAGTTTGTGTTTTGTTTGCATATGTTTTATTTACATATGTTTTGGTATGAAGAATTAGGCTCATGAATGCAGTGACACTGCTTCATGTAAAATAACAAGGAAAATGTATTCTGCACTGAAGCTTTCCAGAACAGACTTAAGTTTGATAGACTGTGAAGCTGCCAAGAAAAAGAGTGAGATTAATAAAAAAGTGGGCAGAAGCCCAAACTCATTTTAAATGCACATTGGCTTCATAAATATGGAAATTCAGCTAAGTTAAGGCCACTCCATACACTCTGTACATGCAGTGATACAAACATCATCCACAGAAGTGTATTTTGATGGGTGATGTGTCCACTTGGATGAATGTTTAGAGATAAGCGTTAACTGAAAAAAGTGTGATAATGGCTGCAGAGAATGTGGCCTTGGGTAGTCCTTGAGTTGGGAACTAGCTGTGACTTGAATCTGAGGTTTTGACCAAGGCTTACCAGCTTCCTAGAGGTAGTTCAGATCATCCTAATAGTTTTTAAGACCGTGTATTGTGACACAAGGTCTTGTATCCGAGGAGATGAAAACTTTTTTTCTAGATATAAGTTAAACTTCATAACACCATCATTTTGTGCAGATGTAAAAATTAGGGGATGTATGGTTTGACTTAAAAGGAGGAGGGTCTGATGGGGTGCACAGGGACAGAGTTGGAAACAGTAACACTAACCTTTAACTTTTTCTGTGTACAGGTATGTTGAAAATCAGTGCAGGTTTGGGCAGTGCAAGATTTTCTTATTCATCATAGAGATTCTGTTTTTTTTCCATGGAACTCTGGCTGGAGATGACCAGCTCATTTCACAGTTGTCTGTCAAATGGATGCTTCTACACATAGCTTGTTCTTACATTCTTAATTATTTTTCACTACTTCTTCCATCCTCTTAACATTCATTAATTGCAGAGATAGGAATGGCAAAATTCATCTTTGCAAGTTCTTAAGCTTCCTCCTTCTCTATGCTTTAGTGAAAAAATTGCTAGTTTTTGATTAATAGTGCAAAGGAGCATCTGGTAATTTTTTTCTGCATTAGATAATTTCCAAGATATTGACACCGGTGGGTGTAATCCAGTCTTCCTGTCTGAAATGCCCAGGTTGAGCACTTTTTTTCTAAATTTTCTCAGACTTCTTTTTAGCAGAGAGCTAAGTAGTGTATTGGGTGCTTCTCCTTCTCTCTACATTTTGCTTGGGATACATATCCCCAGAAAACAGCTTGGTACATTTATGCTGTGTTTACCTCTTCCCTGAGAAGGCAGGACTCAACAAGAAGCATTAGATGCCTTCAGCATTTTGTGCTCTGGTCTGCTGAAGTCTTTTTAAAGATGCTTACATGGTGCTAGCAGTGGCTGTGGATTATTGACTGTCTTTGTAACAGTCAAGGTGTTTGTGGAATACAAGCAGTGGGTAAAAGGAGTTGAATCTAAACCCTTCAAAGTTCCCTAAATGGGGTTCTTGGCTTACCTTAGGCAAGGACATTCTTCACTCCTCTTTTTGTGTCCATGGAGCAAGGACTAGGTGAGTCAGAGAGAGAAGAGACAAGAGAGAGGCCAGTCTAACTGCATGGCCATGGCTAGTGTCTGGGCTAAAGCAGACCTGGAGCCCTGGCCTCAGCTACCTGGGGCATGTGTGGTTTGCATTGTCAGCACAGACTAGACAAAAAAACTTGTCTTGCAAATGGGTTCCATAAATCCCAACCATGACTATCACCCTTGTAGCTCCTTTCAAGTCATTAGTGAAGCTCAGATGACTGTGTGACTAAACATGTATTACTTTAGGCAAGGGATAGGTGCCTTTCTATCCAAACCAGGCAATTCTGCACAAATGATGTGACCAAAGTAGTGTGCCCAGGGCATGTTCATGCTGAGTAAGGTGACATATTCAGGATTAGGCACTCCTGAGAAGCAGGTAAACTGAACTGATGACCGAGACCTAGGCAAACCACTTTCTGCTCCCATAGAGTTACAAATAACCCTCCAAAAGAAATAAAAGAACAAACTGCACTGCAGTGATATTACAACACTCAGACTATACCTGGAAGAGCTGTGGTAGATTTAGATGCTCTTCATAACAAAGAAATCTGGAAAGTATTTCAGATTAAAGATAGCCTTCAGATCTGTTCACAGAGCTCCTTTTACTCTTTATTTGAACTACTGTGTTCAACTTCGCAGAAAAAAAAAAAAAAAAACAAAACAAAAAACGAGTCCTACAGATCTTTTTATAGTTTTGTAGTCACAAGATGCATTTGGTAACAGTAAATGTGAACATCTGCTCTCTCTATCTCATTCTGTGCTGTTAATTATGAAATTTCCTTCCTCTTTCAGAAAATAAGTTTAATACAATTGTAATTAGAAGGTGTGTGGGAAGGGGAAGAACTACAGTGTCTTTCTTGCCAGTTGATGTAAAGAAAGTTCAGTTACTACATACCTCTCACCTCCATAGAGACTGACAGGTAGGTTAGGCCATTAATCAGTGTTGGAAAGCTGGCATTAGCATATTTTTCAGTTGTGACATTTTTCACACACCCTTGTTACCCATATTTAAAACCATGTCTGGACTTCACCAATTCACAGGTAGTGGGGAAAGAGACCAGTCTACATTTTCTGCCAACCTTTCTGCTTCAATATGCTTCTCTTAAATATTCAAGTCAAATGCTACATTTAGATATGGTAGGGAATTAACATAAAAGCATTAAAAAAGTGTAGAAAATTATCATAGAATCATAGAATATCTCAAATTGGAGTGAACCCATAAGGATCATTGAGTCCAACTCACTGATCCTCACAGTACTACCTAACACTAAACCATATGACTAAGAGCATCATCCACACACTGCTTGAAGTATTAGCCCATGGAAAATATTTTGAAGTGTTTCTTTCTGGAAAGTGGTATGTTTGTTTTATAAGGAAGGAAACAGTGATAAAGCAAAGGAAAAAAACAATGACTCATTATAGAGATAATATAAAGAACAGACATTCTTCCAGTTATTTTTATAACTATATACTGTTATCCAGGAAGTACAACTGTACTAGTTATTTTTTTTCTCTCACAATCCATTATTTAAACAATAGTCCAAAGATGCATGTTGATTATTTCCAGTGATTACTGAGGCTCAGTTAATGAGAAGCAGTTAAAGGGTAGTACAAAAGGTTGATGAGTGTATCTGTAACAGCAGTCATGAAGCATACATGGGTCTGCTGTACCTCAACGAAAATATTGAGGTTTAAGTGCTCCTGGGTCATCAGGCAGGGCTAGGAAATGTCTGCAGCTGTGACATGCCCCTTCAGGTGCAGTCTCTGAGATGGGACCTTCCTTCTGTTGAATGTGGTACCTGTGGCCCTGTCACTAGAAACAAAGGCTGAGACCTCCTGAGCTCCTGGTTCTCACTCAGATGCCTATCAGGATGGCAGAGACTTTGGTTCTGCAGTCTATTCTCTTGTTTTGGCTTGCTAGTCTCATTTTAACAACTCATTTGCTTATTATGGAAAATAAGAGCCATTTCAAAGCAGTCAGCTGCTTCTTCTCTCCAAGGAAATCTTGGCTAAGTTTCACCACCCCTTGCAAGTCCAAGGCTGATGTTGCATTTTGGACCTAGAGATCTTCCATTCACACCAAAGCTTTTCAGTCCTCACTCCCACCTCCCACACACTCTGGGTCTAGTTTGACCTTGTTATAAGATGCTTTAGCAGGAAAAAAGGACTACATCTCTGCTGCCTTAGTGTGTTGAAATGGCTCTGTATAGAAGCAGGCAGACCCAGTGCCAGCTCCAGGGTGAGGGTGGCCCTGCCCATCTGGGCACAGGACACAGAGAGACCATTGTGGGTCCGTGGGGAACTGACTCAGGCTGTTGGCAAAGCTCAGCCTAAAATCTCCTGTCCTTCACTTTCCTCTTGCTCATACTGCAAAGAGTGACTGAGCTTTATTTTTTTTTTTAAGTTGAAATCGTGTCCCTTTAATTATATGATTAAGGCTGAGGAAATACAGACCTTTTTTCCCCCCTCTAAACTAGAGTAGCATTAGTGCTTCATGGGGCTGGTAAAGCAACTGAGAGGCCACCGAAGCGGATGGGCCAGCCATGATAACTTCTCAGTAGCAGTCACTCATCCCTTGTCATGCTCTTCCTCAGTGTCCCACAAGTGCCCAAGACTTGCTTGTATTGAACTGCATTAACATGGAAGTTAAGGGTTGCATCAGTTTAAGATTGCAAATCAATGTCATAACTGTATTTCTTTCCATGAACATATGTGAATGTTGAACTGAAGCCTGGAAAATATTTCTTAATTTCTAGAGATATAAAGGTAAACCCTGAAGACTACACTTGGTGAAGGAGAGACAAGTGCGTCTGGTTGATTTCTGACAACTGCTTTCTTATTTTAGTTTTAAAAAGTGTCTCACTAAATAATCTGCCCAAGTACTTAATTGTACTGTTAAGAAGTTTTTCCCTGGTACCTAACTCTCCCTTGCTAAACTGATTCCATTGTTTCTTTTCCTGTATTTCTTGTCCTTTTCCAAGAAGAAATGTAGGATAATTTATGACCTTCCCTCAGGCAGCAACATTTAACATCATTGCAGACTGTTATCATGTTCTGCTCCAGTCTTCCCTCCTGTGGGCTAAGTTCTTCCAACATCTCCTCAGAGTTCATATAATTCTACATTTTTCTAGGATCACAGTATTCATTTAAAGGAAAATAATCAGCAGGTTTGACATTATTTGCACTTGAAAAGTCTTCTCCCTCAATTGAAAGGTTTTTTTGTTACAAAAAGAAAACAAATTCCTAAAAGGCACAGATAGTAGAGTCTTTTTAGTTTGTATAGGAGAAATGAGAGGAACCTTTAATGCAGAAGATCACATATGATTTTATGGATGGAACAACAAAGTGGCAAGGTAATGAATTGAGGTGTTAATTTGAAGCATGTTTAGGTGAGGCCTAAAGATGTTTTAGCTTCAGCTGTCTCTAAAAATTGTTTATGAAATGAGGCTGGGCTGATACTGAACACTTCAAGAAGTGAGGGTCTGATAACGATCCAGTGGTTTACTGTGTCAGATGTGTAAATGTACATCTCAATCAACAAAATATGTTACTCAAAGTATGTTTTGGAGTATATCATCTTACAGAGATCAAAAGGGAATATGCAAATTATATGGTACTATGAGATAAAGAGGATTTTTTGGTCTGAAACACATTTCCCTCACTCTTACTCAAGATGAGATCACTGATATTTGTCAATTGCACCTGCCAAGTCTCAAAGTTAAATGAAAGATAAGAAGATTGTCAGGATTTTTGATCCAGTAAAATGCTTCCTTGAATTGAGCAAATGTTACATTTACATCTTGTTCTAGCTGTGCAAACATACAATGTATAATAGCTTTCTGGTAACTGCTAAAAATATAAGACCATTAGCAAGGTATGTGTTAAAGGAACTTCTCTTCATATCAGTCAAAATAAAATGCTATTTCTCACGATCTTTTAATTGAATTATGTGATCCACAGTTTTCCACTCTTAAACAAAATTAAATTTTATTGTTAAATCAGATTTAAGTACATGTAACTCTCTTCCCCAATATTCTAAGAGGTTATGCATATTGCCTAATTTCTGGGAGATTACCATTAATAATTTGGCATTGCTACATGAAACTTTTCAGTCCTTCAGTCTGCATATAAGTATATAGGACAAATCTGATTTAATTTCAGTATGCATCATTTCCTTGTTCTATTTGCTGTACTTTTCCAATGTAGTTAACACTGTTCACCATCCTATCACAATTAAGCTATTTTGTGAGAATTAAAATAACAGAAACGTGATATGTTTGTCTTTATATTATCTTGGTACTTCACAGAGCTATACTCTCTTTGCATTTTGTTTTCCTTTTGCTCTAGTATTTTTATAGAGTACATTACTTTTTCTTAATATGGAACAAATTCTAGATGCAAAACCAATACGGTCATTTTTTTAATTAATAATTGCATTGTATTGCTACTAGAATGATATAGGCTAGATCATATGGACTAAATTATTTATTCCATTATAAATATTCACACTTTCTTTTTCTAGAAAATGTAAGCCAATTTTATGACAATATGACAACTGCCTTTTCATTATGCCACCAAAAATCATTGACATTTAAAAATTTTAGTTTAGTTAATTTAATACTTCATATGCTGGATAAAAAATAAAGCACAGATTTTTCATGCAGTCCCTTGCTAACTAGTAAAGATTAATTTAACAATTCCATATGAGGGAGATTTTTTTTTTTTTATTTAAAGTTTCATTTTACATTTGTTTGTCACTAAATGTGCTTTTAAGAAGTCTGCTGTCTGTGTTGATGTGATGGGGTGACCCTGGCTGGATGCCAGGTGCCCACCTAAGCTGCTCACTCTATCACTCCCATCCTCAGCTGGACAACAGAGAGAAAATCCAATGAAAGGCTAATGGGTTGAGATAAGGACAGGGAGAGATCACTCAGCAATTACCATCATGGGCAAAACAGTCTTGACTCAGGGAAACTCATTTAACTTACTACAAAGCAAAACAGAAAAAGGCAATGAGAAATAAAAAACTATCTTAAAACACCTTCCCCCCACTCCTCCCTTCTTCTCAAGCTTAACTTCACTCCCAATTTTCTCTACCTCATTCCCCACAGCAGCACAAGGGGCACGGGATGGTGATTGCAGTCAGTTCATCACCAGTTGTCTTTGCCACTCCTTCCTCCTCGGGGGAGGACTCCTCACACTCCTCCCCTGCTCCAGCTTGGAGTCCCTCCCATGGGAGACAGTCCTTCAGGAACAGAATGCTCCTGCACAGGTCCCCCACAGGTTCACTATTCCTGCCAACAAACCTGCTCCATAGGTCTACAGGTCCTTCCAGGATCTTGCTTCAGAATGGGCTTCCCATGGGGTCACAGCCTCCTTCAGGCACATCCACCTGCTCCAGCGTGGGGTCCTCCCCAAGCTGCAGGTGGGTATCTGCTCC
Source organism: Tyto alba (assembly GCF_018691265.1). Taxonomy (NCBI): domain Eukaryota; kingdom Metazoa; phylum Chordata; class Aves; order Strigiformes; family Tytonidae; genus Tyto; species Tyto alba. The sequence goes on from NW_024881313.1 coordinate 19,619,049, forward strand.
ACCATTAACCCCCCCTGGGCTGCAGGTGGGTATCTGCTCCACCATTCACCTCCCCAAGCTGCAGGTGGGTATCTGCTCCACCATTAACCTCCCTGGGCTGCAGGGGCACAGCCTGCCTCACCATGGTCTACCCCACAGGCTGCAGGGGAATTTCTGCTCTGGCACCTGCAGCACCTCTTCCCCCTCCTTCTTCACTGACCTTGGTGTCTGCAGAGTTGTTTCTCTCACATATTCTCACTCCTGTCTCTGGCTGCAGTTGCAAAGGTGGTTTTTTTTCCCCCCCCCTTCTTAAATATGCTATCCCAGAGGTGCTACCACCATCACTGATGGGCTCAGCCCTGGCCAGTAGCAGGTCTATCTTATAGCCAGCTGGCATTGGCTCTATCAGACACAGGGGAAGCTTCTGGCAGCTTCTCACAGAAGCCCCCCCTCTAGACCTACCCCCCCCCCCCCCCCCCCCAAAACCTTGCCATGCAAACCCAATACAGTAATATCCATACGTGTAGTCTTTTGCAGTGCACAATGGACTTAAGATGTGAGGACATCATAGCTGTGCTCTTTTGACACTCATTGGTAACCACTTATTTATGCAACATCCTTTATTCATAAGGAATACACATATATCTTAATTCTTTAAAAAATATTAATAAAGAAACAATATTTTTCCTCAAACAATGTCCAGACTTGGTTTCCCTAGGGATATCTTTCTGTTCTCCCTTTCACAATGAAGTTGCCTTTCTGCTTAATTACTCCATGCTTTATGGTTGCATTCACCAGGTATGTACAAAAGTCAAGAAAATTAATGTAATAGCTATGGTATTTTCAGTTCCAGAGTATGTTTCCCTAAGTTAATTTTTTATTTTAACATGTGGGGATTTTATTGTCTGAAATTTTAATAGACAGCTGCTCAAAACTAACACCTCTATCACCCCGAATGAGAAGAGTTAGAAAGGATGTCAAACAGTACTTATCCCCCTTGCTAGAATCTGACCAGAAAAATATCAGACTCCTCCCACCCGTGCATCAAAATATTCAACTAAATTTGGCACAACAAGACCAAACAATACTATAACCCTCAAGGGCAATCTTCTTTCAACCAAACACCAAGGACTGGGGCTGGTCTGCAAATGAAGGAATGCATTAGTTGCTCTCAGCCAGTGCAGCTGAGCAGATAGGGACACTTACCCAGACAGTGACTGATCTTTCAGCAGAGGAGACCCTAAAAGACCCAAACTGCTTTATGGGTCTTTTTATGTCACTGTAGCTGTCTGTGAACACCTGACATCAATAATTGGCAAATTATCACCAGCAAGGCAGCAATGACCTGTTACCTCCCACCTGTTACTCATTTAGACTCATGGGATAGGCTGAGGTGTAGGGTGTTGATATTCTGCTCTTTTTCCCTTAATCTTTGAGTAAGTAGATGTTTAACAAACTCAGTAGGATTTCCAGGGTAATGCTTAGTAAGTTAACCTTTACATTATCGGTAGTCTCTTCATGAGATTAGTGTCTAGAATGGGGGTCTAGCAATTGAATATGAAGTAACAGAGAATTGACTAAATTAATGTCAGTGAGTATAATTTTGCTTTTTGTCCAGCTATTTATTCTTTGTTATTGCACAATGTCCAACTAAGAAGAAAGTGGAATTCCTCCTGGCCTCATACAGTATGAGCTCTAGAGTAAAACAAGGCTGTTAAAGCTCCTGACAATATAAATGACAATGTATCTTTTATATAAATAGGCCAAATGCTGTAAGGAGATGCTGTCAGTCTAAGACAAATAAGTTCAGGCCAAAGAAAACTCTTGTTCTTTCTAGGCTAGATCTTTGGCAGCTGATTAAAAGGTTCATAAAAGAAAGAAAAAAAAAATTCTAGAAATGTAATTTCCAGAAAAAGCTGTTAACTTTGCTGTTGTCGCTAGTAAATTTTGTCATTATATGAAAAAGAAAATTCAGTTAACTTTGTCCATAACTTCCTAACATCTGTACCTAACATTTCCTTGTAATTTCTTATTTCACAATTCAATTTCTCCTTTTTATTTTAGTCCTGTAGACTTCTTGGGGAATTAAATCTCTTTCTTACATTGTCCTGCTGAGCAGCCAAGTAGGAACAAATTCTTTATGTAGGAAATGCGATCATCTTGGCAGCAAACAGGAGATAATGCCAAATTTCCTTGCTATCACATCTTTGCTACAGGTGCTGCACAAATATTTTACTACATTTCAAGTAATATTTTAACACCACATATTTTTTTTTCCAGTTATCAGTTTTTCTAAACAAAAAAAATATTTCCATGGTAGAAATCTACTGTGATAAAGTCAGACCTTTATGCGGTTATAACTGCAGTTATAGTCTATAGTGGTTGGGAGAGAAGCACTGTTTCTTTCAGGTTTCCACCTGTATGTTTGGAAACCAAACTCCTGAGTGCTTGCTCTGTGATCTAGGTAAGAAGAAAAGGTACATGGCATTTCCTGAAATGGTGGCTGGCTCTTGGTATTACTGTCTGACAAGACTGACATACTTCAAAAGAAAAACAGGGTTTGTTTTTAAATTGAGTCATTTTTCAGGTATCTGTGGGTGCTGGTCTCCTAGTTGCATTTATGCAGAAATAAAAGTCAGTAATGGCAATTACAATTCTGAATTACAATCTCATTTAGAAGGGAAGAAATTTTTAAAATGCTCTGCAGAGTGAATTTCACTTAAATCTTCTGAAATTCAATCCTGTCTCGTCTCACACATGAAAATATGAGACTGACATATTTTCCTAATGGTATTTTTTCACTGTGTAATTAAGGTGTAAGATTTAAAAACCGAGTCTGGATTTCTGTCTTTGGTATTTCACTATTGGTTTGATCCCATGAGCTCCCTAGATGTCTCGTCAGGACAGATAGCAGGAAAGTATTGAGATATAACCTTCTGTGTATCACCTATTTTCCCAAGGCAGCACAGATTGCCCTCAATGAGAAGGTGAAATTTGTGCTGTGTGGTCTTGGTTTTTTTTTGAAATGTGGCATGTGACAGAATATTTCCTTATTTAGTACTCAGAGCTTTCTACCCAATCATCCAGCCTTTGAAACTGAGGATGACTGGTCACTGTCCTTTCTTCAGCAGGACTATATTGCCAGAAACTCTCATCATCCAGCTTTTGGTGAAGGGACGATAAGAAAACAGCACTTACAATGTTCTCTGGGTGCTTGCTTGTTCTTTCTCTTATTCACAGTGGTTTACAGCTGGCAGGTAAGTGCCTCCTGCTTGCCTCCTGTAAAAGTGTCTGTGAAAGTGCTTCCATATCCTCTGTCATTTCTGAGTGATTTATGGTTCTATAGCAGTGCCTATATGTACATTATTAGTTTGGGACATATACAAGGGGAGCCTCTTCATGGCAGGAAAAGGCAAGGGCAAGATTGACTTTTAAATCTTTGCTTTCTTCAACAGAAAAAAGAAATGGATAGAGAATGAAGCAAAGATTGAATTCTTAATGGTTTCATTCGTAGATAGTGGCACTATCATTGCAATAACACCAGAAGAGCAGACCTAAGAAATTAATGAGATATGTTTAAACGTTTATTTTTTTGTTTTGTTTTGTTTTGTTTTGTTTTATTCTTTGCTTCTGTGTTTTGATTTTTGAGCTGTTGGTGTCTGGGTAATGGTTAGCAAAATCAGGCAGGAAAAATTTCAGGAGTGGTGAAATTTAAAATAATTTGTAGGACATTAAGATGTTCACAGATGATGGCTATGCAATCCAGAGAGACTTAATGCTTATAAAAAGGTTTATTTTCATTCACTGTTTTGAATGGACTCATTGAATTCACTGGCATTGATAAAGTGGATGAAGTAAAATTTTTGTGAAATACAGTTGGATTAAGTTTAGGAAAGTTATTGTAGAATTGCAGTGACAATATTACTGACATCACTTTAGCTACACTTCTACTGTAAGTGTTAAACAGATGCCTTCTGGAGACCTGAATATTTAAGATTAAATCTTTTTAGCTTTGGAAACTTTTATAGATTGGCTCAGAGTATGTGGTGGAACTTCTAATGGCCCATGGTACCACTGCAGACCAGAATAATTATTTTTAGTGTACTGTATATTACCAACTAAACTGATTTCAACTTTTTGCTTTTTAATTAAATTTCTTTAGATTTTAAAATATATTTTCATTAAATATGACACCCAATGATCACAAGATGTATCAGGGACCAAAATTGGTTATGAATCCCAGAAGCTTTGGAGGGAAATACAACTAGGTGAGTCACAAAGTACACCACAAAGCAGCATAGCAAATGCATAGTCATGATTCACTACTGCTACTGAAAAACTCATTGTAGGGCTGAAATTAGCACAGCTACTTCTGCTTTACCCTTGTGAGGCCCAGAGGTGTTTACCCACATTTATACAGTGAAAAGGAAAGGAAACGTGGATTTGAGAGTGGGGAGACAAATGGCTCAGCAAAGATGGCTGTGACCCCACTAGGAGACTTGTAAGATCTGCCAAGGTGAGGAAAGTCTGTAGAGGTCAGAGGTCTACATGGCGGTGCATGTGAGGACAGATGGAAACAAGGTAATGAAATAGCAGTGTGATTGAGAGAATTCACGTGACTAATGTAAATCAATCCAACAGGCTGTGCTCAGTTCAGCTCTGCTGATGCTGCTGACTGCCACTAATCTACAGCATGGTGACATATAATAATGAGATATATATCTTATTGTCTACCTTATTGCTTTTTAATCAATAAAATTGATCTTGCACTGGACTCTGTTAAAATATGTCATGTTTTTATCTGATATGAATGCAATGACTCCTTGTTATGTGAATGGGAAGCAGAATCATGTCACTTATCTACTATACATATATTTTCTACTAACCATTTAGTAAGCACTGTTTTGTTTTACAGACATTGAAACATTTTTACTATATAATGAAGACAACAAGCTCTGTCTTCAGGCGTCTATCTCACAGTCAGTTAGAACTGCGACTTGCCATCAAGACAATGAATCACAAAAATTCAGGTGGATCACTGATCATCAGCTTATGAGTGTGAGACTGAACCTGTGCCTGGGGGTGCCATCAAAGGAGGATCAGGCTGTGATTACCCTGTATCCATGTAATCAAACAAGTGAGCTCCAGTGGTGGGAATGCAGAAATGAAAGCCTCCTTGTTATCCAAGGAAAAGATTTATTTTTTGGTCCTGGCAATGAAGAACATGATAATGTTTTGTTAAAGAAGGGGCTGAGTTCAAAGAATAAGTGGAAGATCTATGGGGACATGAATGTTTTATGTTCCCAGGGGTATGAAGGTACAGAAAATTTATTCTTTCATTCTTTGCACTAATTTCTTTGTGAGTATTAGAGTGTTTCAGATCTTTGGCTCTGACTGTTCTGATTCCTTCAGTGATCATCAGAGTTTTAGAAAATCAGTGTATTGAGGGATTTAGCCTTGAATTTAATGTCATATTTATGGCCAAGTATGTATTATAGACATATATTTATTATATAATATACATGCTATTTTAGTATAAGTATTATTGTATATTAGTATTATGAGTATTGTAAGTATTACATATTCTTTGTATATATTCTCTAAATATATTATATATTAGTATATACATACTTGCTCTTATACTATATAGAAGTATTCTCTAAAGTCACTATTGCTCACCATATTGTGTCACTACATTGTTAATAGAGAGTATAAACACTGACAAATTTCTTGTACAGCAACATGGAAATGTAATTACATCCTCAAGAAAGAAGCACAATATAGGTGAGCTGAGAAAGGGTTGGAAGTATCAGTGTAAGCAGAAATGTGGCTTTTGTGACTCAGCACATGAGGATACTCCTGGAATAATTAAAATTACCAGTGCAATTATCCTTTGTGATTAGCTGAAGTCTGATTGTTCTGAATGGCTTTTCCACATCCAGAATGAATACTCTAAAAACTATCTCACAGGATATTCGAAGTATTAAACTCTGCACCTTGCATGTCAGAGCTGCTCCAATGTATGTGAGATACTTAAACGGTCACTGGAATAATAACAGAGGTGGATCATCTAACCTAATGTTTACTTTTTTCAGGAAGTAGAACTTCTAAATATTAGATCCTCCTCTTGCACATTTTATATAAACCTTAACATTGTTTAAAATAGTAGTAGCTTAGAATAGAGCTCTGGAGCCTTATTAAGTTTGTAAAAGCATCTTGAATAAAAATCTAGTTGTAGATTTCATTTATGAAATAATACTTTACATCAGAATAGCATTACTCTAAAACATATGTCAGCAGCTTAAGTTTGAAAAAGTATTAAAATGATTTTTTTTATGGTTATGGGAAACATAACATGGAAAGTACTTTGAAATTCAATTTAGTCACTAGCATAGACTTCACATTTTTCACAGTTCACATGCATTTATTATTTTTCCATACTATTTTTATCATTTTGTCTTCTCAGAGACATTTACACTTCTAGGAAATTCTTTTGGGGCACCCTGTGTATTCCCCTTCATGTACAATAAGCAATGGTATGCCAAGTGCACAGATGCTGGCCAGCCGGATGGCCGGCTCTGGTGTGCGACCACTTCAGACTATGACACAGACCAGCGATACGGATTTTGTCCATCAAAAGGTAAGTCACCTGTTCCCACACAGTTCTCCTCAGTGTCATATTGGCAAACCAACACTATCAGAATATGAATATCTTTAAAATAATGCATAGTTTACAATAATGTATTTTAGTATGCAATGTATTGCCACATCCTGTATCTCTCTACACAAGGAAATAATACTTTGCATAAATATGTGGAGAAAAGTGTGATTGAAGAGTAAAACAGCATGCAGTTCCCACTAATTGTGGGGGTACCCTTTTCTGAGGAGCCCATTGCAATGGATGTGGGCACAAAAATGAGTGCTGGAGGAAGTTTAATGATGAAGTTAACATTTCAGTCTGCATGATTCTCATGTGACAATTCTTTTTACTTAAATGGAATGTGTCCTTTTATCCATGCTATTCCCTATCCATATTGCCTGGGAAGCAGTCTTTCCATGCTTTCTGACAACTGCCTCCCATCCCTGGCATTTCTCTACAACTTCAATCACTTTCTGAAAACTGTCTTCCATTTCAGTGGTCACTTCCCCCTCCATCTCCCTTTGTGGCCTTGTTGACAGGGGAGTGTTTCATTCAAGGCATTGAAGACTCCTCCTGACACTTCTCATCTTTCCCCTATATTCCTCCCCATTGCTCCTGTTCAACATTATGTCTCTTATTAAAATGCCCCTTTACTCCAACTGATTCAAAATGTGCTTTTGGTGTGGTTCAAATCCATAGTCAAATACACTTTCCAGATCCCTACAAAGATACCAAAGTTACTGAGAAAAAAAGCATGCAACATAGGGTCAATGAATGATTTTCAAAGCTTTTGAACACCAGTTTTTTTTTGTTTTTTTTTTTTTTTTTTTAATTCAACTTCATACTGACTTTTGGGAATAATAAAATATCTGATTCAATTTTGTATTGTGATCAATTAAGCATGTATATAGGTCTTTAACAGACGAAAGATGCAAAGGCAATCAGAAGAGGAGCACAACGCAGCTTGGCACCACTGCAGTGCCTGGGTTCTGTAGCTGTGTGACAAGCACATGCAGAAGCTCTTTGCAATGGGGGGATTTATCTAAGAACTGTTTTGATGTTAGATTCAGGTCAAGAGCTCGTTTTCACAGATCTCAGTGGTAACTGCTGTCCAGAAAGAGAAGGAAGAGATGTTACATATCTTTTTATAGATTTCACCTGGGATTTCTGACACAATAATCCATGCAATATATTTTTCTATGTAATCACTTCCCTTGTAGTAATTTCTGAATTATGTATCTTCATGAAACAGTAGGCAATATTTTGCAGATCTACCTGTCAGTTTACAGGCCTTAACTTTGTCCTTCCCCATCCCTCTTGTAACATTTTCAGTGCTCTTGAAAGAACAGTATAGGTGACATTTAATGAGAATGCCTTGTGTAACAACAACCTGCAACAGATTTTGCTGTGGTTGAGTTACTATTACCCCCAAAATAATTATTTTCTCCACAGATAAAGACACTACTTGGACTACAGATCTGTTGACAAATGTTCAGTACCAAATGAACTCTGAATCGGCTCTCACGTGGCACCAAGCCAGGAAGAGCTGTCAGCAGCAAAATGCAGAGTTACTGAGTATCACAGACATTCATGAACAAACATACCTTAAAGGTAAGGAAGTAAAGCAAACCCTGACTTACATTCAGGATCTGTTCAGTCCATCATCACAGCTAAGAACTATTTAGTATGGTTTTGGCTAATGTATATGGACCTAAATATGCACAAATAAGTAAAGAAAATCTTTTAGAATTTGCAAGTTCGTATAAAAATTGCTGCCAAGTTTAAACAGAATTCAAAGTATTCCAGCATCCTGAAAGTGTGACAATTTGACTTCCTATTTAAAAATGTTATCTTATATTACAACTTTTATTATTTTTTTTTTTTTTTTTAAAGAGGAAAAAACATTCTGAAAAGTGAAAGTTTTGGCTTTGGTCTAAAGGAACCTTTAAAACAAATTGAAAGTAAGATAAAAGATATATCTTTGTACCAAAAGAAAGATGTGTTTTGTGTCAAATGCAGTTTGACATCTGATTTTTTCATTCATTTGATAAACTGAAAAATATCAGTTAACCATTGTCCCCAAATAATGATTCTACCTATCCATGTATTGCTGGAAGAATGATATGAAAGAAACTCTCTTGTTATTTTTAATGATGAAATTAACTTCTAAGAGATTTCATATTATTGTTTATATTTATGCTGTACCAATATTTCTACTTAAACAAATCCAATGTTGTATAGAATTTACTATATTCTACAAAACCACTTTAATTTTGGATATTCTCTGTGATATATAATCTGTGTTCATTTTGCACTAGGTGATAAAATAAGGGATTTTTTTGTTTGTTTGTTTTTAACAGTAATCAAAGCTTTAGTATGTTTCAATTTATCAGGTATCTCAGTATCTAAAGATATTTGTAGTTAGATGTTTAAGAATTGTAAGTCTTTCTAGAGACAATTTTAGTGACTGTTGCTAATAAAGAAATTATTTATAAAATCACTTATCTTTTTTTGGTTACTAAGAGTTAATAAAAGATATAGATTCTGCACTATGGATTGGACTCAACAGACTGGACTTGAGGAGTGGATGGGAGTGGATTGGAGGCAGCCCTTTCCAGTACTTAAACTGGGCTCCAGGTAGCTGTGACTTTGATTCTGTATTTCAGAAGAGAAGAATATGCATACTTCAAATACTGCTTTAAATTCTATTACCAGATAGATATGCCATGAGATTTGTATTTTACTTTTTCTTGCTTTAACTTTAAAAAGAACTTTTTTTTTTTTTTTTTTTTTTTTAATAGCAATATAAGCCAGAAACTTCTGTGTATTGCAAAAATGTTCTAGGTCTGAATACTGTCTTTCCCAAAAAATATAGTTTTCCATTTATTGTCTCTAGCAAAAAAACCTACGTGGGGCTTACATGTTCATACCTACTGAAATGATCCTATATTTCATACAGCATTCCCACTACCTGAGGCCTACCTCAGTTCTTGCCAAAGCTGGGAAAGACGTGATCTTTGGGGCTCTCACTTCATCCAGGAGTGATTTCTCCTGTAAATTTTAGACCTTAAAGCTCTATTTACCTTTCAGAAAAGCTCACTTTTTTTTTTTTTTTTTTCCTGTATTTTTCCCAAAGGAAGCCCCTCTCCAGAATCTGGAAAACTCTGTGCAGTTTTGAATCCTGAAACAAAAGATAAATGGCAAAATTGGGAATGTGATCAGAAACTTGGTTACATTTGTAAGAAAAGAAACATTACCTTGGTTCCCTCAGGTATGTTGATGATTAAAAGTAGAAGTTGTTTTGTGAATTGCTTGTCATTCACATTAACAAAGACGAGTAGGAGAATATTACTAGAAATAGAAACTATTTATTGTTTATCTTGTTTGCTTTTTACAACCATTGCACCCTTTCTAGGCTGATCTCCAGTCCCGTGACACACAGAATGAAACAGGTAAAAGCAAAGAATGTCCAACTTGTCCCATCTGTCCATGTTTTAGTAGTCAGGTCTCTGCTTTGAGTACATGCACTACTGAGCATGAAGAGGGAGAACAAGCCAAAAATTATTTTTCAGAAGAGGGATGTTAGTAAAAATAAGCAAAAAGAAGAAAGACTAACACATTGCAAAGATAAAGGATATTTTAAGTGTATAAAGATTTCCCTGTTGCTGTTTCTCTATGTATATGTTGGTCTAGTTGTAAAGCTGCCTAGATGACTTTTATTCCATCAGTATACTTAATCTTTTAAAAATTCATAAGCGCTCTATGTTAGGTACAGATAATTTCTATTTTTTATCTGGCAAATAAGTACTAAGTAATACAGAAGCTGTTAAAATGAATACATTAGTGTATTTGTTACAGACATTTGACTATATAAGAACCTTAGAATTTCTATTAATAATATTTCTATTAAAAATCTTTCCATTTCCTAGCTAAAAAATGCCAGATTTAGAATAATATTTAAGTTTACTATGCGTTGTGTCTATCATTTCCTTATAATGAGAATTTAAGAAGAAAATTTTTATTTTAGAACTTCTGCACAAAATAAGTAAAAATATTTTCAGTGTCATGTCCCTTGCATGGCATTTGAACTCTTCTAAAACAGATATTTGTTCCTAGGTGATATTGGGCCTGTTGCTTGCCCAGATGGATGGGTACCGTATGTAGATCACTGTTACAAGATATTCAGAGAGACCAAAGGATGGGAAGAAGCTTTGACATCTTGTCAGAAGGAGGGGAGTCACCTGGCCAGCATCCGAAGCCTTGAGGAGCACAGCTTTATGGTGTCTCAACTTGGGTACAGTGAGTGTTGGGGGGGTTGGGGGGTTGGGCGGGCAGTGGTGGCATTCTTCTGCACATGAGAAGCACCAGCTAGCTGAATTAAGATGTAGCAACTGTATTAACATGAAACACTGCAGCCAAAGACATGCAAAGGAGCCAGAGGTCCAGTGGTGTTAGGTTGGTGGGGTGCTTTCTGCTTTAAAATGAATACCCCCTTCTGTGCTGCAGCTTTCAGGCTTACTCAACTGTCTTGACTTGTTCTTTGGTTTGCATGAGGGTAGGAGGACATCAGTCATCCCAATGACAAGCTTTCTTAATAAAAGGATTATGAAACATAACTTCCACTTTCAGAAAGTGCTTTTTATGGAAAAGCAACATATTTGTACTGCTTTCTGTTCATCTGGGGAACTTAGCATGGCTCTAAGTCATTTTCTGTGTCTTGTGGCCACCCAGCCCCCAGATCAGCAAGTTCACAGGTCTCTGCAGGAATGATGGAAGAAACCTACTAAAGAAAAGTTTAGCTCTCTACACTACCAGATGGAAATGATCAGCAAAGCTAGCCAAGGGGGGGTCCAGGCAGCAAGCTGTGGAACTGCCTGGGTGCCTAAAGAACCATACTCAGGTCACTGGATGTAACATGTCAGCGTGGTCTCACCATGGTCTTTTTAATATCCCTGGCAGAAATGTGAGGAGTCTGTAGACATGTTGCTACTTTTGGACACTGTTAACTATTTGTTGGGGAGTTTTATGCTTAGAGTGAAAGTGGTATAGAAAAAGAGGTAGTGAAAGCCTTAATTAACTTTTGAAAAAGTTAAATATATTCAAGACAGAAAAAATTCTTTCTTCAGGAAGAGTGATTTTTCTGCTTCGTGCCCAACTGTACAATGAGATATTTTTGGTTTCTTATACTTTTTGACTCTAGTATCATACCCTGGTTTAGTGACTACTGATGAAATTGTGAATATCCTTCCATAACTTTCTCATTTTTGTGAATGCTGCCTAAATTTAACTTTTATTTTCCTTGCTTTCCTTTCATTAAAAATGTCTAAAATCATAGGATCCATGCACTATTTTAGGACAGAAGGAATCCAGAGGTCATTTGGTCCAGCCTTGGCTTGGAGCAGGACCAGCCTCAAATTTAGAACAGGTTGTTGACAGCCTTCCCCTGCTGAGTATTGGATGCTGTCAAAAGTTTGATATTACTAGAGCTGGAGTGCTGGGATTAGGGGGTTTCTCTGCTTTTTTTTTTTCATTTTGTTGAAAAAAGCTTAAAACATCCATGCTTCAGGTTACATAAAAACAGTACTTTAAAATCTGAACAGAGCAACAGAACCTAAAAAGGAACTATTCACAGTTTTATCATACCACCATAGTGTGTTAACATTAGGCTGGTAATTTACTCTTCTCCCACTGTTATGAGGAAGAGAAGAAAAATTTTTTGATCTAGTGCAGGGATTTCATTACAGCCTAATTTTCCAAAGCATACTGTCTTTATTCTAATATCTATGTGAAAATATTAATTTTTAAATGATCATGCAACACTAAATAAATTTATGAAACATAAAATTACGAAAGGGATTATATGTTTTAGAGCCTGAGAGTGCCATGAAAAGGATGCAGTGGCATAAGAGGTTTTTCTAGTTCTGTGTTTCCATGTTTTAGAGGCAACAGACAAGCTATGGATTGGACTGAATGATCATAAGGTTCAAATGTATTTTGAATGGAGTGATGGTACGCCAGTGACATACACAAAATGGCACCTGGGAGAGCCATCCACCACAAACAACAGGCCAGAAGATTGTGTACTGATCAAGGGCCAGGTAACATTACTCAATACATATTTTACTTTAATATTGCAACTAACTTCTTAATAAGAGAATGATGTGCCCTGCTATTTCAGCGACTGGCCAGGGCCAGAAAAGGGGATGTGGGGACAAAGGATGAGATTAAACATGACCTTTCACTAAAAAGAAGAAAAAATAAAACGAAAATGTTACTTCATCACTGGTGACATTTTCTCTTTAAACTCAACTGAAAGTCACCAATCCAATTGTTAGGGCTATAAAAAAGGGTATTTGAATGTACTTTGAGTACATTCTTCTGCTCTCTTTTGTCTGGTGGTAATGGTGGCATGTCGGTATCCCTGCTGCCTCCTTTGTGCCTGCTCATTTGCCCATCCCTGCATGGCACAAGTGCCTGTGCAGGGCCCTGCAGAACAGGTTGGGGACCAGCTCCCTGCACCCTCATCCCTTCTTATCACTACCAGCCGTAGCTGTACTATTACAGCCCAGTCTACTATTTCACTGATTGTGAACAGATTTATTTTTATTATCAACTAGGGGAACTGGATAACGGAAAAACCCATATCTCTATTTCAAAATGAAAGGAGAAAGAAAATTAAGTTTTCATTAAAAAGAAAGAAATTATTTACTTTTTTTAGATTACTAATTTTAATCTCATTGTTCCTTCATTTTTTTTCTTGTCACAGGATGGCTATTGGGCAGACTATGTCTGTAAGAAGAAAGCTGGCTACATTTGTAAAAGAAAACCTATATCACAAATAGTGGAGGAAAAGGAAATTACTGATGCAGGTTGCAAAAAAGCAAGTATATAAGAATGGAACATCAATTTACTAGATAAAATAAGTACCTTGTCTGAGAATTATCTAGAATTATTTGAATTATTTATATTATTTATGTATAAATTTTTTTTTGTTTTATTTAGTATGCAGTTTCTCTCTCTCTGTTACTTTAAACTTTAGAAAGCCATTTACAGAAAATGTTTAGAAGGAATCTGTAATTTCACTGCAAAAGGTTTCTAACTCATTCATGATTATTGTGTTTCATTAATTTTGAAATGGCATAGCTCACTTAATACATGATACCACAATTATTTAAATGTTATACGGAAATCCTAAAATCATGTTACAGGGCTGGAGAAGATATGGGACCTACTGTTATCTTATTGGACATGTTCCAGCAACATTTGCAGAAGCAAACACCATTTGTGAAGGAGAAAGAGGTTACTTAGCCACAGTTGAAAATAGGTATGATAATGACTTTTCCTTGGCTTTTAAATAGGCAGAGGTTGTATGTTCTGAAATATTCCTGGAACTACAATTCTAACACAATGTCAAATGGCAGATTATCTATGTTACAGATGAGGTCTTTAGCTGAACAACAAAAACCTCTCGCTTTTGTCTGTTGATTTATATAGAGTCAGAATCCTACTGTAAGGTCCCCTCCCCCAGTTTGAAGCAACAAAAGGGAGAAAAAGGATTTATCACCAGATTAGACAAGTAGAATTTGGATAAATGACTTTGTTTTCACTTGCATCTTTATGATCCCTTTTACAGGTATGAACAAGCCTACCTGACTAGTCTTGTCGGGCTGAAGCCTGAGAAATATTTCTGGCTTGGTCTCTCTGATGTGGAGGACCAAGGCACTTTCAGGTGGGCCAACGGTGAAGATGTCTCCTTCACTCACTGGGATGCAACAATGCCTGGTAGGTGCTGTAACAGTGGATGATAGGTGTTCTCTGAGGTCATGGTCCCTATTTGGGTTTGTATTGGCAGTATCCTCTGAATTTTATGCTTTAAGTTTTCAGTATATTTTACAAGAACTGGCAGTTCTCAAATCCCATCTTTTAATTTCAAATGGAACAATTTGAACTACAGTTTTATATTAGGACATCTGATATACTTAGTAATAAGATTAACCTTTTTGCTCTAAATAAACAGGAGTTATAGGCAGCTCTTGAGACTATTCCACGCTCATCCCTCTAGTGGAAAAGTCAGCCTGAGAGTCTGAAAGAGAGCCACTGTAATAAGGATTTTCCGTTAGAATTACAAAATCATAGTATCAAAAATGATCATACCATTATTATTTTTAGTTGTGATGCTAAAAGAACTGCATTCATGGTATCATACTATGCAGAAGCACAGAAAACAAGATTTTGAAATGCCATGAGGGAATCTTCTCTCCCCAAGATATACTATGTCTCTCCTAGTGATAATTTGTCTGAAAACTTTCTCTAAAACATTCAGTGAGGTTATAAAATGTAAAATAAAATAAAAATTTTAAAATTGCAAAAGACCTAGAGTAATAAAACTTCTGTCAATGCTATGAGAAGAAAGCTTGCCAGAGAATCTCTGGTGCCAACAGATGATCAGAGTATAAAAAGAACACTTGGAGATCAGTCTGGAACAGTGAAGAAAAATTACTTCCCTTGCATCTGTGTTCACTGAGGAAGAAAATGGGCTTTCTGTGCTGGAGAGGTTCTTTGTGAGGGTATGATTGGAGAGTCTATTTCAAGCTGAAATACCAGGAGAATAGATTATGGAACAAATAAATGACCTGAAGAATAGCAAGTCAGGACTAAGCACAGCTGTAAAAGCATCCAAGGGCTGTGAAGGTTACATTACGTGAATACTTTAATGTGTAATTACCTGCCAAAACTGTCTTGACAGCTGAGGGGTGAAAAAAGGCAAATTTGGTGCCAGCATTCAAAATAGTTCCAAGGACAAGTGGGGAAATACAGACCAATGAGTCATTCATAAATTAGCTGAATCTATAATAAAGAGTAGAATAAAGAAGATATAGTGGGAAAGATACATAAAGTTACTTGTGTAAAGGTAGATCATTCTCACAGATCTCCTGGAACTCCCCACAGGAGCCAAAAGCATATGAACAAGGGAAATGTAGTTAGTGTGGTCTATCTAAATTACTAAAAGCCTTTCAGCTAATCTGACCTAACACAAGAAAGCTCTTCCATGAAAAAAAATTTTGATCAGAAGGCAGAGAATGAAGGGTGAGATTTTCTTATGGGACCTATTTTTTACTGGAGAAGAGTGTTCACCAATAGAGTCCCATAATGATCTGTGCCAAAGACCATGCTGTTCAACATATTTACAGACAATCTGGAAAAGGTGAAATAGTGAGATGACAGGATTTGTTGATGATACTAAATTATTTCTGATAGTAAAGATGTGCCTGTGAGAAAATACAGGATGATCTCAGGAGAATGAGTGATTGAGCATGATCAGTAAAATGTCAGGTGAACTTTGATGCAGGTAAAATGATGCTGGTAGAAACAAATAGGTGTCTTGACATGACATAAAATGATAGACTTACAGCTGACTGCTTAATTTCAGGAGTCAGTTCTTGGCACCATGGTAAACATTAAAACATCAAGTCTATGATTAACATGTATCAAAAAATAAATAAAATGTTGAGAATACGTAGGAAAGGAAGAAAGAACATGAATAAGTCCTTGTATAAGCCCATTGTGTGCATTTGACTACATCTTATATGATGTATGCACCTCTGGTTCCCTCTGAGAGAATATATTAAAATTACAGGAAATGTCATGGGGTAAGCTTCATCACATCACTGTCAAGATTTGCACACCTGCCCTGTATATGCACCAAGGGTTTTGTTTCCATCTATATGAAAATAACTAGTGACTATAGTTATGCTACTTGATATAAAACAGCAGGAATGAGGTCCTCACTTGACATTACTGTAAAAAAAAAAGGTTCTATCCATAAAATTAATTATGCAGGACATTAAGAAAAAAAATAAAGAAAGAAAAAAAAAAAACAGGATCCCAAACTGATCATGATGTCCTCAAACAGAAAATACTACTCTTTGCCTGTGTGAAAAACCCTTAAAATATAACTCTGCTATTCCAGTGTATGGCAAGAAGTAAATGGCCACTGCTCAAAGATTTTAAGTAAGAATTAAACAATTTAGACTATGTAAAACATCTAACTTGATTTTGGTTTTCATAAAGGAAGTAAACCAGGATGTGTAGCCATGAGAACTGGGACTGCAGCTGGACTGTGGGATATTATTGACTGTGAGACAAAGCAAAAATATATCTGTAAGCAGTGGGCAAAGAATGCAACAGCTCCGCCTATTCCACCTACTGCTCCAGTCCCCACATGCCCTGAAGGCTGGATATCAAACACCCATAGTAACTCCTGTTTTAAAGTAAGTGCCTAAATAGTTAAAAGAAAAAGAAAGGTTTCGAACTGCTCAGTTTGAGGGGGGGTGGGGAGGGAAATGTGGCAGCAGAGTGGGGAAGAAAGAAAAAGGAAGTGACATCTTCATTTTGAGATATCTGAGATTAGAATATAGGGTAAAACAAAACAAAACAAAACCAACAGAAAAACACCAAAAAAAAACCCCAAACGTCTCAGGGAATTATACATAAGAGGGGAGAAACTAATGGAGAAAGATGAGGTTGAAGGGACAGGCATAAAGGGAGGGAGAATGACACAGGACAGAAAATGAGGAAGTTTATGCACTAGGGGTTGAATAAATTGGAGCAGAAAATGGAAGAAGAACAACATAAATATCAAGTCCCTAAAAAGACATAAAGAAAAGAGAAAAAAGAAGAAACAAGAAACAACTTAATATTTGCAAAATTATTGAGAGAACAATGTCAAGAAGCCATATTAAACAGCAGAAGCAGCAAAGTTTGGCTGTTACATGGCCTTTTATACCAGCTGTGGTCAATAAATTGTGCAAAGATCGTGTATTTATCTGAGGTGTGTGAAGGCTCAGGGAACAAAGTAGACAAACAGTGAAGTGTATCCACAAGGAGCACAATGCGTTCTGCGGACCTTGCTAGATAAATACACTATCCACTATAATAAAGCATAGGAAGTCACATAAAAGGTTAATTAAATGAGTGTTTATGAAGGACATTTATTAGAGAACTTCTGATGCAAAGTTACAGACAACTCCTATTTGAAGTACACTCAGTTATGTCTGAGCAGGCATTCAAAAGGACTTTGAATAAGAAATGAAGGTAATGTGCAAACATTGATTTGGGATCATGCAGAATAGAAATGTGCTAAGTGTGAGATGTTAATATTTGTTATCACTTTATAGAATTAATGAGTCCTTTATTTTATTATGTTATTTTTTGCATTTCTTTCAAACTCATCTGGAATGCTATTTATTTGGATTCCTTTATCCCCAAATCATCATGTCTAGCTTTTTCAAACTTGTGCTTATTCTCTGTTAAAATACCAAAATATTAGACAACATATTGCAAATGTGAAGTGAGAGCTGTAGACCACCATGAGGTCATTGTTTTGCCTGTATCTTCAGATTCGTCCCAGGCCACCCTGACTCTCCACAGCAGCCACTCTCCTTTCATCTGGAAGGTGGCCTGTGCCCTCCTCCAGGTAAAACAAGTTAAAGGGAATTGTATTCCTTTCTAGAAATTCCTTCTCTTGGTTTATCACCACTATGCTAACTTGCTAGACAACTCTAGTGCAAAAATTTTATGAACAGAGTAATTAATGTTATTTCTCTTACAAACTTGGCTTGTATACCTCATTTACAGGTGAGCAAGACTGATTCTTCATTTTATTACAACATATATTATATGTTTTAAAGTAATTTCTACATAGTGTTTTTACAGATCAAATATCAAAAAGAAATCATGGCTCGAAGCTCGTGATTTTTGTAGACAAGTAGGAGGGGATCTGGCCACCGTTAACAGTAAAGAGGAGATGATGTTACTAGTAAAAGCAACATAGTGAGTATCTGATATATTTTTATCTTACCGGGTTTAAGAGACATTGCGTATGAACTATTACGAATGTTCTTAGATGATTTCTGAAACATATGGATTCCTGAAAACCCAGACAACCTGTGAATGAAATTTTATCTACCCATGAATGTTTTTAACTGTTTCATGAAAAAAAGAGTTGTTTATATGCAGGAAATTAAAAAAACCCAGTATCATGATTACCAGATATAATTTAGAAATACATGAAATTGTGTGGGATGGTATTTTTAGTAGGGTAGAAAACATGACCAATATATTTACTTTTGACTCACCTTGAGGTAGTCAATGTTGAGACTATTTTCTAAAGCTGTGAAGGCCTTTACTAAGAACACAGAGGAAATACAGGATCAATACTACTAATAACTCTGATAAATAATCCATTGCCACTGAGCCACAGAAATATTAGATATTTCTATGATGAATGTAGGCATCTATATGCCCTTCACCTAAGGTAACAGGCTAATTATTACGATTTCACTTCACTTTACAATGTGCTCTAGAAACTTTAATGATGTGTTTCTGGTTGGGTTTTTTTGTGTTGATGTTTACATACTGCTCTGCCTTTTAATTTCTGTTAGTGCCACTCGCTGTAGCTTTCAAAGAGTTTGGCTTGGTATATTTTCCTTGAATCCAGATGAAGGATTTGCCTGGAGTGATGGCTCTCCAGTGAGTATTTTAATTTTTCATAAAATTTTTTGCTTAAGATGTTTTGGGGTTTGTACACGAACATTTTTGGCTTTTTACTGTTATCCTCATCAAAGAAAACACTAATCCTGCAAACATTTACAAGGCTGTTAACCTTTAGTATCACAACTAAAATCACAGCAACACATTTGAATGCATGGAAATCATCTGTATCTCATCAGGTTCTGTAGCTTTCTCCACAGCACTCCAGCATATTTTCTTTTCCAAGTATATAATATGAACACATAGTATCAGAACATAAAAATTCATCATGTTGGATCCTGTATCCTGTCTCTGGCAGTGGCCAGAAGCATCTTAAGAGCTAATCAAACAGCAAGCATATTTCCCAGTATATTCCTGCATCCCCCAGTAAGTAATGGCTCAAGGTCTTTTAGAGCTGGAGCTCAGATCTGTAATATTAGTTAATTTATTTCCATGAATTTATCCAGCCATCTCTTCAGTCCAGGTAAATATCCAGAGATGTGTGAAAAGTTCCTGCAGGATTCCACTGCTTATTACCTTCCCTTCTGCTCTCTATTCCCTATTTTTTACCTCAAACAATGAACTTTCCTATTACCCTGTAGCACATTAGTTTCCATAAAAGATTTGAGAAGTGATCTTATCAAGAACTTTTTGAAAATCCCAAGTAGGTTATATTAAAAGGTTCTCCCTTCCCATTTGGATGTTATTTTCTTCAGAAGTAACTCCTCTAGGTTTGTAGGACATGACTTCCCTCCCAAAAGCCACACTCCCATCCTTATTAACCACAGGGAAGAGAAGTTGTGAATGTTGAATTGATGCACAGTATAGTCACTGCCACCAGACAGCTGTTGGACAATGTAATCTTGAACCAGGTCACAGTTGATGAAGTGAAAACTACCTTGTGTGCATATGATTAGCATGAGTGGAATGGGGGTGAAGTTCATCAGAAACAGTCCATTTGACTGTTTCTATTCTGGCTGTGTCCAAGTCTTGAGGTGCAAACAAGAGGAAAATCCTTCGATGACAAGATAGCCTGATCTCCTGATCACTGACATCATTGCCCCACTGTAAAAATTCTTATTCCTTATACATTCTTATGCTATTGCTTTCCCTATATTTGCACCTCTTTTTAGTGAGAGACAGAATCTTTCAGACAAAACTAGTTTGTTTCTGTTTGTCAATGGAGAGTACAACTACTGAAACAGATTAAAAGAGTAACAAAGATGATTTCTTCTATAGGTTAGGTACACAAACTGGGATGATAGTCCAAGAAATTCAGGAGGACGCAAGTTCTGTGGCGTACTCAACGGTGGGACTTTTTCTAAACAATGGTTTCTTTCGGTCTGTGAAGTACAGCTTGACTGGTTTTGTCAAATTAAAAAAGGTAGATTTATTCTCCTCTTTAAGCAAAAAGCTTAAATAATTTATAAGTAGTTGCTTTCTAATATAAGTTGCTGGAGAAAGAACGTGGTTTTTTTTTCCAAATGGAGGTCAAGAACATTTGGTAACATAATACAGTGCAGGATTTTTCAGTGATAGATGATAAGAATAAATAAATTTATTTTTTAATGTAAATAAGATGTATAAATAATCCATGTGTTTGTGAGGGTTTCATAGATTGCAACATTTTTTAATATTAAAAAGTTTTTACTTGTATTTTTGTAATGTAGGAAGTAAGGAGTTGAGAATTCCTTACAATACTGTTTTTTACCCTGACAGGGGTAAAATTAAAAACCAAATACAATCTGTTTGTACACCAAAGATTTAGTGGTGCTCCAGGTTGTCATTTAACATTATTCAGGATTCAACTGCTTTTGGAAAAGCAGTGGTTAAAAACAGTTTCTCTATCAGAACCAGAAATAACTCACAGTCAGTATATATAGTAATGTTTCCTTTTGTTTATGAATATTTGGGACTGAGAAAATTTTTCGATAAAGTAAATCTAGTAGACATTTTCTCCCCCTTGATAAGACCCCTCTGGAGGATTATGGAATGTCTACTGATGGCTCAGTAAAGGGACTATAAAACCAAAGTTTAAAGTGTTTCAGAGAAATCTATTGTGACTTACAGACTGGAAGAGCAATTTTCCCTTACAGATCCAGCCAAAGCTATGACTTTGCTGACATGAAGCACAGCTTATGATACAAAATTATAAGTAGATGACTGTACATATTGCATAATGTGTAGCTGAAATGTGTGATGAAGACTACTTTCTGGTCAGTGGCAACTGAGTGCAGAATCCTGCTCTGTTCCTCACTCTGCTCCTTGCAATCAGTCACAAGCTACATCATAACGAATGCTAAGGAGATACATCGCACCTTCTATTCTCTTGTTTTGCAGGAGTGCCATTAAAATCTGAACCAACTGACACGTATGGTAGGTTTTTGTGTATATTTATTCTTCTTCTTCATTATTTTTTATCAAAATTATTATTCCAAAATGAGCTTTTATGTTCTACAGATACAGAATTTAAGGCTACCTTATTTATCTTCCAGAATATAAAATCACTGAAGATGGATGGGTCATATATGAAGATAAGCTATACTACATCAGCAAAGAATATGTCTCCATGGAAAAAGCCCAAGAGTTTTGCAGGATACATTCTGCAGACCTGGTTGTTGTTAATAGTAATAGTGAGAGAAGGTTCCTACAGAGAGCACTAAAAGAAAATGTAAGAATCATTATAAACAGACAGCCTAAAGTAGAAATGCTTTTGACAATCTGCTTGCAAAACTTGAATTACCTCAGAAGTAGAGCCATTGGCATTCTCACTAATGAAATCTGCCTGAGATAAGATCTATAAAATCTCCCCGAAATGTGCCCTTTGATCCCATAGGATTTGGTCTCTCTTGCTCCGCACCAGCTGTGCGGAGGCAGTGAGACGGGCAGGTGGGAAGAGCCATGTGGGAAGATGCCAGCCGTGCTGGCTTGGGAAGTGGCTGGTGTGGGAGGGAGACTTGAGGTTGGCATTAGGCGGTGCTGTTGTCCCGGAGGGAGAATGAAAGGCACGTACCAGTTTCTGATTCAAGATCTGCTTCTCTCCTACCCCACCGTAAGGGCCCTAAGTGCTGCAGGACTCGGGTCCGATGCTCCAGATAAAACCTAGCTTCTGCAGCTGAGTGTGTAAACATATCACTGTGCTTAACCGTAAGCACTTACTTTACTGCTGTCAACTTCAGTGGCTGCTCTGTGAACCCCATCAATGGCACTTCCATTTCTGCTTTTTTTACTTCAAATATTTTTATTTTAATTTTTAAATTAAAATAGTATCTTTCTGTTTTAAAAGGAATCCTGGGGTCGGTCAAGAGGATATTTCATTGGTCTAAAAGTGAGTCTTGATAAAAAGTTTAGGTGAGTTAAGATGATCATTGCAGCTCTTAACATGTAGAAACAGATACAGTATTTTATGTAGCTGGAGGTACTAAATGTGTTGTTTCCAAAGACTGAAGGCAGTTCCACATAATGAGTATGAAGTACAATAGAATAGTTATAGAATATTTTAAATTCCAATGATTTTCCCCCAAAAGAAATAAGAACATTTTTTTCTTGAGTAAACACACAAAGAAAGGCTTGGCATCTGTACTCTCCATACACACTTTCTCAAGTTTCTTTCAAAGATTTGCGCTATAATTGGAGCGATACTTTACTATGTTTGATTTTATACCTATAAACAAACACACATACTTCAAATCTGTTCCATACCATAGAGCCTAACTTTCTTATGTTTTTTATATATGTATTATAGCTTCAGAGAAGTCCTTCAGAATTAAGATGTAACCAATGAATACAAAAGCTGCTTCTGACAGAAATTTTTCAGGTAGCCTCTGCAAACTTCTGTTCCAGAAGAAAAGTCAACAGAAGTCTACAATACAGTAAAATTATCAAGTATTGTGAAAAGACCAACACACAAATAAACTAAAAACTAAAGTAAAAGATACTGTAGAGCATGATACTGACACTGTCTACTCTCCAATCTGCTAGTTAGGACCTCCCATCTGGGAGGTGAAAGACCATGCTTCTAATCTTGACCTGAAACAAGTTTAGAGGAGACTTGAATTTAACCTTTCTATTTTAATGCTGCTGTTGAGTGTCTGTAAATAACTAACATTGGAAAGGTCAGAAGAGGAGTGGGGAGAGAAAGCTGGTAATGACTGAGTCAGTGCATGATTCTAACCTCCTGGTTTAGGACATAAATTAGGGAGGTAGGGCACTGCTTGTTTCCAGTGAGCATCTCCTTTGTTTAGATCAAGTGTATCATTATCTGCAAGAGATATGTGAGGGAGATGAACTTGTTTCCCACTTCAGGCTGAGTGACCTAAATTCTGAGATATTGATTAAAATGCAGTGCCAACCTCTTCTTCATTTAATTGCAGTTTATAAAAGTAAAAAGTATGTAAGCATAAAGAAAAAAATATAAATTTATATACTTCAGAAAGGGTGGTTTTAAAGCTGACAGAATGTCTGTTAGTTTCCAGACACAAGACTTAATAGAAATAACATATGGAGATATTTTTCTTCAGAATAAAATCCACAGAAAAGTAATTTTATCCTTGTTTGCATCTATGAAAACAAGAATGCTCAGACAGAAAGGCATAATATTAATTTGATTATACAATTAAAGCAATTAAGATAAATAAAACTTAATATTCTTCTATATATTACATGTTATGGCTAACTAAAAATAGTTTATGTTATTAAATTATGTCTGATCACTACTGCCCATCAGCAGAAAATATGCCTGGTGGTTTGTTTTTTGTTTTTTTTTTCTATTTTGCAACCAGTAATATTTTACATAAATTTATTGAAACTAGAATAATCAGGTAAGGAGAAGAAAATCTGTAACAGTCCTTCCAGTTTCAGCCAGCTCCCATTAATGCTCATGAACCTTCTTAATTGCTAGATACTAATTAGGATTCTCATCTCACAATTCAAGTGTATCCATTAACTATTTGTATATCTTTTCTTTAAGCTGGATAGATGGGACTCCGGTAACCTATGTGGCCTGGGCTCCTAATGAACCTAACTTTGCAAATAATGAGGAAAATTGTGTGGTAATGTTGTCAGAGCAAGGTAAGCAACAAGGCTAAACTATTAGATTTTATTCATCTTTACTAGAATTATAACTGATCCGTATTCTTTTCAAAATTGCTTGCTGGTGTATTTCCCCTGCTGCTTGCAATGTGATGATGCCATAGCTTGAACAAATCATAAACAGGTACACACACTGTGGAGAGCTCTGGATGAGGAGCAGAAGGGTCAGGTGGTCTAAATTAAGCACAAGGTACTACAGCTGTGCTACTATTAGAGCTTCAGCTGGCTCATTCAAAGATGCCATGGTTACTTTGCCTTCAGATCAAGCTGCATCCTGAAATATAAAATAGAGACTATTATGTTCTGCTAAAAAAGAAAAAAAAAAGTTTGTTTTCTTATCCTCTTGTTCCTGTAATTCTCATACTCACACTGTTTGATGGATAGGAGTAGGGAGGGTGGAGAAAGTAGAATGATGACCAGAGCATTTCTTCTGAGTCACTGGCCCTTTTTTCCCAGTCCCTTATTCTTTTTCAACTGCTAGAGGGTATCCCAGTAACTAACAGTGCTGAGCAGCTAAAGTCCATAAACATCTTCTATTTGTTAAAAAATAGTTCAGTGCATAAATGTAGTCTGTGGTGCTCTACTCATTTTTATGGTCTGAACAGTAGAGTTTAGCCTCTTTCTAACTCAAAATAAGAATTGTTGTTACAAATACTATAATATCTTGTCCTGGTTATTCAATCTAATTATTTTTAGGCCTGTGGAATGATGTAAACTGTGGTTCCTCCAATAAATTTGTATGTGAAAAACATAACAGTTCTATTAATTCAACATCTGCTTCTCCATCACCTCCTGGAAGATGTCCAGAAAGTTGGCTTTTCTTTAACAACAAGGTATGTCAACAAGTACCTTCAGCAAATTGTGTAAAGCAGTAGAACTAAAAAAGATATGGGTTTTATGATCATAAAATAAATCTGGAGAGTCGTTATCCAGTCAGGACATGCTGTCTGGATAGCTGAGCTTTTTTGGATGTGACTATAGACTTTTAACTTTGCAGACAAATGCAATAAAAGTAGATGTATGCTAAATAAGTTTCAGAGAACATAGTTTTCTCAGGTTTAAAATACAAAGTTACTCCTCCTCTCCTGTTTTACATATTTATGCTAGAAATTGGAATTTGTAATGGTCAGTCTTAAGAAAAAAAAAAAAACCTTGAGGAGGAATGACTTAGAGAGAACGTATTTGAATAATCCCTTTAGTTTGTACAGGGTCCCAAAGCTTTGAGTTCAGGAAGATGATGCCAAACTACAATTGTTTTCAGTATAGTTTTACATT
The DNA here is from genome assembly GCF_018691265.1 of Tyto alba. Lineage (NCBI taxonomy): Eukaryota > Metazoa > Chordata > Aves > Strigiformes > Tytonidae > Tyto > Tyto alba. Next base: position 19,644,565 of record NW_024881313.1, read on the forward strand.
CAGGCATGGTCTGGAAGTCCTCATTGCTGTAACAGAAGAATTTGTGTCAGTTTGAGTTGAAGCTCCGTTTGTCAAAGGATGTTTAGTCTACTTTGTGTACACTGCTTACTATTGCATCCTCAGAATGTTAGGTCAGTGTGTCAAAGGATATTTCATACACTTTGGCGGGATGAACAGTTGTAACCACAGTCATTGGAAGCAGGACAAGGCAGAGTAGAGATCATTCCCTGCAGCTGTGTTACCCAAACCCACATTTTCTTGGTTTTAAATGATCTATTATTGCAGGAAGTAGGCAGATGAAAATGTGAAAAGATATTATGTACTTGACATCATTACAATCAGTTTGATGATACTATACTCCTGGATTACACCTTGTGCAATGAGAGGGGCTAAGAATCTACCTGGGTAGACACATATACTTTCTACTTTTGATCTCTGCCACTTATTCTAGCTCTGATTTCTTTTTCTGGAGAAATGTAAAATCTATAGCTAATTTATGTTAGTCATATACAACAGTTCCCATATTAGCTAGTTTGAATGAAGGGCTTGCTTTTTTTTCCCAGTGTTTCAAAATATTTGCTTCCAATATAACAAGAAAGCTGATGTGGCATGCTGCGCGAAATGTTTGTATTGATCTGGGAGGAAACTTGGCTACCATACCAAATGAACAAGTGCAAGGTACATATATGGGCTCTACTGAAAGAAAAAAAAAATATTAATCTCTCACTAAATAAAATGCTATACGCTCCAAAATAAATTATGGGATTATGTGATTAAATTTCTTGTTAGCCAGGTCAGTTTATGCTCCATTTTAACTCCAAAGTATGAAACAATAGCTAAATTATTGCATATAAGAAATAAAGTATGTGTTTCTAGTTCTTTTAGTTGTTCAGTTGCTCAGTTTTCATGAAACTTCCAGTCTGTTTTCAGTGTGGTTGCACAAATCCCTCAAACTGAGAGACATCTGTATTTTCTGTCTCTCACTGGCAGTATGATTTCCTGGAACACTACGTGTGCAGACATGGTGAGGAAGGGGACATTTTCTAATGTGCTCCAGAGCTTTCTTTTTTTTGCCATTTTTTCAACCTTAATGCTTGTATAACATATGGTCCTACAGATGTTTGTCTAAATGTTCAGTTAAAGGCAGATGGGCTCTGTAGTAGGAAATGTTTTCCTTTTAATATGGCCCTGTTCTGGGCTTTTGCATGTTTTTCCTGTTTTGGGTAAGTCATGATGAGCTTTCCTTAATGAGAAATCTTTGCTTCTCTCCAGCTTTCCTTTACTATCATTTAAAGGATGCCACCACTAATGTTTGGACTGGGATGAATGATATCAATGAAGAGTACACATTTCTTTGGACAGATGGAAGCACTGTTTCCTACACCAACTGGGTTAATGGTGCACCAGAACAGAAACAAAGCTACTTTGACTATTATGACTATGAAAAATTGACAGATATCACTGTGGAGGTACAGGAAATTTAAGTAACCTGTATATTTTAGGCAGTTAGATGATTTTCCTAAAGGGGAAATTACAGCAGCAATAACAAGATGCTGAAACAAGTCCTTTTGTAAGCAGAACAGGGCTTAGCAAATCACCTGATAACAATTCCATATACACCAAAAATATCTCGTAGAGGTTCTGAAGAAGGGAGACCTTATGTTTTCCATCTGACCTATAGCAAAATACCAGTTCTGTAAAACAAGCCCAGAAAGGCATATATTACATCAATCCCACCACAAACTGTTACAACAAACATTAATATTGCAACACCAAACATAGAAATGTTATGATAAACTAAAACTAAGGTTGTTGGTGCAACATTAATTTCTCTATGTATATGTCCCTTTCCTGGATAATGTGCTCCCACATCATTTTACTAGTTTCTGATGGTACAAAAGAATATCTGCAATAAAAGGGCTATTTCTCAGTTGAAATTCAATCTCTTCCAAAGGAGGTAAACATGTAGTTTCTGAGGAAATGATAGGCAGCTAGTCACCAGAGATTTTTAATATCTACCATTAGTCAATTCGCTTATGACTAAAACTTGTTTAAATCAGCATAAAAAACCTGGATGAAATGTTGAAAGATGGTTGCAGCTACTCTTGACATCAGGGGAGCCATGAAGGAAATCTTGAAGCAATTAAACATAAGGAAGCAAAGGGAAAATCAATTGTTACTAAAGAATCTAATAGTGATAACTTGATAATGACTACAAACAACTGGTAAAGAGTACATGCTTTCTGCAAAATAAATCTAAACTAGTGTTTTTAATAATAGATCTTATATTTCTCATTGATATAAATATTTTGAAGCAATTCTAAATAATTGTAAATCAGAATCGAGAACACATATTTTAGTTACCCTAGTCATTTCTGTAGTCATTAAAGGATTCTTAATAAAACTGGCAAAATTATTTTTTTTAGACCTTTCTCTCAGACTTCAACTGGCACCAGTGGAAGTCTGGTTCAAATTTAAAGAGTCACTAATAAATACCGATCAAGATGTTTGATAGATATCTAGGATACCAGAACTAATTATATAGGTGCTCAATGAGCACCTCTCCTCTTTTTTCTGCCATCAGACTTGCACCAGGACTATAGGAGCTTCAGCTCACCGGCTCCTGATTGCCTTTTGTAATGGCTGTGTATCTTCCCCTCTCCTTCAGACAGATTGTGTCTTCATCATGAAGTCAGATGGGAAATGGAAAGATGATAGCTGTGACAATGAGAGAGGCTATATTTGCCAGATGAATTCACGTGAGTTTTGTTTAAGCCAATCTCTTAAATAGAAAAAGTATCTCAGTTAGATAAGTTGAATATATAAATCAATGTGATTTCATTCAACTTTGAGTCTTATTCTGAGTCTCTCAGGCTTTCAGATCTCCACCAGTCTTAAGGCTGTACTATTTTTAAAGTACAGTTTGTTCCACAGAAATTGCTAGAGAGGAACCACTATCTTAATTGGGGTTTTGTACCTAAATAATGAATAATACTAGAGAATAATAAATGGAAACTAATTTATTCTTAATGAAATATGTCACCCTCTTTAAGTGTAAAGCTATGTTCTTGCAGTGATATTCCCATACTCCTGCTTGTCCCTGAGTGGAGCATTTAATCCTATCTTAACATTTCTGTTGAATGCCACATGATGTGTATTAAAATGTACAGCCTCTTGAATGTGCCTTTATTGTAGAAGAATATTGATTTTTTTTTCTTTTTACACCAAAATGAGTAATGAATATTGACACTCCAGCTGTAGAATTCTATTTAAGAAAATCCCTGCTGCCTAGCCATATAATGGGAGTAGAAAAGGCAAGACACAGATAACAAAACAGTTACTCCCAGAATACCTAACTTGCTTGGAATCCCCTCTCCATGCACAGAAAACCCATAGTTTTAGGGAGGCATTGCTTAATCCCAGTTACAGCTCTTCTGAATACATTTACAATCTCAAGGGTTGAAATACATACTGCCTGACTCAAATGTGTAGGCAGCCCTTACAGACAGGCTAATGACTCTGAGTCAACAGCTAATAGTGTTAATTTAACATCAAGTATCAAAATCCCAGGTTGTGACAACAGGGTACAACAGTAAATACCTTAAATGTCTAGCCCTGAGTCCTTTCCAACAGTCATCTGAAATAGATGTATATTCAGATACTCAGATTTAGTCAAAATATCTTAAAGCATGGGAACTCAGATATCCCATTTGAGTCTTAGTCTGCACTAGTCAGGCCTCTAGCAAGTATACTCTTTAATTTAGGTCATATAGGATTTCACTCTGCTTTTCACATTAACAAATTTTGCTCATGTTTTACAACACACTTGGTTTGGGCTCTTTTGGTTTGGTTTGTTTTTGTTTTGTTTTGTTTTGTTTTGTTTTTTGGTTGGTTGTTTGGTTGTTTTGTTTTTTTTTTTTTTTTTTTTCATAAACAAATTGTTCATGAGCTTAAATAAAGATTTTGACTTATTGTTGATACTGAAACTTTTGACTTATTTTTTATATAGCTTCCATGCTAGAGTGGAGCGATATGTTGTAAATTCATGCATTCAGTTTTTCCTCCATAGTTACCACGCAGTCTGAAGTACCAACAACAAATCCATCCTCTGGCTTTGTCCGTTATGGTGACAGTAGCTATTCAATCATCTCATCTGAAATGCAATGGGAAGAGGCTAGAAAAAATTGTCAGGGCAAATCTGCAGAACTTGCCAGCATTTCAGATGCCTACATCCATTCATTCCTGTGGATCCAGATGTTGAAATATGGAAAACCCATATGGATCGGTCTTAACAGCAATATGGTAAGGGCTGGACAGATGAGAGGTGCAGGTGCTTGGTGAGGTCTCCCCTTCTCTGTAGACATGCTGAATGCTCAATTTATAACAGTTCTGAAACAAATGTACTCTGAATGGCTTTACTGCGTATATGCATATATTTCTAGTGGTCCTGTTGAGTTACTCAAAGAATTTCATGCACCAAATGGAATGAAGGGTTGCACAAAAGGTTAAGCAGAAAGCAATAGATGAACGTAGAAAGCTCTAGAAACAGTAACAAACTAAAGGTGCAGACTGAGAGTCACAAGCCAGGATGTGCAGCTATCGTGAAGCAAATGTTAGTCATTCTGAAAGTCTAACTCCCTGCTATATAGGGGGCTACCTATAACTATTATTATATTAATAAAATTTATTATGAGTATTAGAGAGATATTTTAATATTATTTTAACTGTTTAATGTCAAGTTATCTTTACTCACCAAATAGCTTCCAGTTTTAATTTAAATACAGCAGAGGGGATGAATTCTCTGTAATTACGACTCTTGATATGGGATTTACTAAATGACCTAATATGGACTCATCTGCTTTTCTTACCATGTAGAAGTTTGTGCTATATAAAAACCCTTCTGAAAGCAATGCATTGTTGAACAGTGTTCATATGTAGCTCTTCTGTAACACAGAACACCCAGTGACATTCCCTAGAACAGTGAATGGTGTTTAAAAGAATCAGAGGAGCATAGGACTTTTTTTTTTTTTTTCTGAAAAACTCAAATAGACATAGGACACTATATTTATTTGTCAGAGATTTTGATGTGAAAAACTCCGTTACCAGAACTTTTTTGTTTTCAGACTGGCAGCTATTACAAATGGACCGATAACTGGAAAACCAGGTACACAAAATGGGCAGCAGGGGAACCAAAGGAGAAAAATGCTTGTGTCTACCTAGATCTTGATGGTACTTGGAAAACAGCATCCTGCAATGAAAGCTACTTTTCAGTTTGTAAGACATCAGATGGTAAGCAAATGAATGTATTAATTTTAAAGATGCATTCATAATTCCATTGGTCTGCATAATCCTAGAGACTTTGCTCTGGCTTGGGTTAAAACCCTCAGAAGAGTATGCCTTAGGATACCATCTACTTCCCTTCAGAATTTGGAGGTTTGCTATTGGATGACATATGAGAGTTTGCTTTTCTCACAGTACTGCCAAGGCAGTAGTAGATGCTGCAGGATGTGATTTATTTCCTTGTCCTAATAAATGTGATTGGAGAAATGACATGTTTTACAGTCTTGACTGCCTGGCTCTCCATGTTTTCTGAGCTGGGGGCCTGTAGGAATAGTCAGGAATAGAGGTACAGATAGTTAAATCTGGGTGAGAGAAATCCCACACTATTTGCACATATATCCTACTTCATAGGTTACTCATAATACAATATCAATTTCATACCCTATGGCTTCTCCAGCTATAGCTCCTACTGACCCTGCTCAGCTACCTGGAGACTGCCCCGAAGCAGCTGAACTCCGAGCTTGGATCCCTTACCGTGGCCACTGCTACTATCTCGAAGCATCATCTGGGACAAGCTGGGCGCTGGCCTCCCTTGAGTGTGCTCGGTTAGGTGAGAGCCTTCATTATTGATTTGTATTAAAGTTTATACAAAACTCACATAAAAATGTAAAAACATTGACTAAAAAAGATAAAATTGTTAGAAATACTTAATTTACCTACCAAGCTATTATAAATCTGGCACAACAAAAATAAACTGATACAAGAAACTTTGTACAGCCTTCTGTCCTCCCAGGGACTGCAGCCTCCCTGAGCGTAGAGGTCCCCATCAGCTCCTGGCTTCTGGGGCACCATCCTGGGGGCAGTGGTGGGGGGCCATGGCCACTAAGCACCTCCAGGTCTCTGTCCTCTTCAGGTAGCAATGGAGAAGCCAACAGAGTACTGTGCATAATACTTTCAAAAGTTATTGTTTGTACAGACTTGAAAGAGGACGTCACTTCAGTAGTTGCTCACATAGGTTATGGTTATCTGCTTGCCAATGCCTTTCAGGTGCTACCTTGGTTTCAATAGAAAACATGGATGAATCTGACTTTCTGATCCATACAATACAACCACTTGAAAATAAAGTAGGAAGCTTCTGGATAGGACTTTACCGAAATGTGGATGGTAATGTCTTACTTTCAATATTTAATTGAAAAATGCTTTGCTAGTATGATAAAATTGAGGATAAGTGTATCTTTACAAAAAAATGATATGGTCTTCTGCTCAAAAATGTAATAGCAACCCATTTTTTCAAGTCATTTGCTGAGCTAAGAAGTTAAAATATCCATGAGATATGTTTTAATTTTTTCTTTCTTTTTTTTTTTTTTTTTTTTTTCACTCTGTATGTTCTTTAGGCCAGTGGTTGTGGCTAGATAATGCTGCACTGAACTTTGTCAACTGGGAGGAGAAAGAGTCCAGTATGGAGCATCACTGTGTTGAAATGACTGCACCATCTGGTTATTGGGACAACACTGATTGCTATTCTAAAAAAGGATTTATCTGCAAAAAAACCAAAGGTAAGTCCTTGGTGACTCAGACCTTAATGACAGAGCAGATCTGTTTGCTAGTAAGTGTTACTGCCCTCCAACGCGTCTGGGAGTAATTTCTGATGGTTTTGTTTGGCATATTTCACTTCTCTAAACATCTGTATTGCCTGTTTTTGCAGACTGTGAGGTCTTCACATCTCTGTTTGCACTTGCATGGAAATATGGTATCATGCTGTATGCAGCCTAGGTTGAGAATAAGACTTTCAGAAAACTTTTGAATACCAAACACAGGCATTGATATGGTATCTGTCAAACACTTGTGCAAACTTAGAACTTTTCCAGGAACAAAGTATTGTAACAGTTATTATAGCCTTTCAAGGAGGAATTAATGTGAATAAGCAAACTTCAAGCTTGTTATACTCAGAAACTATATTACTGCCCATTGTCAAAAACTGGCTTCATATTGGGCCTGATTCAGCAATCTTTAAGTCAGTAATGCCTCAGGGATACTAGAAGGACAGCTGTTTGTATTGCAATAATAATATAAGGAGTACTTCTCTATTAAATGAAAACTTCAAGTCATTATAGAAGTTGTCTTATCAACATTGCTGGAAAATTTCACACAATAGTGTATATGCCAGACTAATGTTTCAGGGGTAAAAACCCACATGTAATACTCCCAGGTGGAGATAGAAAAGTTATAATTGTCTGAAAGAAAACGCTATCATTCCATTCTCTTAAGTTAGGTGTTAAAATCAATCTTACCTAAAAAAATGGTAGGTTGCTATCTTTAAATCTTTGTACTTTCTTTTATAGTAGCTGTGAGATCAGGTTTGATTTTCCAGCTTTTGCATTGTGTATTGTCTCCAGTAATTCACAGGGAACATCTCTGTCCTATGTAGAAAACCTCACTTTCTGTGTAAAACAGTTTTTAAGATTCCTTTGTTTGGATGAAAAGTTGAAAGGATATTACTTCAATTCCAAAGGCACTGAGAGACACAATAGTTCTCTGAAAAATAATTGAAAATTTGGGGTTAGCTTTTAATGATTTTTAAAGAGTAGTCTTTAATTAAAAGAAAACAAACTGAACTGTAACCAAAAACCAGTCATCTTGTATGCACTGCCAATTTCCATGCTTAAATCAGCACATGCCCATAGCAGTAAATCAGTTAATCCCCATTAAAGATTTACTATGAACATTCAAATTATATTCCATCCCATATAGTACTAAAATAAGGAACCACTAAAATCCATTCACTGAATCATAAGATGCTCTCATATGTAACTATTTCCTGCCTTATTACTGTTGCTTTCTATGTATTCATTTTACATTCCGCTCTTCTTTAATTTTATATTTTGCCTTTATAACTTTTCCTCTGGGTAGCAAGTGTGTTTTCAAACTGCAGTGTAAAAGATCCAAGAGGAGATAACTCTTGATAATTAAAGGAGTCTTGATTTAGAATATTTTTTCCTACTTTATAAGAACACCCAATATATTTAATTATTTTCTGAGTGTCAAACATATTTTGCAACTCTTCAACAAAAAAAGATTTTATAAAGGTCTTTTCTTTTTCTCTATTTTTTGTGCATAGGCAAGTGAGAAGATTGCAGCCTTGATTCAGAGGATGTTTTCTAGGGAAGGCATTTAAGAAATTTAATTGTAACACTAGAATATTTCTGGACATGCAGAGCTTTTTAAAGTGTACTACATGAAATTAATCTCCAGAGTTGTACATCATGTTCTTAGTAAATTAAAATTAATATTTCAGGAAAAAAGTGAACAGGTATTTTTGAGCGAAGATGCAAAAGAGTCAGTATTTGACTGCTGGTAGATATAAAACCAATATAAAACTTTAAATGAATTAATATTACAGTTTTGTAATATTAAGTAGGAAGATAAAGCAGTAACTTACTTTTTGCCTCACTTATGTTGCCTTTTATAACAGACATATATTATTAATGCAATGATAATACTTCAGGGGGGTTTGTTGTTTTAAGATTTTAGCAAAACAGTGAAATTTATTATTTCTAATGAAGTGAATTATTTCTCTCTGCTATTCACTGAAGTTAAGCCAAGTGAGAGTCCTCTACAGCAAAAAGGTAAGAGCTTTCATAAGAAAATTAACAAAAACCTAAATACAAGAACAACTTAAAATGAGTGTTCTCAGTCACCCCCTTTTAGAGATCAAGTCCTGATGACATTTAGTGGTATGCGTGGTCATAAATCATTCAGGATAATAACATGGTGCCTTTTACATGCACATGAGCACTCATATTCTCTTGGTCAACTGCAGAGCTGCAGGGCTAACCCTGAGCTGGCTAACTCTGAGCTGACAATCTCAGCAGTGACCCAACTTGTGACTAACTTTGAGAACAGGCACAGAGAGTAGATGTATATGCAAATTTCTTCCATAGGCATTATTGTAAATAATGTAATGTAAAAATATTGTAAAACTAATTTTCAAATAATTAGCACCCCATATCCATATCTAAAACATGTATTTTTATTAAATTCTCACAAGCGTCCACTGCATGCATTGTATGCCTTTGTAATCTGGATCCACCAAAACCACATTAGCTTTACCAACAGAGAGCTGGTTACTGATCAACAGTAATTCAGGGCTCAGATTTACAATAAACAGACACCAAATTCAGGCAGGAGAGGACATCTCCATGTTTTCCATGTTGTATGTGGAATAAAAAATTATTAACATTTCTCACATTTATATGCATTCATTTCAGGCAAGGAAAAGAACAGAGAGACTCACCCACCTGTTCATGTCTCTGTTTGGCCACTTATTTTTTTGGCTATTTTCACTCTTCTTGGAGCTGGCGTGTCATTCTATTTTTTCAAGAGAAAAAGACAAAACCGACTATCAACAGATACTGGCAATGAAACACTTCTAAAATAATGTTTCAGTGACTGAAGAATTGGTGAGAATGGGTCCTGTGGCATGTACCAATTCAGAGGAGCAAGTTACCTGTTGAAATTAAAGGATTTATCTGTTAAAAGTATCTAGTGAGGATATCTGTAATCTTAAAATAAATCCCTTTTCTCTTTTTGCACTTGCAGACACTTTTGTATCAGGTATATTTTACAAAATTGGAGTTACGGATTGATATTATAGTTGTGTAATAGTCAAGATGCAAGATGTTCTGAAGTGCCTTAGCAAAAACACTAGTGCAAATAACTTGTGAAGACCAAATAAATGTACTGAAAAAAGGACTATAGAAATCAACTAGTGAGAATGAGTGTTCAATAATGTGTGATTACTATTTAGATCTATCTTACAATGACTTTGTGTACACTGCAAAGAATTAAAAAAATAAAATCTACCCAACTCTGTTGTAATCTTGAACTCATTTTGCCCCACAAACTTCAATCCATTAGACCAGCACTTTTATTGTTCCTTATTATATCCTATTACACTTATAAAATGGTGCTTCATAACTTTGGGATAGAAAACCTTCTTGCTTTCATTTTCTGCTATGGAAAATACAACTTATACCAGCAAAGGATATTAAGCTTAGGTGTAGGTTTTGGTCTTTTTTCAATCTGACAATATGATTGGTAACTGTAGTATGTTCACTAACATGAATTAAAATATTCTCACCTTTGCATTCTTCCTTCTTTTTGTCAATGCTTTGAAATAAATAAAGTTTTTATTAGTATAATTTTCAATTTCAGTCTTCCCTGTAAATCAAGTGAGAGGAAAGGGGGAGGGAGGTGCTCCTGTTTGCACAATAATAGTTTTGTCAGGAGGGCTTTTCTCACTACCACTTTGAATTCAGCTTGAAAAACACCAACTTGCCATTTTTAAATATGAAAAAAATGAACTGAAAACTAAGGAATGCAGCAGATGATACCGTACTAGGAATCTGCAAGAAGACTAAGTTTCAGATGCTAGAAAAACAGTGGAAAGCTGTACAAAAGCGGCATATAAGACACTGACCCCAAAAGGTTTGTAACCAGCATCAAGCTGATTTGTCATGTGAAAAGGGCAGCTCTGAAGTGCTCAATACTTTTTTTAGCCTAGCCCAGTGGCTGCACTAATCTCCCCCCCCCATCACTGTACAGCCTTGGGGAGCTGAATCCTCACAAGCATTCATTTACACAAGAGGGGAACTAAAGCTCTATTCTGATCGGAGTGCAGCTGGACCTTGGTGAGGCAGAGGAAGGAACTAGGCAGGAATTCTGTTCTTAAGACATTTTCCCTTAGGATCCCCTCTGCTAGAGCCATTTAATTTTGTGATTTCACATGTATCCAAAATATGGTTTCACTCAGTAAACTCAGCTTCTTTTTCTTTCCCACCCTGTCATTATCTGTGGCATCACTCAGCTTTTCGACTCTGGGCTAATCTTGCAAGCCTTGCTCACACTAAGTTGTCCCTGAATGTCAGCTGCAAATATAATAGTTATTATTAAACAATTTATTCAATTCCTACTTTTACTGAAATCCAGCCATTTTTTTTTTTTTCCAAAATATTTTTCTCTCTTGGTACTTTCTAACAGCCAGTCAACAAGATTAGCCAGTTCTTGTAATAATTTTTCCTAACACCTTATAAATAAAAGCAAAGCTGCTCCTCATATGACATCTTTTGTTCAGCTTCTGTATATATCTCATTACTGATTATTTAACTTCTCACTTTTTTCAATTTTGTTATCATCACAACTTCTTTTAATTTCACTAATGTAAATAAACAAGGAAGAGTAGGGCTTGTCTGCATGTGAATACTTGCCAGCACAGCTTTGCAGCATTGTTGTACAAGAATTGCCATGCCAATATAAGTCTTCAGATGAACAGTTTACGCACATCTTAAGAGGAGCTCTTCCAATTTAGCTTATGTTTGGCTTTGTCCTGGAACACCCTCATTAGGATTTTCTCAGATAGATGAAAACATCCTTTTGCTTGACAGAAGTCTTCCAGGCAAAAGTTTCCCTCCTGTTACAGGGAAGCTTACCACTAGCCTATAACAATGAACATCTTCCCTTCTTTCAGATCTTCAACAAGTATTTATAAACATCCCAGACACAAACTGTGATCAAAGCAAGCAGTAACAGTGCAGGAAAAAAAAAAAATATTAGCCCTCAAAGTGAGCAATCATTCATAATTCACTGAATACTGCAGATCCTGTAAAATTTGTTCTCTTTCTTGTAGATATGTAGAGCTGTGACATTTTAGAGATGTACTGAACCACTGGAGTTCTGTCTCCCTTTGTTTCTGAGTTGTAGGGATTAAAGCAGAGACTTTTAAAATCAATGGTATTTCACTGCGGGTTTCTTGTCACCAATTCTCAAGTTTCCTTTTTAAAGGTCTGTCCTGTGTCACACCCCAGCACCTGTCCCATATATAATACTAGCAAAGTCCCAGAAAAAGACAAATGTCACCATCTCTGGTTGCAAGGATGAAGATCTCAGTTTCGGACATCACTCGCTTCAAATAGAGTAGTGTTTGCAATGTGCACTCTAGTTATTTCAAAATACCATGTGACAGGATATTTCCTTATTTAGAGCACAGAGCTTTAGCCATCAACCCTTTGACACAGAGGACCTGTTACTACCCTCACTCAGAAGGATTTTATATACTGCCAATCTTGCAGTCCAACATTTGGTAGAGGAATGAAAGCAAGTTACATTTGAAATGAGTTTCTTCAGGTTCCTAGCTTTTCTTTCCCTCGTGCATGGTTCATTACAGTCACTGGGTAAGTTTCCTGCTAGTTTTGTGTAAAACTAGATACAAGAATGCTTTTCCTTGGGCAACTTTACAATTTTAACGCATAGACTGATTATTTTGTTTTTGTTATCAGATTTGATACACGATCTAAAGGGAATGTTGGGTATTATCTTGGCAGTTCTTGATTCACAGAATAAAAGAGAGGAGAAGTATGGATGTTGGGGGAAGTTGAAGCAATAAGAGCAGGCTCTTTAAACTGGAATTTCTTTCTGTGGAAATATTAAATCAGATGGCACTGTATGAGAGATGAGGAAGCGTGGAGCATTTACCCTCCCCATCACAGCCATGGTGCAGTGATCAGTGAAGGGGTTTTAGAGTCATGTTTTCATAATAGCTGTGCAAGTTTCTCTTTTTGCTCCAAGACGTGTGGTATGAGAAAGAAGAACTGGCTCCTCCCCTCCAGTCTGATGAAATTAAAAGAACAATTCTAGTCTGAAGATGTATATCACTCATTGGGTATAGCTATAGAGAGAAATGGTAAAATAGTAATGTATGTAGAACTGAGCAGATTAATGTGTTTACATGAATGTGAGATTGAGAATTTCAGGATTGCACCTGTAATACCGTGATAGTTTGAAAAGATGAAGTGCTGTCAGTCTTAAAGAATGAATTAAGGGTGAACCTGCAAGACCTCTCCAAGTGAAGAAATGTGCAATTGAACCCTAAAATTTTTACCATTTAAATATGCTCATGACAACCTGATCTGTATTCTCTCTGGTCAGCTATCATTTTTCTTTGAAGAATTAATGAAAAGATAGAGTAATAAAGCAAACATATTGAGCCCTACAGAATATAATAATGAAGTGAACTCATTATCTGAGATCTACTTGTGTTTTTTCTGTCTTCAGGAACCACAACTTATCAGCAACTTGGCATTGCAGAATTTTACTTTCCTACAAGGCATATATATATCAAACTTTAGACACAGTATTTTAAACCCAGATTTTTACTAAACCAACATTTTATTTAAAATCCCTACCTGCAGAAGGGGGAAAAATGATTAAAAAATAGTTAAAAAAAGATTGTGTGATCTCTCAATTTAGATAGACAGATATAGTGATAGATAGAGAGATCCATTACCAGGAAGCCATTTTAATGATTTTATGATTAATTTAATGTGTCCTCTTAACCCTTTCTTCCCCATAGATACCTTTACATTACAAGGAAATGGCAGTGGACAGCCATGTGTATTCCCTTTCAAATACAAAGACAAACAGTACAACGAGTGTACAGATGCTGGTAGGTCTGATGGCTGGCTCTGGTGTGCAACAACTGCAGACTTTGATGCTGATAAACTGTATGGATTTTGCCCACTAATAAGTAAGTCCTGCATTTCATTTATTAACCTGTCATGAACCATAGTTGAGAAAACCATCTATTGAGCTATCAGGTTCTTTATCAGCTAACAGCAGCTCACCCTCATGACCCTTGCCAGAGTAGCCCAAATTAAAATCATCTGATTGAAAATAATTCCCAGTAGCTAAGTAGTCCCTCTGTAATGAGTGGAGAGGAAAAGGTGCCTCCAGAGTGTGCTTCAGCCCAGCCATGTTCTGACTGACTCACCTGCTGGAGGTGGCTGTTTCTCTTTGTGGACCAGAGAGGTGAGGAGGCTCTTTGATATCTCATTTTATGTGACTTAAGTGCATGGAATGACTAGCATGAATTAGACCAATACCTTCCTTTCAAAAAATTCCCATTGCTCTTTATTTCTCAAGTATGCCCTGTAGGTCAATTCTCACTTAAACTGCGACATATTGTTTTTTCCCCTTAACATCCATTTCTTCTCTTGTTCTTGTCTCCTATTGCCAGCCTACACAAAAATAATGCTGCTAAAATTATCCTCCTCTCCCATCTTTGTACTATCTTATGCACCAAACTTATGTTTGGATCCCTCCACCTCAGGACACCAACTGCTTCACTTTTCTTACCAACTGTCTTCCCAATAATACAACAGTTTCACAAGTTTTTGTGAGTTGTTTGGCAAAGAAAGACTGCAGCTGACCTGCACATTGGCGCTACACAGACTGGTTTTATAGCTCCTCAGGCTGTCAAGGGCCAGGTTCTGCCATTTTTTGAAAAGCGTCTTTTCTTGATGATGAACTAAGAGGAAGTTCCTGCCCCCATGGGGATGAAGAGGCTCCAGGGTCATAGTTCACCTAAACGCTTACTTTCCTCCTCCAACTTGACCCTGGAATCTCTTTTTTTCAATAAACAAATATGTCTAGTTCACATAGTACTACCTTTTGTGTAAAATAAAATTAAAAAGCAAATTGGAAACCGATTCACTCCCTTCTAAAAACTTAAAAATTTAAAATAATGTTTTTAATTTTAAAAAATTACACTTTTTTATTAATTGATGCCTAATCTGATTTCAATTTTTCTAGTGCTTTAAAACTAATGATAGCATACAGTTGATATTGTGCATTTTTAGATATTCTGCATCATTACATACTTAATTGGCTTTCAGTTGGTTCAATGTCAGTCCTCTAATAGCAGTGGGCTATTTCACTTCTTCCAGATGACACAGAAAGATTTTGGACAGAGGATGTTTCAACTGGCATTCACTATCAGATAAACTCGGAATCAGCTCTAACATGGCACCAAGCAAGGAAAAGCTGTCAGCAGCAAAATGCAGAACTGTTAAGCATCACAGAGATTCATGAGCAAGCATATATAGGAGGTAAAATTATAGAGAACAAGACCTTGATATATGCTGCCCCAGAGCTTTAGATGATGAAGTTGGCTGCCTTCTATCTCAGCAAAGACAACAGGATGTCGGGGTGATTCAACAGATGCCAAGTAGGAGATGGTCTGAACTGCTCTTCCACTAGCTGGTGGTTTTTTTTTTTATGAAGGGTTGGTCCCAAACCTCTATGGGGGGGAGGGAGGAATGGTACATTCCTATCTTTGAGCTCCAGGTGTGATCTACTGCATCTTCCACAGCCTGTCCCAGGCGGAGGGATTCTCCTGCTTGTCTTCATGATGGTGTACTCACTCCTGAACAGGGCTATCGTCTGGTCCTGAAATTTAGCTTTTTTGTCTGTGTTTCAAGGATTATTAATCTTTCTAGGACAACCTATGAAGAAGATCTCTTATAGAATCATATAATTGTTTGGGTTGTAAGCAACCTTAAAGATCATCCAGTTCCAACATCCCTGCCATGGGCAGGGACACCTTCCACTAGACCAGGCCACTCAAAGCCCTGTCCAACCTGACCTTGAACAATTCCAGGAGGGACCATCCACAGCTTCTCTGGGCAACCTGTTCCAGTACCTCACCGCCCTCAAAGTAAAAAAATTCTTCCTTCTGTCTAACCTAAATCTACCCTCTTTCAGTTTTAAACTGTTACCCCTCATCCTATCACCACACTCCTTGTTAAAGAGTCCCTCCCCATCTTTCCTATAGGCACCCTTTAAGTACTCTAGAACTCCCCAAAGCCTTCTCTTCTCCAGGCTGAACACCTCCAACTCTGTCAGCCTGTCCTCACAGGGGAGGTGCTCCAGCCCGCTGATCACATTCATGGTCCTGATCTGGACGCAGTCCTATAGGTCCATGTCCTTCTGAGGTTGGGGGCTCCAGAGCAGTACTTGAGGTGAGGTCTCATAAGAGCAGAGGGGCAGAATCACCTCCCTCAGCCTGTTGGCCACATTTCGCTTGATGCAGCCCAGGATACAGTTGGCTTTCTGGGCTGTGAGTGCACATTGCTGGCTCACAGTCATTTTTTCATCTACCAATACCTCCAAGGCCCTCTCCACAGGGTTGCTCTCAGTTCACCCATTGCCTAGCCTGTATTTGTGCATGTGATTGCCCCAACTCATGAGCAGGACCTTGCATTTGGCTTTGTTGAACTTCATGAGGTTTGCATGGGCACACCTCTCAAGCCTGTCAAGGTCCATCTGAATGGCATCCCTTCCCTCCAGCGTGTTGACCGCATCACATGGCCTGCTGTTGTCATGAAACTTACTGAGGGTGCTCTCAATCCTACTGTCCATGTCACTAACAAAGATGTTAAACAGCACCAGTCCCAATACTGACCCCTGAGGAACACCACTTGTCACTGCTCTCCACTTGGACATTGAGCCATTGACCATAACTGTTTGAGTGCAACCATCTAGCCAATTCTTTATCCACCAAGTGGTCTATCCATCAAATTCATGTCTCTCCAATTCAGTGACAAGGATGTCACGTGGAACAGTGTCAAATGATTTGCACAAGTCCAGGCAGATGATGTCAGTTGCTCTTCCCTTATCCACCAGTGCTGTAACCCTGTTATAGAAGGCTGCTAAATTTTTCAGGCATGATTTGCCCTTAGTGAAGCCATGTTGGCTGTCAACAATCACCTCCTGATCTTCCATGTGCCCTAGCACAGTTTCCAGGACAATCCACTCCATGACCTTGCTAGGTGCAGAAGTGAGACTGACTGGTCTGTAGTTCCCTGGGTCTTCCTTTTTCCCCTTTTTAAAAATGGGGGTTACATTTCCCCTTTTCTAGTCAGTGGGAACTTCACTGGACTGTCAGGACTTCTCAAATATGATGGATAGTGTCACTTAATCTGTCAGTTCCTTCAGTACCTGCAGATACATCTCATCAGGTCCCATGGACTAGTGCACCTTCAGGTTCCTTAGATGGTCTCGAACATGATCTTCTCCTACAGTGGGTGGTTCTTCATTCTCACAGTCCTTGCCTTTGCCTTCTGTGACTTGGCTGGTGTGACTGGAGCCCTTGCTGGTGAAGACTGAGGCAAAAAAGTCATTGAGTACCTCAGCCTTCTCCATATCCCAGGTAATGAGGTTTCCTATTTCCTTCCAGAGAGGGCCCATATTTTCCGTAGTCTTCCTTTTATCATTGATGTACCTATAGAAGTTTTTCTTGTTGCCCTTGATGTCCCTGGTCAGCTATAATTCCATCAGGGCTTTGGCCTTCCTAACCCAGTCCCTGGCTGCTTGGATAGTTTCTCTGTATGCCTCCCAGGCTACCTGTCCTTGCTTCCACCCTCTGTAGGCTTCCTTTTTGTGTTTGAGCTTGTCCAGGAGCTCCTTGTTCATCCACGCAGGCCTTCTGGTGTTGTTACCTGACTTCCTCTTTGTTGGGATGCATTGTTCCTGGGCATGAAGGAGGTGATCCTTGAATATTAATCAACTTTTTTGGGCCCCTCTTCCCTTTGGGGCTTTATCCCATGCTACTCTGCCAAGCAGATCCCTGAATAGACCAAAATCTGCTCTCCTGAAAGCTAGGGTAGCAAGCTTGTGGTGCACCCTCCTCACCGCCTTAAGGATCTTGAACTCCACATTTTCATGGTCACTGCATCCAAAGCTGCTCTTGAGCTTCACATTCCCCACCAGACTCTCCTTGTTGGTGAGAACAAGGTCCAGCACAGCACCTCTCCTCATTGGCTCCTCTATCATTTGGAAACAAAATTATCATCAATGCATGCCAGGAACCTCCTGGATTGCTTATGCACTGCAGTGTTGTCCCTCCAACACATATAAAGGTGGCAGAAATTCCCCATGAGGACCAGGACTTGTGAACATGATGTTGCTCCTGTCTGTCTATAGAGGGCTTCATCTGCTCTGTCTTCCTGGTCTCTAGCTGATTATTGACATTATGTTGTAATGAAAAATTGAGAGAGTAAACTCTTGTTTAAGTTGTGAAATACGATGTTTATCTGCCCTTTTAACTACTAAGATCTTTTCTAAATCAATATTTATTCATTTATATATTTTACTTTTTTAATCTGTGCACCTCAGTAATGCATAAAGTACTTGTTTGGGGCTGGTTTAAACTAAGAAATATAAATTTCTTACTTTTTACTTTGTTTCTTTTAGATGAACTAAGAATGAGAATAGAGAGATACAACTGACTTTTTTTTCTAATTTAGAGCTAATTAAAAAATTCAGGTTTACATTCTGGATTGGATTGAATACTTTGGATTTCAACAGTGGATGGCAATGGGCTGGGGCAAGTCCTTTCAGATATTTAAACTGGGCTCCAGGTAAGAAATCTATGTATTTTGTAAGCATTGAATGAATTCTAATAAGACACCAATTAATAAAAACTGCCCTAGCTACTTTTATTTCAGGAAAGCCCATTCTCTTTTACAATAGCTGAAGATCTAGATCTTAATTTTAAGAAGTATACTTCCAAATTACAAAGTTTGCTGTGGATATCAACTATATCAAGTTCTTTTATTTTCTTATATAAGCAAAGATCTTGTTTATGAAAGCTGAGCTCATTTGGAATGATATATAACCCTACAGACCAGAGATCAGAATTTTTCCATAACATGTTTCCCAATATAAATATAAATCATATGTTCCAAAAGGAGCAAAATATTTAGAAAATAATGGCACTATGTTGTCTGAAGAAATTCTAAATATTATTGAGAGGCTTACAGAGCCAGGTCATAATTCCTTAGCGGTTTATGCAAAATTGCACTGGGGCACCTCAAGGAAGGTAAATGAGTGGGATTGTGGTGTTCCCCACTTGTGGGGATTTCTTCTGTTTGCTTGTTGGATTTTTGGTCCCGTGTTTTCTTTGTGCCACAAGTATTTCAAACCATCTCCTGTTTTGGAAATATTACAAGGTGGTAAAGGAGTAATTACACTCTAAGTTTTCAAAAATTTTCATCAGGCTATTTGTTTTGCTGCTGTCATTGTTTGAGCCTAGAAGGCAACTGAGCACCATACAGCTGCTCACTCACCCCTTCCCTGTTGGAATGGGAAGCAGAAAATAAAGCAAAAGGCTCAGGAATCCAGATAAGGACAGGGAGGGATGACTCACCTATTACAGTCATAAGCAAAACCCAGACTCATTAAGGGAAGAAGAAGAACATCAATTTAATTAAAACACTGACAACAACAGCACTTAAAAAACAGAGTAGGACAGTGAGAAGTATAATTACATCTTAAAAACACATTTCCCCCACCCCTTCCTCCTTCCCGGGATCAGCTTTGCTCCTGACTTTTTCTACCTCCTCACCCCCTAGCAGTGCAGGGGTTGGCAGTGGATGGGGCTGCAGCGAGTCCCTCACATATTGTTGCTACTGCTCCTTCCTCCTCAGGGGGAGGACTCCTCACACACTTCCCCTGCTCCAATGTGGGGTCCCTCTCATGGGAGACAGTCCTCCATGAACTTTCTCTGATGCGAGTCCTTCACACAGGGTTGCAGCTCCTCCTTTCTTCCAATGACCTTGGTGTTTGCATAGATGTCTCCCTCAGAACACCTCCTCACAACTCCAACTCCAACTCCCAGGTTCTCCTTCACTATCACAGAGGCGCAGCCACCATTGCTAACTGGTTTGGCCTTGGCCAAAGTTGGGGCCATCTTGGAGCCAGGGGAGCTTCAAGACGCTTCTCACAGGGGGCACTGCTGTATCCCCCTCCCCTGCGACTAAAAATCCCTGCCACACACACAGACCCAACACAGGTGTTTACAGAGGTTTTTACACACTGCAACAGAAAAGAAAAAAGCTATTTTATAGGAAAGTAGAATTGTGAAATTCTTGAGACGTACTGGAGGGATAGTATAATTTAAAAATCAACATTTTAAAAGTTTGGAAGTTTTTGACACGGCATAACAGTCTAGGTTGAGCTGTTCTGTTTGTGAGTACTAGGATATCAGGAAAAGAACTAGAAACTTACCAATACTATGCTGACACAAAGTCAATGGAGGGTCATTACTTAACTCTCAAAGCATAGACTAAAGGCAGCATTCTATGAACTACAATAACAGTTTCTACTGATAATAAGATGGTTTTGTTAATATTTTTATTTATTTTTGCTGTGAGATTCTATTTTCTTTCTTACTCAAAGGCAGTCCTTTTCTGCTCCCTGGGAAAATCTGTGGCATGATGAATCCCAATAAGAATGCTAAATGGGAAAACCAAGCATGTAACCAGAGACTTGGGTACATTTGTAAAAAGCGAAGCTTCAGTTCAAAGTCTGACATTATACCTAAAGGTAGGCTAGTCAAATGAAAAGAAAGATTTTTCTTTGATTTCTAGAAAGGTCAATCTGTAAAGATATGTAAATGATAAAACGTATGCAACATAATTTTTCAACCAAGATGTTCGAAATGTTTGAAAAACACTGCCTTACATGCACACACAGACTTGTAGCTATTGCTTTTGTCCTCCCATTGTGTATTAACCATTCATAGGAGAACATTATTTTTTTGTTCCATCACTCTATCATTCATTCTTGCAAGACAGATAAAAGCTTCTCTGTCATGGTAACCAGTGCCAGCAATCAAATTTGCATAAATACAGTAGAAATTTTATGCTTTTCATTTTTTTCTCATTTGCTCCAAATAAGCAATTGCAGTTACTCTAATATTAATGCAAAAAATCCTCCTCTGATAACAACAATATGTAATGCATGGGTTCCTAGGAGGAGCAGCAGTATTCACATAGGCTATATTTCATCCATGGGCCACCCTGAACTGAGGCTTGAGTGACACAACGTGTCTATGAACACGCCACATGCAGGAGGAATCTGCTGCAGGCTGTCATCTGGGAATGTTATAAAAGCTACTTGTAAAGAGTAGTTATAGTAAAGAAATAATTTCAGAGAATATTTATTCCCCTATTAACCTTAAAAAGAAATGCAGAACTTTTTTTAAAGCAAGCTTAAGTTAAACTTTTAAAGATATTTATGAATCTAAGTAATAAAAAAGCCACTGAGTTACTATGAAAACTACCAACTCTGCACTAATTTGCACTATTTACTGACCTGCAGTTGAAACAGAATTACTTCATACTTTTCCATATCTGAAAATTATATGTGTTGCAAAAATACATTGAACAGGAGGCAGATCCTAATGTCAGCCACTGCATTCAGCACGGGAGACCATGACACGCTGACTGACCTGCTCTGGGGGCAAAGAGGAGTGAGTCTGACATCTGTTTTGGTCCCTCTTTCCTCTCAGAGCATTATTTCAAATTTCATTTCTGACACAATATGGGCATTTTTCAATGAATCTCTGGAGACATCTTTCTATTTGTGTATTTAGCATACTGTGTCTTAATGATATTTGTTTTTCATTTGAATGTATTTGCATTTCTAATTACAGCTTTATGTTTATTCATATAGTCCCACTTTTGTAAAGACTGCTCAGGAGACCTCATTCTAGTGTCCTTTATTTTCCTCTTACAAAATTGCTCTGAAAAATTGTGCTTTGATTTTAGAGGAATTGAGACATATTAAGTGCCCAGATGGCTGGTGGCCATATGCAGGCCACTGCTACAGCATTCATCGGGAACCCAAAATATGGAAAGATGCCCTGACTTCATGTAAGAGGCAAGATGGAGATTTGGCAAGTGTCCACAACATTGCTGAATACAGCTTTCTAGTGTCACAGCTTGGTTACAGTAAGTATATCTGCAGGCCTGTACTTTGTTTGACCCATCTGTATCATAAAAGCTGGGCTTCGTATTAAATATTATATGCTTTTTTTCTGAAATGTCACAAGTGGAAGGCTAAATATAATTTATGGTATTATTTTCTGTTGTTGCTGTTGCATAATTATAGAAGTATATTGATATTTATCAAGAAATAATCTATATTGTAAAACATTATATAGCGGGAAAGAAAAAAAATAGAGACACATAAAGATATCTAAAAATTGCACTTTTGACACCTTTATTCTATGCTTAATACCTTCAGAACTGCACTCTAAACCTATAAGAAATTTAACTTCTTGCTGAGATTAGAACTTCTTGCTGAGGTTAACCTCTTGCTGTATATCTTTCTAAGAAAATATCTTTCTGACTTCTGATTTCCCTTGGATATGTAGTAACCAGTCCTGACACCTGCTGGACTTGGTGAACACCCCTGATGGGCCATTACAAGCCCTCTAATGCTTCCCCATGAAGGAGATGTATTGACAGATGTCTTCATGGCTTAATGCTCAATATAATCTCCTGACAGCTCTGGGGCCCCTAACATATGAAGGACATGGACCTGCTCGAGCAGTTCCAGAGGAGGCCATGAAGATGATGAGGGGGCTGGAGCACTATGAGGACAGGCTGAGAGAGTTGGGGTTATTCAACCTGGAGAAGGCTCCAGGAAGACCTTCTAGCAGCCTTCCAGTACTGAAAGGGGGACTACAGGAAAGATGGGGAGGGACTCTTTATCAGAGAGTGTAGGGATAGGACAAGGAGTAGTGGTTTCAAACTGAAAGAGGGTAGATTTTGATTAGATAGAAAGAAGAAATTTTTTACTGTAAGGGTGGTGAGACACTGGAACAAGCTGGTCAGATAAGTTGTGCATGCCCCATCCCTGAGAGTGTTCTAGGCCAGGTTGGACGGGGCTTTGAGCAACCTGATCTAGAGGCAGGTGACCCTGCCCATAGCAGAGGGGCTGGAACTAGTTGATCTTTAAGGTCCTTTCCAGCTCAAACCATCCTGTGATTCTATGATTCTGTGACAGGTGGGACACTCACTGTTCTACCCTTCAAGCTACTGGCCATTTTGTTGTTCTGAATCACTGATACTCTGAAAGTTTGCAAAAATCTTTTGCCAGCCACAAAGGCTGAGGCCTTTTCAATACAGACCAAGACATCTTCTACTGCAGATCTGAGAGGACACCAGCATTTTTGTTAAAGCACAAAGACCACCTCTCATGTACCACATCCAAACTTTATCAGTCCCTGTTCATTCCAAATGTGAAAATGTTCACTGCATTGCATAGCAGACTGTGAGGAAACTTATTTCTTTTTATGCTTCAGAGACAACAGAAGAGCTATGGCTGGGTCTGAATGACCTGAAGACTCACTTCTATTTTGAGTGGAGTGACGGGACTCCTGTGGTGTTCACCAAATGGCAGCGCAGGCATCCCACATACACAAATGGTCTGGAGAACTGTGTTGTTATGAAGGGGCAGGTATAACCATGCAGTCATTTTACAATAAAGCAAACTAATAATTACATCACTCTGAAATCACTTGCAATTATATACTTATTTGGGAGTAATTTTTTCTACTCACTTAAAATAGTTTTCCCTCAAAATTTGGCATCAACCAGAAGAGATGTTCACAGGATAGAAGAGATCACAAATAGAGACGTAATATTTTCCTGGTGCTACCTTTTGAAATGTCTTATCTGCTGAAAAGCCTGATCCAGAAATGTTTTATTAGATTCATTCTAATGCTGCAGCAATGAAAAAAGGTATATCTCTGGGGGAGGAAAAAGAATGAACTAGTTAATACATTGTGTGGCTATTGTAGATGTTATTTGCATGCCTCATTTTCCAATCTGATAGACCATTATGTCCCTTAATGTTACTTCATTGAGCCATGGCATTGAGGCATGGAAACCTAGCACTAGGGTATGTTTCTTCAGCTGTGACATAAAAAGCACTAACACTGCCTGCCAAATACCTAACCTGAAATCCTATGGTATTTCTGACTACTTGTCTCACAAACTTTATTTTCTTTCAGGACATAGTTGGTTAACACATTTACATGCATGTCTGTGCATACACAAAAAGTGTCATGACATTTAAAAAAAAATGCTGTTGTGAAAGTAATGTTATTGAAAGAACTATTATATCGTAGAATAATATTAATACTTGCCAGTATTAGGCATCAGTGGAATTGATCCTAAACCAGATTTTATGGCAAAAAAAGCTCTCCTATTTAAATTTTATTTTGTACATAATTAATTTTTTAAAAGGAATCAGTTATTTTCAGAGTCTTCTGCTTGGATAGAATAGATTTACTGCAACCCACTTAGATATGCACTATTCCAGTTTCATTGATTTTTTTCCAGAAGTGTAGTGAAATAATCTTGCTCTAAATGCAGATCCATTAGCCCTGGATGAGATGTATCTTTACAAACCCTCTCATTAAATAGAAAGTTATGATAGCAAGTAAAGCTGAGACTTAAAGGTGTTATTTATTTTCTTCTTTCATCTCAAAACAGCATCAAATGGATCTTAAACCAATCCTGAAAGATGTGTCTATATTTTTTAAAAAAATAAACCTTCAGCAATGATTCAATAGCTGTCCTAGGCAACATATTTCAGTGGGCCTTGTAGTGAAGAAAGAAGAAAACACTAGTTTCCTTAAGTTTATGAATGCTCCTTTTTTTACATTCATTTATTTTCCATGCTATTGTAGGATGGATACTGGGCAACTGATGTTTGTGATAAGCAACTTGGTTACATCTGTAAAAAGAAGTCTTCATCACAATCCTCTGAAAAAGAGACAATTGAGGACCCAGGCTGCCAGAAAGTAAATGCTCTCTCACAAATTAATTATGTTGTGAAAAATGAATGGGAATTAATTTACTGTTTCTTTCTTCTTTTAGTGTCTTTGTGTTTGTATATTCTAGAAAATCTTTTCTTGAGGAAACCTAGTCTTTTCCTACCAGGAATTTACTAATATATGTTCATTTTTCATTTTTGCTCTGAAAATACTCAAGAAAGTAGTTTCATTTACATGTACACGAATACTGCCTTTCCCCTCGATTCCCAGATGAGCCACCCTGTGACAAAATTACAAATATCTTTTAAATCATAATTTCACCACTATTCTCTCTCCTTATGCTCTTAGCCTAAAAATACATGTAAAATTACCAAAAGTCACTTTGTCTCTTCTCTCAGATCTGCTGTCTATTTAAAGTCTTTATAAAGTCCTTACTATATAAGAATGATAAAAAAAATAAAATAATTTCAAAACAGAAAAGGATCAGCTTTTCTGCACCATGTCCCTACTGATGGATTAATTAGTTGTACTTTAAGTGATATCATCAGGTTGTTTATTTCCAAACAAGTAATTTTTCCAGAACTGACTTTTTCAGAAAATATTTATATCGAGATTAGTCAGCATAGATCTCTCTAAGAGCAGGAAGAAGCAGGTGTGTTTTACTGATATCCATCGTTTCTACTCTGCCCACAAATAAGAACTGACTGGACTCCTCTTGGCTCAGAATGTCTCCTCACACATTGCACTCAGGGATGGCAGGGGCAGCTCTGGGGAGCTGTGCTTGTATGTGAATTCATTTCCATATTGAGATATTTTTGTATTTCATTATGTCAGATCCCACAGGTCTGGAAGGGTGGAGCTGCATCTCCCCCCTGAATGAATCACAGGCTCATCATGGTGCAGTTTGTATAATTCCAGCCTTACATAGCACTGGGAAGAAATAGCAAATAGCACAGTCACAGTTTTCTTTGAAGAGTCATGTACATGTAAAAGAGATAAAAACTAATATCTTAATGCCATCATTTAAACAAAAAAGTCCTGCTATAGGAGCAAACAGCAACAAAAAACCCAGCTTTTGTTTATTAACAGATCAGCCCCGTCTCATCTTGTTTTCAAGTTTAGCTGTAACAGATTTAACATGCAATATTTATACACAAAAGAACAGAGATAATTTCTATATTGAAGTCTCTTTCAGTTTTACATTAAGAACCTTATGTTTGTCACAGGGTTGGAAAAGATATAGTTTTCACTGTTACTTGGTGGGGTCTGCACTTTTGACGTTCTCAGAAGCAAATAAGACATGTGAAAAGAGCAAAGCTTATCTAGCTACAGTGGAAAGCAGGTAGGAAAATATTTTTTTTTATACTTCAAAATCAGTGCTTCTGATGGAGAAATCTGTCCATTTTTTGAATCCTTCAGAGTTCTGTTAACACTTTTCAAAAGTTTTGTAGTAGAAAGCCAAATAAAATTATCTATGCAGAAAAAAACAAAACAAAACAAAACAAAACAAAACACCTCAATGTTTAATTTATTATAACAGTTTTCAAATTTTGGGGGTTCTCGAGGTAAACAATTTTCTCTTCTCTTTCAATTCCTAACTAAATCAACTTCTATGTTTTGTTTTGTTTGTTTGCTTGTTTTCTGTTGGAAAGCAGTTACTACAGTTTTCATCTATTTACTGGTAGGTGTTATCTCATTATGATAGGAAAGCTTTAACAAAAATGTTTTGTTAAACTACATTCTAAGCCAAATTCTGAACAAATGAAGTACATCTTCCCCAGGATCTGCCCCACCACAGCCATGATGAATCATCTCCAACCTACCCATACCTCAGGCAGGCTTTGCAGGCTTCATGGACTCTGAGGAACATGACTGCTTTCAGAGGTGATGGCTAGCAAAGCTGAAGATTTGGTCCCGACTCCGTGGTCTGTTTGAGGCACCTTAAATATTTGGAAAGACAAAAAAAAAAAAAAATAGAATGCAACTAGAAGCCCATGTAAGCAGTGATTTGTGACATTTCACAGAACTGGGTGGAAAGGAGAGAAGATCCCTTCAGCTGAAAGGAGAAAGTTGTCACTCACTGAATTCTTTTGACCACACTTAAAAGCCTGATGAGGTTTTGCCTGAACTTCACAGAGGAGCTGTTGCCTTGGAGTCATGCTAGCATGATAGTGATACCTCTATTTGTACCATGTTGATTAATAGTACTAGGAATAGGTTGTGAATGAACACTGTTTTTCACTTTAGAAATGAGCAAGCCTTTCTGATTAGTCTGATGGGGCTGAGGTCTGAAAAATATTTCTGGATTGGTCTCTCCAACACAGAAGAACAAGGGAGTTTCAGGTGGACTACTGGTGAAACTCCTCTCTTCACACACTGGAAAACAGCAATGCCAGGTAAGCTCTGCACAAGCTCAACACTTGTGATAGGAGTGCAGCTGTATGTAGTTCATACAGGTTTCTGCTTTCCTTCTACTGGTGTTAGAAATTGGAGTAGACTCTTTCTTTTGTGCTTGTAGCTGTAGGTGGCCAACACCATCAGATCTTGTGTTTGACACCAGTGCAACAAGCACCATCACAGCTGAGTGTCAGGTTTTGGGCAAGTCAATCTCCTGTGAAGTTGTACAGAAACAGATTTTTTATGGTTTAGACTGAAGGCAATACTGTGCAGGAGTTAACAATGTCCATATTGTAATTTTTTCCCAACTTTATAATACCTGTTAACAAGAACCCATTGGATTGAGAAAAATTATTATGGACAGTTTTCTGATGCACAAGGTGCATATGTAACAAATAAATAGCAAATGTCCACCTGTTTTGCATTTCAGCAAAACATATTAGCATCTACACAGAACCTCTTGCCTTCACACTAGCTAGTTATGCCTTAAACCAAACTCGTTATATCTGATATCAGTCTTCTTGAAATTGAATTACCTGGATATTGAGAATCCCAAAGTAATCATCAGGCCATCTGTTACATATATAAATAAAATCAAGTGCCATGTGCCCCGTGATTTCCCTGGAATGGCAAGATAAGGAAGATTTGTACTCTAAAGATGCAAATCTCCATTTTTGGCAAAGATGTGTCTGTGAGACTCATTGGCCCATATCTGGGCTCTGGCAGGAGGTCTTAAAAATAATTTTATAACCCGGATGTTTTTTAATCCGCCTAATCTGCATCTTTCTTTTCCTAATTTTCTATAAATAAAAACAAAGGTCGCATTTCTTAGAGAACAATTAAGACTTTGGTTCTACTAATTTCTTTTCCATATCACAAAGGAAAAGAGCGAGGCTGTGTTGCCATGGGAACTGGAATTGCAGCTGGATTATGGGATGTTGTTAGCTGTGAGAAGACGGCAAATTACCTTTGCAAACAGCAGGCAGCTGGGGTGCTGCTTCCTGCTCCATCAGCCCAGGTCCCTGAGGCTGCCTGTGCCAAAGGCTGGGATGGAGCCTCCTGGGCAGACTCATGTTTCAAAGTAAGTGTGTGTTCACATTTACCGTGAGCTTGACTGTGGGGCAGCCCAGGGGTTGGTGCCCTGGTCACTGTGGTACTCAGGATCTCAAGAGCTGGTGGCATCACTTTGAGTAAGCCAATGTTTCTAAGGGAAAAAAATATGGAAACCTAGCCCTCTGCCAACATTTTCTCACACAGCATGTGATACTTTCAGTGATATTTTTAAATATCACTAAAGGTTTAGTCTGATGTTGGTGACTCTTCAGCAAGTAAAGATTTTGGGCATTCTCTCGATTTAGCTAAAAATGCCTTAAAAAGTCTCCTTTTTGGAAACAGAACAAAACAAAAAAGTAAAGAAAAGGCAAAACAGATCAAGTAAAAGTAAATATACAACATTGCTCTTCCAGGTCTTTACATAAGTATCCTCTCACTTTCTTTCTTGAGACTTTCTGCCTGTTGAGAGGCCAGAGAAGATTTTAGCCCTATATTTATAAGGGTCTTTAATTCTATGTCACATTTAATTATTGTTACTAACATTATTGGTTCTGCCAATTACCAAATTGTTGATCACCCTTTCCCCAAAATGTCAAGCATCCAGTTTCTTACTTCAAGAATGTATGTACTTCGTAGTGGAAAGTGGAGCTATTTGTATTCTTGCGCCACCATGCAAAAATCTCTTCCACAGCCAGGGTCAGCACCTCGCCAAACAGCTTTCTCTGTCCATGCTATTCTTTCTATCTCAACCTATTGATTTTTCCTCCTCCTTCCGTTTCTCAAAAATCTCCTGCTTTCTACTGTGAAACACCACAACTGAGCTATTCCACCTTTCTTTGAGCCTTTCAGTGGCCAAAGTTCTGAGTTGTAAATTAGTTTTTTCTTCTCTACATTGTGATATCTTTTGTTCTCCTGAGACACTTATGCTGCTCTTGTCTAATTTTAAAATAGAGGACGCTAAGAAAAAAATACTTACAGATTACATTGCTAATATTTAATATTATAAGTCTTGACAGATGTTATTTTGTTTCACTCAAGAATAAAGAGGTGCTAAACTGATACTGTTCTTAATTACATAGGCAATTACATATCTTTATATGTCAAACTTTGCACATTTAGTAATTTATTTTTACTTTTTTTCTTGATAGTTTTTTGTGAGAGAGGGAAACCAGAAGAAGTCTTGGTTTGAGGCTGAAGAATTCTGTAGAGAAATAGGAGGAAATCTGGTTACAATCAATATGAGAGAAGATCAAATTTTATTATGGCAATTAGCATCGTGAGTACTTATATGACGATTCTTTTTCATTCTCGTGTTATTACATAAGAATTCCTTCCATATATATCTGGATCTGGGCAAGTGAGTGAATAAACACAATCAATTTTTAAATGAAAATGGAAATTTTTCATCTGGAAATGTCATCCTGAAACATTACTTTTTTAAAAAAAAAAACCCTTTAATATTTTGAAGAGGCTCTGATAGTTTTGGAATTTTCATCACAGGTTATTATCAAGGCTCTCCTCCAGATCTGATCAACTTTGCACATGTTAGTTCCTATCTCAAAAGGGAGACAATAAAATGTTCAGCTCCAACTGTGCCTTTTTTTAACTGGCTGCAATTAATATTTTAATCAATGCATTAAAAAAAACTCGTTTAGTAAATGTGTAATGTAAACCAAAATGCAAGGACTCAATGTGGAAAATTTCTAACTATAAACCGAAGAACTATAAACAGGAATTCATTTTAATTAATTTTTGCTAGCACTGCAGATGTCATGTCTTGCCCACAATGTAGAAGTGATGCCATCATTTTCCCGCCAAATTAGACAACTAATACTGACTATATTCTGTATTGTCAAGACATCTCAACAGCATATAATATAGAGCTATTTAACCCAAACTGTTTCACTTAGTGGTAAACCTAGGTTTAATTTCTCAAATAGTTTTTAAACTGTCTTATAGAAAAGTCTTTGTGTTCTCACTCTTCTTCATTTTATTATTTTTCAGTATTATGAGAAGCTGAACATGTTTCAACTTGTCTGTTAAGTCTCTTTGCTTTAGACCGTAAAATCTTTGTGGAGGGAAATCTTTGTGTTATATAGTGAATGAAATAGGACTCTGTACAAGTTAAACAGTGTGAACTATTAAATAAACTACATAGGAAGTGCCAAGGAAATCAAAGCTGCTTAAAAACAGTTTTCTCTGTTTTTTTATTAGTTAAATTGCATTGTAGCTCTCTACTGATGTTTTATTTTTGCTAAAGCCTCTGTTCATGAACTCCTGATACAGCTAAGATCTGTGTTGCAGCCACAGGGATGGGAGCCTGAGGTAGCTCTGTGTCACATCGCTTGTCCTTTTACTTACATTCAAATATCACAGATATTTTTTTGTATGGCAGAGCCCCATCAAACCTCTTGACAGAGCACAGGCGGTAAGCCTGGCTATGGGCCAACAGTGAAGAAGCAGCTCCCAATTCAGATGCGAAAGCAAGCAGCATGTTTCTATGCTTTCCAATACTTATATCATGGTCTCTCTTTCTACACTCATTATCTATACTGTATGATTTATTTTAGGGATAAAGGACTGAACACTCAGGCTTTCTGGATTGGTTTGTTTCTCTTAAATCCTGATGAAGGATTTTCCTGGATTGATGGTTCCCCTGTGAGTAGCTATCTGCTGGATATTAACTGACTTTCTGTCCTCTATAATATATAGGTTTTTACCTTTTTATGCCTTTTTTTCCAATCTCTTTAAACCTTTGGCAGGTGCATGGCAGCCCTTTATCTATCAGCTGAACAGCTGCAGTGCTCAGTGATGGCACTGTCTTAACACACTGATGGAAGTACAAAATTGCCTCTGTTTCATCCTTGGTACCATGTTATATCACATCTTTCACGGTCCGTGCTCCTATAACTTCACAGCATCCCACACTGGACACTGTCGTCTGTCACTACAGAGAAGTCAGGTTACCATCTTTCACAAAGAGAGATAAACATAACTCACTCTGCTCACCAGTTTTTCCTCCATCAGACACATGCTTTTCTATATTGTGTAATCGTTAAACCTTCTCCAGGGAGCAATGGGGAAAGTGAGCTGATCAGCATGACTTTCACAGCCCTCTCAGACCTATCTGAACTCCTATTGATCCCATAAACAAGGTACTTGAGATGATGAGCTCCTGAAATTGTGTTATGATAGCAATCTCAATTACTTCCACTCAGCTCAAATCACACAGTAATTGAGATGTATTTCCAACACAGGTAACTTATGAGAACTGGGATGAAGATGAACCCAACAACTATGAAGAACTTGAACATTGTGTTATGTTTAATAGATCACCCCAAATGCGCTGGAATGACTTGCGCTGTGAACATTTACTTAATTGGATTTGTGAAACAAAAAAAGGTATGATTACTTCCCCATTTAATTGGAGCCATAAACTCAAGTTCAAAACCAAATTGTATGGATTTAAACAAATTGAAAAGACGGAAGATACTGAGAATTGTTCATTTTAAAACCAGTTGCAGCAAAAGCAACACATAAAGTAAGAGTAATGAACTGAGGTATTTCAATTGTAATCAGATGCAGGAAGTTAAAGATGTCCCTATTACTTTATCTTTGGCTTTATCTCTTTCTGCCATAGGTTAAATAATTTTGCAAGGCAAAGGTACTTATCCCCTCTAATTTTATCTCCTTCCTGTATTTCTATCTGCTTCAGGCATATCCTGGAGAGCCAAAGATGCAGAACACAAGAGTTCTCTGTACAAAGGAGAAAAAAGCTTTGCTTCCCACTGTGAAATGAATAGTAGGAACCAAAGAGAAAGATCAGTTTCTATAGGAATCGGCAACTCTGAAAAAGAGATCAAAAGTAGAGGCTGGTGTAGCCTTGAAGGACTCCTGCATCCACCAGCTTTGCCTGGAATTCAGGGCCCCAGTGTCAGGCCAGGGCATGGAACAGACCTGATGGCCATGTGTTGGGGTGTGCTGGGGTGCCTGCCAGTGGGAAATGGGGTATTCATGGGCCGAGGACCCCAGGTGACAACCAATAATGAAAGAACCTGTTTTGCTTACTCGGTCCTACTTTACATCCCCACTTCCCAGTTTTAAACTGAGTACTTGTATGCCTCTCCAAGAAGCAGGAGGTACTTAAAAGCTTCTTGAAAGGAAGAGAAATTTGGATGCACATAGGGAACTAGTAGGAGGCACAACAGAGAGGGGAAGAGAGAAGCAGTTATATAAAAAACACTGAGGATATCTAATACTTGATGACTGCCAACAAACTGTTACCCTTGAACAGAAAATAAGGCACAATACTAACATTGAAAAATTGCTTAACCAAAAAGGAAGAATCACGGTTCCCTTGTGGATGGATTAGTCATACAAATGCACCATCAGAACAGTGACTTCTATATGCTAGCTCAAAGCAATACATCCTGTGCATTTCTTTCCGGTGTGCTGAGCATACTGCTTTGTACAGATGTGGTTCTGTGCTCTTGGTGAGATTACTCAGGAGGAGTTCTGAAACCATGACATAAAACTCTGATCAGTTTATCTTGATCCTAGATGACTTTTCAAAAAAAAAAAAAAAAAAAAAGAATTAGATCTTGTTATTGTGAATCTAGGTTATATGATGATCAACATGAGAGGAGAGATCCTCAGCCGCTAATTCCCTCATATTCACTTAAGATACAGATTTACTTAGGATACTCAATTATTTTAAAAAATAAGGAATGTTATAGTTATGTTAGGATTAAAAAAATAAATTAAAAATTAAGTACATAAATTCATCAAGAAGATATTTGAACAATTTTAGTTCTATTCTTCACTAAATACTTAAGAAACAAATGTTTAAAATCTCCCAACAGAAGAATTTTAACTTCTTTTTCATTTTTTTTGATCTTTCTGATCTAAATTGTTCCTGTAATTTCTTTAATAATGTGTTCCTCTCCATCAAACCACAGAAGAAATGGAGAAAGCTAAGAAGAGAATTAGTAGTCTTTGTAAAGAACAAAATAAAAGGCATCCAAATGAAAGCAGAGGCACCTTTGAGGGGCTGTAGATGGCTCTGGGAATAGCAACAGGTTAATTGCTTCCTCCTGTTTCATCCTTTAATCAGAAACTTGGGTGTGGTATCTACTGGCTCTCCAGGGATCTTCAAAACAGACTTTCCTAGTAAAAGTCAAGCCATCAGGATAGGAGGAATGCATTGAGACACTGAAAATGATGTGTGGTGTTAACAAAATAGCAGCATTAACCTTTCAGTACTTGTAAATAGTTTAGTATTATGTAGGTAAGCTTGAGTATTTAATATATTGGCTGGATTATGATGTTTGGCTCTAGTCTCATGAATATAAAAAAAAATTAATAATAACATGCCAAGTAAAAATACTAAATAAATTTTCACACTCATGTAAGTTTCATCTACAAAGTGTTCACTGCACATTCTGGATTCCTTAATACAGTGCTTTTGGAGGCACATATGTAGGCTTTAAAGATACATATTTTTCACTAGATAAATATTTCTAAATTATACATATTTTAACATTTAATTCAGTGGTATGTGCTCTAAAATCTTGAAAATGCATTAGATAATTCGTAGTTCAGGTTTTTTTCTCTATTATACAAAGCATTTATAACTACACAAAGCAAATTTCTGGAATTTTTAATATTTGGAATGTTGCTCATTATGCTCATTGTTTTACAGGTACACTGCTAAAACCTGAACCGAACTACAAATTTGGTAGGATTTTTTTCCTCTTTCAGAGAGAATGTCACTATAGTTTTCGGACTTTGTACAGACCAGACATGAATGTAATATATATGATTCTTTATCTTTCAGAATATCAAGCCACCAGTGATGGGTGGATTATATATGAAAACAAGCAGTATTATTTCAGCAAAGAACATGTCCCTATGGAAGAGGCACGCAGAATTTGTCAGAAGAACTTTGCAGATCTTGTTGTCATTGAGAATGAAAGCAAGAGACAATTTCTCTGGAAATATGTAAGCACTAAGCCTATTGATTATAACTGAATTCTGAAGCACAGCAGCTGATACAATAAAAGGAACAGCTTGTCTATTTAGCTAGGCTAGAGTCCAGAGGTATTGTCTTACATTACTTTCTTATATAACAATGTATTTGTTCAGGACCTGTAAAGAAATTACTATTGCTTTAGGTAGACAGAGGAAAAAGGCATGCAAATGTTAAAGGTCCAGCAAAGGATAGTTCAGGCCCAGGTTGCTTATCTCTTCTAAGATATGTAGCATTCAGCACAGTGATTATTGTTTTCCTGTTCAGTGGGTTCCTCACTCCAGGATGTTCCCCATGTCCCTGTTTTCTTGAAACATGGGGCTGAACCTACAATGTTCTTGTCTGAAGCTCAAATCCTGAAAAAAAAAAAAAAAAAAACAAACCAAAAATATATAAAAAAAAAATAATGGGCATGGTTAATGGGCTTCTACATTTTTTACTTGATGGTAAGGAACTGTTTAGTGCTTAACTGTTAATCACTTTTGTTTCAGATTTACACAAAATTCAGAGCGGAATCATATTTCATTGGCTTAGTTGTCAGCTTTGATCAGAAATTCAGGTGAGTAAAGAAAAACTGTTAATGGACAACAAATGATAGTAATTTCATCTCGCTCTATGAGAGCATTTGTCTGTGCTTTAATTTTGCAAGTTAATAACTTTAGTATAACTGACAACTGTATAGTTTTCAGGAGAAGTCTTAGATCAGAGGTGTTCTATATTTGTGCACAGCAATGTGTTTTCCTTCCAGATCTGAGAGAGCAAAACCAATAGAAGTTCATGGTTAAGGTTCATTTCACTTAATGTCTAACACTGAGAGAACTGAGTTAAACACTCAAGCAACCTTTCACAGGTAGTGAGGAGAAGAAGCTAATTATAGGATGTTATTCACCTGATCCACTTTAGACATCAACATTAGGATGAGTCTAACTCATCTACAGAGAAAGTCCAGGAAGTTTTGATAAAATGTAGATGTAAGGGTTTACTTAGACTAGTCCCAGTGGTTCAAGTTATGTGAGCTGGAAGCAAGAAGTGTAAGCAACGTATTGCCTAACAGCTTTCTGACATTGCTGGTAGGAAACCTGTTTTAGAAATCTGTTTGCAAAGGCCTTCCAGGAGGATGCTTTTCTGGGACGAAAGGGAAGTCCATGCACTGGTGAGATCTTGGGGTTTCAGTCTTGTCCAGACCACGAGAAGCCTTCCCTTCAAGTATGACATTGTTTATCCAACCTCTGGCAAAATGGAACACTAATGCTTTGGATATAACCTCTCCAGTATATGTAGAGCCTTAGCCCTCTGGTCACTGCTAATACCTTGCTTTTCCCTTTACCTAAACAGACCTTGTAACAAAATGACTGCTGTAGATGTCTGTCCAGCAGCCACTGTCCTCTTGTTTCTTTCAGCTGGCTGGATCAGACCCCAGTGAATTATGTCGCCTGGGCTCCAAATGAACCCAATTTTGCAAATAATGATGAAAACTGTGTGATAATGTCCAAAGATTTTGGTGAGTAAAATCGCAACAAGAAATATTTGGTTGAAACTCTAGCATCAAAATCCAAAATGTTTGTTACATATTTAAATTTGAGGCTACCCCACAAATAGGTAGCTGAACAATACTGACATTTTTCATAATGTGTGCTGAGGTTTAAAACCACGTCATTGCTTTTAGGAGACAAATATACAGCAGAGAAAGGAGGAGTGTATTTGTATAAATGTGTACATGGTGACTGTTTCCTCTGCATCTGGAAGGTATCATTTGTGCTTTATGGATACCGTCTGGGGCTGACTGCTGTCGTGGTGGTACAAGAGTTTCAGATAGTGATTCTCTGCATTTCATTTATTTACAGGATTTTGGAAAGATATAAGCTGTGCTGTGAAAAATGCTTTCATCTGTGAAAGGCACAATTCAACTTACTCAGGATTTGGTCCTACTGTACTTCCAACTCTGGGAGGTTGTCCTGGAACTTGGCTTTTGTTTAACAATAAGGTGCAGTAACAAATATCAGCCATATTTAGCAGATTTGCTACAGGTAGAGAAAATAACTCTCTCTTTTATCTCACTATATAAATTCTCTCACTTTACACAACAGTTTGTTAAGTGGTATTCTAATTAGAGGTGTAGTAATTTTTCATGTTGGCAAGTCTGTATCTAAATCTCAAAAAAAGAGTGAATTTTAATGTTGTAAGTTATAATTTTTGTAAATGTCCTGTGCCTTTAGCAATAGTTACTTTTTCATTTTCTAGAATTTTCTGTTTATTTTAGACATTCTTACTGCACAGTCTGAAAACAGAATGAAATCCTGTTCCATTATCCTTATGTCTAAGTGTAAGCCCCTTTTTCTGAGTAACACTGAAATGAAAAAATGAAAGGTCACACTTTTCGTATGTAGTCAGCTATCACAACTCATCTTGCGTAACACAAACAGTACTAAATGTCAAATCAAATATAGAAAACAAGCAAGCATTGCTTTTTGCTGAATTAAACAAAATTCCACCTGGTCATATGAACTTAAAAATATCCAACTAACAAATGAAAACCACAAATCAGTCCCACAGTGCAATCAGTAGGAAAAGTTTTTGTGCATTCAAAGGGCATAAAGGGGAGAAGCAGCATATGCCAGTTAAAAATCATGTCTTCTCTCCCTCAAAACATACACAACCACAAAACCTATTTTTTATGCTTGTATTCAGGAAAAATCCCCACAAGATACTAATACACCGTACAACAGAAACTTCTTCCTGATGTTGTGCCACTCATGCTGAGTGCTCACACAAGCTTAGGCTTTAGTGTGAAGTCTGTGGTATAAAATTGAAAGAACTTGACCTGAGAGATGCATACCTCAAATTATGTTCCCAGTCAGGAAATAGTTTCAGTCCCTCAAAAATTCTACTTTTCAGTAATGTGACCTGAAATTTCTACCCATGCACCTTGGATATCTACTCAATTCCTCAAAAGCTTTTGGGGGTTGCCATCTCTTGCCCAGCACTAACCTTGGACAGCCCACAGGTTTGTAAGTGCTGCAGACACATTGCTGGGATTAGCTGGGTCTCCTTGCTGGCTGAAAATATTCACATTTCAGTAGATCCTCCATCTGCTGCTCTTTTCATGCAGGGACTAGAACTG
This sequence comes from Tyto alba, assembly GCF_018691265.1. Taxonomy (NCBI): domain Eukaryota; kingdom Metazoa; phylum Chordata; class Aves; order Strigiformes; family Tytonidae; genus Tyto; species Tyto alba. Next base: position 19,681,909 of record NW_024881313.1, read on the forward strand.
AATTAATCAAAACCAATGGTTTTAATACTTTGACACTTGAAATTTTGTCTAATCCTTTACTCTCCCTGCAGTGTTATAAAATATTTGGATCCAGAGAAGAAGAGAGACTGACTTGGCACTCTGCAAGAAGTGCTTGTATAGAATTAGGGGGAAATTTGGCCTCTATACACAATGAGCAAGTACAAGGTACGACATGTGATCCTTTTTGTGTTAAGTATGAAGCCAGCACATTTCACCGTCTAATGACAAGGTCAAACTAGCCTCCAGATTCAAATATGAAGGAAGACCCGGAGCTGCTTGATCCAGAGAGAAAGCTGGAGTGAGATATTATGACACTTCCCATCTCTTGGCAAAAGCATCATATAGACGGAACAAAATAACCTGTTCCCCATGGCCTTGGAAGATGAGATAAATAGTAGTAGTTCATAGGAATTAAATTCCCAAAGATATTCAAGTCAGAAAGTAAACAAACATCCATCAGAAATTACATATGTGCAGTTAATGCTACCTTGGGGAAGACTGATTAATCCTTTTAAAGTCCCTTCTAGCCCTAATTTCTATACTTCCAAGAAATATCTATAATTCTTATCTAAAAAACCTTTCCTTCTGTTTTTGTGGGTTTGTTTTTTTGTTTTGATTTTTTTTAAATGAAATCAAGCTGCTTCATTTAAATTACCCATTGTAATTTTTCTCTTTTACCATTAATTCATAGTCTAACAATATAGAACAATGTATTTGCAATATTTTTAAAAGTTGATTGGTTGCTTTATTTGGCATTTGGTTTACACTGAATTTGAAAAAAAGGCAACTCCTCAGCTCCTCTCTTTCTCTCTTCTTTTTTTTTAATAGCATTCTTCACCTTTCACCTGAAGGATGTTGCCAATGAAATGTGGATTGGACTGAATGATATTAACAGTGAGGGTACATATCTCTGGACAGATGGAAGCTCTTTTGACTATTCAAAGTGGGCAAGACAGTTCCCATTTAGAGATAAATACATAGAAGTTAACTGGAAGTATATTACAGTACAGGTAAACAAAAAAAAAAATCAGAAATTGCAAAACTCAGATAACATACTCAAGGTTAGCATAACCAGCCTGACTTCTCTCTCACCTAGGATCCTATATTTCAATGTCTTAAAGCAGAAGGCAACTGAATAATATTTCAGAGATCAAGTTTTTAAAATTGTACCCAGAGATTGATAGGCCTGTTTAGAGTCTATACTCACTGTCATTCCTTTGCAGAAGTCTGAAACTGCAGAAAGGGAGTGCTGTATTATAATTACTGCTAGATTTAATTAGAATTACTAGAATTATTAGATTTTACTGAAAATATTCAGTGTTACTAGATGGGATTTTTACTTTGTTTTATTGTTTCTCCTTGTACAGCATCAATCCAAATGAAAGTTCAACAAATTCAGTAGAGATTACCATAACTACATAGTAAAAATAGCTTTGGTGTACTCCAAGAAATTTTAATAAACTGACAAAAGTTCTTGCAGTTATCTGCCAAGGGAAGTATATTTGCTTGAGATATATAATACAATAAGGTTTTTTTCCAAGAAAAAAGAAATGAAAATAAGAGCCAGCAAATTATAAAAGCAAGCTATTAACTTTGTCTTCTCAAATCTATTTCTATTATTTTGCCAGACATTTTGCACTTCATCAGCTATAATGTTCTTTTTTAATTTTTCCCTAGACTGACTGTATTGCAATGACAAAAAGATCTGTAGATGAAGCAGGGTACTGGGAAAACACTGACTGCCAGCATAAGAAAAGCTATGTTTGCCAGATGGACAGCAGTAAGTTTTACTTTTCAACTTCTTAATTGGAAGACATTTACTGAATGATCTGCCTGTGTGAGTCCTCAGTTATAATGGCCCAGCTGTGCCTGTAGCAGCCAGGGTGAGGGAAGCAGGGTTACTTTCCCAGATGAAGAACTCTAGACACAAAACCCGCTCTGGGATAAGGAGTATAAAACAGTTTTGGCTTTATGACCTCTCCCCTGTCAGCATACCTACCAACAACTCACAGAGGCTGACTTCACCTACCCTGAAGACATCTACACTTAGATCTTTTTCCTGAACATGATGAGCAGACACTTTGAAGTCAGGATTCACCTGCCTGGTCCTGAGGCAAATGCCCAAAACAGGTTAGAAGAGCTGTGCCTTCAAAATGACTTTTTTCTCTATTGACAGAAAAGTTTAACCATCTGTACTTCACCCAGCTAGCACGGATACATGTATCTGAAACAGGTTATTTTGCAAATGCAAATACAAAGCATAAAGACAAACCCATCAGTGACCTCTACCATAGGTATCTTAGCTAGGTACATAATACACTAAAAGCTGCTTCACCACCCTTACTCCCAGATCTAACCATCCCCTTGATCAAAAACCTTCACACAGGCTCCACTGGGGGGTTAACTAAGGTCAGTTAAACTGGTTATTTTGTTTATCAGTCTGTAGCAATGTTTTTATATCACAAGACCAGCTATAACAAGGAGGGCAAAAGTTGTAGTTTTCTTCGTGTATCCTCAGGGTGGTAGAAACATCCGGAGCACAGCTACACTGCAGAGTCCACAGGAATAGAAACAGGGAACTGCTGAGCAGCAAGTAAAAATACAGGAAGAAGCCACAGCTGGGCCAGATGTTTCAGGGCTCCATCCTATGTAATTGCAGAAAGTTGAATGAGAACATCACTAGCAGAAACAATTGCCAGGGTGTTCTCGACACTGAGTGAATGCAAAGGCAGTTTTTGTCCTTTCTGTCCCTATCACTAGGTCTAGGTCTTTGCCTTCTGCATATATCATTTAAGGTACAACTATGGTTTACTTTTTCACTTAATTCTACATGGGAAAGGAGTAGCAGCAGAGTCACAAACTTTGCTTAGAATGAAATTTACCCCTATTTTGAGACTGATGTAGTGTGGAGATCCTGCAGCATGCTCGTGCCTGAGAGGAATTTCACCTGCGCTGTGGGAGGGGCACCTAGAGAGATCTGGGGGGGGGATGATCGCTGTGTGACCAGTATTCACATAATTTCATCTGGTGCAGCATATGTCTATAGGTATGCACAGATCATTCTCTCTAATCCCTGAATACACTATTTACACTATAGTAAAAAATAATTCCAAGTTACTGTTAAAACACCTCCTACCTTTTAAATAAGAAATGCTTTTACTTGATACTTGACCTGCCACACTATATTAATCTGTTACTCAAAAGTAATACTGCTGTTCAGTCAGCTAGTAATTTTTCACTGTTTTGTCCCCTTCCTCTCAAATTTGTATCTCTTTCCTACAGAGCCTGAACTGTTTTATTCCACAACTGCTCCAGATTCTGATTTCGTCCATTATGGTAACAGCAGCTATTTAATCATTCCTTCTAAAATGAATTGGGAAGAAGCAAGAAAAACCTGCAAGGAGAAATCTTCAGAGCTTGCCAGCATTTTTGATTATTACAGTAATACATTTCTGCTGCTGCAGGCAGTGCAATATGGAGAGCCCTTATGGATTGGGCTCAACAGCAATGTGGTAAGATTAATAAATTGATAGGTGGTGCAGTTAAATTCTGTGATTAGATTACTGTTATGAGGGAGAATTATAGCATGAATAGATTTAGGAACCTAGCACTGGTGAAAAGCACTCACTTAATTTAATTTTATCCCTCTTAAATTGCCTGTAGGCAATGGAGAAGGATGGGAACCTCTGACAGTGCTGGCCTCTCTTTACTAACTCCATGGGGATCTTAGACACTTAGGTCAAATTACCTGGTTAAGTTTTAGATGGCCATTTTTAGGAGAGATGAATTCTATTCAAAGGGAGCAACAGGGTCATTAAGGCTGGTGCTTGTGGTTATTGGCAGCTGTAGCTTTTTCATTACTTTTAGGTTCACAAGGGTTCACAGGACATACCATGTGCCTCTGAACACCCTCCTTGTTACACCTGCTAAGTCCCAAAGTTTAAAAGCAGTAAAAGCTATACTGTACCAGAAAAAGTGAATACAGAGATCCAGGCCCATGGCTGTGGAAGGGAACACTCAAGTGAGCATCAGTCTTATTAGCTCTGTGACTGTCAAAATGAGCTTCAGCTTTTCTAGTGAATATGTTGTTGCTCAATGCATTTAACTATTATGTTTCTATTGCATTGTTCTTTGAGTTGACTAAATTACCTTGATAATAAAAAAGAGCTCTTCGATCAGTAATAATCTTCTTAACTAGTGATTTTTTTTTTACTAATTGTGATTCCACACGGATATTCAACACAGCAAAATATGTCTGAAGTTCAGTATCCCTAAGGAGAACTTAAAATAAATGTGTAGAAACGGCATTTCTGATATGATGCAGCAGCAATCTGATAAAGACACTTAGAAGGCTACATTGTCTGAGACAATGACGTTTTTGCTGAACAATACATATCTCCATGATTCTAACAGTGCCTCTCCCTACTAGACAAAATGCTTGATCTTAGAATATGTAAGTGATTAGTAGTCACCAACCTTGACATGAATCCTCCCACTTGCACAAGTCCACAGGACATCTCTATCCAAAACAAAGTAATATTGTTAAAATCCACTTTGATATCAAAGTTGGTTGTTTTTGCAGTCATAGAAACATGGTTTAGAAAGCAATTAAAAGTCCATTATTATCAAGTTTGGATCACCAGACACATTCTTCTGGTCCTGCTGTTGCAGCATGAAGCTTTGTGGTCCCTCCTGTTCCCCAGGCAGTGATCTTGCCCAGTTGGTGTTGAGCTCAGAAGGGGCTGGTGAACCTGGCCTCTTGACACATCTAGACACTGGAGTGGGATCACATTTTATCGACCAGTTCTTAATGTCAGCAACATAATGTCTGCATCTATTCCCTTTTCCTGTAATAATTCTGATTTTTCTTGGGGAAAAAAAGGGGTGAGAGGAGAAGATTAAACAAAGATTCAAGACTTCCTGCTCCTCCATATTTCAATTTTGTTCCTAACAAACTAAAAATTTTCACATATTTTTCATAGTGATAGCTGCAGTTTACTTCCGAATGTCTCTCCTCAAAACTCCTTGAGCTTATGGTTCTTGTTTGACAACCATCCTCTGAGACCCACTTCCACCTGAGCTTTCCACAGGTTACATGTTCCTCTTCATGACGGCCTGACCCCTCTGGGACAGTGATTCTACTTCACAACGTTGCCTGATAAGGAACTGAGCACCAGCAGTACCCAGGAAGCACCATTTAGGCTTCAAAACACTTTCATGGGCTGTTAGAGCATGGGAGGCATACTGCTGTGGCTTTTGCATTGCTGAGTCCCAATTCAATTAATATTTTAACATTACTAGCACAGATATACAAACTGAGGTCTATATATCACTATGAAAATGTGCATTTGTATAAATCCACTTACCTGAAACAGCAGGTGAGAGTGTAGAATTATATTAAATACCTATTTCAATTTTAGACTTATGGTTACTACAGATGGACTGATAAAAGGAAGATAAGCTTTTCTAAGTGGTACTATGGAGAACCAAAACAGAAAATAGCCTGTGTCTATCTAGAGCTTCATGGGACCTGGAAAACAGCACCTTGTAATGAAAAACATTTTCCTGTCTGCAAAAAATCTGAGGGTAAGCTATGATGATGACTTTCAGTTTTATGGCAGAAAACTTGCTGGATCTGCTTTGACTGAAACACAAATTTCTAAGTATATATTAAGAAATAATAAGCCCAAGTATGTAATGTCAATACCTTTATTCTGCAGGAACAATGTTTAATTTTGATGGAGTTGTCATTCACCAGCCAGCATACTGACATTTCACTGGACTGGGGTGATAACTGCTGTAGGAGTTATCCTACGTCACAGGCAGACAGAACATAGAGACTGTGGGAGTACTAAACATTTCAAGTCTAGAATGTGAAACTTGTTGCTGATAGGTATTTTATGGGAAGGATTATAATCAATGAAGTCCACTGAGTATAAAATAAATTTTATTCCTTCAACATAATCAAGGTTCATACAGTCGTTACAGCTTCACTGTTACTAGATTCTAAAAACTGAGAGAAGGGGGAAGGTTTGTAATTGTTTATTCATGCAGCAGTCTGGTGGCTGCTGCTAATGTATTGTGGTGTTGGGGAAAAAAATCTGTTGTTGGCCTAAACAGGGGTTCATACTTCATAGTGATTCTATGGTGTCACTGAGAATACCACAAATTAAAAGCTACAGGCAAACCTTAGAATGGGACTGAAATTTTTGCTTTCTCATTTGTGTTAGAGCAATTGCTGTTAGCTCTAATGACACTGAGTTAATGGAAATTCTGAGTTTCTTTTGATCTGTTTTTGTATAGTTTTTCTTTAATTTATTTTCCAGACTATGCTGTGAACTTTGACTCTATTCATTTGCAACTTTAATTTTAAAAATGCATGTACTAAATGACAGTGTTACTGTTTCTTTCAATGACATCATTGTTTACAGGAAAATGAGAGGCTACTACACAAGTATTCAGTGAGCTTCAGATTATTCCATGCATTTAAAATTAAATTTTTATTTGAACCTGTTGAGAGTTCGGGAGTTTTCTGGCTTTTTCTATTTATTCCTCCTGATTTTTACTGTATCTTTTATTTATAAAAATGTGCTGGTTATAATAAAATAGGCTAGAGCCAAAAACCTCTGAACACTCAGATATCCTTAAGACAGTCCAAGTTTAATTTAGTTGGTAACATAGAAGAGCACAGGCTCACACTGAGTCATTCAGGTGTGACTGCTCCTCACTGTCACTCTTGACATAGTCACTGATAATTCTGGCACTGTTTGCCAAACAATATCTTAAGTACTTTTAAGAAAGGGGTTTTTTAAAACTTGATTTAATGTCTGAAGAACTGCAATCCCTACTGAATGAAAGCATCCATAATATCTAATTTCTTGTAGACGTACTTCCTTCTGAACCCCCACAGGATATTGGAAAATGTCCCGAGTCTGATCAAATATCTTGGATTCCTTTCCGAAGCCACTGCTATTACTTCAATGCCAATGAAATGAGCTGGGCTCAGTCTGTGACTCAGTGCATTCAATCAGGTAATTATTAGTTTTACCCAAATATAGGACTTAAATCTTGACATTAAAAAAAAAAAAATCACTTCAAAAATCTTGAAAACTAATGCTACAAAATCTGCACATATTAAAAAAAAGAAAAGCAGTATCTCATTTATTTATCACCATTGATGCTGTTTGCTTTTCAGTTATGTTGAAATGAAGGTGATGATTTTTTTTTTCCAGTTGTGTTTTTTTTCTTTTTATATTCCTACATTCACAAAAATTCTCTTTTTAGTAAGATGTTAAAATGGGTTAAATTCTTTTGGCCTTACCCCTTCTTTTCGATATATGTCCCTAACATGGGGTTTGTGATCAGAAAGGGGCTGTGTGCTCTGCCTGAAAGTCCTCGCTCTACCAGCCGGGCTCCCCGGCAGCCTGAAGAGCCAGGGGAGGGCAAACACTTCCCCATCGTGGAGGCATTTGGTCCTGACCAAGACCGTGAGCTGCTCCTTGGCCCTATTCCACCTACGCTGCTGAATCATCAGCTATCTGATCCATGCTTCAGGAGGCTGTGAAAGAGAAAGGGAAACACCATACTGCCCAAAAGAAATAAGTCATTTTGTTTCATATCTTTTTAGATCCTTTTAGCCTTTTTGCTCCATGACTATTGACAGAAAAATTAATACTTAAGATTGCATTGCAAATTTGTTTGCCCTGTAATATTACATGTTACATAATATCCTGTCAGATCCATGAAGAACAAAGAAATAATCATCTGTAATACCTATAAAAAATATTACCTAACCACTTGATAAGAATGTGTTCTTTGCCCAAAATTTCAAAATCATCATCTTCACTGTGCTGTTCTGTCTTCCATCTTGAACATCATCACTCACAGTTTATTCTGTTTCCCTACAGCTAAATACTACTTTCTAGTCTCTATTTAAATCCTTATTTACTCCCTACCAGCAGCAGAGGTTTTATTATTTACCTTATCCTATATCAAAGGCTCTAACTACCACTGACTTCTTAGGCAGGGGATACCTCCAACCATCCTCTGTTGTTTTTTTCTATAGGTGGTACATTGGCTTCTGTAGAAGATCTGGCCGAATCAAATTTTTTAGTAGAGCATGCAGACTTACACACAAGCAAGACAAGTGGCTTTTGGATAGGAATATACAGAAATGTAAATGGTAACTATTTTAATTTCTATATATAATAATAAATAGTCTTAATTAAATGGACAGAAATATGATTAATATACATTGTTGCTTTTAAGGAATGAATTGACTTGCAGTAGAAGCTAGTTAAAAACAAAAAGATGGATTCATATAAAAATTCTTGGAAGTTGATGGTTTTATACATTAGGTGTAAAAGCCATAGAAAAGAATTTGCTTATAGTTTATATCTTACAGTTTATATCTGGTTCAGTAGCAAAAGTGTGGAGACGTGACAGAAATATCTCTTGAAAGACACAAGACAGAAGTTACCGTTCTTTAAGAAAGCAGGATGTAATGTATAATTTCAGCTATCCATACCTGGGGCAATGATGGGGCCTTGTTTCTAAATTCAAGTGATCCAGGCATTTGCTGTAATTGACAATTTTGCACAGCTGCTTAGGGTTGCAGTGTAACCAAGACTTCACAGAGGACCACAGCCAATGACATGCATCCGGCCCTCTGACCTCAGCCCTCTCTGCGGACATCTCTTATTCCTGGCTTGTGAGAAAGCATTGCCCACCCTGCTTGCTCTGTGCCCCAATGGGCAACGTCATGGCCAGCTCTCATCTTCTCACAGCCTGGGAGCTGTGGTTGCCCAGCTGCAGCCCACAGCATCAAGCTTTTCTATCTCTGTATGGAGAAAAATAGGCTGCTGTCTGTCAGAAAAAGATTCCGGTGGAAAACATGCATCTGGAAGAAAACAACACTAGTGTCAATCCACAATCAGTCAGCAAATATTTTTTTTAGATTAATTTTAACTAATTATTACTCCAAAATGTTAATTTCAGAGGTTAGGCAAAAAAGAAATGTTTTAATTTTAACTAAGTGTATGTTTAGGCTTTACAGTAAAAGTTGCTTGATTTTCAATGAGTGAAATTTCAGTGAGAAATAATAACTTAGACATTAAAAAAAAAAATAAAAAAAAAAAACCAAAACCAACCTAGTTTTATTTATTTTTCTGTTTGAAACTTTAGTCCCCTAGACAAAAATATGGAGGTATGTAAATTAAAACTAAGTTATGATTAGCAAGTCTGAAATCATAATTTGGAAAAGCAATTATATTTGTTTTAAGAAGAGACTTAACAGAAATTAGATATGTTAGAAAGTAACCAAAGAGGGAATTTGTGAAGAAACTAGTATTGTTTTATTAGACTAAAGTAATAAAATAAGAGAAAAGCTAATGTTAGTTAAAATCTTTAACATCTAGTATTGCTAACACTTGCAACATTAGGGCAGCTGCTTTGGCAAGACAACAGTGCCTTAGACTTTGTTAACTGGGGTGAAGGACAGCCCTTGGAGGACCAGCTTGATTACTGTGTGGAGTTGTCTGCATTCTCCGGCTACTGGAGTATCCTTCCTTGCTCTTCCCAAAAGGGTTTTATTTGTAAGAAACCAAAGAGTAAGTCACTTCTTTAATATTTGCTCTTGATGTTTATGGGGTTTTTTTCGTAGTAATAACACAGGAAGGTCATTACAAAAGACCGGCATAAAATGCTGTATTTACAGACTTTTCCTTATCACCTGTTTCAGTATTCAGACAAAAATAACATGAATATATAGAATTATCCTTTTTTTTGTCTGCCATGTTCATGTTTTATCGCTTTGTAATTTCAGATATTCTTGCATTCCGTGATGAATATTCAGTTAGTAATTAAAGATGATCAGTTCTGGAAAATTTTAAAACTCCTTTGTTTTTTTGTTCCCTTCTAACATATACACGTGTTTTTCTGCTAACATTCATATTCCATTTCTATGGAACAAGGGTTGCATCAGTAATTTGCTTTTCTTCCTCTTGCTGTACTATCATACATGCTGTTCCAGTAAGAAATAGATGAAGCAATTCCATTTAGAGAATAACAGAACGGAAACATGATTCAGAGCACATATAGTGACCTTTGAAAATAGTAGAAGTGTTTTGGTTAGCAACTTTTTTTTTTTTTCTTTTTTCTTTTTTTTTTTTTTTTTAATATTGTGTTTCTGTGTAACTGAGCACCATCTGCTTCGGTCAGGAAGTATAAATATCAGACTATCGTGAGCCAAACAGTCATGTGGTATTTTGGAGTTTAACTGTTAATTCTGCAAAAAAAGTATGATTTCCTGCCCTGTTTTGCAACCCTGAGGTTTGGGATGTTTCTGAGGTTCTGTCCTTTCCCCTCTCAGAACAAAGCTGTAGCTGGTGGGGAAAGGAGCTGTACACACTCATAGCGGCATCAAAGCATTTTCTGAAAAGGAAAGTTCCTCTTTTAGGGCAACTCTTAATTTTCTTTGGGTAGTCAGAGCAATAGATGCTACAGAAAGTTAATTCTTTGTTACCAGATGTTTCGGCAAGCAGAAACTTAGTGCCAACGCATACTCTATTTGTTGGGTTTGCCTGTGGGTGGCCCCTACAGGCAATGCCAAAGTACAGAGAATATTCCCTGGCACCAGGTTCTGCAGCAAAAAGGGGTTTCAGCACATGCAAGTAGTACATCACAGTGAGCTCTGCATCCTTCCAAGGGACAATTTAACAGTTGCATTTCCTTCGTGCTCACAGACATGCCGGAGCTTAACGCGTTGCTGTGCTTCTGCTGCAGCATCCCACGTCCTGGTGCTTCCCACACTGGAACGTGCACCCTGAGTCTCCCCACAGCTCCCACTGCCCGTGGGGAAGGGAATATCTGCTCTGGCCCTGGCCATCACCCAGCGCGCAACCAGCGTGCCGAGAAAAATCTTGCAGATGGCGCCCTCTTTGCACAGCTGGGAAACACTGCACAGGAAAGCTTGAGTTTATATATGTAATTATAGATGCAAATAAATTGATGGTAAATAAAAATCTGCTGGGTCTCAAAGGAATTGTGTGCAGTACAGGAAAACTGTCAAATATCTTCAGCATTTGATCCAGTTGTTCCCAGTCTCTGCAGGCATGCAGACTCATAGAAGAGGGCAAGATTTATTAACCATGGAAGAAGAGAGAGTCCATCTAAAACAGTCAGAAACTACCTGTGCTTGGAGATTCTTTGGCTATTAAAAAAGAAGCAAGAAGGGGGCTTTAATATGCAAAACATTGCGGTTTTATTACAGTGAAAATCAGGTTAAAAAGCAATCATACCTTCTCATCTCTGTTTATTTAGTGAAATGTGTTTCCAGGAGAAGTGATAAGGTAAACTTGATGCGCAGGTTTCCAGACCTTCTGCTAACATGAAACTGTCAGGATGAAAATGTGACCTTTTTAGATTTTGACTAAACATTTAATCTTTATTTTTGACAGCTATTCCTAAGACAGCTGCAAATGTGGAAGGTAGGATTTATTTTTCATTTCCAATAGTTTAAAAGAGACATTAAAAGGAATAATTTTTTATTATTAGTATTTATTATTTATTTCTCTTTTATATATTTATTTATATGAGTTTAATTTATTTAGTTGCCATTGAATTAATTCCCAGCATAATTTAGCAGTACCTATGAGGCATTTAAGGCATCTCAGGATAACTAAATGCTTTGATAACTGGATCACCCCCTCTTTGCTCCTCCTTTTGCATGCTAAGATCTGTAAGGGGGACGGACACAGTGACGTTATGATAGATTTTCCTCCTGGTAGTTAAGGGGAAAATGAGACCAATAGTTTTTAGTATTCTTCATATTTATTTATGGATACAATACACCCACTTTTATTTGCTTTGTATTTATTTACAGGTGGCAAAAAGGACAAAGCACATGGTCACAGGAATATGTGGATACTCCTTACTCTGTTCCTCATCATTTTATTAGGGGTTGGCTTCATGTTTTATTTCTTACTCAAGATGAAAACTCAGAGTGGGACAGAAAGAGAGGCGAGGCGGCACAGTGCACTTCTGGAATACAGCCATGTCCTAACTGGGAGGGACAATGAAAATGATTCTACTGACAAAGAAAAAAATGAACACAGTGTTGTCTAATGAGATAACACATCCAAACTATATGGTTAAGCTTAAAAACAAACAAACAAACAAACAAACAAACAAAAAACAACCTAGATGGAACAAAGGAAATCTTAGTAAAAGTTGCATGTACCTAACAGACACTATGAACTCAAAAACTCAAATCAGCAATTACTCCTTTGGTAAGGATTAAGAGCTATTGTTCTATGCTCTTCAAGACATACACTCAGGACTAAGACTCAGTACTGTATAAAATGGCTAATTAAACAGGCATGAAAGTTAATATAACTAGTGGGAATTTAGATTTAAAAGTTATGGTTTAATACCCTAGTGTGCTGTTTTTTTAGCGATTTGTGGCTGCATCACATACAGAATCAAGTGCAGATATATAGTGAGCACTGTCTTAGCAGAGTGCTCAGCCCGAAAGCTTACACTTTGAGAATACATCTCACCATAATTTACTGAAGCATGCATACTGTTACTCAGGTAAAATGGTGTTTGAAATAAACAGAGATTTACATTAATTGTTTTTCCCCATTATTGCCCCTGTCTTACATTCTTTACACGGGTACTTTCCTTGCTATAGTATTATGAGTGAAATGAAAAATACTTGTCCTTCATTCATGGCTTCAACTTAGACTTTGCAAAACAAGTAAATCTTTGCAAGCACTCAGTCATTTTCTATGACTTTGAATGTTTTGTATCAATTATAAATATGAGACTATATCAATAAAGGGTGTATATATTACATATTTCAGTGTTGTTTAATTAGCATGTGGATATGTTATACAGTTTGGTGACCTAATGAGTCATTTACTTTAAGAGAAAGGCTAACAGGAGGAAACACAGAAAGATGAACAAGGCAAATGACTAAAAAGAAAGATAAATAAACTATAAAATAAAGTGGATGCCAAATAAAACTGGAAGAATCCATTCCTGTTTTTATTTCACTTGATTACTCATTTTAGGATGTCTTTTCTTACTATCCTCCAGCTCTCTGATAAATGGACTGGCAGCTGGGCACTGTATCCATGATAGAGGCCAGCAAGGCAGTGAGGCACACTGCATTGTCTTGGTAGTGAAATGCTTTAGATGTTTACCATGCTATTTATGTTTTCTATGAATTCTCTGTTATCTATGACAAACTGAAGAAAAAAAAAAAAGAAAAAAAATCTCAAGGATCCCTGGGAAAAACAGACCCTTTGAAAGTGCATAAGAACTGTACAGGAGAGGTCATGGGGAAGGAGAGATTCACATGACATTGGATTGCTTGTTTGTAGATGTTGCAGTCAAACAAAATATACTGCAGAGTATAGAATGAAGGGCATTCTGTACTCAAACTACCTTTACTGACAGTCTCCTTGATCTTGTACCTTTTTTTTTCCTTCATGTAAGTTATGACATATACCCATATTTATCCTTTTTGGAAATAGTGACACTGAATTGGATTCAGTGGTGTTTGATGGCTATGAAAAGAAGGCAAATGACAAGAGTAAACATATGAAAAAAACCCCAAACTTTAAATAATATAATTATTTATAAATTTGATATTTTGATTGTAGATATTGGTAACACAGCTCTGAAGACCCTATATTCTGTAAATTGGTTTCTTCTCTCACATTAAGTGATGTTTTGCCCTTGCAGAATATATTGTGAGATTTGTCTTCACAATAAAGCTATGAAAAATGAGAGAAAATTCAAAGGGCAATTTCTGCTCAGTATCTTTCCTCCTCTTCCTTCAAAACAAATAAGGGATCTTGAATTATAGCTGAAATTGATTTCCACTTAATAAAGGGTTGCAGCTCATTTGTAATGTTGGAGAATATTCCTCTTTGCTTGTCTCATTTACACTTGGTACAAAGAAAGAATTATTAAGTACTAAAATGAATTTGTACTTCATGGATTAAATAATTTTGAAAGGCAGTTTTGTTGTCAAAATCACTGGTTAATGGGAAAATTTGCAAAGATTTGGCTAATTTGTATTGATCATCCTGACATAAATTCCCATGAAATAACAGCATAGTAGTTTTACTAGTTGATAAATCAGAGAAGAAAAAAGCCAGGTGTATGCATAGTGCCCAGTCTGTCAAGTTATTGAGTGAAATTAAATTGTCCCACGTGGGTTAATTTTTCACAGGGAAATAGTCGACATTTCTCAGTGCATCAGATCAAATTAACATATATTTTGTAGCAGTGAAGACCTATCTGGCCAAGAAATTTGCATATATTTTTTTCTGAGTTTCCCAGGTATGTATGTATGAGATTTAAAGTACATCCCTTTAAAGGGCACTCCCTGCTTCTTTGTCTTTGAGGGTCAGGATTTTACAATCCCAGATCAGAATCAAGAAAGTTAAAAATAATTCAGCGGAATGCTGTTGAACTGTTCAAACTTTGCCACTTGCATCCGAATGAATGAAAACTTCACTTTCAGATGAAAAGTTTGAATTTTGTAATTATTTATAGATTTCAAAATACCACATGACAGGATATTTCCTTATTTAGAACTAAGTTTTCTCTTTCAACTAAAATTCTCCAAAACTGAGAAGGAGCCAGCGCCAACTGGTTCTGTAAGGACTTCTATTGCAGCAATTAATTTCAGCTCATCTCTCTGTGAAAATGAAGAAAGAAATGAAACACTTGAATTTCTCTACAGTCTTAGTTTTCCTCTCTTTCGTTCATACTGCTTTTCAGACATTTGGTGAGTCTTTGTTTTTTATCCTCTGCAAAAGTGGATGTGAAAGTGGGCATTTTTGTCTTGCTTGTTGCTCAGGCTCTTTAAGATTTTCACGCAGCTTGACTACTCTGCATTTCATATTCATTCTAATTGGAGCCGTCTCTAAACAGAAGTTTAAAAAATATGCAGATACAAAGATGTTGGTTCATTTTTGAACAGAGGGGAAGAGTCAAAATGGGGTAAAGATGGGAATCAGAAGTCAGGACAGAGTCATGTATGTGGATAAAGATTTTCTTTTGGATACAACTTAATTATTGGTTATGTCTGCTTCGTGAAGCAGATGGACTTCACATTGTGCTCCATAGTCTTTGTCTGTATATACAACCGAGTTATAAAAAGTGAAAAAGAGAAAGGAATTAAATAGGGTACTACATGTGTATCTCCTAGCCTTAGGACAGGGTTGCTTGGATGAGATGGAGCTTGTGAATTGGTGTGAGATGTAATATTGTGGCTGAGCAGATCCCAGTGAAAAGAAATATTAAAACGATCAGAGTCAAGAAGGGCCCTGGAATAACTACTGTGGCTTTAAGAATAATGATGAGAGGTGTAGTTAAGCCTCTGAAGTTGACCAAGGACAGGTCATGGTTTCCTTTTGATGTAAGGATGGTGGTAAGGTTCAAGGACATTTTTGCTTTATCCTGCAATTCATTAGATTTGTGGAGGTGTGGGATACAATTTACAGGTTCTGAAAGCAGACACTGTGCCATGTGAGCTATTCCAGCACTAGCCTGGGCAAAAAGGGGGTCCCTCTCTGCTATGCGAGCTGGGACCCAAACCCATGTGATAACTCAAACATGAATCTCCAAGTTTCCAGTGAGAACTCCTATTATGAGACCCAAAAATACTACAAGGCACAATAGCTGAAACTTAGTGCACTACAGTAACCACTTATTTAGTTCGTAGTAATATATAAAAGATTTCCTATGATTTAAACTTTCTGTCTAAATGGACAAGAAAGAAGAAACTAGGCCTTAGCTCCAAATTTAGATTTTAAGAAGTGAAACTTTCATACATTACTAAGGTGGTCAAAGTAATACAGGGCCTTCATGGACAGCTCAAGCATTAAATACAGATATTGTAACAAGAACTATTCTTCCTGTCATAGCTTCCCTGAATTGCCAGACACTTTCTGCTCTGTTTACTACTCAGCATTGGATATGCCCTAACATGCTAACCTTGTCCTACAAATTTACTTCAGTGTTTGGGAGGGTATCTCACTGTCCTTATGTGCTTATTCTCTCAGAAACTAGAGTTATGCTACATTTGTTCCCAGGCAGGGATTTGAGGCACAGAGAACTGAAGGGCAAAGCCTTGCCCTCCTGCCCCATAGGTCCTAGAATACTCCTTGTAGCCCAAATTCCACTCCCTCATGACCCAAAACCAGTAGGAGTTGTACACTACTTGATATTTTAAAAAGCAGGCAGCTGTGTTCACAGACTGATGCCCAGCACTGAACAACCTGCTTTACATGTCAGCAATACGACTACAGTCTGGGCAGCCCTTCCCAGCAGGGAAACCTTGTCTTGATGGATTACTAATTTAGGCTTCTTATAATCCTTTGGAAGTGTTAGCTAGCTTGTTAAGCATTCACATATTGTCTTTCCATAACAATGCACAGGCACACAGGCACAGACCTATAGTATCTTTATATATATCTATATACTGCCTGGTGTTGGTTCTTGTGAGAATGTTTGTGATTTGTGTGAATTATGTTGACTTATTATGACAGACATACTAACGAGATGGTACTGGAACAAGGCAAGATAACAAGTCACTGTTCCACAGTTTTTCATCCTAAAAAAAAACCCAAACCATAACAGAACATGCCAATTACGGAAGGCACAAGAGTCACAGAAGGCTCACTCACTCACTGTATTAAGCACAAATGCAACCCTGTGGAGATGTATGTAACATGAACTAAATCCATAGTGCATAAAGTGATGGCATACTTGCAAATCTTCAGTAAGGTTTCTTTTGGAAACCTTGAAATAAATGTGTATTTCAGAAGGGATTTAGAAAAATAAAATCCACTATCCTCATGAAAATTCCATTACAGTGATGACATTCTTGAAGCTGTTACAACGTACTTTATGTGCTTATTCCTCAGTATTGTATATACATGAGCTGCACTTAATTTTCCTTCACAGAAGGAAATAAAAGTCTTGAAAATGCAGTTTGATCTTTGTAAAAGTGACTCAGATTTACAGTCTCCTACATGAGTCAGATCAGCATAGAATCAACAGCACATCTCTTCCCTCACAAGCTCCCCTCACCATGTGCTCACCATAAGTACATTAATTTTGATTGTTTTGTTTTACAGACAATAAAATATTTTTAATATACAATGAAGATACTAAGCTCTGTTTAATTGCTCAGAGTTCTCATGAAGTCACAACAGCTGCTTGCAAGAAAAACACTGAGTTACAAAAATTCAGGTGGGTGTCTGATCACCAGGTAATGAGCGTTGCATTTGCACAATGTTTGGGAGTGCCCTACAAGCAAAACCAGGCTAAAATTTCTTTGTACCCATGCAACAAGAAAAGTGAATTCCAGAAATGGGAGTGCAGAAATGGAACCTTGGCAATCCAAGGGGAAGATTTGTTTCTTAGTGCTGGCAAAAGAAAAGAAGACAATATTGTGCTGAACACAGGATCAGCAATGATGAATAAATGGAAGATCTACGGGACCATGACTGATTTGTGTTCTCAAGGCCATGAAGGTAAAGTTCAAAGGTTGATCTTGATTGTGTATTGAACCTACTTGTTTGCCATCATGGATAGTGTCCTTTGATTTCTGCTCCCTTTAGTCTAACATCAGCTGTTCCCCCTGAGGCAATGGTGGACTGATGGATGATTAGTTCACAACATATTCAGGCCTGTATTCCTCCATCCTGGAGATGCACAGCTGCTTAGCCTCAGACAGAATTTTTTTTTTACTTTTAAAACAAAGATGAATCTAGTCTATTTTTAATTGTTAGATTTAACCAAATACTTTATTTAATTGTATACTTGTACTAGTGAAATTATATTAGTATTGTTGGATCAAAGGCAAAAATCTTTATGTTTAATATACCAATATTAAATGTAAACAAATCATTCCATGCACACTATCATTTAGTTGGTCTATGAGATTTCATATGCCAAAAATCCACAACATTTAACAATTAAATCAATTATTTGTTTTTAATGAATGATGGAAAGTTAAGCTACATGATCAACAAATAATGCTAATTTTTAGAAAAATGTTTAAATATACAGGACAAAAATCACTACAGTTCTTTCATAGTTTGTATACAGTATGAAAATGCTATATTTCCAGCTGCTACAGCTGATGATGTCATAAGCATATGGTAGGTTGCAAGACCTACCCAGAACTTCCTCAGAAGACACTGCTGGTGATAGTAGGTCCCCAGTTACACTGGTGTAACACTTGCAACACTTTCTCCCCACAGCTTTATGGAGAGTACAGATATGTAGAGAACTGGGTCCCTCAGATTCCCATACCTGTATTTTAATTTCTCTTTTGCCCCCTCAGATCTGTTTACAGTGTTAGGAAATGCCAACGGAGCTCCGTGTGCCTTCCCCTTCCAACTGAGTGGTAGATGGTACGCTGGGTGCACGGCTGCCGGCAGGTCAGACGGCTTGCTCTGGTGTGCAACAACCCCCGACTTCAACGCAGACCATTTGTATGGCTTCTGTCCAACTGGCAGTAAGTCCCAAATGCTGACACAGATGCTATAAGACAACACTGTTAAGTAAATATATCAATACTGAGATGCTGTTAATAATATGGAAGGAAAAAACTTTGTAATGACTTCATTTTACTCAAAAATATCTCTAGCATGCCATAACATCCCTTAACGAAGAAACAACAGTATTTCCTATGAGTCTACAGTCAGGCTGAAAGTTGTCTGGGTGTGTCCATCAGTAGCTAACACGAAGGAAAAGACAATTATGCTTTAAAGTTGACTGGATTCGGCATAAAATCATCTGAAAATTGAGATGCTACTAACAGCCTAATTCTCTTTGCCTCATTGCTATTTGTGGTAACAGTAGTACAACCTTTCTACCCATGCAATTCCCTGTTCTGTATAACAAGATTAGTCTACAGTCCATGGGAGGATGTAGTTTGTTTTCTGAAAGTCATAACATAAGAAGATTGGCTCAAAGGTCTTACTAAAATAGCAGCATCATCAGCCTTTCCCTTGTAATGTTTCAGATTACATTACAAGATAATATTATCTGAACAGATAAATGTACCTGCATCCAAGTGCAGGATGAAGTACACCAAAATACAGTGTTAATGAAGATATTAAAAATACTGCCTCAGACCTAATCTTCCAGTGCTATACCACAGACTCACTTTTTGTCATTTTGATAGGAGTATTGTGCTGGGAAACCAGGTTCAACTCATTATCAATCACCAACTACCACAACTACCACCACCATTTTCACTGATATTAATGAAAATTATTTCCTGGTAAAATATTGCATTCACTAGCTTGAAAAACACCAGAATATCCTCACTATATAAACTAGTAAACATGAAGTATTTGGCAATATAACATTGTTGTGACAATAACACCTGAGTCTACAATTAAAAAAGAATTATAAAAATATGTAGTGAATGAACAATTAAAAAACCCAAAACAAAACAACAAAAAAACCTCAAACAACCAAACAGAATAACATTTTTATGAATCATTCAAGAAATACAACATTTTTTCCTCAGTAAAAGAGAAGGTTAGAGGAAGTTGCAACCACAGCTTATTAGCACTTTCATAGGAACAGTGTTGTTAACAGTGAGCTCTCAGAATATAATTTCTAAATGCCAATTACCTAAAAAACATGCAGATGAGAAACAAGGAATACAGTTTTTTTAAAAAAACATGGAATCATAGAATCATTTAGGTTGAGAAACACTTTTAAGATCATCGAGTGTAACTATAAACCTAACACTGCCAAATCCACCAATAAACCACATCCCTAAGTGCCATGTTGACGCAGCTATTAAATACATCCAGGGATCCCTGAGCTATTAAATACATCCCTGGGCAGCCTGTTGCAATGCTTGATAACCCTTCAATTAAGAAGTTTTACCTAATATCCAGTCTAGACATCCCCTGGCACAACCTGAGGCCATTCCCCCTTGTCCAATCACTCGTTACTTAGGAGAAGAGACTGACACCCACGTCACTGCAGCTTCCTCTCAGGGAATTGTAGAGAGCAACAAGATCTCCCCTCAGCCTCCTTTTCTCCAGGCTAAACAGCCCCAGTCCCTTAAGCTGCTCCTCATAACACTTGTGCTCTAAACCCTTCACCAGATTTGTTGCCCTTCTCTGGACACGCTCAACCACCATAATGTCTTTTTTGTAGCGAGGGGTCCAAATCTGGACACAGTATTCGAGGTGCGGCCTCACCAGATCTGAGTACAGGGAGACAATCCCCTCCCTAGTCCTGCTGGCCACACTATTTCTGACACAAGCCAGGATGCCATTGGCCTTTTTGGCCACCTGGGCACACTGCTGGCTCATAATCAGCCAACTGTTGACCAACACCCCCGGGTCCTTTTCTGCTGGGCAGCTTTCCAGCCACTCTTCCCCAACCTGTAGCACTGCAAATGCAATTAATGATGGCATAGTTTGAAAAACAAACTTTCCATCACTGGAAATGTTCGCATTTCTGTTGTATTTCAGTCAAGAGTTAATTCATGAATAGCCTATAAGCTGCTGAACAGGTTTTCAGAGTAGCTAAGGACCAAGGTGCAGTTTTGCTTTATCAATCTCTTTACACTGTCTTTTTTCACTTGGAGATTCTCAGATTTGACAGGGGAAACTGAAAATAAAGGATGAAAGGCCTGTCTCTGCTAAAGTCAATGGAAGAATCTCTTTTATTTAACAAAGAGCAAGGTAATGGTACAGCATAGATTTTAGGGGTCTGAGCGTTATTTGGACCAGTATCTCATTTCAGAAGTAAGCTTGGAGGTAAATTTTCTAACATTTTGTGTAAGATGCTTATAAAAAATTGCAGTACTAAATCTCCTTTCCCTCACACAGACAATGACAGATTTTGGAGTACAGATCCTTTGACAGGAACCTACTACCAGATAAACTACCAGTCAGCTCTCACGTGGCACCAAGCAAGGAAGAGCTGCCAGCAGCAGAATGCAGAATTATTAAGTGTCACAGAGATACATGAACAAATGTATCTAAGAGGTAAACTAATAAGCAAGACTGAGTAAAACAAGTGTCAAAGAGGTTTTTTTGACTGATTACAAATGTTTCAGTGTTATAATCACATTACAATTAATAGCTGATGTAAAACTGGTATATGTACTGCTAAAGAGATAGCACAATTATTGTAAATTAAGCTTTTTATAGGTGGAATTTCTGTAAGTTGTGGAACTGCCATTTGAAATTATTTATAATATTAGTTAAGAATTTTCAGCTAATTAAGCAAAAGTTGGCTCAAGCTTAGAAAACACCAGAAAGTGAAAAGAAGGAATGTCATTATAGGAGGCAGTCATTATATGACTTTTGTGTTAAGAAATTAGTATTCCTCATATATATTTAATGAAACAGATTTTAGGAAACACCATACAAATTTTATAAAAAACACTATCAAAAATCTATAGACTTTCTGGATGTATGCATAGACTTGCTAGAACAAAGGCTCTATATCAATTGCATCACCATCAAGCAAACTTGTAACATAAATACTAACAATAGCAATTCAGTGTTTCAATTTTCAAAGCTTATTGCTTACATATAACTGTAGAATAGCATTAAATTCAGATAAACTAATATGTAAAATAGTCTATTGCCATTCTCTACAGAATAAACATTATCTACAGAATAAACTCTGAGTTTATTACCAGTAAACATGGATTCTGTACAGAACTTAGAAATCACTAAGCATACATTTATTATCTTCATCCAAACTTTGAAATGTCATTAGAATTCAACTCTTTTGGTTACCTAGATTTGATTGACAGCAAGAGATCCTCTCTTTGGATTGGGCTTAACAGTCTGAATCTCAACAGTGGCTGGCAGTGGAGCGGTGGCACTCCCTTCAGATATTTTAACTGGGCACCAGGTAGTATTGTTTTTTAACAGTTTCTGAAATTAATATTTCCCACCAGTCTGATGAATACATATTAATCATGGTCCTGTAGTATTCCCCGCGAACATGAGGAAATGGAGTTGAAAGGCTTATGAGACATGTGATATTAAAAAGCTGAGAATTATTCTTTTCTTTACTGGATATATCACAAGGAGTTTCAAACAGAAGAGCTAAATAAATTAATCCTCTATCTCCTAGTAGATAAAGTGAAAAGCACTAGTCAAGCAGTGGAATGCCTTCAAGTCTGTTAAAACCTCTGTGTTTCTTCAACTCTCACAAGGGTTATCAGACCCCACATCCTGCAAGGACTCAGCTGTCAGTGAGCATCAGTCTTGCAAAGCCTTCCATTTCTCTTTTTATCCTTTTCCTCTTCTCTTCTGTAAATAGAATTCACAGCACTGGCAGTTTATCTTTGAAAGTTGATTAATGATTGTCATGGCAACAGCTGCTTGCAGCAAATGCTGAATGTTTGTGTGCTGAATAAATGCATGCATATTCCATCATTTGGCCTTCCCCAGGTCTCAAAGGTGCCACCTGTTTTTATCTGGCACAGAAGGTGAAGGGAAATCCCAGAGTTGCTGTGTCTGGTTCCTAACTTCTGCTAAGCTTGTCAAATTCCTTAAACCTTGCAGAGAGGAGGAGCAGTTGGCTCTCAGGTCAAGCAGCCCACACCCTTGGAATTCCTGTATCCCCACATGATGGCTATCATGATGACTTAATCTACATATTTCTAGTTTACTGCAAAATGATGGTAAGCTGTATCTTTTGAGGGTAGGTAAAAAAAGAAGTCATCACACTCTGGACTTCTCTGAGAAGAGGAAAGTACTTCCCATTCCCCAAGGACAGTGGTCCTGGAGAACCTCCCTGAGGGCTGGTTGCAGAGGCAGGCAGAGACACACAGCAAGAAGCAAATCTGCAGCCAAGATGCCAAAGGGACTTGCAGAAAGGACCTTTCCAAAGGGCCTGAGTGGAAGTTTTTTCTTCCAGCATATCACTGAAAGATGCTGGACCAGAATGTGACTTAGAAAGGAAAGACCACTGTGAGGGCATTGTGGAAATGAGGATATTTGTTGTCACATGTTATTTGGTATGTCTCATCCAAAAGATGTGCCTTGTATTTATTTTAGGAATTCCATAGTATCATTTTTGTGCTCTTCTAAACACAGTTCTACAAACTAGAAGCCATTTAACATGCTCCCATGAAGATGAAGCCTACACTGTCAGGCTTTGTCCAGTCTAGATTCCCACCACTCCATACTCCACTGCCAGACAACATATCCCATGCATCAGTGGCATTTTGCTTTTGTCTCATATTTTTAACAAATAATATTCATTCACTGAGCTTGGTTCATCTTTACAGTGCAGAGCTAGAACTCTAATTTTCAGGTTTTGAAAACTCTTTTTATCATTAGCAGCTGATGGTTCTTAATCTGAAGAATACTTTCTTCACATCTGTAAAATTCCTTATCTGAATTTGAACTATGTTAAGATGCTACCTTACTGTGTTCCTGACCAAAAATATTAGCTCAAACTGTGTCCTCTGATTTCATGGATGTAATTGGGTGTTTTAAACTCATTACTTAGTCCTTTTAGCATAAATGTGTCCCGACAACAAATTCGGTATAAAACTAGACATTTAATGAGCTCTGCAACTATGAACTCTGATTTCCTACAATCTGTGTACAACATTGCAACTGTAACAGCACTAGGTACCCCTTCAGTTTCTGGAATCTTCAGTCCAGCATTTATTGACTGGGCAACAACATTATTTATTCAACATTATTTATTCTGTAACTTGTTGTCAGCTACATATTCCTTAATGGATGCACGGCTGACCCCTATGGACAGACTGATTAAACAGGGGTGGGGGGCAAGGAAAGGACTTGCTGCACTCTTTCCATCAGTGCAGGCATGAAGTTTAGCCTATCCTCTGTGCAAGCTAACAATTTGCAAAAACTTACAGAAATATCTTGAGACTGCTATTGTGAAATCAAATACAGCAGAGTGTGAATTACACAGCAATCATATAAAAAAATGTTTTGATGGGTACTTTTAAATCACATTTCCTTATCTCTGGTAAAAAAATAACTGTAGCAATGAAGTCATGATTCTGTAATTGACACACTAAAAGTCTAGAAATTAATTCTTTTAGCTGATGACACAAAACCTGTGCTACAGAAAAGTAATTTGGTTTTTATTCTATGAAGGAAGCCCTGAGCCTGAGCCTGGGAAACTCTGTGCAGTACTAAATCCCAGAAGAGATGCTAAGTGGGAAAACCAGCCATGTGAGCTGAAAGTTGGCTATATCTGTAAAAAGGAAAACTCCACACTGGATACTTTCATTCTTCCATCAGGTATGTCAAGCAAATGAAGCTCTTTGATAAAGACAGAATTTGTGTTACTAAAATGAAATCTAATGGCTATTAAAAAAAATAAAAAAGAATTCTCATTTGTTCTTCTACTTTTATGAGTGGCATAGAACGAAGAATATTGTTATCTCTTTAACCAAATATATTTAAATACTATAAATGTTTCTGGAACCCAGTAACCACACAAGCAATTTTTATTTCATGTTATTATTCACAATTCCAGAGGCACTGGTCTATATCATACACTATCATAAAAGTATCATGGACTGCATGGATGTGAAAATAAAGTTAGAGATGCCTCACCCTTCCTGCAGTACATTCTAATGAAAACACCAAGGCTTATCACTGAAGGCTTGGAATGATGGAACCTTCTCAGTGGGCTTGCCTGTAACCTAGTAAGATAGCAAAAAAGAGCAAGATCCTTCAGACCACTTTTCTACTACACTTTTCTCTGATTTATTTAAGGAGACAGTATGGAAAACCATGTGTGTAGAGAATTACTTGTCTTCTGCTGCAGTAATAATGCCTTTATGAAACATACAAAACCTAACTGGGTGGGGTATACTGTGTGAAAACACTATATATGGAATTTCAAAATGCAAATACTCCTCTGTCCAAAAGTGAATATTTCATACTAGTGAAGCCCAGTAGCGAGTGGCTCCATTACTTTCCTCTTTTGTTTAAATGCAGTGTTTTCTGTAGAAGTACAGTGTGCAATAGCAGACTAAAATGTTTTATATGTATGTGGAATGAATAGAAGTACTGTTTATTTATAATCACTCCGTTTTCATTTTAATTAGCTAATTAACTGATTTCAGATGTAATTGCAGTTATTCCAGACTTCATTTTGCACTGTTTAAAAACTTGAAATATCTATTGATTTTGAGGGGATGCAGAGCCTGTTAAATGCCCAGATGGATGGCTGCCCTATGGAGATCACTGTTTCATGGTTCACAGGGATCCCAGAGTGTGGAGAGAAGCCCTAATTTCCTGCAATGACAGCAATGGCAATTTGGCTAGTATCCACAACCCTGAGGAGCATAGCTTCATACTGTCTCAGCTTGGCTACAGTGAGTATTTCTACAGGGCAATGTTTGGTACAGATGGAGAATTATATTATTAGAAATCTTGCAGGATTTAAAAAAAAAAAAAGAACTTATATATTTGATAGGAATATTTATAGGGAAGTTCACAGATACATAGGTTAAAAAGAAACAAACACCAAAAAAACTGCAACAGGAATCATTAGCACTCTCTTCATTTTCTTTTTCATTCTTTTCATTTTGATTTTCATTTGTTTTTCACTACGTGAAATCACTTGAAGGAAATAACAGTTCTAGTTACTGCAGTATTTGGGCTGATTATCTGCTTCAGACACCTTGTAGCTGTGGATACAGTAATGGACTTTTACTGATAAAGCTGGGGAAGCTCATTTCCTGCTGGTATCTCATTTTTTAACTTCTTGAAAGAAGAATATGAATTAGATCTTAAAATAAACTCCACTGTCATTTAATCTATAAGAATTTGTATTGTAACATGGCAATTTCAGCTCATCTCCATAAAGTCTTGCTCTCGTGGCCTGTTTCAACTTGGGTACTAACACAGGTGAATTTCTGTTCTTAGAAGCTGTGGATGAGCTGTGGATTGGTCTGAATGACCTCAACACTGAAATGTATTTTGAGTGGAGTGATGAGTCTCCTGTGACATATACCAAATGGTTGCCTGGAGAACCAACCCATGCAATCAATGGACAAGAAGATTGTGTCATTATGGCAGGAGAGGTAGAATCATTCCACATTTATGTAGGATTATACTATTTGATTTTTGTTTCTATTCCTAGTCATTGGGGTTTTTATAATGCAACTTAGAAACAAATCAGGGAATGGTATCTTTATTTGCTAGAAAGATGGTTGTTCTAAATTAAATTAAAAATTAATTTAGAGATAATTAGATAAAAGTTCCTATCTGATTGTGAGTGTACATTATACGCGAAGCAAATCTTAGTCTGCTCGTGACACCTAGTTACCTTAACATAACCTCACAATTAAGCACAAATACTTGGAATTAATTAAAATGTACAGATCTTTATTGTCCCATTGAAACAATATTTAAAATAGAGGAATCAATAACGTTTCAAAAGGAAATAAGTTCTGCCTCATTATTTTTCATCTCTTCCAAAACTGCTTCTAGGATGGATACTGGGCAGACAGTGCCTGTGATAGAAAATTAGGTTACATATGCAGAAGAGACTCACTACAAGGAGTTTCTGGGACAGCAAAGACTGATCCTGCCTGCCTGAAGGTAAGAAGAAAGCGTAACCCTGGTTGGCAAAAATCCATTGTTTTCACAAGCTCCACTTCACCTTGAAACTACCATTCCTTTTTTCCATAAGTGTGATTGTACATCAAATTCAGGGTGATAAAATTCATTACATTATTTAAAATAAAGTTATTTTGAAATTTTTTTAGTCAATATGAGTCAGGCCCATTATCTCTCAGAACTGTCTGTGAAAGAGGCTAAAGCCATTACAGTGGCTTTCTGCATATTTGCTATATTGTTCTACAGCCATCTGTGGTTATCTAAGACATAGTAGAGACCGGGAACCATTTCTGGACTATGTGACATAATGCAAGATGATGACAAATCTCACTATTGAAGCCAAATCGAAACAATCAAATTGCTTTTATAAGTGAATTTGTTTTGAGCAAGTTATTGTATTGTAATGTTTTGTTTTGTTTTGTTTTGTTTTTTCTTCTCTTTTTCCCTCTTTTTACTTTCCTGTTTACTACTGTTCTATATTTAGTAACATTTCCCACAACCCCATATGGGGGACAGAACTGAGACTCATTGTGCTAGATGGGACTCAGCAGCAGCCAAATAATGAACACAGATTTTATTTATCTTTCTTGGGTGCCGCAAGTAAATCTTGAGCTGGAAGGGAAGGGAAAAGTGACTTGAAATTCAGCTGTAATTTTGAGAGTTTTGCTCTTCAATAGTTCTTACGCTACCTCTTCAGTCAGACTTTTTAGATGAACTAAAGAGTTAAATCAATTAATTAGTCTAGTTACCATTCTTTTAGTCTAGAAACACCAGGGAATTTCAGTCAGCATCTCACTATAACAGAGACTACTCTCTTCAATCCTGAGTAAGGAAGTATTTAATTCACCTGCTTCTCAATACGCTCTCCATTCTGCGTGCCTCTGACTTTTTCATCAGTTAAATTTATCAGTTACTAATTGTCTAAAAATGGGGACTTTTATGCATTAAATCTCTTCTTTGTGGATGTTTATTAAGCTTCATTTCCATTAGTCCACTGGAATTCAAATGGAATTAATTATCGCATTAGGTTATATTAAAAATATGTTGATTTAAGAGTATACACTGATGTCTAAGCACTATACATATGCTCTTTTTACTGCAAATATACTTCACATGTTCTTGACAGGGATGGGAAAAACATGGGCTTTACTGCTACCTGGTTGGACATACCTCTGTAACATTTTCAGAAGCAAAGAAAACCTGTGAAAGAAGCAGCGGTTATTTAACAAGTATAGGAGACAGGTATGAAAAGAGTTTAAAAACTGTTTAAAATATGATGCAATAATATTGGAATTTTATAAAACAGTTGAGAACTTTTTGGAAAAATGTGCGAATCCAGAAAAACAGAACATCTTTTTTTTTCTGGAGGGAAAAAAAAAATCAATAAATACACTATGTTTTTTCTAACTAAGTATGTTTTACGCATTCATGTTTTCCAGTACATTACTCTGAAAGAACAGCCCACAGCTGCTTCTGTTCTATAAGGAGCAGTTCTTCAATATAGCACAGCTTCACCTCCTATTAAAGCTATTCCACTTGGTACACAGCTAAGCAACATATTTCCGTGTAAAAGGAAACATAATGGAGACTCCATTCATTCTAGTCTTGTATAGTTTAGGATGTTGAGAAGTGGCAGACTAAGGGAAATCTAGGGTTTATCCCCATCTGACTTCTGTCATTTCAGATATGAGCAAGCCTACCTGACCAGCCTCGTTGGTATGAGCTCTGAGAAATATTTTTGGATTGGTCTCTCAGACACAGAAGACCAAGGGATGTTCAAGTGGGTGACCGGTGAAGGTGTTCTGTACACAAACTGGAACGCAGCAATGCCTGGTACACAGCCACTGAAGTAAATTTATGCTATTAAGGAAATTTCTGTGTTGTAATTCTAAACTGTTTCCCAACTTTTCTAAAACACATCCATGATGACACATACGAACATTCTGCGTTTGAAATAGGAGTGTCTTTGATACATGCACTCAGATCTGGTGAGGCCGCACCTCGAATACTGTGTCCAGATTTGGACCCCTCGCTACAAAAAAGACATTATGGTGGTTGAGCGTGTCCAGAGAAGGGCAACAAATCTGGTGAAGGGTTTAGAGCACAAGTGTTATGAGGAGCAGCTTAAGGGACTGGGGCTGTTTAGCCTGGAGAAAAGGAGGCTGAGGGGAGATCTTGTTGCTCTCTACAATTCCCTGAGAGGAAGCTGCAGTGACGTGGGTGTCAGTCTCTTCTCCTAAGTAACGAGTGATCGGACAAGGGGGAATGGCCTCAGGTTGTGCCAGGGGATGTCTAGACTGGATATTAGGTAAAACTTCTTAATTGAAGGGTTATCAAGCATTGCAACAGGCTGCCCAGGGAAGTGATTGAGTCACCATCACTGGAGGTATTTAGCAGATGTGTAGAAGTGGCACTTAGGGACGTGGTTTAGTGGTGGACTTGGCAGCATTAGGTTTATTGTTGCACTTGATCTTAAAGGTCATTTCCAACCTAAATGATTCTGTATTTCTATTATATTCTACAATGCCATGAAAATATTTATTTTCTGGCTCCTCATGGCTTTCAAGACAAAAGTCAAACTGAGCAGAAAAGGTGAAATCCCTTCCTGCCTGGGCGATGGGCTGCCAAATCCTTGCAGTGAGTGGTATAGGAAAGAGGCAGGCAAGTGGTTGCTCATGCACTTGTAAAGCTTTTCAAAGGGGAGGGAAAATGATGAAGGACTCTGCTTGCTAGCTTCCTCTTTTTACAAAGCTTTGAGGAGACATTACACTTAATATTTCAAACAGTCCTTTGTAAATGAATCACACAAGCTGTTAAAAATGTCAAAGGAACTACTTTAAAACACTTTTCAATTTTATTTTATATCTCACAAAGGAAATGAAGCTGGTTGTGTTGCCCTAAGGACTGGAAATGCAGCTGGACTATGGGATGTTCAGAACTGTGAAATAAAGGCAAAATTCCTCTGCAAAAAACTAGCTGAAAAAATCACTCTTCCTCTTACTCCTAAATCCATTTCTGATTCCAAATGTCCCTTGGGTTGGGATGCAAGCAATAACACTAATTCATGCTTCAGAGTAAGTATTATTTTTTCCAATAATCCTAGTCATGAGACAGAATAGTACCAAATAGGGTGTCTAATCTTCAGAGAATAGCATATTCTTGCTCAAATGTAGTAAGCTTTTACACAACTACTCACGTAAAACACTGCAGTTATCACTCTATCAGTGATACGTAAGATTATCCAGTTAACATACTCTTTAATCCCTATTATATATATGATTATTGTAATGGAGTGTTTTCCTAGTTTGCTTATACAAGGCAGTCAGTAGATCTATTTTTAACATGTTGTAAACATAGTGTTCTACATGTATCTACAGGTTTTTGTGAGAGAAGAAAACCAAAAGAAAACATGGTTTGAAGCCCGAGATTTCTGCAGAGAAATAGGAGGAGACCTGGCTGCCATTAGAAGTGAAGAAGAGCAAACAGTAATAGAAAACTTAATAATGTAAATAAACAAAATATCTAATAATTGATATTTTGGTGTAACAATACATTATATAGGAATAAATTATAATCTTGAGTTGCTCCTGACATAATTATTTGAAAAACTGTATGTTTATCATCATAGTCATAAGAAAAAGAACCGAGAAAATGTTTCATATGGGTACCATTTTCAAAGACATTTTTGGAGTTCCTAAAACTTGTCATCATCTGCAAATCTTTTAAATTAAAAATACCAATTCAACAAACAAATTGGTTGAATGCTTCTCCTTCAGACTCATTTCTAAGTTTTTTCACTGGACCATTTTGAAACTAAATTGTGACTTCCAGCAAACCTGAACATTTTATTTCTCAAAGAACACTATGATCACATCAATGTAGAAAAACAATGTCCTGTGTTTTCAACACAACCTATTTGCAAAGTAGAAAACTTTAAGGCATGAACTTCACTTACATGCTAATGTGAGTTTGCTGACCAACAGCATTTTGTTATTTTTACAATTTCTACTCTATTTGAAGTCTTCAATAAGTGTGAGAGTTATTGACCCACGTAACTTGCAAAATTTACCAGAGCTAACCACATATGTCTTCTTCTTCCATTATACATTTTTTCGTACTCTAGAAAAAAATCCCCATCATCTCAGCCTTTCTGGATAGGGTTGCAGTGTTTGGATCCTGATGGTGGGCTTTCCTGGAGTGACGGATCACCGGTGAGTGTTTGACCTTGCCTGTTTATTTATGTTCTGGTTTGCTGTTGGTGCTCTTCCATGACTGCTGTGGGTGAAAGTTGTATCAGAATTCTCAAAAATGTTTACCTAGCCACTGGGTAACTCTAAATCATTATTATTCATACAAGTTTAGAAAAGAAAGAGGCCAATAAACCCTGAGGTTATGCCATCATAACAGTGGTAACATGGATTACTATTTACAGCTACAGAGCCGATTATTTAAGTGGCAAATATATGAGGTCTCTCCTGGTTTTTATTAGTCTCTGGTGATATATTGCCATATTTATTTCACCTGCTATTCATTTATAACCTCATTTGATTCCAGTTTTCATGGGACTGATAGAGTCTGTTATATGCTGCGTAAACCCAGAGCCTTTATTTTTCTTGTGGAGTGACTACTGCTTTAATAGCCCACATAGGCTGCACAGCCATAGGAGGAAAGTAAGGAGTGGTTTGAAACTTCAGTGGTACTTCTTTTTCCTCCCAGAGTACAGCTTTTTTCCCTGTATGATAAGAATAAAAATCAAAGCTGTGTTTCTTCTGTAGGTGAATTATAAGAAAAATCATTATTTTTACAATACTGCATTTGAATATTGTGGAGCAATTGGTGAAGAGACTTCCATGTCATGGATTAAGGTGCACTGTGAATACAGTCATAACTGGATTTGTGAAATAAAGAAAGGTAGGTTACCTTTTACTCTAAACTCACATTAAGAAGAAGTTTATGCTGAATCCCATTCTATCCAAACAGAAAATTCTGCAAGTTACATGTTGGTAGAAAAGTGGGTTGATTTCACAGTAATTTTGCATAAGGAAAAATAGGTCAAGGCATATAAATAATTTCAGAACATAACGTTTCAACTGTTAATCATACACTTCTTTGTTTTATTTAAAAAAAAATATATTATAAGCTTTACTGAAAATATACTTGTTTATGTAAGTATGGAATCTTAGAAAATAAGGTGAAAGCAACCTCAAGGGCTTATCTGGTAAAATCCATCACTCTGTATAAAAGCAGATTTTTCTCAAAACATAAAAGCTTTGACTAACATGAAACTGTATGTTTCTTGGAACTTTTATTTGTAGGTGACTACCAGATTGGGGGCTAAGGGGACAGAGAGGGAGAAAGAGGGTTACAATTTAAAAAAAAAAAAAAAAAATTACTTTAAATTTATGTATCCTTTGTGAAATGAAACTTCATTCCTCTGCACGGGTGTAGCTAGAATGCCACACAAGGACACATTAGTCACTTACTCTAATTTAAACAAGACTACCAGCATACTAGAATCACTCTCTTGGCAAAATGACATGTAAAAACCTCTTATAACAACAGGCTTGCTGTAATGAAAAGATGGTAATCCAAGTTTCAAAATTTATATACTTTAAGACAATAGGCAGGCTCACATCTTCATCTCATACTAGTAGCCAAATCTTCTATGTTTACACTTCTGTTTGGTTTTTTATTTTCCAAATGTAACTATTGTTGAGAAAGAGATTCAGCAAAATAAGATTGGAATCAGTTATAGATTTGTATTGTTACATACTTTACTTCCAAGACTAACAGCAGTGTTGCTTTGGTGGCTCCCTGGGCTCCTTCACATGAGCAGTAAGGGTTAATGTTTAAAGCAGTACTTTTCTAAATAAGATCATTTCAGTGCTGGTAAATTATTCAAAATAATCTGATTGTAATCGAGGTACACTGTCTCAGCTTCTCATACTTAAATAGTCACAGACATCTATCTCAAAGAGATGTTGTGAAGATACCTTTTGCGGTAACTTCCTCTGTAAGTCCTCACCTGCATGATCAGCACAACTAAAAATCATCAGCAAAAGTCTCAATAGTAGTTGTAAAATGTTAATTATTATTAGTGTATGAATGGCAAAAATTATAGTCCGAAGATATTACCATCATTACTCAGCAGTGCATAGTGTAATACTGAAAGATGCTGAAATAGTCATAATACTTTGTACTTCCAGAACAAACATATACGTTTCTTTTAAATCTTTTAACCAATCATACAAGAGTTTATTTTTAAAAAGTGACATGACTTTTTTTTTTTTACCCAAGCATGTGTCACACACTTCATTTCATGTAATTACACATACAGTAACACAAACATTATGATTAATTCCAGTGGAAAAAAATTATAAAGGTGACATTTGTTTTGCATTTTTATTGATCTTGGCCTTGCATGTTTAGAGAAACATTGTTCCAGTATCCCACTCCATGTGATGTGGAAATTTTTCATTTAAATTATTTCTCAAGAGCTGGTGGATTTTCAGTCAAATGTACTTTTTCACAAAGTAGTTTCACAGAAAAAAAAAAAAAAAGTTTCACAAACAAATTAATACTATCAAAATTTAAAATACTTTGAAGCAAAAATTTGTTTAGTATTTGACTTTCTTATTCAGATACAAGCCAAGGTCCATAAAGAATCTCTTATTATTGTGCAAACTATGCCAACATTGAAGTATTTTAACTCTAGTTTTCTTTCAGAAACAAGTTACTCATTCAGATTAACTTCAGTAATCTAAATTAGGCAATGTTCAGGTTGTACAAGATGAATTTACCAAAAATCTACCAAGACAGTTGTAGGCCTGTAACGCATCTGTTACTCCCTGAACATCCATTTTTTCTCTGCGCTGAAGACACTATATAAATATATTCTGCATTGAATATGTAAAATATGGAAAATGTATAGACATTAAGATAATTTCCACTAATTGAACATTTATACTGGCTCAACACTTGGCAAACATTTTACATCTTAATTTTTTTCCCATTTCATTACAGGGACACCCTTGAAACCAGAACCTTTGGGCCCTTCTGTCAGTAAGCTTCTGTTTATTTTCTGTTACCTAAAAGGTGGTATTATGTAACACCAATTTTGTGTAAAAACTGAAGAATACAGAGATTCCTCTTCTGTGTTGCAGCATATGAAGTCACGGAAGATGGCTGGATTATAAAAGGAGACAAACAATATTTTTTCAGCACAGAAAAGACCTCTATGGAGAAAGCCAGAATGTTCTGCAAAAACAGTCATGGAGATCTTGCTACTATTGGAGATAATAGTGAAAGAAAATTTTTGTGGAAATGTGTAAGTGGAAATTTGGCTATGTTATACAATATATGGCCTGTCTACCCCGCTGCATATGCTTGCGAAGCACAGGAGAATGTTGCATATTATTACTATATTACTATATTAGCAGTGGATATAAATGTTCAATGAAAAGATATTTATTCTACAGAATAGAGTTTCTCTTTAGGAAAATAAATACAAAAGTATTTACCATTTACTAGGGTGGGTATATTCTTCTATATTCTAACATAAACACAGTTCTGCCCACAACCAAATATATGCAAGGAGCAATGAACAGGAAGACTAGGTGTATACTGAGAAAACTGTCCTTTTGACAGGATGGTTACCCCTCATCTGAATATCATATTCTCAAATACAGTGTTACGCATAGATGTGAGGCTACTGCCAGCCTAGCTCTGGTGGTCAAATATCACATCATGTTGCTGAATAAAACAACTTTTCAGAGAAAGGTTTAGCCTGGTCCAGGTCAGGGACTGATGAACTAGGACGTTCATGTATTAGTTTTCCTGTAACGTATCAAAACTGTTCATGTATTTCAAGGGCATTGCCTACACGCTACCTGAGTTGGTTCTGATGGGCACACGCCAAAGCCAAAGCAGGGGCGTGCTAACAGTTTAATTGCATGGATATTGCCTCAAACCTCTGCCATAATCCTGTTTGGTTTACTAATACCAAAGTAGCCGCACAACCTCCTTGCTGTTTCACACTGTTACATGCTTGCTTTTATTATGTGGGAAAAGGAATGAAAGGAGGAGAGGACAGCTTGAGACATAGGAATTACATGGCTACTTAAGAACAAGAAAGTACCAAAAAATTTTATAGTAATTTTTTCTCAAGTTTCCTTGTCTCTTTTTACATTGAGAACACAACTTTG
Source organism: Tyto alba (assembly GCF_018691265.1). Taxonomy (NCBI): domain Eukaryota; kingdom Metazoa; phylum Chordata; class Aves; order Strigiformes; family Tytonidae; genus Tyto; species Tyto alba. The sequence goes on from NW_024881313.1 coordinate 19,716,782, forward strand.
AGAGATTTGATCATATCAGTAATGCAGACAAAACTGAGAAAGCAGCAATAAAGATAATAAAGCAGAAGTATGTGTTCTATGGTATTTGCTTTGAGGGGTCCTGTTTGGTGACTACACATGACCATTTATACAATGTGTATTTATATATTGGCTTCCATAGTTCAAAAAATAGACTTTTTCATATCAGATAACTATTAAATAGTAGAAAGCACTAACTAAAAGTACATTTTTGTGTTTAGATCTTAAAAAATGGCAAATTGAAGTCATATCTCATAGGATTAATTCAGAATGCTGATCAACAGTTTAGGTAGGTAAACAAGCTACATTAAGATTCATAAAAAGTGGTTGGAGAAGTTTTGTACTGCCAGTATTCCTTCTGCAGGGACCACTGCAAAAGAGTTAAATACAGATTCAGAGAGTTATATTGCACACTGAAAAGTGTGCTCTCCCTTATTTTAACTACATTGTAAAACCACAGTTTTAAATGGTATTTTTATGGGGATATACAGGCTATTAATGCATAGATAATGTCTGTTAATAATAAAGTTATTTTTGTTCTTTGATGTGCAGGGATTTAATTATAAAAGATCTTTTGATCACAATGGAAACTCAATTTAGCAACTCAGCTGGAATTTTTTAAAAAATATTTTTAGCATGTTAATGTCAATTTTTTTGAACTGTTCCATGAATATTGTTTGAGCAACCACTTCTGCTTTGTTGTTGGTTTTTTTTTTTTTTTTTTTCAGTTGGGTAGATGGAAGCCCGGTGCACTATGCAGCCTGGGCACAGGGTGAGCCCAACTTTGCAGATGCTCAAGAAAATTGTGTGGTCTTAAATAAGGAGGATGGTGAGTTACACAACTTTTTTTAAAAAATATTTTTATGGGTTCTGCTCTTCCCCTGCTTGTTAAAAATATCTTGCCAACTTTAATCCATTCTTTCCCAGCAATTTGGAAAAATATGCATAATAAAGTATAGTCATTATATCTGAGGTTTCTTCAGGGGCAGTATCAGCCATAAGAGTGGATTATAAGGAACTGATTTTAATGGGGAATGCAGGGAAAATCTGATCACTGATTTTTCAGATGCACAAACATTATGTTCTATTCAAATCAACAACAAATTGGTCTTTCAAAAAATAATTAGATAATAGTTAGCAAAGGAATAGAACATATATGGAGTTTCACATTTTATAGTGTTTTCACTGATACTTTACACTTGCATGTTTTGGTGCAAGAAAGCTGTTCAGGTGGGTTCTGCTCAGACATCATGTGGTTGCCATGTCAGCCATCTCACATGGCCACTACTCCCACAGTCACAGCAGGACCAAAGTCCTCCTGTAGGCAGTGATGGAGTAGATGGGAGTGATGGGAGGTAGAGTTGAGCTGAAGCATGTTATCTCACATTCACAGGCAGGTTGTTTTTAAACCTGTAAACATGGAAGCCAGTCCACATTTCCAGAATTTATTTTATTTATTGTCTTATTATCTATATCTAAATTAATTTCAGGCTTGTGGAATGACATCAGCTGTGGTTTTTCAAATGGCTATATCTGTGAGAGGCACAGAAGTTTTATAAATGCAACACTTCCCTCAGATGTACCTTTACCTCCTGGAGGATGTCCTGAAGATTGGCTTTTATTTAAAAATCAGGTATGATAACATCCGTCTGAGCACAATGATAGTTCTTGGGAAGGTACTTCAAGATATACAAGTGTTCTTTATTCTATCAGATATCTTTTGACAGTGACTACCCACAGTTGCATTATAAATTGAATCAGTTGCCTAATTCTTGCAAAATGGTGGTTTTACAAATTTTTAAGAAGTGGTCATATGAGATACATTGGGAAAACAGCTACATTGTATATAATTTCCCCAAAAATTGAACTTCATTTAACTGAAAGAACCAACTATAGAATAAAATCAGTCATTTGAGCTGGAATGAATCAGAAATAAGGCCAAATTTTTCCAAACAGGCTTCAATGTAAAGTTAGCCTCTTCCCCAAATTCACAAACTTGATGTGCTTATTAAGCGAGGGTTCTGTTTTCTAATTTATACAATATTGTTATAAAAGCACCCATGGATACTCACACTAGTGGAGTTTATGCCAGTACACTTTCTTTGTATTTTTGTTACAGTCATCAGAGTTGTTATTTTCCACAAACTATGCAAAATAATTCTCTGACAGCTCTACTGGCATGCCACAGAGCAGAGGGTGAACTGTAAACATGGAGAGGGCACACGAGGCACACTCATAATTACCAAAATCATTTCAGGGTAAATGTGTATCAGTAATGTGACGATTACACACTTTTAAAGTTAATTAAAGACCTGTAAAATTAAAATTTGACATTAATAAAATTTACATTTTTACATTAATAACATTTACATTAATAAAGGAGATATAAAATGAAAAACACTGAATACACACATGAGAGCACACTGACCATAAGCTGTAGGTCAAAAACATTTTTCAGAAAGTTCAGATGATTCCACATAAGTTCCTGAGCTGGGCTTTTCTTATAGAGTCATCACTTCTTTGTCTTTAACTAATGATGGAGTATGGCTTCTCAAAATCACTGAGTTAGTTAACACACTGGAATCTCATCAGACTCCTACTGTGGTTTATAAATGTTTGAGTTTTGTTATGACTTTCTCAGTCCCTCACAGAAAGACAGAGTATATTTAAAATTTGTGAATGGTTTTGACTTGGTTCCAGAGCTGAGTCCCTGTTAACTGGAAAATTATTTTGTGGATCTGAGTTAGTCTAATTTATACTTAAATAGCGTAGTTCAAACCTAAATTCATATTGCTGTCACTCACTAACAATCTATACTCACTTTTCCCTAGTGTTACAAATTTTTTGGCTCTTCCTATGAATACTGGCATACCGCAAGAAGAAATTGTATGAGCCTTGGCGGAAATCTGGCAAGCATACATAATGAACAAGTACAAGGTATAGTGCACCAGCCCTTCAGGTAATAGCATTTATTCAATATACTGTGGTTATTTCCTTCAAAGAAGAACATGGCAAAAAGAGACAGCATGTAAATGTATGTATTTTATGATAGGTATACTCAACATGGGTTATATGGCTGTGGCATAAAACGTTTTTGAAGAAATGGAACCATCTGTCTAGGGCATACTAGTGATGCTAAGGTTTGCTTCCTCCTGTTCCATGCAAACTGTTTTATATTATTTATAGGGTATGAATTAGCATAAAAAACCAAATCCAGACATGACATTGGTAGTTTTAGACATAAAGGAAGAAAAGGAACCCATGGTCCGTTTCTGCCAGAGATAGAAAGGGATATATTACTATACCTCTCTGAAATGACTGCCTAAATTCTGCAACTTAATTCAGCAGTAAAACATCAGAGGAAGGCACACTTCTACCTTGTCTATGTTGCCGGGCTTCCATCTGCAGCTGTATACAGCTGGACATTTCCATCAGTCAGCTCATCCTGAGTGTTGAAATAAGTGAACTCATTAGATAACACGGTGGTCAGGCAGGTTTTTTTGTATCTTTCCTCTTCCCAGTCTTGCTTCAATTTGAGACTTTTCACAGGCAAAGTCTTGGCATAGCCTTGAAATAATAAACTTGGGCAAATTTCTGATCAAATGCTAATTAAAATTTATTTACATTATTTTAATTAACAAAATAGTTAAGGATTTATTTATGAGATGATATCCTGAGTGATGACATGACATGTTCACATTCTTTTCTATTGGCCTTTTTCCCAGCTTTTCTCACTTATCATTTGAAGGATGTTTCAAATGATCCCTGGATTGGCTTGAATGATATACTCAGTGAACTCAACTTTGTTTGGACTGATGGCAGTGCTGTCTCCTATACAAACTGGGCTCCAGATTCCCCAAAACTTGTAGAGCCTGTTTTGTACCCCAGTCTACATCCAGAAGATGGACACAATCTGCAACAGGTAAATGCCACTTAGCGTTTACCATCAAGTTAAATCTGAGGAGCAATATCACTTCAAGTGAACAGCTCATTTGGCTACGGACATTGCGTCAACCTTTTCCCCAAGCTGTTTATCTATCTTCACACTGGGATTAATGATAAAAAGTTTCAATGAGTATTCTAGTTATCTCAGAGCACAAAATGGCACTGGTGAAAAGAATCTGGCAAAATTTCAGCAATGGACAGATTGAATAAAGAACGGATAAACTGAATAAAGTTTTTTTTTTTTTCATAGTAATTTGCTGTTCATTTTGCAGAGAATATAAATGCAACATTAGCATTTCAGAAGTTAACACGTTGGCAATATTTTCACGTTTGACAAGTTAACTCATGTTTGAAAAGGAAGGAGAAGAGCACGCAAGAGAAAAAAGTTCAGTTTTCTTCTACTTCTTCCCTATTTAAAATTGTAATTGAATTGCTAAGGGCCGATAGATGTCAACTACTTTCTGAACAAATCAAGCCCTCTCCACTGCTAGCACTGAAACCAAACCTCAGAATGCTGTAAATACAATTGCATCCTACATATTCAGACCAATATAGACTGATTTGCACACTCACATTGCCTTTTTTCATTTATTTCCATATCTTGCTTTCAGAACTTGCCCTTCACACTATTGCATTTTACTCACTGTTCATCCTTCCTTCGTTTTGGTATTCACACCTCTAGAGAACCCAGAAATCATACCTCTAGACAATCAGCTCAATCTGCACCTGAGCCAAGTCATTCTGCTCTTGCCCATCTAGCCATTGGCCAAGGCATGCAGGAAGACATATAGCACACAGCACAATACATAGCTCTACTTTACTGCAGTTCTAATAAGACTCCTAGGAAATATCAAGTCAGGGAAAAAAAATAAATCTGCAAAGGTACAGTCTACTTTTCTCGTTTACCTCCAAGATACTAACAGCTATCTCCTCCAGAGGATCCTTTTCAAAGCAGTGAAATAACACCAAAAGGTTACTCAAGCTTAAGAAATTAGAGTCAAGAGGCCTTAAACCAGGTGTTCCTAAAATTTCTACATGGCAGCTTTGTAGGCTGTTGCAGGCTGTAATAAACTTGAAGTTCCAGCTTCTTAAGAACTCAGCACCTGATTTGGTGTAAATGAGAGAAATTCTAAGAATTAGAGCTGCTGATAACTCTGTCAAAGACCATAATTTAGATGATTCTCTCAAGAATAACCACTATTTAAAATTGACTTTGCAAGCCAAATACAAAGCATGACCACCATTTATTGTTACTTCATTCTTATTCAAAAAGTTTACTGATAGTCACTCATTAATTGAGCTAGAAGCTGTGACAGAAAGTTCTTGAAAATAATAGTGCATTTCAAGTATGTCTCCTCAAAAATAACCAAATGAACAAGCACGCTGAGCTGAAGATTACAAAGATTTACAACACAGTACCACTGTGGAGCTGGCCACCACCAAGGAGGCCAGAAAGGACATAAAAGGATAAAAGGAAGTAATTTCTAGAGTTGTAATGCAAACCCTACAATATCAGAATTCAAGGAAAAGAAGGAGAAACTACCCAGGGGGTTACAGTACTCTGTTTTATAACTTCTAATATCAATGTACTCATATTCTTTCCTTTACTCCAACAGTTTGATTGTGTTTCTCTGAAGAGAGGTCATGATGATGACACAGGAAAATGGAACAATCAGGAGTGTTATAAATCCACAGGGTATATATGCCAGAAGAATAGTGGTGAGTTCTGTATTGTTAATATTGAAATTTATAACAAGGATTAACATCACTTTTCTTGTTTAACATTATTTAGATCAGTTAATTTTTATTTTTTTTTTAGGTAAAGGATCAGTAAAATCTAAGGGCCCATCCTTCATCACAGAGTTCCTTAGCAATATTTTGGAGAAGGGGATGATAAATAAAATATCAGAATTTAGGAAAGCAAAATGATTTTATTCTTTAAAAGTATAATTAAATAGCTAAACCCCACAAACATGTTAATTACTTAAGTTTATAATGATCTGTAGGTTATCATAACTGATAAGTTTTACATTTATCCAAATAAACCTGAGTCACAAACCTGCTAAGCTGCAAAGTGTATTTTGAAAACATGCAGGGTAGGTGTGTTATTTTTGACTGATAGGGTGAATTTACCTCTGCAATACAAGATATTGTGAATTTACTGATTCGGAAGTCTGAGAGCCTGAAAATGTATTTCTTTCATCCAGAAAGTTCACTGTTGTTTTGAAGTTATGTTACTTATAAACAGCTAATGAGGTGTTCCATTACACTAGCAATTTTCTACTAGGTTTGTAAATAATGAAGATGTTATTCAGTCACTCAAGCCAAATATGTGGCCTCCAGCTTTAACTATTCTTGGATTTTTATTTTTTTCCCTTATTCCTACAGATCCTGAACTCTTTAAGTCATCAGCAACAGCACTGGAATTCGCCTTTGACCATTCCAGTGGCATTAGCTATTCTGTCACCTGTTCCAAAATGAATTGGGAGGAAGCACAGAAAAACTGCAATAACAATGCCTCAGAACTTGCCAGCATTTTAGACCCATATAGCCAGGCATTGTTGTTCTTACTTGCAAAGGAATATGGAGAACCTCTGTGGATTGGTCTTAACAGCAACGCAGTAAGAATACATACATTATGTACAAGTAGTCAAGCTGACACTGGACCTTATCTTTATGCTCTCATCTTGTAACCTACAGGAATTTCTGCCAGTGTAGTGCTGAAAACAGCATGTTATATCAGTACAGCACCCATTTATTCTGGAGTTCTTCACATAAGACTCATACAGTGGAAATTTTAATGAACTAAGAACTCTTACATGCTTTAGCACAAGGAAATGCTCCTGCAAACCCATATATAACAATGCTGTGTGTTTGGAGCCATTTAAAGGGTCTCAAATATAAACGGTAAAATCTCCCACACTGTGAGTTTATTTTAATCTAAAAGATATTCCAGGAACAACATGCATCCTGCCCTCCTGCCATGTGTTTATGTACTTCATTGATCAGTGACATGATACCTCAAGTTGTACATCTAAGACCTGTGAAGGAATGGTTTTCACGTGTGTGTTTATGTTCACACATTCGACTAGTCTTATTTATAGTAGCATTAGCAAAATACAGTTGTGGACAGAAACAGGGCAAGCATTAGTTAAAGAAATCTGGAGGCTATATGATATGGTACATATTGACCAATGGATCTATTTTTTTCATTTGAAAATGCAATTGGTGTAATAGCTCCCGTTAAGAAGTTAGACTATGGAAAAAAAATCCTTTCTGTTTGTGAGATGTCTACATCAGTTGTATGACAGGGGAGAATGAACATTTGGATGGTAGGTGTGTTTTGACATGATACACTCTTCCCCATGTATCACAGTCACGGTAACTACAAAGAAGTGATGGTGATCAGTGCTTCTTATTAAGAACACTCCTACCCACACTACCATTTTCCATGCACACCTTTGGGTGGTTGTACCAACATGATGTCTTATCTGACTCCCAGTTTTATACCTTCTCTCATGCCTCCTTTCTTTTTTCTCTTCCATTTCCCAGTGCTTGAAAAATGCTCTGAATTAATGTTAGATAATTTTTGGAGGGAAAAAAATCATTCCGCATTCACATTTGTGAATAGCAGACACTGTACATTTTGTTGCACTTAGCATTTACAAGTACAAAAAGGGGGCATTAGTAAGCATATGATTCTATACTGGTCTCATGAGAGTCCTCTTGAGTATCTTGCATAGTAGCTATGTCACTCCCAGAAACTTTGAAATTACTGCATAGGTTTTTCTTCCAGACCAATGGCAAGTATCAATGGATTGACAGATGGAGATTAGTTTACAGCAAGTGGTCCAGTGGGGAACCAAAACAGACATTAGCATGTGTCTACCTAGACACTGATGGCACATGGAAGACAGCTTCTTGCAACGAAAAGCTCTTTTCTGTCTGTAAAAAATCTGATGGTAAGCAAGTGAATATAAGTGTTTTAACTAGAGGGTGTATAGATTTATCAACTGTGCTAATAAGCCACTGGAAAAATACTTGTTTTATACAGTAGTATACAGGAATACATGAGTAGCTAACTGATTATCTCTAAATATTGACATGAATTCTTCCCAGAAGTAAATCTATTCATAATAATAATTACCTAAAGCCTAAAAAACAAAGGACTGAATACTCATTAATTTCTTAACTATTCATTCTAATAGGAAAAGTCAGTCACTTTGAGATCTGTTTTGTTTAGGTATCAGATGAAATTCTGTACCCAGCTGGAGCACCGAAGTTTGAAAAGGCTCTCAGTCAACTAGGGTTTTCAGATGATCAGGAAAAAAAAATAAAAAGGAAAGACTATAACTGGAGTTGGACAAAAGACTGAGAAACGAAAGACTAAAAGAAACCAAATTATCAATTTTAAATATTAAAAATGAGCCCTAAGGAATGGAATTAAATTATTCCTTGTGCCTGATATGAGTTGGAAATGAGAAACAGACCTAAATACGGCAAGGAAAACCTTCCAATTTCATTAATATAGAAGCCTTTAATAAATACTGTGGACAGGTGAGGGAATCTCCATCACTATGGGTTGCTAAGAACAGACAGGACAAACATCTCTTAGAAATTATATATCAACTTTGTGTCACCTGTGAGCACAAGGATGGAGTAAATAATGCCTTGAAGAGCCTTCCAAGTACAAAATTTTATAATTTCTATGGAAATAGGTATAAATGCGATTTCACGATTTAGCTATTTTCTTGTATTTATCAACATTATGGAAGATCTTGAACCATTAGAAAAATACAAACTGTACGCCAAATTGCATTCTAAGATGTTGTAATTTGACAAAAATCCTCAAATTTGATATATAATGTCTCTTTCCACTTTAATATTCTGGAAATCTAATTTGAGAGCTGAATATTCCTTAATAGGAAATGGAAATAGACTGTAGAAGACTCACAGGAAGAAAATGCAATTTGGCAGAACATTTAATTTTCATTCCATCTGCATTTATCTTCTCATCCAAAATCTTCTTACTATATCAATCACTATGGAATTTATTCAGGATACAGTTTAATAAAAATCCTGCAAGCCATGTTTAGTTATATCAACACTTTCATTCACTGTCACAGTTTCTCCTATAAGGTTTTGATCCTGGCCAAAAGTGAGACTGAAGTGTCAGAAGACATTTTAAAAATAGCAGTTTTAACTAATTAGGCAGATATTTATGCCAGAAAACCATCTGGACATTTTACTGACAAGAGTAATTTAAAAAAATCATCATTAGACAGAAAATACGCTTCTTATAGACTAATATATTTTTCTAATCATCTTGGTAAGTAAATACAAAGCAAAACATGCTCTCAAACACAAAATGAAAGCCATATTCGAGATCTTTTTAGAACATGCTTCATTTGTTCTATGATGACAAACCTAATATAGTCTGTTTCATTTTGTCCTACCAGTATAACGGGAAAAACAAATTTTATAAAATAACTGGATTCTAACTACCTGATCTCTTATCAGTAATGGCTCCTACTGAGCCCCCGCAACTTCCTGGAAAATGCCCTGAATCGAGAGGACACAAATCTTGGATACCTTTCCATGGACACTGCTATTACTTTGAGGCCTCCAGGAAAAGAAGCTGGTCTCAAGCTGATCAGGAGTGTGCCCGACTAGGTAAGTGTTTTGTTTTAGAAAGACTGAAGATGTAATTAAACACATAAAATAATGGATGACATTGCTAAGGAAATCTTAAATTACTTTAAGACTTCAAACAATGCTTTTTCGCTTTTCTGAGCATGCTTTTTCACAATAAAACTAAACTTTGTCAGAGACAGAGGCATCTGATATCTCAAACACCAGGTGAAATAGGAACATCTCAAAAATATGAAATTACTACTAGTTTTATGGAAATCAGTAACTGGCTAGGGAGATAAATGCTCCCATAGTCCCACTAAGACACAGACTGCAGGGTTATCTTTCCCTTCCCCATGTGTGAGGGAATCCACACACAGTGTGAACTAGGAGACATAAACTAATAGGAAAGTTGTCTTTACTAGTGCTGGCACATATTATTAACTTGATCTAACCGGCTGGACAACAACAAGATGGAGGAGTCATTTATCTTTCATGAATGAGTAAACACACCCAGCCATACAGCTCCTGCTCTGGAACAGACCCCTCTACAATCTGACAAGAGCTGTATGTGCATTGGGGGAGAGGAAAAGACACTTTGCTCTGCATTTCTGATTTCTCCTGACTCTTCTGAGAATTGCTGTGATGCAGCATACATTTCAGTGTGAGAATAAGAAACATCCTATACATTAGCACTGTATGTCTGAGTGATAGTTTTTTAATCATAAGAGGGAATACAAGGATTTGTAGCAGCTCTTCCTCGTATGTATGAAAACACTGACCTATGACTGTGTAAACAGAAAACATAGCTTTCCAAAGGCATTTTACTTTACAGCTGTGTGACAACAGAATTCCTGAAGTGCTTCTGTAGAAAGATAAATCACATAATTACAAGAAAAAGTAAAGATTACACTAATAACCAGAATGAAAGCTTGCATTTGGACTCTGGTCCATGTTCTAAATTCCTACACTTTTGCCTATGTTACTCACTGGCCAGACCAGGAAGGTGGTAATTTCTTGATGACCCCAATGCTGCTTTCTGTATCTGTAATCCCAGGGCATATGGCAATTATAAATCAACATCTGGATATCTTCTGGACTCCAACCTCTAGCTGTTTACACATCCTATCTACCCTTGCAGTACATAGCATCAGGCACTGCCAAAAATGCTGCTCAGCCACTGGTGGGTGACAGAGCTGTAGTGGTGACATGCATGGTGCTGACTACATCAGTGTACCACTTTCAGCCTACTTGCATCACATTCTGGGGTGTAGTTGGACCTATCCAAAAATTATTGCAGGAGAGCGATTTTTCTTCTCTAAAATGCCAAAGGCTAAACAAATCCCATGTCTTTGTGCTGGTTTGCATCCATACAGCTCACAGTCATGCTCAAAATACAATACAGCAATATAATAACCATAATGAGATTAGCACAATAATGGGTGTCTTTTATATCTTTTTGCATATCTTTTATCTGTTTATTGACTTAAGCTGTAAGAAAATGAGACACTGTTATATGTTCATTAATATTTTTTCAGCTGCTAATCTAGTATCAATAGGAGACTACACCGAAGCAAACTTTCTGTCAGACACCATTAAGATACTCCATGGAAAATCACCGAACTTTTGGATAGGGCTAAAAAAAAATGACAGAGGTAATATCTTCAGTATTTAATCATGCATTATCATAGCATACAAAATTATGATATATTAAAAAAAGCGCAACTTTGTATACTTGAAAGTATATATAAAAAATATACAAAGTTTATTTCAAAACATGTTTACATATGCTTAGAAATGTAACTGAAACATTTAACTTGCTAATCCTGTTATAAATTTTCATTTTCCTCATCACAAATTATTCTATCTGTCTAAACCCCTGTATTTTATACATATATGCTCATTTTAAATATTAGGACAGTGGGTTTGGAAGGACAAATCTGCAATGGATTTTGTCAACTGGCAAATGGGAGAACCTTCAAACAAAAGGCATAAAGAGTGTGGAGAAGTATATGCATTGTCTGGCTACTGGAACACCAATGTCTGTTCTTTCAAAAAAGGATATATCTGTAAAAAAACAAAAAGTAAGTAATATTTCTAATACATTAATGTTAATAATGCCTGATAATATATTTTCATTGTATAACGTAACAATGTAAAACATTATATGTTTGTGTGCAAAACCAGTACTCCCTAATAGCAGGATTTGGCTGCCTAAATACTAGGAGCCCCACATGGCTTCTGACTGCCTCCTCAGAAGGCTGCATCTCCCAGAAGTCCTGTAAAATTACCATTAGCCCCATGTAGCCATCATGAATACTTCAGATCCCTACGTTTAGAAAATAGAATGGTCAAAGACTACTTATTTTTACTAAAAAGCCAGTTTTCAGTAGAATTTTCCCTCAAATATCACACAATCTAATATCAAAAGCAACATTTTGTTCAATTTCAGCTGAATATTTCATATATATATATAAAAAAAAATCTTGTTCTGATGAGTGCAATGAAAACTCTGTCTTGTGGAAACACTGGAATTCATGATTCCTTTCATTATTGTCCTCTGAGTGGACTAGAGGAATATGATAACATACATTCTTGTGGCACTCTACTGTATGACAGAATCATGTTTAATAAAATGCTGGTACTATGCTGATAGCAAAATGATAATCTCCAAGAAAATGCAGGAGTTCAGTTACCAACTGAGATTAAATGAAAGCAGTCCAGAACATGAACATTTTGTTTGGTTAAGCTTCATATATATGTTAATCTTTCCCTTACCTGCTAAGTTTAGAAAGTGCAATTACCACAGAAACCACAACCACATGGAATGGTTGTCTCTGACAAAAGGAGCTAAACTCACAGAAGATCCTTTTCAGCTCAAGTAAAATGCACATGATACATCTCTAATACTCAAGACCTCCTTTCAGGACATTCTTCCTGTTTCATAAAACACTTTATAATGATTAATGATCCTGTGGGCAGTTTCTCAGAAATAACCATGTTTGAAAACAGTTTTACAAAGAATGGAAATCTGACTCTTAATTTCATGTCTTGTTGGGTATCTCAACTGAGGTCAGATGCTCTTGGACTGAAAGAGACAATCATCTTACCAGAGGTTTACACATGCTTAGCTTCATCTCTCTGGGACAGAAATTGTCACCAGCAAGTGGATATAGGGGTAATTGTCACGAACATCTGGACTTAGGAAGCTTAAAATGCCTTTTTTTTTTTTTTTTTTTTTTTTAAGCATTCAAAATAAGCATTTTCTTTTCCTTCCAAAAGCTCCTGAAAACACAGAGATGTCAACAGAGAATACAGGTAAGCATCCTTACTTTTAAGTAGAATTATAAGGACATGCTCAAACACAAGAAGAATATAATTACATAGTTTCTAGATATTCATTTTGAGAGTATTTAAAAATAAGAAGTTCATAAACTTCATCTGTATCTAGATATAGAAAATGGAGGTCATTCTGAAGTAAATCAGTTTTTGATCAGAATTCATTATATTTTGTTTGGTTTTGTTAGTAAGAAAAAAAAGCAAACCACTTGTTGAACTGAAAATCTACATGCACATTGCATTTGTCTGATTTCTCATTAAAGAAACCACATTTATTTATACATTCTGAAATAAATTAAGATCAAAGGTGTTGATTCAGTTTCATCCACTTACAGAAGAGAAGATGGAGAAAGTACTTTCGGCCGGCATCATTTGGCTGTTCGTTCTTCTGGCCCTTTTTATAATTGGAACTGGAAGTATAATTTTTTTCTACCTGAGAAAGAAAAGACAAAACCTGCTACATATTTCAACAAGAATGAGTGGACCAGAAGCAACTGTGGATATCCAAGAAAAAGATGTACATACCAACATGTAGTCTGACAAAATGCTTGTCTGTTCCAACTAGCAAAAAACAGCCTATGAATCGGTGAAATCTTTTGCTAATTTTGCATTTTCCTACCTACTTATTAGTCTCCTCTTTTCACAAAGTTCATGGATTTATAAAAATACACATACATGTACAGTCCCTCCAAAATTCCCTACAAAGTGTTACACAAAGGTGTTCTTTTGTTTGGTCTGGGGAGTACACATACATTTCTCACATAAATGAGCATGGCTGAAAAGCTGGCTTCAGAGGTGTTATGGGAAAAATCTAACAGATATTTACTATGTGAAATTATTTAACTCAATGCAGAAATCCTCTTTTTTGCGCACAGGGGAAATCATTACTCATATCTTTACATTATTTTTTTCTGCTGTATTACTTCACTGTTATCTAGACAATGATGGGAAGCACTGCTCATTTCAGATTTTCAGCTTCCCAGTTTATGATATTATCTTTTCATTCATGTCAGACCTGTTGTAACGCCTGCATTTGTGAATTAAATATTCCTTACCAAAAATATATGGAAAGATGTAAAAAAATTGAATGCACTCCTTTATTCCTACTTCTAGTCTGAGTATTTGGAATATTTATGCCATTTCCTACAGCCTTGCCATTTTCTATTCTGTAAATATTAACATTTTTTTGCCAGGTTCAAATTAATAAAAAAAATACAACAGTAGGTGATCTTTCCATCGGGTTTTATTTCAGTAATGATGCTTTCAGTATACAGAGATAACCCTTTTTAAATTCAAGCATGTATAATGAATGGCTATCTTATATTGCAATATATAACTTTCCAGTTTAGAGAAATAAAATCATCAGTGCAATTTTTGAAAATAAATTCTTCAATTTTTTGTTGTAATTTAATTTTATAATGTACTGCCTAGATCCCCTTTCAGCTCTTCCTTCAATTGTACACAATAGCAGTGTTTGCCTCAAGGGGCAGTTTTTCATTCTGCATATTTTAAGACATGCACCATCCCTCCTGACTTATGAAAACACCTTTCTCCAAGCCACAGGAGGGCACCCAGCACTCCAAGCCATGGGGAGCCTCAGTGAAGAAGCATACAGAGGAGCAGGGCTAGAGCAGAGGAGCTTCTACCAAATATCTGTAACGGGAAACAGTTTCTCTTTTGGCCCTTCTGTGAGAACTGTAGTCAGAATTTCTTCCCCTCTCCCTGTGCTTAAGGTCTCTGACTGACAAAAAGATGACGACATGCTGATCTCTTTTAAAGATAAAAGAGTATCTGGAATGAGTGGAATAGGTTTCTGCACCAGGATATCTGTCCTGTGCCTGAGCAACTTAAGAACCACTTGTATTATCTCTATTATTTACCTTTTCCCTAGATATCTAGTAAACAATAAAGGCTGATAAGTAAAAATGTTATTGATCGCTTAGAATGTAAGTACCCTCTTCCTTTAGGAATACTTCAGCTGTTTTATCAAGGGCTATCTTAGAACATGAGGTACCCCTGCTAACATGTTTCCTCCCGAGCTTTCAATTTTTCCCCTGCACTCCTCGGCTGGGTAGACACACATTATTCGACACCTTTGGATAAGTTTGTAAAGAAGTTTCACCAATCACAGATATACAAAGATGTCTAAAGACTGTAATGACTTCTCCCTATCTGGTGTGTCTGTATGACATCACTTAACCACACGATCTGGTAAAATAACCCCAAACCAAGAAACAAAAACCCTACAGGTTGTTAAAATAGAGTTGCTATTTAAGTAAACCAAAAGTAAATTTTACAAGTAATGTCCTTTGAACGCTTTGTAAAGCCCAGAGATAAAAAGAAATTCCTTACATTACTACAATAATTTCTGTAATACCAACTCCTGTGATAAAGAACCAGTCACTGCTATTTTCAGAAAGAAACTGGAAAAGGCTGAGAGAACATTGCACAAAACTGTGCAAACGGGATAAACATCACCTGCTTTCCATGGAGATGACTGGAGATAAAATTGTTTCCTGGTACGTGCTACAGAAATCCAGGAATATATAGTTATGCTTCCCTACTGGATGAGTAAATAGCGCAAGTGCATTTCCTGTTCTATACTTACAAACAGTATAGGCTGCTGGATCCTACTGCATATATGCCCAGTTTAGTGGATCTGAAAAATTAAAATTACCTTTCCCAAAAGAAAAACGAAACATACAATAGAAGAGACTAAAATTTTAAAAGTTATTTATAAGTTAACTGTAAAAATTGGGGGCTCATAACAGGGGTATTCTGGTGACCAGATTCAGCACAGGTTAGGAGCTCCAGAGGAGGAGCCTGGCTGGTATCACACCCAGTGGGAAGTACACAGAGCTCAATAGTCAGGCTGGTCTACATGCCAGATATCTCTGTTATCATATGAAAATCTTTCAATATAGAGACATTTTTATGCACAGATATTTTGTAGTTAGACTGAACACCATGCCTGAACAAGAAATGGACAGGATCACAGGCTAGGCATAAGGTATGCTGCTGATGCTCCTGCAAGGTACTGAAACACTGCAAGCTTCACACTTGGACAAAGTATAAAGACAGAATCCAGGCGTTAAATTACTTAATACAATAAACTTGTAATCTTCACATTTCTACAAATAACCCTACTGGATCTTAATATTAAGATAAACAACTTTTGTGGAAATGGTTTCAGGCTAGTTTCAACAGTCACAAGAAGAAAAATTCTGGACACATGTTCACATAATATTTTCCTTATTTTTCATCAGAATCTTTTGCAATGACAACATAATCTCTTTCATACACAGGCTTAGCTAAAACACCTGAAGGGGACTGAATTAATCTTACATAATGCCGATATGTAAAATGTAAACATATCTAGCTAAACTTCTCACCCAAGGTTCTCACTGTGGTCAGTACAGAGAAATGGATATATTAGGGTGCAATTACTTGATCTAGTCTAGAGTCTGATGAGAACCTCTAGACTCTCACTGACACAGAGGAAGCCTAAACTAATTATCTCCCAGTAACTGAGTTCTGCAGAATCCAATTCTTAATTTATATTTAATGCAATCTGGCACAGCACACACTAATAGTTTTTTGTTGATTACATTTATTGTCAATAGCTTCAGGCTATTTCAGAAAACAGCTACCAAAACCAGTCCCAATAGATTTTGGGGTTTTATTCTGCTTTGAAACCATTACTTTTGGAAACAAAACTCATGTTAAATTAAAAAATTTCTGTTGGTTTTATTTTTCATAATAATTTCGAATGGAATGGAAAGTGAGCAGGTAGCATTTCTTAAGAAAATGTTCAGAACACTGACAGCAGTTCCTATGAAAGCAGAAATCATTGACCCTAACTACAGAGGAACTACATCTAAAATAAATTCTGAAGGCAACCATCTGCCTTGGTACACTCATGAACACATTCCAACCCAGTGCCAGAATGGGTGAGAAATCAGTGAAGTGTGTCTGCTTATAGTCCTGATACAATCTCTGTATTTAAAGTATGCCCAATTCTGTTTCTCTGAGGAGCAGCTGATGTATACAGTACACCAGTGAATCCTTGAAAAGATTAAGTTGTGCTGAGCATCAAAAATGAGGGCTCTGCCATTTCTATCTCCATCACGGATGCATATAGCTGAGGAAGAAAAACTGAGCATATAAGTCCTGCTCAGTCTTATACCAAGTGCTGCTGCTAAAAGTTCCCTCTCCTTTTCTGTGTAGACTGCCATAAAACAACTGTATCCACTTCGCCTACATTCTGTTTATATTTCTCCCATCCATTTCCTACTAACTTCAAGATCTTAATGCTAAACTAGAATAGAACAATGGTATTTTTGGCCATCAGGCTGACAATCTCTGTTTACTAAGAATTTTTCAATTTTTAGTTCAGCTAAATCTGGACAGAATTTATATTTAATTTCTGTAAGTCCCATTTCTGTTTACAGTATCATAGCTTTAGTCATTGATAAATCTTAAATATCACTTCATTACCAGTGCACATTAGGATCTTGTATATCTCAGCCACTACACCCAACACGGTCCTCATATGATATATAAAACATTCCTGAATTACGTGGCATTATTTCCCTAATTGTTTAAAATGATGTCACATTCCACTGGTAAAAAAGTGATTAGAAACGGGTCATTACTTGAACTGGATTAATAAATAATTTTCAGATGAGCTTATTTTGCATCCTATTACATTCTCCTCCTTTTTCTCCTGCTCTTTGACCTTATTCTCCTGCTCTTTGACCTTATTCTCCTGCATCTTTGGGTTTCATTTTGCCCTTTATACATGTCCTATATAGGAGATTGTTGCAAGAGTTTGGCGGAGACTTTTGAAGGCTGTGCATTTCACAGACAAACCTCCTAATGTAACAAGGTGCCCTCCAGCTGCTCACTAAGTTTGATTCTTGCTGTGCAACTGGAACTGGCTATTCAGACCACCAAACCTCTGATAATCTGGTTTGCCAACACTTGTGCAGTATCATTTTCTCCTGGCACTGATCCCAATAAAAAATTGTTTTCTTTCTCTGCTCTTCCAGATACTTGTAAATTGTGGAAGTCACTCGGTTGCTGTCTGAGGCAGATACTATCTATGTAAATATAGCTGAACAAGGAAAGTGAGAGAGACCAAAATGGTAAGTATCCAGCAAAATCCAGTAAACTGGAGAATACATTTATTTTCCCTAATCAAGGGACATAAGTGCCATTTTTATAAGCTTTATCTCAACAAATATTTTTTTAAAATATTGTCAGAGGAACACGGAGTACTCAGTTCTCACCCTCCAAAATACATCTGAATTAACTTTTAACAGCTAACTGCTTCCAGTTACAGGCAGAGGTAAGAACCACCGGTATGTAGGTTATTGCCTCTCTCCTTAAGAATGGACTAGATTATACCATTTCAGTCGGAAGGGACCTACAACTATCATCTAGTGCAACTGCCTAATGAATTCAGGGCTGACCAAGTTAAAGCATGTTGTTAAGGGCATTGTCCAAATGCCTCTTAAACACTGACAGGCTTAGGGCATCGACCACCTCTCTAGGAAGCCCTACTCAGTGTTTGACCACCCTCTTGGTAAAGAAATGCTTCTTAATGTCTAGCCTAAACCTCCCCTGGTGCAGCTTTGAACCATTCTCTTAAGAAGAACTCTTTCCCAAATAATTTTCTTTATCTGTTGTGATTTTAGTATTAAGTTCCAGATTTGAATGTTAGGAGATCAAAGTATTACATCACAGTTTTTCAGTGGAGGCCATATCAAGAGATTGTATCAATGAGAGTGGAATGGTTATCACAGTTACCTAACTGGTTATATATCTGTAGGATTCTCTAGAGAAAATTAAATTTCCCAAGACTACCTACCTACTATATACAGGTTTGGAAGAGACATACAGGAAGATATTTAAATGTAAATTATTGATGTAATAATCTCAGCACCTTTGTAAAATACTTAATATTTTACAAGGTTTTATGGTTGAGAAAGTTTATTTGAACTAAAACAAATGATAGTTTTATGTTTATCAGCGCTCAAGCACAATGAAACAAAGATTTTTTTTCCAAACTGAACATTAGTTTTCTCCAGTGGGTTTCAGCGGTTCCAAGCTGTTCCTAACTTCATAATTCTTTGTTCATATATCCAGAGGAAATTGTTCAACTTCCTGATTTGATCCCTTCTTTAATAAAAGCAGAACTTGCATGATATACATTATTCTGAACTTTGGCTGAGTCAAGTTCTGAGTATTTTTGCAGAAGATGCAAAATGGAGAAATGTTTGTCCTACAAGATAACACAGACACTGAGTTGACAAGTCTGCAGTGGCATCCCAGTGCTCCATAAGCCAGGGACTGAGGACAGGGCTTCATCAAAGACCAGCCATGGCTGACAAGTAAGCATTTATTTCTACCTCTTGGAACCGCAAAGCAACTGCAGGCCTTGGGGAAGGGTCCTCTCCATCCTGGGCCACTTCCTAGATGTCCCCCATGACTCTGGCCAGCAGGCTGAGGAATGATCATTGGAGTGTATCTTCAGCACAGTAGAAGAGCCCAGATTTGGTGTGTGCCTTGAAGAATGGCACAGGCTGCCCTGAGAGGTTGTGGAGTCTCCAGGCTTGGAGACATTCATAGCCTTGCTTGGTGCCAGGGGCTGTACCAGGTGCTTTTCCTTCCAACCTCAACCCTGCAGTGACTCCGTGACTTGGCCATCCTCCCTACCACACAGGCAGCCACACTGGTGTGACATGGTGAGTGAAGCCTCACACAGCAACGGTGCCCCAAAGCGCAGAGAGACTTCCTAAATCCCTCCTCTGCCCTGCACTCCTCTCCATCGCGCACAGCCTCCTGTCGCCCAGCACTTTGTCAGTGTGCAGCCCCGGGCCCAGGCACACAGCCCTCCCCAATGCCGGGGAGCACAGTGTCCCAGCCTGGGGGGCTGCAAGGGCCTGCCCCCCTCCCACCCCTCCCTCGCTCTCTCTTGCCCCCCCACTCGCACAGCCAGCACAGTCCCCACCGCCCTAGCGCACCGGCGGCGAGCGGAGAAGCCTCCCCTTCCTCCTCCATGAGGGCCGCTGGAGCCAGTCAGCCTCACTGCGGCTGGGGGGCTCTCCTCTTCCACGGGTCGGGGGTGGAGGGCGGATGAGGGCGATGAGAGCAGAACAACGGTTAAGACGGACCGAGCTGGGCCGCAGTTCCCTGCGCGCGGCCGCCGGCGGCAGCTTCGCTCCCGAGATGGCGGCCGGGGCGAGCAGCGCCGCCTTCCGCGGAGGGCGGCGGCGTCATCGAGCGAGCGAACGAGCGGCGGGGTGCGGGCGGGCAGCCGGGCCAGGGCCGGTCCTGCTCCGGGTTGGTTTTGTTTGAAATGGGCCGAGCGTTGGCAGCAGCACTGGACCATCGGTGACATGACAGGAGACCTTTTGCTCAGCAGGGCAAAGAGGCGCCGTGTGAATTACCTCAGCTGGAGTTGTTCAGGACGTACCTGCAGAGGAAAGCGGGCTGTGCTCTCCTGTGAGGGAGGGACTGCCAACCCGGCAGGAGCAGGGCTTCCCCCAAACAAAATAGGGGAGACCCTGAGAGGCAGAACGCGGAGGCAAACAGATAAACTGCGGTGGAGATGTGAGAGAAGTGATTCGGATTTCATGATTAATTTTTTAGATGATGAATGAAATTATGTCCTGGTCTTCTCTATCCAGCTAGAATTGTCTCTTTTCCTAGTCTAATGTGGTATTTACTTTTTTTTTTTTTTTTTTTTTTTTTTTTTTTTCATCTAGTTCATATGTTTGACTTGTAAGTAAGTGAAGCAGAAGTAATAAATTGCTGATCATTTTATTCTGTTTCTCTTTTGTTTCTTTTTTATGTTTTTTCTTTTCCCAAGTCTTGTGGGGCCATCACTTTAATGTCCCAGGTAGGCATTTGTCAATATATACGCTATTAGAGTCTGTTTGTAAAGTATTGGCAACTGAGGACATGTGGGTAATTCGCTGTGGTTGTGGTAATCAGTTCATTATGTGACAAATCAAAAACTGTGTGCCTTAGCGTCACCCTCACTAATAAAGGGATAATAATGTGTGTTTTTCTAGCAGAAGCTTTCTCAAGACGAGTTAATTGCTTTTAAATCTGAAAACAGAAATCTACAAAAATGAAAAGAACATTAGCTTATTACAATTAGTAGCACAGAACTGACAGGAATTCTCCTCGCTCAATTTCAGAAACTTGTTTACACACCAGACTTGACCCTCTTGAGGATATAAATGTGGCCACTTTCATTTCCAATTTTTTTGTGTTACTGTCAGGATGAAGATATCTCACTGCATCACTAGTCTTTCTGTAAATGTCCACTTACTGTCTTTCATTAAATATCCATTTTGTGTTTTTATGTTTTTCCAGACTTTAATGAGATACATTTATTTCTTTACAGATTTTTCAAGAAGTGAAATGGAATTGCACTTAGAAGCAATATGGCTGACACATCAGAGAGCATCAGTGCAATTGCTAACACTAATTATTTTCTCCTGTTTTTGTTTTTTAAGTGTTCACTAAGATGCTATCATCAGATTGAGAGATTTCAAATACAGCCGTAATAATGGAAGACTACAGTTACTTGCATATAGACTTGTAGTTATCATAGGGGCTATCATGCAGACAGCACATGTACATGTACACGTACCTCACTGCTCTTTGGAGCGAAAACTTACAACAGAAGGTTAATCCATCCCAAGAACACAAGGCCTTGTTTGTGAAATACTGAGTGAAGGTCACTGTAATACTGATCACATTCTCCTCAAATTTGATATCCTTTAATGAAAAAAAAAAGAAAAAATATCCTAGAAGTTGTTCTAAAAGAAATTGAAATTGGTGTTTGGTCTAGTACCTAACCTGTTCTTGAAAACAGCTTCAGTTCTAAAGGAACAGCAAGTCACAAATACCACATCAGTCAGTAAAACAATCTCTATGTTTCCTGAGCATTATAAGACAGCTAATCTAATTTTCTCTGAGGTAGACATGTAAAAACAGAAATAAATAATTATGAAATACCAATGATAGTTTATAAAAGAGTAAATGTGGGGTTTGCTTTTGAAAATCAGGCTTAACAACACTACTAGAAGGACTCAGTAAACAGGGAGAATATAGGTTATGCTATTCAAAAACTTCTGAGTCACCTGGAAGGAAGACCTAATGACTGTGTTTACTGATTATGCATAATTATTCATGATTGTCAAAATAAGAGCTTGACTGTGGACAACTGCAGAAGATTTGTCCACTGCTGAATGGAATAAAATGGAAACTAATGCTACAAAAGTCAAAGTAGTGTGTTTGGGAAAATCATAAAATACATGTGCAGTAACAGTTAACAAAGGGATCAACGCAGTTACGGGGTTACTGGGTGTGACAAGGTCAAATACACTAGGAGCTTCCAATTGGAAGATGAGGGGATTAGGGTAAGTACTATGGAAGCTTGTAAAATCATGAGGTTTTTAATTGCCGTAGGATGGCATATTGTCAGAAATGGACGTGCCATGTTTCTGAAGGATATTGGGATTGTTGAATACAGTCATACAAATGTGACCTCTGGCTCGTGAGGTTCCTAAACCTTTAATTCAAAGAAAACAGGATGCTGTAGTGAGGAAGAATTATTCAGCATATGGTTATTTGTAAACTCCTGTAAGTGTCCATTATAAGACTCTGTAATAGAGAAGACAAATTATTAGGTGGACTTGTGGTCTGAGCCACTGTAGTACTACAAATAGAACAAGAACAACTTGTTCTACTCATTCTTGTTATTAGTGACAAAGTTGAAAAGAAGTGAGCTTCACTCAACTAAAGAATAAACTTCAAGTTCTTGAGTATCTTGAGTATGGCTCTATGACATATCTTTTAAATAAACATGTCAGATCCCTGAAATTTTTCTAAAAGGTACATGACTCTCAGCTGTTGCTTATGTACCCTGTTGTTTTTAGAAACAGTGACATTTGAACAAGACTGTTGTCTTCATCACTACTTTCACAAAAGCAAGTGTAGTGTCCTTTCAGAAACATGAAGAGATTAAATACTTTACACTGAGTATCTCAGAAGGCTGTGAAGTGTATTCTCGCTTGCATGTGTCCACTGGTGTGATTCCTTCAAAGTCTTTCTTTTACAGTTTAAAATACTTTGCTAACTTTCCTTTGTCTGCCACTCAGGAATTCTGACAGTTTATGGTGGTGTTTACTTTTGTCTCGGAAAAGAAAATGTGGGTTTTCATAGGACACATTCATGTGTGGTTTACTGAAGAAAATATGCACTCAAGTTCCATGCCTGCTTACTTAATGGTTTTCCAGCAATTGAAGCACAAACATGAAATATGATAAGTTTATTTGTATGGAATCATTCATGGAGACAGATTTTACTGACTAACCAGAAGACACTTTCTGTAAAACCAGAAGCTAGAAATATACTTCATCAGGAATGTCTTCTAGCTCTGTTCACTAAGAGACTATCCTGAGGACTTCCATAGTAGTGTATTAATAGGAGCTCAGAACACAAATAGAAATTGTGTGTTCAGTGTGAAAAACGTTGAGTGTTTGACTTTACTATACTTTGAGATACTGCTTTACCATTGATTCAGGTACTTGGCAAGTATGTAGGGCTATGCCAAATTGCTTGTATTCAAATAAATATTTATATAGTGCAAGTGAATTGTAGATTACAAGGCCAGAAAACAGCATGGCAATTACTTGCTTTAATCAGAGACCAGAGATTGTAAGACTTATCTGAATCAATTCTTGTCAAGCTATTCTTCTGCCATATCTCTTGATTATTTTATAAAGAGATTACATATTTTCCCACCACCATCAACAACAGAAACAAATGTTAAACAGTCTCCCAGCTTTGTTTTTGTAGCTCCAGCTTTGTTTCAGAAAAATGTGATCTTATTTCCTGCAAGATTTCCTTTCTGGGCCTTTTATTGCTTTTCACTTACCATAACAACATCCTTTAATCTTTGCCTTTGGGACTAAGTAATGAACCTTCAGTACTTTCTTTACCTTTGCACTATGCTGGAAACACAGAACAAGCTAATGTGTCCTTCAAATCTAAGGATACTTAACGTGCTGACTGCTTAACCTATAAAGACCTAGGATAGGGCAACCAATACTGCTTTTCAGCATAGCAGCTTTCTAACCATTGTCCATTCAACCACCTTATCACTCAGTCAGAGATGCTCGTCTTCTGATTAGGTGATGTGCTGATTTTTTTTTCTTCCAGTTTTCTGCTGTTCTGTCATCTCTGTCATTTCTCAGGCTTTGCAGGAGGAAGCCAGCTGTGCTACTAAATTAACAGTCTTTTCAAAAGGAAACCAACCTCAGCTTTCTTTTAACCCATAAACTTATCAGCCTCTTGAAACAATGTACTCTGTATCTAGCTCTGTGACTACCCATGCTGTCCTTCAGTTGCCATGTCAGCACTTCTCTTTTTACCCCATAACTGCAGTTACAGGGCCGAGAGCAGCTGAAGAAATAATTTCATACTCTTACTGAATAATGCAAAGTGGAAAGTATAATATTGAATCTGAAGATTCTAGTGGAACTGGAACAAACCCATTATTTCACAGGATTTTTTCTTATTATTCCTCCCCAAAATGTTTTTGAGTTTTACTCTCTAAAGCATATATCAGGAAACACATTTCATAGTTACTAACATGATTGTACAGTTATTTCACTGGGTACATATTAGACTATCAGAAAGGCTTTCCAAGCAATTTGGGTCCACCTTGCAAGTGACCACCATTTAAGAAGGTTCCTGGAGTTCAATATGATTTTAACTCTCCTAAGAAAACCTTGGTTTGAAAAATTCTAGTCTGAAAAATTCTCATCTGCTCAACCTTTATAATATGATCACACCTTTACATTCAGAAATTCTCAGATACTGAACTGTACCAATATAGGAATGAAGAACAGGGGACTGGAAATCATTCCAAGCCAAACAGAATTCTGAGGAATCTGTCTGAAAGGGGTTCACAGCTTCTGTGGAAGCGCATGTGCATACACACACGTATACTGTGAATCAATTCAAAGAGCTGAGAAGCCTTTTTGTAAGTCAAGCTTTGCATCTCCAAGCAATATTTTATACTGCCTTCATGCCGTAGTAAAGGATACAAAAGAATGAAATACCTGGATTTATATAGTTTATACATCTCCTTCATCCAGCTGAAGTTTGTACTGATGTCTTGAAAATGCTTAGTAGATGCGAGCCTGTCAAGATTGTTGACATCTAAGAAGTGATAGGCAAATAAAACCACTGTATGATTCAGCTCCTCTGAAAAGGCTCCTGCATTCTTCAACATGTGTATGCCATAAGAGTAAATGAAAAGGAAATTAATCCAAAAAGGCTGATGCAAATAGATGAAATAATTATGCTGAAGAAATTAATTGGGCTTTCCTGAGTCATACTGAAACGATTGTTTTTCATAAACAACTAAGACTTTAAACAAATTCTGCTTAAATTTCCATCCCTTCATTTGACTGAAACATGTTTACTGAACAGGTTTGAATAAATATAACAAACCTGACTTTATCACAGAGAAAACATTCAAGACAAAAATAGGAATGTTGAGGCAAATTATTAGAGGTAACTATATTTTCCTCTAATTTCTCTCATTAGTAATTTACACGTTACTACTTACTCTAGACACCAGATACTTATTATTCAATTAAAAAAATTTGAAATGAGTGGGAAACTCTACAATTCTTAATAAAACAAATACTGTCTTGTTATAATAACAGAAACTTTTGAATTAATATAGTACTTTACACTCCTGGTTTCATGTTAACTTTTTCCAAACTACAAAGAAGGATCATATTATATGGATTTTATGTTGAGTAATCAAAAGATTATGTAAAGAAATAACCATTTTATTTTCAATTCCTTTTTTTTAGAATCCAAATCAAGCTTTTCTGTACATCTCTGTCAAATTCTGCATCATTTCATGATGTTTTGAAATTTTTAAAGAATATTTCTTCTCTTTTGTGTTGAACACATGGATATTAAAAAATCTGTTATAAAAGGGAGATATAAGATAGGAAGTTTACACAGGGAAAGTTATTTCAAATTCAAAAAATTAGAGAAGGATGACTTCCAGTATTGCTTGTATCCTAAGAATGTAGGACCCGCTGATCTGAGTCCAGGTCTCCCAGTACTGCAATAGGTCTTCAATTGAGATAATCCCCCCAGAGCGGACATTCTAACAGTAACAAGTAAAAATCTTCAAAGAGGAGAAACTAACTTCAAAAGGTAATTTTTTTTTTTTTCCCTTTCAAAGGTCTTCTATTTCAGAGAATAAATCTGCTGTAAATTCAATGTTTTGTTGACTTTTGTCGAAGGTTGAGTCTTTTTTTCTGAAATGATCAGGACATAAAAAATTCTCAGCTGAACATTATCCCAAAAGATTGCAAGTGTTGAGGCAGGCAGAACTAAAGTTACAGCTTGCTGAATAGCTGGCATGTATGTTTGTCTCTACAGAAACTAAAACAACCCCCCCTCCATTTGCATATTTATAACCTCTTCCTATATTTGTGTGTATCCACTTTGAATCTAGATACCATGCCTTAAACAAAGGGCAAGTAGACAGAAGCTGCAAAAGAGTAAACAATCACAATTTCTGGATAAAGGGGGAGATGGATGATTTGAAGAAGAGATTACACAAGAACTATTCTAAAAGGAGGGTTGTAGCAGCTGAGTATTTGTGCAAATTAGAGCCCAAATTGAATAAATGGAGTATCCGGGTGGGGGGCCATCAAAAGAAATAAGGGTTATATTTAAGGAAGAATAGGATGATGAAAAAGAGAAAAGGGAAAGGCTTGAGGTCAGGACAGATGGAATCAGGGATTTCTTGTGTCAAAGGGACTATGCACACCACTAGGGCAGCACTGCAGGATTTCTCATTGTCAGATAGTCAAATTGTCCAAAATGTTTAATATTGGCTGTATTGCACAACAGTTTGATATGTGACAGTCTTTAGATATTAAATAAGTAGGTAAACTGAAGGAGAAGAAATTAACAGCTGGACTTGTGGAGATAATTACAGTAGCTAGAGAAAGGATTTTGCAGGAAGCTAGAGAAGGTTAAGAATAACAGGAGTGTTGGAGAGAGCAGTAGGACAGCTTCCTTAATTGCTGGTTTCCTGATGTGCTATTAACTGTATGGCTGTGAAATCCAAGTCGTGATGCAGTTTAAAATGCAGTTGAGTCCAGATGTTAAGTTGCTGAAGAAAACAATGTTTGTACATAAATATGCCAAAGGGTAAGATTTTAGGATTCTGTTTAGTATGTGTATATATATATATGTGGGTATATATTTTCTTATATTGTTAAGAGCTGTCTAGGCATTGACAGTTTGTTGTTGCTTGGTTTTTGGTTTGTTTTTTTTTTTTTTTTGAGGGGGGAAGATTTGTTGTGTTTTGTTCTGTTGCTTGTTTTTGTTTGGTTTTTGTTTTTTTTTTTTTTTGTCTTCAGGTTCAACAGAAAGAATATTTTTGGACCAAACAAAAATTTCTGTAGTAATACCTTCTCTTGCTCTTTGTTTGCTATATTTTTCCTGCCTGGAAAATAAAAAAAATCAGGGAACACTGACTATTTCCATTCATAATTAGTTTCAGGTTTTATCTTTGTTTGTACACAGAACTGAATCAATCATTACCTTGGTTCAGTCCACTGCATAGACACCCTGAAATACACTGAAACGTAACTTGACTTTTAGTCAGATTAAAATGAAAAATGCAAAGTTTCTTTGTGTCACAATAAATGATACTCTACACTTTTTTTTTTTCAAGTTTAGCAAAACCATTTTAATAAGAAACCTACATGTAAACATGCCTGTAACTATGTACAGCTGCTTCCTGAGAAATTAATTTGAAATTCACTACTGCTAAACATGGAAGCTTGGCTGATGTAAGATGGGTTTATTTGTGCCTCTGTGTAGGCTCTGCTCACTCTAGTCAAGTGCTGTATGCTGCACATCATGCAGTGACTGGCAGGACTGAAGCCTTATTATAAACGTGATAGATGAGATGTATTGATGAATTCAAGTCCAATAATTTGTGAGTATCTAACTTACGTATTTTATCTGTCTTTCCTTGAGAAAATGTCTCAGGGAATTGAGACATCTCTTGTGATGGATTTTGCACAGCAAATGTCAGTCCCAACCAGTGAGTTATTTTCTATATTTAAATTAGTTTTGGAATGCCATAAAGTGCACTTATACAAACACTTTTGTCAGTGAAATTCATCACAGTCTTAAAAATTCAGCAGAGTTTTCAGTAGTTATGTCTTTTGGGCGTGTCCCACAATATAGTATTAAACAAAGCAAACATGGCCAAAAAGCTTAGTAATAAGTAACTATAATGTTTTATTTGACAGATTAATAACTTCAGGACAAATATTTTAAAATTACACAGTTTATAGAACTCATTATTTAGTTGCACATTTTTATTTTTATTAGAAGCTTTTTAAATATTAAACATTACTCCAATGCTTTATATTAAATTATTAAGAAAGTAATCTAGAATTATTGCCAACCTTAAGCAATCATTACACAAAGTTATCATTGCAGTGCTTGGTATGTTCAGTAATTTTACTGTTTTATCTTTGGTTTATGTTTGTAATAGAAAAATAGTGGGCAATTGCAAGTGCCATCTCTTTATGCAAAATATATAACGCCAGTTCTCTCAACTGTGGTGAATCAGAGAAAGTTACAATTAATACAGAGCTCAAAACGATAAATATCTTTTGTGGTCCGTTGCTTTCCCTGTCCATAAGGACATGAATTTAAGTCTGAGCAGGGTCTTCGGCATAGTGTTGTATTATCGCATAGGCAGTAAGAAGCAATGTGCGAAGCAGAGAAATTTGCACAGTCTGCTGGTTTTCTTTGACGTTTTGTACTAGTCTGGATTTTTATGGCAATGTTGCAAATCACATAGCAGAGAAATGAACTGTAGAATCGCTACAAGTCTGAGATCATGAATATTCATTAGCTCAATTAGAAAATTAAAAATAAAAGCTTGGTAGATTTTAGTGATAGTGTTGCAGCTGTCTTCCATATTTGTATGTAATCAAACTATAAATTAATTATTTGTCTTGATAACAGTTTTTTATTACGCTGTTGTTGTCCTTAATGTTTCGTGTATGGTCCTCTGTGAAACATGATTTAAGAACTAAATTCTTATAAAATTAAATGGATTCTTTATTAAACTAACTACTTGTGAAGGTGTTTTGCATGTCATTGTAAGTGTCTTAGTCTTGGGTAATGCCCTGGATAAATTCACAATCTGAGTTATAGTCAAGGCTAGAGATTGAATTTCAAAAACATTTACTGCATATGAACATTTAAAGAAAATGTCATGGGACAAGTGTCCAGGTGTATCACTGTTCTCTCCAGTTTCCTGCCTGTGGGTAAGGCCAGATTCCACTTTGAGCTGCTGGGTTGGTGTGCTATTACATAGAGATCTAGGTTATAGCCACCATTAGAGGACAATCAGAATTAAAAGTATGAATGGCCATTTTCTTGAAGGGAACCTTAAAATTTACATCAGTCATGACCCCAGGGCATCCCTGTCAGATAACAGAGTATTTTATCTTGCAGATGATAGGGAACATAGGTACTGTAGAGGAAACAACAGCCAATGGCTTTATACAGGCAAAGACTACGTTTTAGGCAGGATAACAGAACAAAGGTTGGCTATGTTGTATACACTCAGATTTACCATCCTCAAGCAGCTAGGAGTTACCTAGTACTGCTAGCATTTTCTCTATTCTAGCCTGTAGCCCTGTGTTTGCTGTCACCCTTCCGCAAATCCCCACGGCAAGGCACGTCTGCTTTTGTGTGTGGCACTGCTTCAGAGGCTTACACCGCTCACTGCAGCTGTGAATGCCTTGGTCCCTGTCAGTTCAGCTATCCCATATCTAGTAAACAGCAGCTGAAAACATGGTGACAAATAAGAAAGTGTAACTTGAGTCTACAAAGGAAATCAGTGTATTTAGTTAGTCTCTCACATTGGCTCACTCCAGAGCAGCTCTTTCCTGAACTATGTCAATAGTGAAAGTAATATATTGGATATATTACCCCAGCAGCCCTAGCCAACAGAATCAGCCAGAATTGACGAGGTAGGATGTGTCTATACATAAGAATTTCCTAGTTTAGGCATTTCCTGTTTAGGTACAAACTCTGAGATCTTGGAGAGTATAAGACCAGTCATACCTAAACCAGCTTAAATGCATTCTTGAGGCAATGAGTAACAGCTCTAAACTCCATTGGGCAATGACTTCCTTTTTTGTTCCTCAGCCCTTTGTCAGCATGATGTGCTATGTCACTGTCTTACATATAAACACTCTCACTACATTATTCCTGTATTATTATTTGTGTGTTAACAACATCTGAAAGTAGTCACTACAACAAATAAAGACAGTATACTTATGTTTCCCATGGGTCATTACATATACTCTTTTAATTTCTTTTGCTTTTAGACTAATGGTGTTTCCAACTGACTTGCATGTGGAAAATGTGCTATGTTGCTAAAAAAAAAAAAAAACAGAAGAAAACAAAAGCAGACTGAATCCAGTGTTTATGTGGAGCTAGCTGTAACTTGAAAGGCAGCAACTTAAAAGGAAAACTACTTCTCTGTAAACATCTTGGAAGTAAGCAATTTAATTCAACAGTTTCAGCAAGGGGACATGATATTTTCTTAAGTGCACCAAGGATTGCATTTATTGGGTTAGATACATATTAACAAGCAGCATCTGGAAAAATAGGAACTTCAAGAAGAAAGGGAGGATTGAGTGGTTCAGAGAGAGAGGGAGAGAGAAGTCATTCAAACAAGCATTTGTTCCTTAGGAGAACTGGAGAGTCAAGTAAAACTTGTTAATCCTCAATTCTAAACGTTATCCTTTAGAACTGAATCTTTTCACACTCAGTCTAAGGCCATATTTCAATTTCTTAAAATTCATGAAGTTCTGTAGAAAATATCTGGATTATAAATAATTATTTTTACAACAGTACCAACTCTGGCTTTTCTGAGCTAAATGAGTTCTGAATTAAATTACTCATGGCTCACAGAAAATGTTCCCCAAGACACCAAGGAGATGGTTAGAAACAAGATTTTCTTCAGGAACGCGGGATGCATTGTTCATCTGCAACTGTGGTAAATCTAAGCAGTGTTTATTTGTAATTTGAGTAAAATCCTTTAAAAAGCCTAATTAATCACCACGTGAATCCATATTTAGAGCTTACTCTTTTGTCAGCAGCAAGAGACATCTCCTTTTATTTTTGATTGCGATGAACATGCTGTGGGACAGGACTCTCTGACCTAAAGGTGTGTTTTTTCCTGCCCTTAACTTCACTAGTCATAAGCTTTAGTGCATGTCATGCTATATTTATCTACCACCTCCCCTTCAGCATACATTTTCCTTGTGTTGATTTTTAGAGGCAAGCACCTTACAGAAGATGTGGGAGAAGGGTGAAAACTGTTGCAGATCACTGCCTTTATGCATCAATACCAAAGTTAAGATGACCCACAAAACTGTGAAAGGACTCCAGGAGCAGTGTTATGTAAAGGTAGGTAACTAAAACAAATGCCTGCTACCAATACGTGCTCAGAAATAAAACAGGAAAAGAAAGGATTCTGCTAGTGCTGCTAAAAAAAGATCTACTTAAATACATTCAGTTTCAGCTATGCAAGAGTGTGGTGTACTACCCACATCTTGAGTATTGTTTGAAGTGGGAAGAACATGGGGTTTGAATAGGTACAAAAGCAAGTAAAATTATTTAGGGATAGAGCAACTGTCTTCTGAGAGAGAAACTAGAAGGAAAATACTTAAGTTTGGACTGGAGAAAGCTGATGAGAGATACTGGTGATGGTTACTAGATCATGAAGATTGTAGATAAAATGGATACAAAACTGTTATTGATGAAATTTTACAGTACACTAATTGAATCTAATAGGAGATTGAATTAAAAGGCATGAAAGAAAATACTAATTTACAGAGCAGGTAATGAATTTCAGAAATTTTTTAGCACAGGATCTTATGAAGGCAGAAAGTGAAAAGAGGGATTAGGTAAATATGTGGAAAACAGATGTATAAATATATATACTAAAGGCAACAGTCATGGGTATACCCTATAACAGCTAATTCTAATGACTACATGTGCTAGGCATGTGAGGGGAACAGTCCACAGACAATGTCAGGCTTGCATTCACTGTCTAAATAGCATTTTCTGTTGTTGTGATAGAATGCTAAACTTGGTAAAACATTGCTTAGAGCCAGTGGAGCATTTTTTAGTCCTTATGGTCCTCTGCTCTGGATGTCTTTTGGGTTATTCCTTCCATTTCACTTCCCATCCTTCTCTTCATAAGGTTTGCCTTGAAGTTTGATGCTTATCCCAGTCAAAAAGTAATTAAAAATACTGAACTTTATTAAACAGAATAAAATTAACAAAAGCTGTGGAGTTTTGCAAGGTTTTCAACAAAACCATGAATCCTTCAGAAAATGCATGGGAAGAAAAAAGTTCTGCCCCATATTTGTGAATTATGGCTAAATTACTGATGAGCCTAAGCTAAGGTTTGTGCTGGAAAATCAAAAAACGCTTAATTCTCTGGGGTATTATTAAGATTCTGTGACAAGCATCATGTAGTTGTCTATGTCTTTCATTATATAAATGCATGGGTAGTTTGATGTGTACCCATTGGAGGGTGTGCTTGTAAAGGTATATTGCCTCACAATAATGTAATTGGGCTACCCTGCAGTGCAAGTTACATCTTCTCAAATAATAGGTTTATTATTGTTGGGAGTACGGCATGTAAGAATAGCACTTTTTACTGAGATGGATAGATAGATAAATGGATGGATGGATAGATAAAAAAAAAAAAAGGGAGAAAGAGAAATATTGGAGACAAACTGTACTGAGAGAAGGATATGAATTCATAGACATGTTTATGTTGGATTTTCTTCTGTTCTTACTGCCTCCTCATTTGTAATGTTCATTCAGAGATGATATTTAACAAGACATTAACGTTAATGCCATGAATATTGCATGATGTTTTCAAAATATCTCTTGAAGTAAGTCATTCTACTTTACAAAACAAGTTTGAGAATACATTTCTTCTATATGTCATACGTCATCTTTGATGATCATTTAATCACTTTGCTAATTTTAAGTCATACTGAAAGATTCACGTTCCTCTGTTGCCAAATAAACTTCATTGAAAGTTAAAGGAATAAACAGAAGCAATCTGGCTTATGCACTTGAGTATCTATAAAACTAATCTTCACCAGTTTAGTATGAAATACAAACACTTGGAAACTGTACCATACAGCAGAGGGCAGCAGTGGTAAAATGGCATATCAAGTAGATGATTACAATATGTCTACTTTTATCATCTTTAATATAGTATAGCTCAAACAGTAAAAATAAAAACTTCAATAAAGCTAGGGTTAACTATTTTATTTCAGTTTTCTTGATGATGTTCATGTCAGCATTTCTTTTCATTAATAAGAGAAAATTAATACATAGCTTCCAAATTCAGGGCTAGAATTACTGTGGCTTACACTTCTTAGAAAGGTCATTGAACCTCCTACGCAATTAACTTTGTTTCTTTATTTGAACAAATTAAATAAAATCTGGTTCTGAATTAGCAAATGGACATATTTTTTCCTGAGATTGTAAAATGCTAGTTCCACAGATGCATTTTATTAGGGATTGCTTCATTACATTCTAGTGGTTAATATCCTGTTATACTGCCTCTCAATCAGTGAATTGTTTTTCATGAGTATAAAAATTATTGGAAATCCTTTATAAATTAAACAAGTAGCAGATGGAATGACTGATTGTGTCCAATGGCTTTGAAACTTTTCTTTTAATTCTTCATTTTGAATAAGATGGTTTATAGCATTTATAATATTTCTCTTTTAGTTTCTTTCATGTCTATAGCTGAGCCTTATGTCTGCAGCTTTCCTGCATGTAGATACTAGTAGAATGTTCTTTCTAGCCCTTGTTTTGCACAGAACTTGCAGAAAATAAATACCTTTGAGATTTTTGCTCCTCTGTCAAATATACTTGAAAGGGGCAAAATTGTTAAAGACTTATTGGGGTAGAAGGAGTGGGGGAATTCATTCAGAGACAGGGAGGGAATGAACTGGCAAAATGTAGTTGATAGTACAGATGTCTACAACAAAAACAATCTCCCCAGGCTCTCTTAACTGTCAAGGAAGTTATAAATATAATCAGAGAGACTAGAGCGCAATTCCTCTCATCCAAATTTTATTCTAGAACAGACCAGAGAAACTGCCTCTTAAAATGCTTTTCTCTCTAATAACAGTACAGACAACCTAGGGTGACTCTCTGAGATACAGACTTCCACATACACTAAATTTAGATAAATTCAATTCTGACTACACACAGAGATTTTGACTGCTTAAGCCTCGCTTCCTCAGGAGATCACTGAAATAAAGCAAAACTAACCCTCTTTAAATGAGTGAAAAAAATAAAATCAAGATAAAAGATGAATAATTGAGATTATACTAAATTATGTATAATAAAGGTAGGAAAGAGGTTTTTTAAAAAAATATAGGTGAAAGAATTAGTGGGCTTCATGCATATGTTAAAAAACTTCTGTGGAACTTTGTATTAACTTTTATGGAAAACATTCAGATCAAAGACCAAAGAATTGTAGGCAGGTTAAGGTTGTCAGCTTTACTGTAAACTTTATAGTTTTTTAAAGAATTGAATAATCAACATGCAGCTACACATTTGCATTTTGAAAGATTTAATTCAGCTTCACAGATGTGTTAAAGAAGAGATAATATAAAGGAACATGCCAAAAGAAATGGGGGTGTAATTTTTCCTCTCTAATGTGCATATAATTCCCTCTTTCAGAACGACAATAAAGGTCATCTTTGACAGGTGTATCTCAGATTTTATTCTTCAATAAGAGAGCAAACTGGAGTTAATACATACCCAGTTAGCAAAGTGTGCTGACAGTCAATGTGCCTGTGTTGTTTATTGCCTTCAATTGACAAGATTTGCTTGTAAAATTCTGTGTCACTCAAAAGGAGGCATAGAAACAATGCAAGGAGAGTCATCACTCAGAAGATGGGGATAAAATCCAGTATGTTGGATATATCCATTCTCCAGACTTTCATCTGAAGGTACATACAGACTCACACTTCCCTTTTTTTTCACTTTGCCACTGGTTTATGAAGAATCTTAGTTTTCTTCCTCTTACATAAATTCTCCTCAGTTTCCTCTTTAGTTCTCTTCAGGATTTCTGCAAAAAAGAATTTTTGAAATAAAATTCTGGTTAAAAACCCAGCAAACCTCCTTGTAGAGAGTTAATTTTAAAAATTACCTCAGTGAACTAACACTCTGCATACTAATCCACTTAGGCTTTCTTTTTCAAGGTTATGACTGCCAGCCATTGACTTTGTTCTACTTGGCTACCTTGAGCCTTACACTGGCTGCAGATTGTTGCTAAGTGTAAGGAAGTGTATCTATTTGTTAATAAAAACTCACTTCAAGTTCATCTAAGTAAATTATGAAAACTAAGATTACAATTTACATTTGTGATTTTCCAGACTCGTGTGTGTGGGTGAGTATGTGTGTGGCAGACCCTCAGTTCCAGGAAAGTTTCTGCCTCTGATGTTCACAACCTACTCACGCTGAGCACTTCAGTATAAATCCCCAGCACACATGAGAGCTTGCTCAGCTGCTAACTCTACTTGCCTAGCAGAGATCTAGCGTGGACTGCAGTTCAAGATTACCTGAATAGTTGCTGGTATTTGAGCTAATAAGAATTTGCCTCATAAATAGAATTTCAATCTCTTGTTTTTTAATTTTTTGCTGTTGTTGTTACAGATGTTTTTTTTTGTCCTCATCTGTAGAGATGAGACATGAGGACTGAAGGAGAAGCTAACAGCTAAAAGTTCTTTCAGTACTGTTGAAGGAATTCGCTCAGCAGAGGGAAAGGCTTGAAAAATCTTAACAGAGGTAGCAAATTTACATAGGTTCCAAATTCTCACTAAGCTGCAAATTGCTGTGTTTTGCATTTTAAGGAGTAACTTACTCTAATTTGAATGAATTTCTAACTCCTGTTGTTTTTAGTCTTTTTGTTAGCATATTATCTGAGCATATTACCTTTAGCACAATGCTTTGAAGTTAGCATTTCAGAATTTCCTAAAATTGCAGTTACCACAGACTCACCAAAATCTATATAGCCTAATTCTAAATTAAAGGCCACTGTGACTGGTAGAGGTGGATTGGTCACTGCACTAAAAATTGATGCCTACAGGCGTCTTTTAATTTCTTGATTTCATATAAGTGCATGTATATATGAATAGTTCTAAACAAAATATACATGCCTGATACTTCAAAAAGGCTCTTTCCTTAAAGCTGAAAATAATATGAGCAAAACTGGATGAGTGCAGGTTTTTAAAAATAAAATAAGAATTATTATTGGTAACTAAGAATGTCCTATTACATAGAAATAGCACAAATTCTGCATTCATTAAAGACAAATTTATCTCAAAAAGTAATTTTTAAGAGAGAACACAATAAAAATAATAAAAAACACTTTTGTCAAAAGTCCTGTATTTTGTTATATCAATTTTCTGAACAATTTGTTATTTTCTACCTGTGTCTTCCAGTTGTACTTCTACATATAGAAATATAAATATGCCCTCAAATAATGTGTAAAATAACAAGGGAAAAAAAAATTAGTGATGGTATTGAGAAAAAGTATATAAGCGATGTAAACAGAGTCAACATTTATGAAAAAAAAAAAGAATAAAAGCACAAATACTAAAAAGGCTATTAGATACTAAGTTTAAGTTCAAAGAAACATTTAATAGTATATCGAAACCAAAGTAATCGGTATGGAACCAAAGTGCTAAGTAATAACTATCAAAAGGTATATCAAAACCAGAGTATATTCTAGCTCTGGTGCAAGGTCTAGCTACAACTGTTTAAAAGTGTGTGTATGTGTAAGTTCATATAAATACATTAATGGGCTAGAGTTAGAAAGAAATAGTGCATGTAGTGCCTTACTGTGACATAAAGATACTTTCTACTCTGTTGTAACCAAATAATTATTTCAGCTAAAAGTTTTTACATCTGCCAGACAGGGTAGTATATACTTAGCCAGAGGTATTGGTCAGAGAGCAATGTGAACCGTTAATGTTTGTTTTTTAAAAAAACCCATGGTGAAATTTCACAGAATGGGAGAAAAACTTGAATTGTTGCAATATTTTAAAAAGGATAAGCAGGATGACTGGATATCTATAGGCCGTTTCACCAGATGTTAATCCTAGCCAACAGCAGGGAAAGGCACTGTAGAATGCAGTCAGTGAAGAGTTAAAAACCAGTAGCATAGTTAATACTAGTCAATATGATTATGTGGAAAACAGGTCTGGACAAACCAACTGTGATAGGTCTTTCATAAGACTTGTCTGACAGAGGTAACAGTGCAGAAGCATAGGCTTCCATGAAGCTTTCACCTGATTCCTGAATGGCTCTTCAATTTAAGAGAAAATTACTTTGTGGGATCCCATAAAGCAATATTGGTTCAATTACATGAATCATGAATGGAAAGTTAATAAATATATAAGAACTTGAAAGGGAGTTGTCACCTTAAATTAGAAGAATAGGCTTTCAGGAGGGTGGTTTTAATCAAATGCCATTCAACATTTCACTCAGCACTAAAAAAAAAAAAAAAAGAAACTACCAAGACCAAAATTTGTAGAGAAGGTGGAAATTCCACCAGAAAAAAATGGTGGAAACATTGTACACCATAAGAGGCATTCGCTGAACAGTGAGAATTTTCTCAATTTAAGGATGATTTCCAAAACTGAAAAAAAAATGTTGGAGACACACTGACAAGATGAGGGACATAAGGCACAGTGCCCTAAAAAACTGATCTAATAACGTGGTGAATAATTGGCTGAAAATGAGTGCCCTGTATAGCAGTGTGGGTGAAATGGTTAACAGTTTTAGATATAAAGGCTGAGATGTACTAAGTGGGAAATTCTATTTTCTTTATATATGATCTCAGTATAAACCATCACTAGAATAATGTATGAAAGTTCTAAGCTCCAGTAAAATGTGTGAAAAACTTATGATAATATTAAGAAAAAAACTGCATCAGTTAACACCTTAGAAATTTATCCTATTATGAGATTTTAAATTAATCTCCAAGATAAGGTTGACATATAATGGAAATGATCAGCATACGCTTATGTTTGTAACAGGTTTTCTACTGTATTTGATGTTTAGTCATGCTGAATTTAAAGTAAAAAAACATAGTACCTGAAACTAAACAAATCCACACTAGAACTTTGGAAGTTAACCACTGTGGATAACTTTGTTATCCACACTTTAACACATACATGTTAAAGGTGAGGATGACAAAGCTCTGAAACAACTGTCCTGATGATGAGTTAGATCCTCAAATGAAACTTTTGATAAGGCTTGAATTTCGTACATAAATATATCTTAGAATGCAAACACACAGTCGGTTTATTTCAGAAATTCATGGATATAGTTTTTTGTCCTTCTTTAATGAAGAACTATGTAATGATCCCAAATGATCTCTTCTGTCTTTAAAAGCTGTGAACTGGGACACATAGGTTGGAATCCTTCCATGTAACTGAATAGAAGTTATATATGCAAGATAAGAAGGAAGTAATTTCTTATTGGAACTATTGAAGGAAAATTCTAGCTTATCTTGAGTTTTCTAAAAGATGTATTATTTTCAGTAAAATGTTTTCAAAGACCAATTTTCAGTAAGTGGAGAGTGGAAGTTATACATCATGGAGCATCTTCAAGATAAACTAGTTTGTGGGCACTATTCAAAAATTGGAAGAGTTATTGACATTTTCAATTGCTGTCTTGATGAAAAGACAACTTTAATACAGACTGTTACTGTTTCCTATATAGGAGGTTATAATTAGAACTAAAGAGAAAATTCAGGCAAGCAGTTCTTGGAACAGTGTGTGGGAGATTACAGGTACTGATTAGTCGTAGATTGTCTGGGTGGTAACAGTTCAAAATCAGTAATTAAAGCTTAAAATACCAACCAACATCACAATGAGTGATGGTGTTACAAAGACTTGTGCTTGATCATTTGCAGTTGAGTATTATAAGGCTTTCCATGCTTGATGACATTCAGGGCTCACTGATGTTATACCTATCCCACTAACAGCTGCCTTACAGAAAGCTGTCTTCTGGTACCTGACAGAAACAGGATTCAGCTTCGAAACCTAGCATTCTGTATTAGTTCCAAAACGTATCTGCATTACCACTATTTATTTGTTTATTCCTACTCGTCATCACAGCTAGATTTCCTACATATGTCTTCACTAGTGAGTGAAGTGAGCTCCTCATTATTGTTTGTGATGTAAGAATAGCCTTAGTGCAAAAACTATGTTGTAGCTTCATTCATTTTCTGGAGATGGCAGAAAGTGTTCAGGCAATGAGCTGAGGTTTTTGAGATGATTAACAAATGAGGAGTACAAGGTCCATGCCTGAAATGTGCTTTCCAACTCACCCATGGTGTTTGCACTGATATTAGCAGATACATTCTATATAAGTATGTTCAATAAGTATTATATATAACTTAGATAAAACAAGTAGAAACCAGAAAAGACATTTGAGAATCGGATGGAGCCCTGGTTATGCCAGTACTGTTAACTTCAAAAGTTGAAGGATATTAAATGAACAGCTTAGTTCTTAAGAAACAGCAGTCTAGTGGGAATTAAGAGTAAAACTGTCTTTATAATTAGCCTATCTACTCTGTGCCTTTGTTTTGGATTGGAGCAAACTTAAGTTTCAGACTTGGCTGGTTATGTACCTATTTTTAGTAATTTACAGCTGAACTTGCTGGAACAAATACAAATATTTACTTACCTGGAAACAGTCTGAATACAATAAAAGATATTGAAAATGTCTGAGAAAGTGTTTCTACTGCCAAGTGTTTTGATGCAGCATCATTGCATGTTAAATTAAAGCTTTTCTTATAATCTACATCTATACTGGTTTTATTTTCAGTATGTTCAATGTTTTCAATATTGTAGTTTATTCAATGCATCTACACAACTAGAAGGGACTAGTTCTGTATTTTACTAATTTATGCTTTTATGAAAAATAAATGTTTCTAACTAAAAATAAGACACAGTTTCCATTCAAAAATTGGAAAAGAGGAACTAATTAATAAACTACTAGGCAGGTCATTTTTTGTTTGCTTATTTTTAAATGACTGATCTGGATGAAGCAGATGCAGTAGATCAGATATGTCAGGACTTCACTATAACAACTGTCTAACTATTTGGCATGGTACCAACTAGGAAATTACCTATTAAACGGAAGGAGGTGGAAGAATGGCAGGTGTGTAAAAATCTAGAAGGTTGTGGGTTGTTTTGAAAAGGGATTGATTGACCTGGAGTGAGGTTGCTAGCAAGATCTTCTAAGATTCAAGTCTTTAGACTTTTTCTTATATGTTCTTACATTTTTTTGGCATAAAGTTTGATGATGACATTGGGTCAGGAAGCTACAGAGGATGCTCAGTTTTTCATGCAGAAAGAATTAGAAACTTGGAATTTAAGACACGATGTGGAACACAGTAGTACATAATAAACACATTTTACAGGGTGGTAACAAGAATTTCTAGGATAGAAAATAATGGAGGGTTAAGACCTGCATGCATCACTCATCCACAGGAGTTGTGAGGCATGTAAACTGTGCAGTCATAAAAGAGACAAATGTAATCTTTACATGTACATAGCCAAATATTTTGAGGAAATATGAAAATGCTAATATTACTCTAAAGATAATTATGAATATGATTATGATTAAGGTTATCATCATACATATTAATCAGATGAATTCAGGAAGTGAAGAAAAACCTGCTGTGTTGACATAAACAGAATAATCGAATTAGACCTAGGTGGTTTTTTTTATTGTTCTTTCATAATCTTTGGATTAGTTTCATAAGTCTTTACACATTTGTGAGAACATGAAGACATAATAAACTGCTTATATAGATGAATGCTCTTGTTGTCCATCATGAGAAGATCTGTACACTTCATAAACTGTTTTGAACATTCATTTACAGGAGAAGAAACCAATGAAGATACCAATATCTCATCTCAGTGTGGTGAGTTATTCTGGTGCTTCATAGTATATCACACACTAAAACCACAATTTTTTTCTTTCACAACTAAACAACACAAACCACACAACCAATGGCAAACAGATGCTAAATTCACTGAAATATTATTAAAATACAGCAGTTCTGCTCCAGGAACTAGTGATATAAGGAATTCTATGGCCAACACTGAGCAGAATGAACAGTGTGTCCTTTTGATGATAAAATAAGAATTTTTCCTAAATTGGATAGATCAATGCTACAAGAATATATGGTGCATTAACTCAAACTGTATTTGAAAAGTTAAAATAATAGTTGATTCTGTGTGTGTTCTCACAGGCTAGGAAAAAACCAAGCATTTATTCTATAAGGTCTATATATGTGCATTCATTGTGAATACTGGTATTTAGGTTATCTGTGGTTATATTTAAATAAACAACTTTTAAAAGTAAAAAAAAATAATAAAGTGCGAGCATTTCTTATCATAACAAACTCCCTTCTCATTGCTCTTGTTACCAAACCGTGAAACAGTGGATAAAATACTGGGTTACATGGGACAGATACTAGTTGGTCAGTAGTTTTAATAAAGCTAAGTTCACTGTAATGTGATGTGATGAAGTTTGTATTTGGTTAAATGTAATTCTTTTTCTATCAATACTGGTTCTCTCATTGTCCTTCCATTCTAAGATTTTCCTTTTTTCTCTTCACCTTTATTGCTTCAGTATTTGTTACTTGAAGCCCATCTAATCACTCAACTGTTCTGTAGGCTATTGTTGGTATTGCTGCCACCTACAAACTTCCTGAATTTAAGATGAAGAGAGGGAAAGAAACTGTCTTCCCTCTCTTCACCCTAGCTTGTATTCATGATCAGAAACTTATATTTTTCCTGTTTTTAGGTAGACTAGAAGGCCTTGAGAAACATCATTCTTCTCTCAGGCAACAATTTCCATGGTGTTTGCTTGCAATGACTCTTCCCTGTTGTGCAGAGAATTTCTTTAGAAATGAACACTGAGTCATAGTTTGTAAAACAAAAGGTAATATGAGTAAACACTTGGTATCTTAATTTCTTTAATATCAAAAATGATTTATAAATATTTTATGAAGTAAGACAAATTATATAAAGGGACTTTTGAGCAGTTTTCAAGCATAGGATGATGACTTTCCAACAGGAAAGGAACATGCCAATATGTCGGGGTCAGAAGTCAACGGCCAAAGAAGTGACATATAATACATCAGTCAGTTTCCTACAAAGTGAATAGCAAACTGTCAAAAGGTTATTTTCCAATTTGAAAAATCTTGGGTTTTTTCCCATTAAAATTTTACTTGGTGTTCTATGCTGTAATACTATATAATATTTAATCTGGGATGTTTAAATTCATAGTTTAATATAAGCAATTGGAGCATAAATGCTTTCAACTTGATGAGACACTGTTAGTAAAATCAGCTCATGTTTTTTGAGTTCAGTGTCTTTGGAAACCTAAAGGAGCAGAAACAATCTACATAATAGAGTCTGATAACACTCCGAGACATAACCAAACAATAGCCACTGAAAAGCTTAGTAACTGGTTTCTTCATCTATTTAGTGTAAAAGGACATGAGAGAGCTGAAACTCACTCCATGGCCTAATAACTATAATGTTTAGATACCTTCAGTAAAGTTAGGCTGCTAAAGTTCCTAAGGATGAACACAAGAACACTTTTTCCCCATGTTTTTTAACATTAAAATGAGCAAATTCATATACATTCTTCTGAAGCCCTCTCTTTTTCTTGTCAAAGGTACTCATATCTCCTACTGTGACTAGGTTCTTGATTATAATTAATGTTACTGATGAATAGTCTTGATGGTTGTGCCTACATCCCAATTTTTTTGTTTTTGGAAACACAGCCAGATAGTCAGCAGTGGAGAAATTGTGTGAGGGAGAAGTCTGTAGTAAGATGGCAGCAGTTAATGAGGTTTTAGATCACATTTCCCATATAAATGAACACTTTGTTAACCCATATAAGTTTTCGTGCCAGGGATACATTAGGACAATAAATGTCACAGATTAATTCTGTAATATGTGAAAAAGCATTTTTGAAGGTACATTTCTCCAAACATAAGAGGTTTTGCTGGCATAGAGTGGAATTAATCCATGAGTTCTTCCTGTTCTATTTTAATGTAACTATATTTCCATGTCTTAGTAAACTTTCTGCTGACTAACTGATGAATTTTGTAATTCTGAACTAATACAAGGCTTGTTCCAGAGACATATATTAATATATGTAACTCTATGTTAATATATGTAACTCAGATAATTTCAATAGCATTCATTTATTTTAATTCATTGGCAATCTTAATATATGTGTTATTGTTAGAATTGACATGTGAGGCAAATGAAGCTGAATAGAGTGTGGTAATTTTAAAGAACTGACTTTTTTTATTTCAGCGCTCTGGCATTAATTCATTGGCAAAGATGCTTTATATATTGAAATTCTACACAAATTGCATGCAGAGTGCAGTCCTTTCATATGTCAATATGCTACCTATGGCTGTAATTATAGCAATGTGCATACATCACATTAATAACATGGAGGAAATTTGCAGTACCACAGGATTCTCTTCTATTTGCTGTAATTGCTGCGATTAGTAAAAGGGCAAAAAAGACCTTTTCTTAGTCCATCAAAACAAGTTATACAGTATTTAAGGAATAAGAGTTATATAGTTGCATTTCACAGTAAGCTGTGAAGTTCAGTAGGGGTCCTGTTAAAATGATGCCTACATCCTCTTCCCATTCTGCTGTACAAATAAAATTAAGCCAATTGTCAGGTTGGTAGAGCTCACAGGAATGTCCTTGTCATTTCAGAATGAGTTCTCTAAAGAGTTTTCCTATTCCTACACAATTTATTCACCAATCCTTTGAAAACCAGTAAATTGCAGAGTGCAGTTATTCATGGCATTTGTGAATGGGCAGCTTGCTTTTGTTCTCGCAGCAGGTGCGTAGGTGAGAGAAACAACAAGATAAGCCTCAATAGGTCTGACTGGTTCACCTAAAATTAAATCCAAAGAAATAAATAAAAATCCTGTAACCAAAGAGGGCTTGCTGCATGTGCTTATGATGTTGGAAATTCCCTTCACTCCTATTCACTAAGAATGGAAGTTAGGATATTACTATGTGAGCTTTCTAAGTCATAAAAGATTTCATTTGTGTGTGGAGAAAATTTGATATGCAGTTGTCTGAGATCATGAATCCAATCATGAAATGAAAATAAGAGTTTTGAGAAGTTCCCATATTTATCAATCTTCTCTTTATCTTATTTTTTCTGGAACTTATTTTCTTGGAACATGTACCTATGCCTGTCAGCAATCAGTTACTCTCTTGTAAGTTCATCATGCCTCTGGTTTTGCTATGTACAGTCTGTCATAACGTTAGAATGGTAAACTACTTCAGTTTGAGTTACCTCTGTTCTCTAGTTCCTCTGAGGGCTCTTTCTTCCATGCATATTGTCATTCTACAGTAAGCAGAGTATCTTACTGGCTTGTGAGCATTGTGCATGGACTTCTTTTTCCCATTTATTAAAAATCACCACAAGACATGCAATCGAATTTGAGCCGAAATGGCAAAGTT
The DNA here is from genome assembly GCF_018691265.1 of Tyto alba. Classification (NCBI taxonomy): domain Eukaryota; kingdom Metazoa; phylum Chordata; class Aves; order Strigiformes; family Tytonidae; genus Tyto; species Tyto alba. The sequence continues at coordinate 19,761,478 of NW_024881313.1, forward strand.
ATAACATGAGAGAACAATAATAGTGATAGGTGCTTCAGGAGTTTTTAAGACATTACACAGTACCAGTGATTTTTTTCTGAATGTGTATCTCAGCAAGATTCTAATAGGCATCTAACTACACAGCTTTGTTATTATCACTGTCCCATTTTGTCAGTTGACACAGCATCAAGATGGGTAGGTAGTAGGAGAATAATAACAGAAGAATTTGAAAAAAGGACATTTGCAGTTGATGCTAGCAATTACTTCAAAAGAAATCTGAGTGCTGGGTAGACAGAGATATTCTCTGATGCTAGTGGCATGACTGAAAGCACAGGAAAGTACTCTGGTGTCAGAGCTAAAATCAGAGATTGAGGCTTGAGTCACCATCAGTGATTTTGCCAGCAATGAGAAAATCATTTACAAGCCAGAGAAGGTTTGCAACCCTTGGTCTTAAAGGGAAATGAATTCTCCTTTGAAATCAGCCATAGCACCCCATACCAATTATTTTCTGTTACTTTTTAATACACTGAACATTTCCCTTTTTAACCTCACTCTGTAATATAAATGTTAATGTAAGATATAGCTGGTATTATTATGTAAATCTTCTCCCAGCAGCTTTCAATAGTTATAAATCATCAAATGTTTTAAACTGTTAGCTTCTCTCAATAAATTGAAACAATTCACCCTCTGTACACTTTAATTGGATAGAATTAATTCTTAGTTTCAATTTGTAATTATATACAAAACACCAAATTATATACAGATAAACCTATTTATGTTTATTTGGAGATTGAGCAATCCCTGGAATTAAATGTTGGAAGCTATTCTGTCATTATCTGAGGAATTATTTTTATTAGTGGAACAAATCTGGACATAGTTAGCTTTGTTTCTCAAAGCAAATTATGTAAAAGCTAGAGGAGATGTGTATTATCATGTGTTTCTGTTTTACAGTCATTCATATAAAAATAAATTTTTGAGATGAAAATTTCTGTAGTTCTTGTTTGCATAAAGCTGCATATTTGCCAATGTTAGTTTGATAAATATCTTTTGTAATTTATGAAATAAAATTAAAGCATGATTTGATACAAATCTAAGGGGTTTTTTTGTACTTGAATAGTAGGACTGATTTTTAAAATGCTCAGCCTTGATAACACAAGAGTTTTTACATACTTCCATGTGCTTGTACTTTGTATTTTTGAGAACATTTGTTTTCATTTTGCGCTTTCCTCAAGCTGGTGTTGTCAGTTTAATTTTTTTTATAGTCAGTATCAGTTGCCAGTTCTCAGCCTTACTAAAACAAGGCTGTCCCCTTTGAGCTCACCACCTTATAGGAAACTTCACTGGTGTTTTAGAACCCAGTTTTATCAATCTAGCTTTAAAGAGAATTATGACGTTTTTATTACTACAGGCTTACCACTTCACAGAATTTGTTGAGCCAACTGAAATGCTAATTCTTCATTACCGCACTGAAGGTCTGGAGGGTGGGAGAATGATATGTCTGGTGTACATGTCACTGTGGAAATCTGTCAGTCATGACAGTTTTTACTAACTTCCAGGGCAGTAATATTGTAATGGCATGGTGATGTAAATGTCGACTTTGTAACAGCATCCCTCTGGAAAAACTGAGTGGGTGGAAGAAATTTTTTTTTCACCACAGTCTGAGCTATCCCAGCTTTTTTAATTGGTGCAAATGTGGCACAGAATAAGTGGGGATGAAAGAGCCTGTTCTTTGTGGACAGTGTTTCCAAAAGTAAAATACCATTTTTCCATGGAGGTGTTTGAAAGGATTTCTATTTCTATTTTGTACTTGTATTTGCAAAAAGAAGTAATCTTCTGATGAAGAAGAGAAATCGAGCTTCATTGTGGAATTGATCAGATAATGTAGTAATGTAGAGAACAGTTAGAGTGCTTGCATGTATTATCCATTGTAATGAAATACATTCTTCAATAGATTTTATACATCTTGCGCTGCTAAAATAGAGACTGTTTACATAAAATGATAACTGTTAAAATATGTGAAATGTATTCAATTACGTGATGTTTAGTACTTGCCAAGAAGAACATGTACTAATTCCTATCCACCTCCATTGTTACCTTAAGAGCAGCTCTCTCCATAGCAACTGAAAACTTTTCAAGGCAGCAATAAGCTAATCCTCTCCAGCTTCCAGAGCACCATCAAGGAATTTTAAAAACATTGGACTTCCATCAGCTAAATACTTCTGAGGATTCAGAAGGCCACAAAACTAGATGCACAGGCATTCTTTTTCCCTTCAGAAGGTAAGAAAATAATGTTTAGAAGTGCATCCTTGTAACAGTGATACATATTCCTAACTTCTAACAGTAAAATATATCTAAACACCAAAAGATTTCTTAACATCTAAAAGCATACTAAACTTTATCTAAGTGAATGTCAATTTGAATTCAGCAGGTTTTTCCTTTTTCATTTTAGATAGTTAGTAGGGTTTCCTTTAAAATAAGACATACACGTATTATATTGCTTTTAAAGAAGCTGAACTGATGTGTGGCTGTTTAATGTATGTGCATTATCATCTGAAAATATATGTCACTGCCAGCATCTGCCTTTCAATAAAATGAAAACCTCTTTGTGGAAAATAGAAGTGAAACTTTTATGTTTCTTGCACTTTGATATTGAGATAGATTATTATTAAAGCAGAGGCACTGGTATAGTAGAAAGGATAGTGACAAGACAGATTTACAGTACAAAATGTTATTTACATCTAAAGTTAACAAATTTAACTTGTTGCTTCTGGTGTGTTTGTCTTGTTTATTCACTGGGATCTATGAATGAAATTATGACCTCAATTTCGTAACTCTTTTATCTGATCATGAAATGTCATTAATTTTCAAGTACATCCTGTTCATTCTTGTTTTGTGTTGTATAGCTGGAGTTCAGTAATGATGGAAAACTGTTTTGAAAATAAAACATGTCCTATATCATTGCCATGTAACGTAATTAGTGCACATTCATATCATAATTACGCTAGTAATCTTTATTTACAGCTATTTTTGCTACTAAAAGCTTGTTTCATAATGGAATTAAAGTGAAAGCTATAGTATTTTCCTGTTCTTACTGAAGAGGATTATTAGTGAATGCAACGTAACACTGAAATGAAAACCGTACACTTTACTTTTATAAGGAGGGAAGGGCACTTTGAGTCAACCTCTTGTTGGTAATTCTACAGAAGTTTTAAGGCCATGGTTGTCTTAGTTTCCTGCTGTTCTGGGCTCTAAAGCCCTTACAGGCTCCCTGTTGTTCAAAAACAGCTTGTCACTGCAAATCAGCTTAGCTGACCAATTAATAAATCCTTTCAAACATATTGCATTCACACTAATTAAAGGGTTGGGGTTTTTTTCCCCTTTACCATTCAGATTCCTCAGGTTTCAAGTTTAAGCTGTGAAGTGCAAACAACAATCCAACATTCAGTGCAGATCACGCACTGCAGGAAGAGGAGATGTGTTTTCTGACCAAGCATCCAGCTCTTGGGGTGGTATGTTCTGCTCTCATATTCAGCGTGCTCATTGCTGAAGGACAGCCTGGGGAAGAGCATGGGCAGGATGTCAGCTATGCTCCCAGCCGAGGTTATCTGATGGAAGTTTTACGCGTTCTTTCAGCTGACAACACTGAGCTCCACATGAACCACTCACGAGAACTGGTCAAAATGTTACTGGAGAGAGCTGAGTGCCCACAGCGGATTTATGGCATGCAAGAGGATTGTAATCTGGTTAGTGCTTCAACTAATGAGGGATGTCTTTACAGGATCATCAGTGGGTTCTAAAATTATTTATTAGAGTGATACTCTCCTGAATACAAAACCTAAACATGTGAAGAGCTTGTTTTTGCAGCAAGAAATTGTCCCTGCTTTAATAGTTTCATTCTGAATTACTAATATTTATTGTTTGAGCTCATGAAGAGCTATTCCAAACATGATAGGCATTTCTTAAAAACTGCATGCTTTAGTCACATAACACTAATAATTTTCCCTTCAAAGTTGTCAAGTGTTTATTTTCCAGCAAAGATTTTTCTATTTTACCCTTATCTAACTATAAAAGCATGAGCTTGAATTTGGTACACAGAGGATTTCCGCTGTGGAAAGACATAGGTAAAAAATGGGGACGGGTTCTGCCACTTTTATTTTATTCTGGATTTTATTTCATAAAAATAAACCCCAGACAAGATTGTCTCAGATTTATGTGCCACTTCACTGAAATATTCAAGATTTAGGGGAGGGTTTTGGTAAGCAGTTCAGGTCAAGGAAAATCAAAGGCAAAACAATGAATCTACAAATCTAAATTGAAACTGGAAATAGTCCAGGGTACAGCTTCACAGAAGGTTTGGCTTTCTAGTTGAGTTGAGAATATTTTCAGTACTGATTCCTGATTTGAGAAAGAAGGGAACAAGTGTAGTAAGATCATAGGTTCTGGTAGGACAGAGACAGTGGTAAGTGAGCAACATAGCTGAAAGCGACTACAAAGGGCTTGGCCAGTCTTGACTTTGATTAATATTACTCTAGCTCTGGCATTGTTCAGTGACCTACATACAGCAGAGTGTCACTTTATATTAGAATTATGAAGACGGTCATAAAGGTGAACACTTTCACAATATACTATTCTTGGCAATGTGCCAAGCCAATGAAATGGAGATCTTTTTCTCCTGTGCAGTAGACAACTACTCAGTTGTCCCTTTCTGCAAATGCTCCCTTTTTTCATATGAGCCCCATTGTGAAATTTCATGCATAAATGATGTAGGTGCATGTTATTACCTAAATGGGTAATTTTTAGAAAGGAGATTGTGCAGTTTTTCTCTTTTCATATATGTTCAATGCATATGTGCCAGATATGGACCCAGATCAACAGCTGAGAATGTATTAAACAGTAATGGGCATAAAGTCCTCCTAAACTTCAGAAAACAGGGGCCTAGGCCTTCTTGTTCTCCCTCTTTGTTTTGCTTATCTGGATTGCCATATTTTTTCTTGTATTTGTGATGTATTTGTGGAGAGCATGCCCACTGTATCCTTGGATGGAAGAAATCTAAGTGAAACTTAAATGGGACTTACTTTGGTCAGGACTTCCACTCTGTTTAGGTTTCATCTTGGAAATTTCCTGTGGAAAGATTTTGAGGACTTTCATTTCCAGTATTTCTCAGTGTTGGCTGTGTCAGTAACACTGCATATATTCTGTGCTGCCAGTGTCACGTGAACACAGTTGTCTGTAGAAAATCCATGAGAGGGAGGTGTCACCTTCAGTCACACAGAACCCACGTGGCACTGTGCTGAAATCTTCCAAGATGATTTAACAAAATTTGGTAAACCAAGATTGCAAAAACTGTGCAAGAATCACTGTCCTTCAAGACCGTCAAAAATTGAAACAGAATGCCCCACCTTAGCTTGGTGTGTCCTTTCCCATACTTGATGGGAATAACAAATTGATTTCAGACTCAACTTTCCCTTCTAAATCCAGGATTCCAGTCATACCACATAACTTTGTTTTCAGATTTTTTTAAGTTTTAATGATGTTTCCAATGTATATTTAAAAGCAGTGAAGTTTTGAGACCCTTTTTTGGTTTGTTTTTATGTATTGGCCCCAAGACTCTTTGGGCAGGGGATGATGCCTATTGAATGGCATTGGACACTTCTTTATCTCCTAAGCACCCGAAAGTCGTAGATATTTCTTGCAGTGGTAAGAATATTTTTTCTAACTTTTGGCCTCTTAAACGAAAGAAATCAGTGTTCAGTGCCAAGGCTTGAAGTTGACTTTTTTTTTATAGCAAATAAACATTTCTCAATCAAGGCCATGCAGATGGTTATACCTGTAAAACATTAGTAACAGCAAAATAACCAGTGATCAATTAATTTATTATCCTCTTGGTATCTCCTAAAGTGTCACTCTCTATGGCCTACCCATATACTATGGATTAGCTGCATCTTTTACAATGCACCTGCCTCCTTCCAATTAGCAATTTAATTTTCAGTCATCTTCCTTGCAAGAGCAAAAAGCCTCAGTCATTACCGTTAATCCTCACTGGGTTTTAAAATGTTATAGAAGTCTTTGAAAATCTGCTGTGTGCAGTATGTTTATTGTGTTGCTACTGAATGTTTGAAAAGGATGTCTGACTAACTTGATGTCTCTTGGGACAAAAAACAAAATAGCTGTATTCCTCCTAGCCCAAATACTAATGCTCAAAGACATGCATTAGAAAAGGTTAGAATTATAGACCTTGACAGACAATGTAGTCAGGGCATGGTGATCATACTGTAATCTAGTTTACTTATGAGGATAAATACTTAATTTAACAATTACCATCCACAGTTCTCTTTTGTTTAGATTGAGTATTTGTGAGAATTTTTGTTAGAATTATTTCTATTAAAAAGTAGCAGCTCTCTCAAATCCTCCAAGGAAGATTGGCTTCTGAACATGACAGTGTGTGTTTGATTCTACTCAGCTTCTGTGTAGGAAAATGAACACAGAAGGTAAGCCACACCAACCAAGACATCATTCTTGTAGCCACAAACAATTTAGTCTGACAAACTAGGTTCTGTCTGGATTCGTTAATTTACTAGAGTGCAGTTCTGATCCTCCCTTGGTACCTTTCTGTATTGTAGTTTCTTCTCTGTAATATACAGTCCAGATGCTTTACCATAATAGTTGAGATTAGCTGACACACCTACAGCATTCTTGGAAAGGAGCCAGTTGGGAAGAAAGGGCTACACAATGAATGACAGTCATTATGGGATCTCTTCAAGAAAGATTCTTTATTCTGGAATTCAGTATCTTATTTCCTATAGCATGACACAGAGTTCTATTAGTCTTCTGGTATAATTTTAAAGACTAACTTTTGCTTGAGCTGGCAAAAGTTTCTGGAAAGTGTCTTTGTATCAAGAAAAATTGAGGGGTTTATATATCCATATATATATATATATATATATATATATATATATTAAAAAAATATGTGCTCAGATAGAAATCCTGCACAAGGTGAGTATATAATTTCAGTCCCTCTTGAAATGCATTTGGAGGACTAAATGGTATTGAGACCTTGTGCTGACTCTCTGCACTGGACCGAATTGTTCCAGTTATCAGAATGTTGAGAAAAAATAAAAATAGCCATAAGATTGTGGGGTCAATTAAGTCTCTTAACAGTGCATTGAATATGATGTAGATTCTGTTTATATACCCTGAATTACCTACAGTCCAGATATAGTCTTTGTCTTATAATATAAACAGCTATAGAGTGCACAGGTGAAAATATGAATAGCCCTAGCCCTTATCTAATATATTTATAACCAGAAATATAATCTGTGAAGCCAGTGGAAGGCTTCTAGTTCTCTACAGTGATTGATGAGTTAGTTCTGTTTTGTGGCAAATCATAAATCCCTTGGATGCTTAACATTTCTTAAAACCAGAAGGGGCTCTGGAAAAATGGTGTGATCTTGCAGCCATAGAACTGCAATGAACTACCTGCACCCTCCTCCTGCCAATCCATCAGCCTCCATCTGTGTAGGCTTAGGTTCGATCCCTTAAATGTGAGTTGAATCCTCCTGCTCTCCTCTCTAATTGTATTTGCAGATGACTGGCCATGTGTTACTTGAGTTGAATTTCCATTTCTTTTTACTTTTTCACAGTGCCTTGAAGCAGATGCTTTGATACTAGTAGCTGGTGGAGATTTAGCAGACCATCTCAGCGAAGAAGTATTTGAGAGAATTTCTCTTATTCTTCTCTACTACATTCTTCATCGTGGAGATATGTGTTCTCCAGAACTCAGCTTGAATAATAAGGATTATAAATTTTATCTACAGAGTATGCTTAGTTTAAGACATGATGAAGACTGTTATTATTTTTCACGGAATGAAACTGAAGATACTTTGGCTGCAGTAAGGCAACATTTTAAAAGTTCTGAAACCCAGGTAAAGAAAACATAAGTAAAAATAATTTCATATTTATTACTGATATAATGCCTTTAAGCTAGTTCAGACATTGTGTCAGTATCATGGTCCTCCATAAAACTGGAAAATAACAGTGTGAGAGCACAAGACTGAACAGTGGTCTTTTGTTGTATGTGCTGTTTAATACTTTCTCCTTGACTTGCCTTTGGCATGCACTGCCTAGCACTTCCACAGAGTCCTCTGAGACACAGCTGGGGAATTAGTCTATGTTAGGGACCATTAGCAATAGGTCATTTAGGTGCAGTTGCCCTGTTTAGGGCAGATGGAAAAGAGCATAGCTGTGTAGATGCAAGATATTGCACTTGGCTTCAAGGACAGAAAATAATTTCTCATCTCTTGTATTTATTAGTATAGATATACTAGAAATGACTGTATTTAAATGGTACAAAGCAGAAAAGCTCCAAAACTGATCTGGCTGTGTAGCAGAAACTATAAATCATTTTGCTGTGATGAAATCCTTGCCAAGCTCTGAGCTTCCATGCCCATCCAAAGCAGGGCGGAATAAGGAATCTGTCCAAAGATATGGTGGTTTCCTTCAGTTGGGACACATACATTTGTGACTAATTATCTACCAGCATGAATATGCCTTGTAGAAAGACTGATACAGATAAGCTTAAATTTAAAGTTAAAAAAAAAAAAAAAAAAAGGAGTGTATTGAGTATATTCATCTGAAAACATCCTTTTAAAGTCAGGAAACATGCAATGAGTTTTCTTATCACTGTTTATTATTCCTTATCTCAACTAGGGTCTATAAAATAATAGAATAATATTATAGAGTTCACAAATTGTTTTCCTTGTAATAGGCAATAAAATATTTGCCAGATTAAATAACTCTTACAGTACAGGCTGACCTCCTGTGAGAAGCCCCTTAGACCTGTTCATAATATACTTACTTGGTTTATTGCAAAGTTTGAATTTGCCCTTTTCTTTTTCATTTCATTAGATTTTAATTTATACCATACTGTAGTAGAGTTTCCTATGAAAACAGAAGATGGCTAGGAGTCCTGGCTGGGCAGCAGAATGTTGAGGGCCTTCAGTTCCTCTATGTTCTTTGTGTAATCGTTTCCCATCATAAATTATTCATTGACCAGTACTTTTGGTTCTGAGTCTTGGTGAACGTGCCGATTTCCGAGAACTCCAATGGTATCTGGGCAACTGTAAAGAGGCATCGGTGGGTATTTGGCATGTCAAGATAGAATAACAATCCATAAAGTGCTTTACTGTGTGGTCTGTTTGTTTATGCTGGCAGTATAACCAGTTGTCAAGACTGTTCAGTAACTGAGACTTTACTGCTCACTGACATGAGGGAAAAAGTTTTTTTTTTTTATGAAAGGTACTCAAAACATTATAGACTAATTCTAATGCTTAGAATCACACTTGACTTACGGAAAAGGACCAATGATGTAGGGTAGTAATAGAAGAAAAGCAGTTTTAGTGGCTTTTATATGTTTTGGTTTCACAGAAAATATCCTCTTCTCAGTCATAGCACCTAATATACGATTTGAAATGAGATGAAATTTTGGGTTGTGGAAGTTTAAATGTGTAATGGATGGACAGGAAAAGAAATACCAGCCTCCTCTCTGCAGTGTTTAAGGCATATATAGAGAGAAATGAGTAGGTGTAAAATAAATTATTATTGTACTGGGTCATCTAGTTGGCTTTTCAATTTAGTTAATAGGGGTTAGAGAAGGTTTCACTGTTTGCAGTGAAAATAAACCAGAAAGGCAGAAATGGAAGAAAACAGGGATAAGTTTCCAGGTAACAGAGAAAACTGTACCCTACACACATGGGTGTACATGACTGTCTACTACTCCTGTTTGGTCACCCAGCAGAGAAGTTGCCCTTCATCTGCAGAATTATATCTTTCTGTACTGTCCCCCGATAACTCACCCATAACAAATCGTTGGTTCCATTTAATAGATAGCGAACTAAATACATTTAGAGAATTCTTCCTGTATTTTGAGATAAAGAGTTAAAGTCTGTATTATCTGAGTCAATTTCTTGTGCCTTCACAAGGATTCCTCCCTTCTCTGCCACTTCTGGAAGTAGATGTAGATGCAGTTGAAGAAGACATAGGAATAATAGAAACAGCATGAAAATAACACTAAGCAAAAATACCCTGAATGAAGCACTGTACTTCCTCCCCATCAGACACTTAGTAAAATTTCAGGCTTTTTCATTCTATACCTGTTCCCCTGAAAATGTCTTGTTTTGCGTTTGCTGTCCTGCTGTCAATTACAGCTTTAATCTTAGTATTTTTTCTGCTCTGTCTGTCTGTGAAAGTGTTCTCTCCTGTCACTCTTATTATTTAAATGAAGGTGACCAGGGCTGTATTCATGCTGTTTTCTCCTGATTTCAGTGTGTTGATGTGAGTATTCTGGAGAAAAATGCTGATATAATAGACAGAGATGGTGCTGATGAAAACACTCTTCCACGCCTGGCTGCTTTAATCATTACTCTGGCTCTCCAAGGAGTTTGTATGGGGAAAGCAAGTTTGCCCTCCCCAGAATTTTTTATAAAATATATTTTCAATTCTCTGAACAGTACCACTGAGCTTCAAGTGACAGGTAAGCTATTTATTAACCTCTAGTTGTCTTTTGCAACACACATTTGATGTAAACTATCTCTAAATGCCTAAAGGACATTTTGCACTTAATTTTAGATTTAAATGCCATTTCATTTTAGAGCTGTTAAGTAGTTTCTTCTAAATTTAAAAACAAGATTGTAAAATAAACTCCTTATTTTGATAATTCTCTGAGAGGTATAAAACAAGTTGTTACTGAGATTATTAAATGTGTACTATCACATTAACTTATTACTTAATTGCTCAGCACAGTCTGAACTATCCAAGAGAGGTCTGAGAGTGGCAATCTAGCTGTGAGGTCAGAGTTAAGTGGGGCCTGGTTTATAATGATTCTTTATTCAGACCTTTATACGTTGGATGATGCATTTAGGGGTAGATAGCATAATTCATGTATGGTAGCCAGATTAGACACCTTAGTCACACCTCAGTGTAAACGTACCTCCAGAAGAGATGAAATAGCCACAGGCAACTCTGTTTTGATCAGATGCTCTCCAATGTCTGCCTGCTGTACCTGAAAATGTTTTTATGGTTGATGCTTCCCTATCTCCCAATCTTTGTACCCAGTCAGTGAGTCTGTAATATGCAAAGTTCATTTTCTTCAGGAGCTCTGTTGCTAGACATCAGAAATGCTACTTAACCATAAATAAATAGAAATATAGGAGTGTTATGAGTGGTCCAAAAAAAAAGAAAACACAAGTGTTGAGCTCTCAGCAGCTGCTATTAAGTTCTGTAAAAGATTCTGCATGATTAGCAGTTTAAGGAGCTAAAGCATCAACTCAGGGGCCTACTATGGATTTAGAAGGTTATTATAAGACATCTACTTTTCCTTGTTTGTGGTAACTGCTAATAGCAGCACCTTACAAGCTTTTCAAGTCACTTTTAAAAAGTAAGGTTTAGTATGGGTTAAAACAGCTCAAAACATTGAATTAAACATAGGTAGAAACATTTTTACCACTCAGGTTACACAGAGTTACTTTGAATCACAGAAGTGAATAATAAAAAAAAAAAAAAAAAAAAAAGAACAAAATCCTCAGCCTTCAACTTGGACTCCTAGATTGTACTTGCATAAATTGATTTTGCAGCAAAACCCTTCCTTTAAAATTGCCAAGCCAGATCTTGTAAAATAATTGACTCACAAGAATGGATGGAGCCATCTGGGCACAGTGCTACTAAATAGCTATATGTGGTGAAATCCAGGCCCCAGTGAAGACAATAGCAAGACTTTATGGTTGGTGGAGTCAGGGTGTCATTCAGAGAAATAAAAAAGAATTCTTAAACAGTTTGTTGGAGTGTAATTATATTTTAAGCCTAAACTAATTAAATTGTCCCTTTAAAATTATTTAAATTCTTTATAGTATCTGCAGGAAAGAACAAGGAATTAGCAACATGGAAAAAAAATTTGCTTGACTACATTTAGAAAACAAATCTAGCTTCAGCTCCATTCATATCTGTTTGCTTAAGACAAAGAAGACAAACATCTTATCACAAGCCTTTTTGCAAGATTTATCATTAAGATTATACCATTTACTTTTTCTGAATATTAACGTTAAAAAATAAAGGATAATGACATGAAAACATTCTTAATCTCATTGATCTGAATTCCTCTGAAGTTAATTTGTGGACTGCTTTTGTTTTCAGTGGACAAACTCAGGTTTACAGAAACTATCACTATGGCTTCATCTTGAAAATGCAGGGGTGAAGGAAGGTGATAAGGAAGATAGGACAGCACATGCCCCCTTGCGTAGCCAGGCATTTATCAGCAGACACACCCGTTGCACTTAAGCTATATCATGGGATAGACCCCCGCATTGTCTCAGGTTTGGATTAGGGATCCTGACGCCCCCCTTCGTACTGCAGTGCTGTAAACAGGCGTGCTTAAAGGTTGACCAAAGGAGAGAGAAAGTCTGTTGCCCTGTGTTCCACTTCTGAAGCACGAAGGGCAGCATAGCATCATGAAGCTTGCTTTCAGGACGCCCTAAAAGGGACCTGTCTTCCTGGTCTTTCTGGACTATCCAAATACCTGGGCATGGCATCTTAGCCTGGTGTTCCATTTACATGGGAAAATTTGAAGAACAGTAAAGTTATTTAGCAGCAATTTGTAGATAACTTTGGCAGAGATCAATAATTAAATGGAAGATGAATTGCCTTTCAGGCACATCTGTTTTCCTCAGAGATAGTCATAGGCAAAACATCTGAGTGTGGTACTGTTAAGGAGGAAAGGCTGAGTATATAGGTGTCTTGTACTTCTAGGTGTTAAGCAGAAATTACCTACAGTGACAAACTGAGGAGAGAAAAAATATAAGGCCATTAATTAATGTTATAACTAATAAAATTTTAAGAATTACTTTTGCTTTTATCTTTTTAAATGTGTATTTTCCCATGGTAACATATCTGTTTTCTAATGAATTACTAGAACTAGATCGACTACTGAATGTGCTTACAGCCAAAAAGACCTGCACTGTAAATGGACAGTTTCACAGTCACAAAAGAAGACGTTATAGTATGGCAACCAGAGATATTGGAACCAGAAATATTCCAGTCAAAGGAGACCGTAAAGAAGGAGACTATCTGAAAGGTCATTTTGGAGATTATGAAAGGAATGCAGATTGGGACCAGGTTAATTAATTTTTATGTTATTCTAGCATAAATAACAGAATTTCAGTGATAAAAGTTCAGATTGGTTTACAAGCACTACATTATTTCTGAGGTAAAATTTATTAGTTTCAAAAAGTCATGTAGATACTGATAAAACTGCATTTTTATATATTCATATCTGTTTAAATGGTAATTGGGGGAAGAACGGGGAAGAACTTTACGGATATTAAATATATTATTAAAGTATCTGGGAGGGACTAACAGAAGGTTTAGTGTTACATGGAATCAGGTGTTTCTTCAAGACACAGAGGACTGTAGTACCATGGCTTCAATGTTTTCACACATTTATTAGAGATTTATTATGCTTTTATGTCGCAGAGCTTCTAGGACCACTTAAGTGACCTTGCAGAAGAAAGTGCTCTTCTGTACTAAGGGAAAAAAAAAATTAAATTAAGGTTTCTGCTCAAGTTGTTTTTAAAAAAACTTTCTGTAAACTGAAGATTAGGCATTTCCAAATGCTTTTAATAGCCTTCTATGGAGTCCAGAAGCCTCCTTTATAAACTATAGAGTCTATGAGAGAGAACTTTTGCTGCTCCCCAGTATCTTCTTTGAGGGCTTTGAGGGATAATGGCTCATTGCAAGTAATTTTATCCTTATCTTAAATATCTGAAGATAAATAAATTTTGTTTATAACAATGAATTAAGATAGTATCTGACTTCCATCTTTTAGACTGAAAGACATTCCTTAGACATAAAAGGAAACTTCAGAGTATATACTTTGTATATATTTTGATGTATACATTTGAAATATATACTTCAAATAATATGTTTCTATTGTTTCAGTTCTTTACAATTTAAGTTAAAGACAATGTTTCTTCTCCATTTAGGAGAGTAAGTGATGTGCAATTGACTTTTGCTGTGTGGTCATTTTCTGATGTGGAACTGAGACAAGTGACATCCGGTTAAATGCCATTCTGATAGATATTTATCTGTGTAATTTTATTGCATTTGGAATATTTACTCTATCAATATGTTTATTTCTTTCCAGCTGACCACAAAAGAAAATCATGCTGATCAGCATGATAAGATATTTAATGGTGTCTCAAAATAATTTTGAATGAAGATCATTTTAAATGTGTTTCATATTAATTTTAAATTGTGAAGGACAGAAATCAGTATTGATACTATCTTTACAAGAAATAAAATTGTTCTCTAGCAATAGAATAATTTATAAAACAGTTCTTGATTTCTTGAAGTTCTGAGACTGACTATAACTGAAAAGATCAGTGTGCAACAGAGTTATCTGAGGCTTGGGAGTCAAACTGAGAGCCAAATATTCTATGTACATGGAAAAAAAATCACAAAGAAACATCTGGAGAAAAGAGAATTTCTCTTCTGTATTATTGATTCCTAGTTTCTCAGGTTTATTCCATTCCTCTGCTTTCTAGTTATGTCTATTTTCTTTGATATATCATTCCGTTAGAAGGCTTTGTGTTTCAGAGTTGCTGATTTTGTCTCCTGCTTTCTGCACATACCTATGATAGCCATTGTGCTCCATTAGTAACAGATGCTGCTACATATGTAGCATTGACTCATTTATGGCGTGTGTTTGCTAACTAAATTAAGATCTGTAATTTCATTTTTAGATAAGAATTATATTTTAAAACATTAGCACAGAAAAAAAGGGCACTGCTTTCTTTTTAAGTCATCATTGTCTCTATTGATTTAAAAAATGCGTATAAAACAAGTAAGTAGCAGATGTGTTGTGGTTTAGGCCTGGTTGGAAGCCAACCACAATGCAGCAGCTCTCTCTCCCATCCCCTCCGGCAATGAGAAGGGACAGAGAGCCAAGCTTGGGGTTCAAGATAGGACTGGGATGGGGAAAAATCCCCCTTTTATGATGACGAGCAAAAGGCAGACTCGTTAGGGGAAGAAAAAAAAGAACATACATTTATTACAGACACTAACAACACATAACAGAGTAGGACAGTGAGAACCATTGCCACATCTTGAGAACACCTTCTCCCCACCCCTCCCTTCTTCCTGGGCTCAGCTCTGCTCCCGATATCTCTACCTCCTCCCCCAGTGGCGCAGGGGCAGGGAATGGGGGGTGCAGTCAGCGCTGCCACTTCCTTCATCTTCGGTGAGGGGAGTGTCCGGAACTTCTTCCCCCTGCTCCATCGTGGTCCCCCTCTCACAGGAGACAGTCCTCCACAAACTTTCTCCGACATGAATTCCTCCCATGGGCCGCAGCATTCCCCACACTGCTCCGTCATGGGTCACTAACTTCCTCTGACTGGATTCCCTCCCACAGCTGCAGCCCTTCCCGAGCTGCTCCGGCGTGGGACACCCCCGCATGCTGCAATCCTCCCAGCACTGAATTACAGCAGCGGGGCTACCTTTTCCCATGAGACCCCGGCCTTCTTCGGGCACAGAACCTTGATTAGCCGAGCTGGAGCAACAGGCCATAAATCAATGTCTGCTCCATCGTAGATCTTCATGGGTGGCAGGGGGGGCCACCCTGCCGTCTCACCACAGGATACAGGGGGGTCTCTTCTCTGGCACACCTCCCCCCTCCTTTCTTCCTCCGTTCCTCCACTGACCTTGGTGTTCATGCAGCTGCAGCAACTCCTCCTCACAAGTCCGACTGCCCGTCACCACGTCCCTTCTTAAATACGTTATCGCAGAGGTGCAGCTGATTGACTCAGCTTTCCAAACAGAAGTGGAGCTGACTTGGAGCTGGGGGAGCTTCGAGAAGCTTCTCACAGGGACCCGCCCCGATAGCCCCTCCCCTGCCACCAAAAAACTCCACCACTCACTCAACCCAGGACAAGATGACCTAATAAGAGCAATAATATTAAGTTATATTAAACTACATCACAATATCTATGTATTCATTTATTATTCCTCATTAAAGATACATGGATTTTGGAAACATAAATCTTCCATCCATCCATCCATCCATCCATCCATCCATCCATCCATCCATCCATCCATCCATCCATCCATCCATCCATCCATCCATCCATCCATCCATCCATCCATCCAGGTTTTCATATGAGAATATGCAAATTTGATTTACTTGTTTCTTCAGTTTCATCCTCCACAAGTACACACATAGTTGCTTTGATAACGGAGACTTAGTACTCTGCCTCCTCACATTAAAAAGTTTAAAAGTCTAGGCATTGCAACTGAAAAGATGCAGGTCCTAATGCCTCAAATCTCACAAGAACATTTTACTAAATAACCATCAGGAATTATTTTTTTATCTGTGGGTGTGCAGGTTTTTTTTCCCAAATGAGATCTTGCTTTTTCATTTAGAAATCCTGATAATAAAATCACATTTAAATTCACAGTAATCCTGGACCTCATCTTGTTTATCCTACTTCTCAAAACAGGGCCAACATCAAAGTCAGATCAAGTTTCACATGGCTGTGTCCAGCTGAATTCTGAATGCCTCCAAAGAGAGATTCCAGAGTCTTTTTGGGAAACCTGTAACAGTGCTTTATTGCCCTCATTTTGGGTTCTTTTATTACAGCAAATTGAAATTCTCCCTGATGCAACTAATACATATTGCCTCTCACCCTTTTGCTGTGCACCTCTGAGAAGACTCTGGCTCTATTTTCCCTATAACCCCTGTTAGATAGTTGAAGACTTAACATACCCCCAAGTCTTCTCCAAACTGAACAAACCCAAATCCCTCAGCCTCTCCCTGCACATCATGTGCTGCTTTCCCTAGCCATGTTGGTGGCCCTCCACTGAATTTCACCCAATTTGACAATGTCTTCCTTGTATTGCTGGTTATTAAACTGGACGTAGTCTGGATGTGGACTCATATGTCCCGAGTGGAGGGCAATCTTTTTCCACTACCTGTTGGCTGCACTCTTGCTAATGCAGCCCATTATGCAGTTTGCCTTTGTTGCCACAAGGGCACACTGGTGACTCACGTTCAAGTGGTCTGTCAGGACCTCAAGGACTTTTTCTGCAAAGCCACCTTCCAGTCAGTTTTTCCCAGCCTTTATTAATGCATGGGGTTATTCTATTTGAAGCACAATAAATTTGTCTTTGCTGATCTTCATGAAGGTCTTGTCAGCCCATTTCTTTGGCTTGTCACGATCTCCCTAAATAGTAGCCATGCCCATCAGCATATTGACTACTTGTCCCAGTTGGATTTCATATGTGAATGTGATATGGTGCTCTCTGTTCCATCACTCAGGTCATTGGTGAAGGCATTAAATAGTATCAGTCCTGGTACTGGGCAGTGACGAATGCTGCTCATAACCAGCCACAAGCTAGGCTTCCAACTTGATACCACTTGTTGGTGTTTCCTACTTCTGGAGTCAAAACTACGGCCTAGAACAGGCAAACTGAAGGTCTTTTCCAATATGGTAGCTCCTGAATTGTCTTCATGCTCTACTTCTGCTGGGAGGCAGAACAGACTAGATCCATGTGGCAAGATCGCCTGTTATCCTGAAGACTTGAATGTGGTATTCAGAATAAATGTATCAGTGCTCAATTCATTCAGTTTCTTAGTGAGTTACAAGGCATATTTTACTTAACTAATGGATGAACAAAGACAGGAAAGTGTTGCATTTTAATTGGGTTATTTAAAAGTAATGATAATTACAACTTTTTTATTTAAATAGAAATTTTCTTTCAAAAGAAACCTAAGCTTCAGTTAGAAATAGAATGTTTAGGAATCCCTTGATTCTCAGATACAGACTAATTTAAATGAAAGAAACAAATATTTATTTTTTAATTCAATCACAGCTAATCAGATGAGATTAAGAAATGAAGATTATTCCTTTAAGTAAAATAGCATATTTGATCTGGACTTCTTCTTTTTAGAAATACTTACAGAAATTGCCACTAGAACTGTTCCAATACTATCTGCTCACATTTTTACTGGCAGTTTCATCCTGGAGATGAAAAACCAATTCTTCATGAAAATTTTTCAAAATATAGATGTTCCCAAGAAAAGTTCCTCCTTTTTTTTGACAAAGAGATGTTTCTAACAAGAACAAAAACTAGATTAAATTCTTAAGTACATCTAATAATAGAATACTTAAATAACATTCAGACTAAATTTAGACTATGTAACATTTAATTTGCTGACCTTAAAGTGACATGCCATTGTTAAAAGAATTAAAAAAAAACAGCTTAGTTCCATATTTTACCAAAGATGCAGCACAAGGACAAATTTCAGTACTGCCTTGACACAGGAAATATCTTACATTAATAAGAATATTATTGCTATTAATGCAGTCTTCCATTAATAACCAAGAATATGATTTGTGTTAGCATTAAAATATTTTTTTAGCACATATGACAATAAAATATTTAGAGATGTTATTGTGTCAGATCCTCATGATATTAACAGGATTCAATAAGAATCGTGCTACTTCATCCCAAAGATTCTGGTCTTTCTGAAATATATATTAATATCAAATTTTAATTGGAAAAACAAAAAAAGAATTATAAGTAATTGAAATAATTAAAGTAATTTAACCAGAAAAGAGTATATGGAAAACAAGTTTTTTCCAGGTTGTATAACCTCTGTTCTTCTAAGATTCCATATTTAACCTTAGCACTAAATGCAGGTATATGCAACATTCAGTAACTGTATATACTTTTCTACATAGGTTTGTTTCTCTGCCAATGAACTTGTGAAGATTTTTTTAAAAAACAGTTCTTCCTCCATTTCTAAGGACCACTTCAAGCAAATCAGTCCAGCTATCATTCAGCAACTATTAAGCTGTTCATGTCAGCATCCTGACTCCAAGCAGACAAAGTTTCCACCAACAGCTTTGGAAAGTGAGTTATGTTGTTATTAGTAATGTACTGTGAAAATTTGGATAGTTAGAGGGCTTAACTTCTGGAGACATGTCATTCATTAATTAAACCAAAACATGGTGAGATTTATGCACTCTATAATTTCATAGCATACATCTTATAGTATTATATTGAGAAGTGAGGGGATTCAATGATCCCAATTTTCTATTAGACAGAATTCTGTTTCAATGTGTAAGGCTTTAAGCTTTATTTTCTTAATTTCTTAGAGGACTGCTTGACGTAGGCAGCAGGTGAGCCATGACAGGTCCTTATCAGTGGGTTGCTGGGCAGTAATAATCTATTTTGTGAAATTTCCACCAGGTTTATACTGGAGTCATTTAATGGCTCTTACACATAGCCTCAAAGTTATGTTAGCTGACATTTTATACCGTGATGTGGCAAATGCTTGATATAGATACAGTCAGTGTGAATGTTGCTGGCTTTTCAAGTTGTGATATTTTACAGGAGAGAAGCTTTGGGGATATGATTGTGGGAAGAAAAACAAGAAGAAAACCAGTCAGATGGGAAGTAGGACTTGTGTGATAGAGCTGATACAACTGAGTTAGAGTATAATCAGGTTGTTTCCAGTCACAGTAATAGCCCTCACATGCCACTGTTTCCAGGGATTTCTGCCCCATCTGTTCTGCTGATTCAAATTCTCCTGTAACCAAACCCTAGTCCACCCTATTGAAAAAAAAAATCTGAATCTGATCTTAACTAAGGGCTTCTTAATGTGCTTCCTGGTTTTGTTTTTACTTTAAACCAGCAATATCTGGGAACTGGTTACAAACCTAGGTGTGCTGGTGTATTACAGGGGACATTAATTTGGGAGCCAGGAATGAGCAAAAAGGAATGGGCATCTAATCATAATCACCTGCATCTAGATCATCACTTTTAGGCTACAAATCAATTCCTTCAGTACCTTTCTACTAATACCTACATGGCCAGTTCTAGATGACAGGATCTTTTAGGAGCTAGTAAGCTTTCCCCACATCCTGCTGGCCAACAATCCTTACAGAACAGCACTTTCCAACACTGGAGTCTATCTGTACTTTAAGATACACATGTTAAGCAGCTTGTGGGAATGAGCTGAGCTATCATTCCACGGTGTACAGATTAATTGAACTGTAAGTGTGAATTAGAAAAAAAAACATGTTAGATAAAGGCATGGAAGGACTCATGGATATCCCAAGAATGTCTATAGGAGAAAAAAAACATACAGAATAAGAAGAATCATTATAGCTCCCCAGAAAACATCAGTCTTTCTTTCTTATGTTATCTCTCTTCTCATTACCTGAGCACCTTGCAGTCTTTACTGCTTTTATCTTTTCTGTGCTACACAGATATGTCCATTCTTTGGATGGGGAATCAAGGGACAAAGAAATAAATTAACTTGCCCAGATCATATACAAGGTTCATGGCAAATTCACAGTTGAGTGAGATTCTTTCAAGTCTAAGGCCATCAGCCCAATCAATGACATTTTAGTGATCTCATAAAGGTGAGAGATCTGTGTAGATGGGAGGAGCTGAACTGTTCAAACACAGAATGGAATTAATAAGAGCCCTTTCTGCAGCCCTCTCCCTGTGCTTTTTGGCACAGGAAGGTTTCCATGACCACAGGGATACTTATGCTGGCTTGAGACAGACAAAGGACTTCATGTTTGACCTATGTGTGACCTAGTGACCTGAGCATGGGCTCATTAATTTTATTCTCAGTTCTATTTTACTGACAGGCTGTGCTGCTTTGGCTAAGTCACCAAGGCCTGACCTTCCATAAATATCTACTATACCCTTGTATTTGGATGTGCAGTCTGTGAAATTTACTGTCCGATTTTATGAGGTGCTGAGCAGTTGCAGTGCTATTAAAGTGTGAAACATTAAGTGACATGTTTGAAAATTTTGGCGTAGTTTCTTTACGTCTGTTTCTCATAAGTGTTTTACCTCCATCATAAGACTTTTTTTAGAGATTAATCGGGATTCATGTTGTGCAAATGTTTGGAAATGTAAGCAGCGTGTAACTCTGAAGAATTATAAAAGTAACCTTCCAAAAATCCCAGTAACCTGGCAGAAGTAGGCTGGTGGTCCTATTACAGTAACTAAGGGAGTGTATGTCCGCAGCACATTTGCAAACATAAATTGGACCAAAAGCTTTATGCTTAGAACCTGAATTAGATGCCTGCATTAATCTGAGGTCTTAGGCCTTGGTTTGTTTACCAGATATGATTTGGTTAACAGGGTGGTTTTGACTGTAAAGATACACAGGTGTAGCATGTAAAGACACAGAATAACAAGCATAAATCTTTTAAGAGAGAAAACAAATTCAGACCAGCATTCACTGTGCTGCTCTAAATGTCTCTAATCTGCACAGTCATGGTCTGTTTAGCTCTTTAAGGTCTGAAATTTGGAAGCATTACACTGTATTAGCTGTAAAGCCCCGCCAAAAATTAATGTTTTTTAGGCTTCCAATTCTGTTATCTGTATAACACCTGAGTAGAAAAATCTATGTGGCACAATGAATCACTTCTCCTCTGTGTGCTTGTACACAGAGATGGCAAAACATAGCTTCAAAAACAAATACAAGTACAAAACAAATATTCAAACAGAAATACAAATACCGAATGATTAAAGGTGCCCTTGTTTTGTTTCATTTGTTTTCCCCTACAGAATATGGTTACAGCACTGTTGCTGTTTTACTTATTACTATTGGATCTATGTTTGGTACAACCCTCATTTTATTTAACTCCTGTCAAGAAATCTATACACTCATTTTACAGCTGTTTGTCGGTTTGGCTGTTGGGACCCTTTCTGGAGATGCATTGCTACACCTTATTCCTCAGGTAGGTAGTACACACTTTTGTGTTTTTAAATGTTGATGCATATGTGCACGCATGTGTGCACACACATAGAAAAGTTTCATTTAAAATTGACTAATGCTCATCTGTTTAAAACTAAAGCTTTCCTTGAAATGTGTGAACCAACCACTGAGTAATCCAGTTACATTTGCACTTTGTAGCTCAATGACAGATTCCAAGTAGTAAGAAGTAGAAATCAATGAAAGATGAATTCAGAGAAAATAAGGTTCCTATTTTCAAAATATGTTTTCAGTAAACCTGCAAGTTCTGTGCAAACCAGGTTTCTAGATGTGTACTAAACTCTTTTCTTAGGCATATTCTGTAACACATTTTAGGAGAAATTGTTTAATGGTGTACGAGGCATCCACAATCCCCTGCACACATTGTTCCAGAGAACCAGGGCTATCAGCATAGTAATTCTGCTGCCTAGAACTGTAATAAAATGGGTGTTAAGATTTTTTCCTAAATTAATAAAATAAATTTTATGAATAGTATAGTGTGTAAAACAGAACCAAATTTTCCACTGTGTATTCATTTATTTTTGACTGAGTCTCCTCTGATGTGGCACAACAATTATGAGTAGACTTCAGCTGGTCATTGAAAGAGAGCTTCACACCTTCACTTGAGGTTCTGGTCAAAATGTTCTTCATACTGAATATATCATCTCTGGAAGCAGAGCTGGGATAGTGATTTAAGGAAGACAAGTCTCAGTGAATGTCAGACTTTTGAGTGTGAAAGTACTCTCCTTCACCAGTTTTAAGTGACGTGTCCAGCAGTCTTTAAAGTGTGCACTTATCAGAGCAAAGGAGGGCTACCACGCTGTGCCACTGAGGAAAAAATGGAAGCAGACCCACCAGCTGAATGCTTTATGGATTATTTTCAATATGAAGATGATGCAAGTAACTTTTTATACTTCAGAGATCAATATATTCTAAACAAAATATACTCTCTCTCTGTATATATATAAAGGGCAATTTGATAAAGCTCTCTCTAAAAATAATGATGCTTTCACCATTGAGAGATGATGAAGTATAGCAAAGGTTCCTAATAATGAATTTCATTTATCTACTATTCAGCCGATTAACTTGAAAAACAATGTAAATTTGAAAGAGATGGCAAAAGAAAATTTTGAGATTAAATTGAATTAGCACATTATGGATTACTCTAGCAAAAATTAAAACATTGCCATTTAACATTTTTTTACTTTATCTCTTTTTTTAGACTCTTGGTTTACATAAACATGAAGTACAAGAAGTAGAACATTTCTATGAGGGGAAAGAATACATTTGGAAACTTTTGGGAATAATTGGAGGAATTCATGGATTTTTTCTGATAGAAAAGTGCTTTTTTCTTTTGGTAACAACACGTGACCAGGTAAAGCTTTGTACATTTATCCTTTTAAAAAATCTCTTTTATTTTGAGATTTTACAGTGCACAAAATGTTAAAATGATGTGGAAAATAAATATCATTTGTATGAGTTAAATGAAGCATTAAAAATTGCTTTCCAAGGTACTCCTACTAGATTGACCTTCAGTTTCTATTTTGCTTTGCTCTATAGATTTTGTGTGCTTCATGAATGTGTTCCATATATTTATAACTCAACAAGGGAACAGTTAATTGAATGTGTTTCATAAGCATGCTTTCATGTCTAGCACTGGAGCAGTTGAAGAATATGTATCCATAGGAAATAGCAATGACAGTTGTTTACTATAGGCTCTGTATGAAGAGGAGGAAGACATAGATGTAAGCACCAGATGATTTCAAGAATGCTATCTTAAAATTTCCAAATTGTTTTTGACCCCTCTCCTAATAGATTTGAAAATCTAGCATGCATGTTGTTGTCAGTTGAACCCAGTCTTATACTAGTAATATCTGCTTGCTCACTACCATTCTTATAGTAATTCTATTAATTTATTTCAGTGAGGCTGGCGCCTGAAAATATGATTATGCACAAGAATATAATGTAACACAAAGTGTGATGGCTCATTAAGTTTCTCAGCATGGGAGGGTATCTTAATGTCACTTAAGAAGGCTAAGCCTTTGCTTGTTCTGCTTTATAGAGAGTGTTCAATGACTGGCCTGATTTAGATATGATATAGCAAAGAGTATCTATTCACACTGTCTTTGAGTCAGCCACAAGATTATTATGTGAGATTAATAGAACGAAAATATTATGATAATGGTGATATTTTGTTTGTTTGGCAAAAAATAGTTCTTTTTTGTTACTTATTTGAAGAGAAGGGCTTTATTATCATCCCAAAAATTTTTAGAATTGTTCTACTGAGAACTAGATGAATTCTTAAAGTTATTTTTTTTATATCTATCTCGGCTTCGAATTTTAATCTTCAGTTTTAAAACAAAATCATTTTTATCAAACCATTATGGTTGTCACTGATTTATGTGTTCACTTTTCAGGGTCTTTTTAATCAAATAAACATTAGGAAATGTTGATGCCAGCCAACAATAAATTATATTTTTCAATAGGAGTTTTTTGAAAAAAACAATTATTTACAAATGTTAAACTTTCACAAAAGGCTGAGAAAGACTGCACCTGTGTTCATTGGGTTTCAGAACTAATTGCAAAGCATCTTCATTCAGCAGGGCCTTTCTTTAGTTAATGGGCACTGGGGACATTCCCATGATCTTCCAGTGGAATCTGAATTAAATGAACATTCAGGCAGAGGCAAATCTACTTCAACCATACAGTTGGTAGGTTACCATTATGACATACTTCCCTAATTTTATACCCTTCTTTCTCTGTTCCTCAAAAATTGAACCAAATTAATATAATGAATCAGTGTTATTTTTCAGTCTTTATTGATTTGTCCTTTATTACATGATATGATTGTCAGGAATCTAGATTTTGAAGTTTGTAATGAGCTTTTACAGAGACTTCAAACACAGATTTTTACAATAGCATTTCTTAAGTGTGTATCGGATTGATATAACAACACACTTCCTATACTACCTTTTGTTGATAAAAATCTTGAAGATTTTCCTCCTCCTTTCTTTTTAAAAATGTCTCATATGTAAGGGCAGACTTTCTCATGGGAAAAACTTCAAGATTTTCTGCAGTGAGAGTTAAGCACATAATTAGTGAACAAATGAAATCTTGGACTGTTCTTGGGCATTTTTCCACAGATTTGAAGTGTAACATAAACAAGCTGGGTATCTGGGCCTGGTGCTTACTATAAGAAGTTACATAATTTTATGTTGGTCTGTGGAGAGTATACAGACAGATATATCTTTGCAAACTAAATTGACTCATACCTTTTAACCTGTTTTCTTTTTTTCCCGACAAATTTCTTCAGTTTATACATAGTATCTAGATACACAGGTTCCTTGTTATTTAAAGCAGAATCTCCAAGGATCTCCTCTAATGTGAGCTCCATTTTACTAAAGCAGTTGTGATGGGTGAGAGCCTCACGAGCCACTGCTAATCTCTCAAACTCAGTTGGGAAACTTTCAACTGAATGCAGAGCAAACAGACAAGTAAAGAATGTTTACTAATTTGTAAGCCACGTCATAGCTTCCTGTTTATGATGAACGACCTTGTCATTCCTCTCAGCAGCAAGATCCTCCTAAACTTATCTATAGATCCCATGAACTAGCCTGGCTTAGCTAGTTTGTACAAGAGTAGCCAATTTTTCAAAATCATGTGAGTAATAGTAAGACAAACACTGGTTGACTAAGAAAAGCTTATAAATGGTTCAGGTCAGTGATTAGTCTTGCAGTTTTGACTCTAAGTTCAAAGAAGTGGCATGTGAATAAATATTATAAGAGAAGTGGAACAATTACTGGAATTCATATGACTGGCTGCAGTCATGGGAATTAAAACCCTCTATTTTTCCTTTAAAATGTAGAATTTAAAACCCAAATCCTTTCCCTTCCCTCTTCATGCTTCTACAACACATATCCCACATCACAACCAAGCTAATACCAGCCAAGAGACATATCCTGTTTTCAGCCAATACACATCTCTGCTGTAGTTTTTGGAGTGGTGGCTGCTGTCCCTAACAAAGCACTCTTTCGTGCTTCTGTTGACATTTCATTGGCTGCCATAATAGCTTTAATATGTTTTTTTGAAAAAAAAAAAAAAAAAAAAAAAAAACAAACAAAAAAACCAGAAAAGATCATGATTATAAATTCAGTTTTTCTAGTTTCAAGCAAAGAAGTTTTCTGGCTTATCTCACCCTCACAGAAATTTCTAATAATTTCTCTAATCAGAAACAAAAGCCCCAAAGAGCTAGAGGGGAAGAGAGGTTGTTCTTGTTCTCCCTTCTCTCCTCAGAGTTGCAGTTTCTGTTAATTAAACATTTGGGCTGATGCATCAAATTAACTCTCTAGGGTGAGGACAAAGATACTGTCTCTTTCTTCACTTGAAATAGTCTAAATTTCACTCATTGCAGTGGAGTATACTCATGTGCTGCTATGCCCAGCCAATGATATCTGACGCCAAGACAAAGCCCTAACTAAAGGCCAAGAGGCAAGACACTGGAGTCTGTACCACCCTGAAGAACAAAAAACCTATATTTTGAAAGGCTGTGAAACCTACCTATGATCATCTTGTTTAGTCTTGTGTTTTCACAGAGTAACTGAAGAACACGAACTCCAAAGAGACTTTGGTGTCTATCCATTTTTCCTTGGAAATCTTATAGACACTCTATCCAGCAGGAAACTACAATCATCTAGTCATGAGAAAATCAAAAGATGCAATTTGAATTATAATGTCCTTTTTAGTTCTGTATTTGGCACAAATTTTTGTGTGTTCAAGCAGAAACATTATTTTCTTCTGTTACACTAGTGCTTATGAATGTCTTTCTTCCTACCCAAATTAGACTTTAACATTTTCTGGGCAAGGAAGATTTCGTTTTTGTGTGTTTCTGCAGTACCAATCACACTGCCAGTGCTCAATAAATGATTCTAACAATATCTATGCAAATAACAGCAACTATCTTTAATGCAAAAAGCTTGAATTTATTTGATATTTTCCTGTATTTATACCAGCAGCTGGAAGAACCCCTTAACACTGATCCATTATCTTTACTTTTAACTAGAGAAGCCCAGAAGATTCTGAGTCTGCTGAAGTTCCTCCAGAGAGTAAGGCGATCAGCAAAAAAAGTTAGTATCAATAAAAACACTAGACAAGCAACAGAAAAAGCTGTCAGACCTAAGATGGAATTGAAAGTGTGAAGCTGGCTTAGCTCTGCATTTGCTATGTGCTACGTCACCACATGTGATGGTACTTGGCCACATAATCTAATCTGTGCTTAAAGACCTTTTCAGCTTCCAACCCTGTAATTGTGAATTTCATTAATCTTATACTGTCCATGCTTTAGTGTTTGTTTACTTACTGTTGCAAACCATTTTTCTAAAGCCTTTGATTAAAGGCAAATATTAAAAATTTAATACAAACCAGTTTTTTATAATTGTAAACTTTGCTTGGGCTTTTATTTCTGAAAGTAGTGAAACAATTGTTTTGTTGTCTCACTATCCTAATATAATTCTGCTTCCTTCCTCTCTTACATGGAAAAGCAATAGCATCTTTAAACCAGTATTGATTTATTACATGTATGAAATTACGGGCTCATGATGGCTCTTAGTTTTAGGATAATTCTTCTCTTCTTTGTTGCTCCTTAGTCCAAAAACCAGGAAAATAGAGCATAAGCCAAACTCTGCCTTTGACTGTACTTGTGTGACCTTGGTGAATTTAGTAGAGTTTCAGTCATTCAACTGAGGGAATAGCATTTTAATTGAAATCAAATTATTTACTATAGTCAACTCCTCTTTATTTTGTGATCTCAGATCTCAGGTCGTCAGTTTGATTTATTTAACAATGTCATTATCTTCTTGTAGGTTTTTGATATTCTCTGTCCTTGTGGACTAAATTTCTATTTCTGAGGCATTTGAAAACTGGATTTCTACTTCTTCAGTCTCACCTATCCAGCACTACACAATTCAGTGCCAGTTTCAGTGTGACTATCTAGTCCATCTCTAGATGTTTCCATCCTGTTCAACCATCACTACCTGCTAAGCACAAAGAAAAATTTCTAGTGAGCTCAATGTTATTTGTTCCAAATAACTACATTTGGTGTATAACTAAATTTGGGATAGTTTCTCAGTAATGTTCTCTGTTTGGTTCCATTTTTATCTCATACCTCAGTTTTACCTCTCTTAGAAATCAGTAAAAGAAACCACAGTAGGGAAGGGGGGTTGTATATTTTAGGTGTTTTTTTTTTTTTTTTTTTTTTTTGAGAATACATATTTTCAAAAGTTTATATTGTTACAGTTCTTATGAATAGCTAAATGCATAACCATACATGGGTACCTTGACATTGAGTTAAACTTTTAGGTGTTTTTTTCCCAAAGTGGAATGGAATTTGCAGCTGTAAGACAGAAGCCTAACATCTCCAGAAATGCCAGACTTCACTCTAAACACATGTCAAGTAGAACTGTGAGAGGAGTCAGTCACCTTTGATAGCCAGTGAGTAACTCAGAAAACAAGAAGCTACTGGAAATAAAGATGTCTCACTGATCTTCCTCTCATTTATCCACACTTGCTCTGAAAAGATCAGAGTAGCATTTTATATTCAGCTTACTCAGTGAGACTTTACATTAACTAGAAATATTTTTGCTGTATGAGTAATTAAAACAGTGAAGAAAAGATATATTTTTTCGATAAATGTTTGCTTTGAGCTCTTACCCAAATCTTAAAAAGCGTGATCTATGGTGGATTTTTGCACCCATTAGCTTTATGAAAATTATGGAATAGAATTTTCTATGAGTTCCGATCCAATATTTAAGCAGAGAAAATTATAAAAAATAAATGTAGGATTGTTTAAGATGAGGCTTTTTAGAAATAGTTAGGGTAATAAGTTAATAGTTATTGTTGCAGCTATATAATGTGGTGAGATAATTGCTAGTAACAAAGTTGCTTTAAAATAAGCTGAAAGTAAATTAAGATAAACATTCAGATTCGTTTATATATGCATCTTCTTAACTTTCAGTCAATTAAGTTTACAAAGCTTACATTTGCAATTGCTCCATAATGTTAACCTGATCTCTATGTTATATTAGAGACAATACACTGGAGTGAGTTCCAGTAACTATGGTATATCTTCTTCAACAATCAGATACTTGAATAAAGCAGGCTAATAATATCTCAGGGCAGGCCATGATTTCATCCTCATCAGTGCTTGTTACAAATCACAAATATAATGTAATGCAGCAATCTATTATTTCTATGTAATTCATGCTATGCACTATTGATTATAAACTGCCCATAGTGTTTAGAAAGAACTGTGCAAACTGGGGACATCCATGTCTGGCTCTGTAAGCTGGCAGGAAAATCTAACAAGACTGCCAATTTTTCTGAACCCACAGAGCTCCCAGGCAGCTAAGGAGGATTTTCTGAATACAGTTGTTAGGCTTTTATGTGCTGTGTGTTTTTTTTATTATAGTCTGAAGACTTTGGTTCTAGCCAGTTTCTGTAAGAAAAACATCTCCCCCATCACTATAAAATGGTCATCTCTGGAAAAACATTACTGAAGTGAAACCTTGTAATAACTATATTCAGACAGTTCTATGCAGCTCCATGTTAGCTCCTTAGACTGTCACATCTGTGTCAGGCCAACAAAAGCCTGGAAAATACATGATGTTTAGGGCCCAAATCATGACCCTGCTTCTTCAGGCATAAAAGCAACCCTTTTTAAAGTGATCTGTTCATACTGTATCAAAGGAAGCTGGTTGAATTTCCTGAGAGACATTAGAAGGTCCTGCTTGTAAGATTGTGGATAAAACAGATGGAACGAAGTACAGGATAGGAGAGCCATTTATATGTTGCTAAGCCTAGATATTGAGCCTATGTACAAAGCCTTATTGCTACTTGAAGAGATAAAATCCCTACCCATTGATCCATTCAGCATGCTACATCTCTGTCTGGGTTACAACCTGGACAGAGAGACTGTCCCTAACTCCCTAGTTTGATTTCAGTACTTTCATTAATAGTAGCGCCTTTCTTCTCATATCAGATGCCTGATCATGAAGATTCGATGCACTGTCTCACACGAAAACAAGGTCACAGAACAATATGGGAAAGAAAAACAGACATCTGCATCTATGAGTGATGCTGCAGACGGGAGTACTAAGAGCACAGTGGCCATTGATTGAAACAAAAGTTGGAAATGAGCATGATGTAACGCTGTACTGACAGTGATACTCAGGCTTGGTGCATTTTATCTCTATCTTCACTGTAACACAATCTCATAAGAAACAGCTCCTGAAAACATTACTCAGTAGTAACATGCTTTACAGTACTAAAATGATCAGCTGCATGAGACTAAATATTCATCTTCATTATATCTGTGCAATTCTGTGAATGACAATGGAAAAACTCCCAGCTTTTAAGCAAAAAAACTCAACACCTAGAATGCAAGAAAACTTTTGTGAATTTCAGCAACAAAGGAAAGATGAATGGAAACCTTTAGGACATAGGAGACTGGAGTCAAACCAAACTCTAAGTTTTTGTCTAAAAGTTGACCTAGTGAAAATAAAGCAGCTACTTCCTGGTATTTGCATCTCTGAATTATTCTACAGTCTACTTTTTCGTATCAAGTGAATTGAAAGAACTATAATAACAAAACAGATAAACACTATTTTCTTCTGATTACTATGACTATTCATAATGTTGTATGTGAAAAACCCCAAATAATTTATAACATAGCAAAATTTACAATATCTGTTTGTGTTAAAACTTCTGGACTTTTTTTGTTATTTTTGTTGGTTTGTTTATTTGTTTGTTTTTTCCTAGGTAAGAAAATTAGCTTGTTAGCAATAATGGTTTTGGTGGGTGACAGTCTTCACAATTTTGCTGATGGCTTGGTAGTAGGAGCAGCGTTCTCATCCTCAACAGAAACAGGTGTGACAACGACTATTGCTATTTTATGCCATGAAATTCCTCATGAAATGGGTAAGAAATATATATGTGTATTTTTTCTGATTGGCTTTGTAGTTCCAGGTTTCCCAAAGAATTCTTTCCTGTAAGGCATTACTGAGAATTCTTCTTATTTATAGCATCATGAACTATAACATTAATATGTGAGATAGATATCTAAAGAGGCTGTTTTATTCTCTTTCCCCTTCACAAAAAGAAGGGGAGGCTTCTGCCCTCATTACTGGATGTAATCCCATTACACCTTCTCCAAATGTAAATGCCATCAGGTCAAGAGTGACCCGTTATTCTCGTGTGTACAGACATAAAGAATAGTAAGCTGTGAGCAAGAGCCACACATACATAACGGACATACCTGACACAACAGGCTATCCAAGAGTTTTAATATACAACAGAGCCATTTAACAGCGTATTCCTCATACTACCCTCATTCCTGCTGCTAATTGAGAATAACAAGATAATAAAAGAAGATGTGTGACCCATTTTACTAGCAGACAGGACAGGAAGATCGTTCTATTGAACATTGCCCTCAATTATCTCCTTGTGGTAAATCTTTCAGCAGGGCTTAAGTTGTTCCTGACATTGTGTTGATGAACATATATAAACTGGCAAGTTTGAGATGAGAACTACAGATTCTCATTTCTATTCTTAAATGACTGAAGATTTCATGTGCTGTCTATGTAGAAAACTTCCCCAACCAAAAAGGTGGGATGGGGACTTGCTGTAAAACTTGTAACTCTTGTTTGCATAGGAAAGAAGTTACCAAAATACTGAGCAGTTAACTCCAAAGACAGACCTTCTTAATTCTGGGGTGGTAGTGCCACAGAGTCAAAGTGGGATTTCTACACTCACAGATAATATTTTTTTAAATCTTTTACTGTGGACTTGTTATGAAATAATTTATTTTAGAAGTAAAATCTGTGATGGGATTCTGATATACAGTTTACCAAAGTTAATTAGGTGTGAAATCAGTGGAATTAAACTCAACTGGAATCAGACTGACATAGGTTTTTCTAAATTGCAGCACCTGTAAAACACTCAGAGACCATGCTGCAAATATACTCACATGATTTGAACTGGCAGGTTCCCAGTCGAAAAAGATTTAGAAACTCTGGGAAAGCACATGACTTCACTTTTGCATGTATCCAAGTTGGAAATGTCACAGAACATTGAGAACTAACAGAAAGCCACTCCTGTATACTGTATGCTATCTTTAGGAACAGCTAAACAAATACAAGTCAATATGGGCTTTTTGGTTTTGTTTTTCCACACAGGATGCATTTATAACTAATTCTACAGAAAACTAAGGGCAGTCCTCCATCATTCACTATCTTCGTACATATCTTAAGTATTTTTCCTCATGCTTTATTACCAAGAGTCTTACAAATACATTTATCAGCTAAATAATAAATTTTCTGTCTTTTTCTCTGTGCAGGAGATTTTGCTGTGCTGCTAAGTACAGGGCTCCCCACGAAGATTGCAATTTTGATGAATTTTATAAGTGCACTAACAGCATTCTTAGGACTTTATATTGGCCTTTCTGTATCAACAGACTCATGCATTCAAAACTGGATTTTTACTGTTACAGCTGGAATGTTCTTGTATTTATCTTTAGCAGAAATGGTGAGAACTTCAGCCTATTATTATATTTTCCTTTTAACGTAGCCACATCACAGATGAATGTCAGACAAATGTAGGTGGATGAACTTAAAGGGAAAAAGAGTCCATAGGCTTCTTGGGAAGAGCACATTGTCTACCCTGTGTGTGTATAGTGCTTAGAACAATAGTCTGGTTTTGTTTCATGTCACTGACATACTAGGTATAATTTGTAATAAAGAGGTAGAACAAAGGCCAATAAGAGTGTAATATATAAGAAAGGCATAAAGGACTTCTGAAGGGGGGAAGGTAAACAATATATTTTTTAGGGCTGATAGACTTACTTAGTACAACATAAAGAAACATTTGAACCTGCAGGGATTTTAAATTTTTGAAGAAGTTGGTTACATTTTTTCTTCTTACTGACCTTTTCTTTATATCCTTGTTCATCCATTGTTTCTACATGAATTTGCTCTTTCTGAACTAAAATGCAAGATGCTTATCCTGTGCTCTTCCTGTCCAGCCTTTGTATCTCAGAGAGGTTTGGCTGAGCTCCTAAGCAATTAAAAATCCATCAGATTGCTGCAATTTTTTCATATTTGCCCAATGTTGTTCATAATCCCAGTTCAACAGCAAAGATCAGCCTATAGAAAAATAAAGTGTGAAGATACACAGTAGGAGGAAGGTCTAAGGACTGTAGAAGAATGTGGTAGAATCATAACTCATGCAGATGCCTCAGGCCACATCATTTATTGAAGAGATGGCTAACTGTTAACACTTGTAACAATGCAGAACTTAATTACCCTGACAACTTTGTCACATGGCTCTTTAACTGAGTGTGTTAATGTAAAGTTGCTTTCAGGCTTCTGAACAAAGATGGAATATTTTGGGTGATTAGATGAAGATGGAAAAAAAAGGAGATCTCCCTCTTCAGAAATTATTACTCTGTTTTTCCAAGTCTGGTTGTCTCTGTGTTGTCACTACCACCCCTCTCCTCATGCCTGAGATTTCATTTACCAGGTTCAAGCATAGCACTTTAAACCTGATATGCCATGCCAGTAATATAACCTATTTAAAAATCTACTTGTAATAATTGACCTTAGACCTTGGGTATATTCTAGTCTGATTTTGCTACTGTAACAAAAGTAAAGTGAACATAAAGTGCTCCTAAGAGTTTATGAGGGAACAGCCTAAGGACTGTGGATGTGTCAACAGTCCTGACTGAGGTGGTAAATAACATACAAGAATAATGTGTACAAAGTTGCATCTTGTTCTGACACAGAGAAATTTGGAAGTGAGGCTACCTCCCTACTCAATAGGCATGATTTTACTAATGTGGCTAAGAATCCATCCAGGATCCTCAAGCTCCTAGAACAACACCATGTTTTTCCCCAAGTCTTCAAAGCAATTGTGCTAGCTGTAAATCCCAAGAGATAACATAGTTCCAGGCAGAGACAGGGACATCTTTTCCCTTGTTCTCAGCTTGTCACCATAATCTTGTTCTTGGTGTGAAGAGGAGAAAGAAGGGAGGGAGAGGGGAGGATCTCATTTCTCTCACCTTCCTTTTGTTAGTAGGATTCTAATCAGCCTTTCTCTGCATTTTGTCAGAACTGCCATTGGGTTGCTCACCGATGTTTGTCAGAAGTGCAAGTGTTGAATATCACAGGGATTATTTTATTTAAAAAAATATTCCTATACCACTGAAGAAATCTATAGATCTGAAAAGATTCATATTTTTGTATAGTACATCTAAAAAAAAAAATCTGCCATTCTTTATGTATTTTTAATCTTTCTACACAGAAATCACTTCTATTCTCTGCTGCATTCTCATATACAAGCAGCAATCATCAGTGTTCCTGCCAATGGTGTATAAATATTTAATGGTGTACAAAGCTTAACTATAATTTTCACTATTTTTTTTATGGGCTTTCACATATTCATGTGCTTGTCAGAGCAGCAGTGAAATAAGAGAGCAGCAGCTAAATAAAACTGAGCAGCCTCACTGGTTTCTGCATTGGGGAACATACAGGGGTATGAAGTGGAGGTTCATTAACAGGACAGCACTGTGAGACTGCTATTGCAGTCAAGGTTGCGCAAAACTATTTCTGTGGTAAATTCAAGTTTTTTCTTTTCTGCAAATGGCATTCTAGCACCATTAACAAGCAGAGTAGACTAATCATTTTAGAAATTTGAGGAAAAGGACAAAAGATAAAACTATTTATATCCTTCATCATTTTTCACCAAGGAATTCTGCAAAACTTCATCTTCCCAGTAATTGGGGAAGGTGGAAGGGAGGAGTATTTTGTCTTGCAAATGTGTTTCACAGGTGTAATATTGCAATGTAGATTGTTGTTTCTAGATATACATGTGAGTAAACACCTGTAATATTGTGGGTTTAGTTGTTGTCTAACCAAAATTAAATCCCTGGAAAACCAGCTTTTTATAAGCAATACAGTGACATTTTTGTACTTGGTATCCATTTAGAGGTCATAAGTATAATCATAACTTTGCACTGTTTCCAAAGATCTTTTAATTAATAACATACCTTTAATCTGAATGAAACTTGAGACACCAGTATATGGAATGGAACAGGTCAACTCCCAATGAATTGTTTCTTTGACAAAACATATGCCCTTTTCCTTTTGGGAAACAAACTTGAAAATCCTCTGTCAGCCTTTTAAATGAGTATCTATGAAGTTATCATTATGGATAAATACTTGCGAAATCACATGCATTGTATTAAACCCCAAGGACTGAGACATCACTTCTAAGTGATTGTACAGATCATATTGGTTTATGTGGTTCCTGACCAGAGTTGCTGTCTAATTTGAAAGGAAGGAGATAGAAGCAAGAAAGACAATAAGGATATCAAGAAATAAGAGCTAGCCCAGCACTCCCTGAGGAAAATAACTGATGTTTTCTCTGACTAACCTTAAAAATCTTTTTGATTTTGGAGATAAAGGAGTATTTTAAAGTGACTTTTTGGGCTCTTGCAGCGCAGCAGTCATGCCATTTGTGCCCCAGGGTGGTAGAACTCTTGTTTAGCCAGCACATTGTTGAGAGCCCCTCATGCATTCTTTCAGCATGTCACTTCCTAATTCTTCATATCCTTTGTGTGTTCATGATAATATGAGCTGGAGCAAGAACAGAGTAGTCCCTTGACTAACAGTAACTCTTTTGCCTCCAACAGACTTCAAGAGTTAGCAAGAGTGATGGCATCCAACAGCTTGGATGTGGCACTGTATTCCCTTAATTTGTGATGTGTTTTGCATCTGCCAGTTGAACAGGCTTCCTAAACAACAAGATTTTTTCTGCTGTACCACACATTTGTGTTCAGAGAGAGCTGGGGAACTATAGATGATACTGTCTCAGCAATCAGCTTTTGTTTTCAGAAATAAGCAGGGATGTCACAGTAAGTAAGGCTATAGATATGATCTGTGCATTTGATAACATGCACATATGTTAGGTGGAGGGAGCAGATGTCTGCATTGGACATAGGAAGGGTACTACCTGCTGAGAATTCTTTTTTAAACCTTTCTTAGGAACCTACTGTGCATGTTTGTAACTCATACACTGGCACTGACAGCAATAACAGAATATATTACTTTTTACAGTGGGAGAGGAAGAAGTTTCCTATTTAGAGAACTTGTTGACTCAAGCGCTGGGAAGAAGACAAACTAAACTGATTATAAGGATAAATAAGAAAGACCAATGGTCTATATTGGAGTCCTGGATTCAGGCATAATTCTTAATTAACAGTTTTTACTTATATACACAACAAAAATGACGTGCTACAAACACTTGCAAGCTGTCAGTTCAGATTTTGATTTACATCAGAACTTTGAGGTGTTTACATTTGCTTTAGATGAAAAGTTTCTGATGATCCTTAAATACAGAATTAAATATAAATACACAAATTTCTAAGATGTGAATTTGTACCATAATTTCAACCACTACCTAATTGTTACGAAGATCCAGGATGTTTGGGTTTGTCTGTTATTTTTATGCAAAACTTTAAAGCAGAGGCAGATTTTTTTTCACTATAGTTTTATTTTGGGCCCATGCCAACTTCCAGAGAAAGAAGAGTGCAGGAAAAGCAGACCCAGAGACCCCCTTCTCACAGAGAGAAGGACAAGCATAGCAAATAGATGTAAACATACCCTGTTAATCTCCTTGGTCATCACCACTCCACTGTCTCCCAGTGGCTGATGGTGTTACAGCTCCCATGAGGAGGCTCTCAGGAGGAGAGGAAATAAGTAGCTTCATTGAGGCGCAGTCTGTGAGTGGAGCAGGAAGGGATAATGTTAGAGTGTCAGGACCACTCACTCTTGTTTTGAAGTTCACAACAAATAGACAAAAAAACCACAACCAAAACCAAAGGTCAGTACCAGGTCATTGCTCTATATTTATTCAGAAAGTAGATGTGAAACTATCAGCAGTCTTAAGTGTCTCCCCTTCTGTCTCTAATATATAAAGCATAAATACTAAGAAAGTCTGAGCCTGAGGCATCATTTTCACAGACTCTGTTAGGACAAACATTTTGTTTAAAACTTTGATAAAAGAGACCATGTAGGGTGGAAGGTCAGCATAAGTAGCCTTTAATATGGTTATAAACAGCTGATGCAACTTTACATAAATTAAAACTCACAGAGAAAAATATTAAATTTAAATTTTTCAATCATATTTAAAAAATACTTTTTTCTACTTCTATGTTTACTAAAGCACAAGTAAATGGGAATGTTGCCAATTATTTCAGTAAGAGCAGAATTGACCCTATATATAGTACTGAAAAAAAATCTCAAAGTAGTTTATTCCCACGAAAGGGAATCACTAATTTCTTACAGACAGCTGTATAAAATTACTAAAAACCAGTAAGAAGTTAACAAATTTTGGAATCTCATTCATAATTCTCATTGATATTAGTAAAAGAATCAAAATGGGTAGAATTTGATTAATTTAAATAGTTCACTGTCAAGATTGGCATTGTTACAATGTATAGAACATGGTACAGATTAATAGTTATATTCAGAAACTCAACATTTTAAAAGTTTTTTTTAATGAAGTTTGCCTTGTTTTCCCATAAGACTTTTTTTCCCAGAGATTAATATATCTGGATCTCATTCTGGTGTCTTATTCTTTTTTTAGCTTCCTGAAATGACTCATATTCAGACGCGGCGACCCTGGTTGATGTTTCTCCTACAGAACCTTGGATTACTATTAGGCTGGCTTTGCCTCCTACTTTTGGCTATATATGAACAGAAAATTAAAATATAAGTTTTCTATCAGAAATCTTGAAGTACCACTTATAACAGTGGATAGCATTATTCACAATTTTGTCATGTCTGCTATAGTGACATATAAAGTTGCTGGGATTTTTATATCTGAAAAGTAGATAACTATTTCAGTTTATTAACTTATTGTTCTGATTTTGTAATCTTTTTTGTAAACATGAATGTTTAGAATTATGTTTTATTTGTTATTGAGTTTACCAGATCCCATGCTCAAACTCACAGGAGCTTTTGATTAGTTTTTATTGAGACCGTTCTAGTTGAATGTTCTAAGTGATCTTTGCCAGTTTGATTGAAGAAAAGAAAAATATACTTTTATATGCAATAATTGAAGTGGACTAACCATAGTTGAATAATTTGAAGCAGAAATGAGTTTTGCCTCTTAGTACAAAGAATAAATGTATTTCTATAAAACTAAAAAGTGTAGCAAAGCTAAACTGTTAAATGGCATACAGCAATCTCATATTATATGCACTATCTACTTTGTCAGCATAAAGATCCTCAGTAATCATATCTTCCTGCTCCACTGTGGCAGGTAAAAAATTACAAATGTAAATGTTGAAGTTTATGATCTAAAAATCTGAGAATGTCCTTTTCTCTCTGTAATATAATTTGTCATATGTGCAATGGAATCTGTGACAGTCAAGCATTGGACTATATAGTAACTGTCAGAGTAACCACCTTCTACATTATCTCACCTCTGATGGTTGCTCATAGTAAACGCTTATGAAGGATCATAAGCATATATGTTTAAATTGTTTTTCCCTGATATCCCTTCCAGGCTCCTCAAACCAATGGATTCCTTGAGCCGGACACTGCTTCTGAGCCATCATGTTTAATAAACATCAATAGTGCCTTCCTGTCAGCAGTTGGTTTATTCATATATACACGGTGTGCATTGTAGAAAGAGCTTTTTCAATTGCCTAAAGAGCATGTAGCTGTGCTCTCTTAGGACCTCACTGCTGCTTTTCTATCCTGAACGATTTTTGTGTAATTAGTCCCCTTGATTTCAAGGGAATTCTTCATAAATTTAGATGAGTCATTTAATTTAGTATTGCAGAATCAGGCCTGAAACAAATATAAAAATTCTGCCCTGATTCTGACGTGCTAAGAAACTTCCAGGCGGTACTGAGCAACACTCCGTTTTGCAATTTCTGCTCCTTATACAATATCAATTTTTGTGTAAGGACTCCCCCCTACCTAATTTATATCTTTGTATAAGAATTAAGATGCATTCTTTCTCCCACCTCTGATGAACTGTGGAAATAGGGAGAACAGGTTACAGAACAAACATCGATTCTTTATGCAGGAAGTGGATATTTTCTTTTCTGTGTCTTAACTCAAGCTTGAAATATGGCTACATTATGACATGATATGACTGTCTTACAATGTGTCCTGTGTTCATTTGACAGCTTCTAGTGAAGGTACAATTATTCTCATATTACAAAGGAGAACAGAGTCTACTCTCCCAGAGTAGACTGTCAGAACTGTCAGTTCTCAAAGGTTTCATGAGCACCCTACTACATTATCAACAAAATGTAAAGTGAAAATAATTCTGAATTTCATTGTTTATCATAGCACAGATTCATGAGCCTGTGAAGCCCTGGTCATCCACAGACTCACGCTTGGGCAAAACACTTAAAGATCATTTTAAAGGCAGATATGCGCTCATTTTCAGTGCCTGTTAGTTATGAGAATCTAGCAAATGCCCCAATGCACTTCTAAATATACATCTAGGCATTTAGATACCTTCAAATCCTTGTCACAAACAATTCATCCACTGTCACACAGGAAGTCTTAATCTGACTAGGAAAATGGACTAAAATGTTTTAAGCCCGGAAGTAAAATCCTAGCTTGTTTTATTTAGGTGTGCAAATATTATGACTGATTTTTCTGTTACTTTAACTTCAAAAGATGATTTGAGAAGCCATGACTGATGCTTCTCTTTTCAAAGTTTATACTTTTCAGGAGATGGTGCTTGCTTTCAGTAAGGTAAGATTTTTTAGAAGTGGTTTCCCAGTACTTCATCTGTTTGTATTGGCATCGAGTCACTCCACGACCTTCAGTGTGACAGTCAATTCAAGCAATAGCAGGACGCCACTGGACGTAAGCAAAATCTATTCTTGTATCAGATGGTGCAAATAAATATTGGAATCATTTGTTATTTCAAAGAGAAAAGCTACCATATTTTGCATGTTTATGTATGCATAATGTTCACTACCACAGAAAACAAGAATGTTATTGTATTATGAAATATTTTTCTACTATTTATTAATGTTTCTGAAAGAGGACAAGTAAATTCCAGCAGTGTGTACTTTAAGGGTGCATACAAGCATAGGTTCACAGCCCGACATGATCTGTGAACATACTGTATCCTCATCTGTTCAGAAAATGCCATCTTTTGGTATTTTGGCACATAAATATATATTTATCATGTTTCTTGATCACAGATACTATTATGCTGATCAGAATTCCAGTTAGTCCTTATTTCTGCCACAGAGCTTGTATGTTTTTGTGGTATTTCTCAGTAAGTGAACAGTTTAGTCACTATTTTGCCACGGTGTCAAGTCTGAACACCTGAAGTCCTGTTAGTGTAAGGAAGTTTGAATTCCTATGACACTTGTGAGAGAACTTATCTCACTATTTAAAGCTGCTGTCTCTGCTGTAATTCTCTTGACATTAGTGTCTTTAAAATTATACTGAAGGTGGGGAATTACCACACATAAAAAAAGACTAGACTGTAAATTAAGAACAATTCATCATACGGAGGACTGGAGACTGTTCCTATAGGTCACTGAATTAGAAAAGTAAATGAGTCAAAACCCAAAGAGATCCACATTCACAATTTATCTTTTCCGTCAATGATCTCTGAAAATCCCAAGGAAAAGGACAGAATAATATGGCTTTGTGTCCTTACAAAAGAGAAGGTGGTGCACAGGTATTCTTATGATGGTTTCTCTTTTTGTTTGTTTTAAATTCTGTAGAGTTTATTCATACAGATTTCAAACAAGACTCTATTTAAAGCCAGGTATTTCTTTCTGTTCCTCCAAACCTAACAGACACAGAGCATAATATGCCAATGTTTTCACTGAGTCAAATCCTGAGTAAGGACTGCAGAACTTCATCACTTGCAGCCCTTAAATCATGACTAGGTATCTCTCTAAGACGTATACAATTACTCAAACAGATGTTATGTGCTTGATGGAGAGATTACTTGGTGAGGTTTTACAGCCTGTCAGGCAGTTCTGACTAGATAATCATAATGTTCCTTTGAAACCCTAAAATATATGAATCTATAGACACAGGAATTTTTCTGGAAGAAGCTGGTTAGTATTTCTCTCTTTCATCTATTCTTAGTTTTCAGACATTCTCAAGATAAAAAAAAAAAAAGTAGAAAATATCTTGCTTTCTTACACAGAAAATGAGAGAGAAAAAGAAAGGTTGAAAGAATTTGTTTGCTACAGTATTTTTTCCTGTCAGTTAGATGGCAGAGGGCCTCATAAAAAATACTTCCAATTCCAAACTACCAAGGCTCGTAAGCATATGAGAGTTGACCTTGTACCTCTCTTTTCTGTATATGTTACACATTACCCAGTGATTCCTAAGATAAATAGTACCTTCTTTGCAGCCAGCTATGCTAATGCCCTTAGAAGTTTCTGGAGCTCATCTGCATGTTTTTAACACTGCCATCTATTCCTTCACTGTATTTTATGCTTTAG
The DNA here is from genome assembly GCF_018691265.1 of Tyto alba. Lineage (NCBI taxonomy): Eukaryota > Metazoa > Chordata > Aves > Strigiformes > Tytonidae > Tyto > Tyto alba. The sequence continues at coordinate 19,802,835 of NW_024881313.1, forward strand.
GCATGAATATGGCATTTCTCCAGAGACAAAATATACTTTTTTTCTTATAAGAAAACATGGTTAGTTTTGATATGTATATTTGAATTGTTTTTCTTTCACCTTGTCATTGCATTTGAGAAAGCATATTAACATTGCAACAGTATTTAGCCTGCAGCTAGAAACCAAAACCAGGTTTATATCAAAGTAAAGATTAAAGCTGATAATTTTATAAGGGCATACTTTATCAATTTTGTCACCTTTTCTTGCTTTACTGTAACCTTTTGTCAAGTCTTCCTTTCTTCTTAAAAATCAGCTGCCTTCTATTGTGAGTGTAGTTGTAGGAATGTGACTGCAAAAAACACAAACAGTAGTTCCACAATGGCTTTAATCAAAACAAAAAGTCCTACAATTTATTATACTAGACACACCTTCATTCCCTTCTCCCTTAAAAAAAAACAAAAAAAAAAACAAAAAAAAAAACACACAGGGAGCTGTTGCTCTGGATCATGTAGGGGAATGTAAGAAGTGCCTTATTCCTTTTATGTCTCCGATAACAGGACAAAGCACAATGGGAGACCCTGCATAGACATCTGGTTGCATTGAAGTCACTGCCAAGCTCCCACTGGTGGCAGCGCAGAACAGCATCCTGGTGCAGGGGGTGCAGGAATCTGAGGGCTGGTGCAGCTTCCTTTTGCAGAGATGACAGGAAACAGAGCACTTCAGAGGGGCATGCTTCAGTGCAGCACTCCAACAGTTGTAACAGAAAGATCAAAGGTTTTATAGCTGTCTCTGTATCATCCTGCAGGACCTCACTTCAGGGCAAATTCTCAGACAGTTCACTTTGTCTTGACTTTGAACATGAAGGATATCGTGAAAGCGATCTGGTTGGTAACCCTGGTGCAGGCTCCCTTGGTGCAATAATGCACAGGAACCCAGCAGTCAGGGTGACCCAAGGGAATGCCACTTCTCTGCAGAGGAACCTCCCACAATACTCTCATAAATAAAGGATAAAGCATGTAGTCATGACCAGGGTGGTCCATCTCCACATTACAGCTGCAGGGCACCCCAATGGAGCATGATGTGGAAGTCATCCCCTCCCAGGGTCTCAGCTCTGACATTGCCAGAGAGCGTTAAACACAGGATTAGCTGGCAACCTAAATGTGCCTAGTAACTATTTACATATTGGCCCAAGATACTGCTGACCAACCACTAACCCAGTGCTATAGGCATGTCTATATGTGACATCATTTTGTCCCACTGAAGCTGGCTGGGGAACCCTCCCTCATCTTTTTCCCAGGTGCCAGCAGAAACTAACAACATATCCCAGAGAGATGACAAGAGATATGCATAGGGGAATAGACTAGTCAATTATTCTGACACATACCAGTTTTAATTTAAGACCACACTAAATTCTGCTGTCTCTCCATGGACTCTCATACTGCAGAGAAGGCACCAAGACAATATCTGCACTGGTCTCTTGGGTAGCTGCCCAGGCTGTCCTCACCAGGGTACATGGCTGCAAGCAACAGCCATATCTCAGTCTTAACAATTGTTTCAGAGTATCTCAGGTGTCCCTGTCACTGCATACCAGTTGCAATCTGTTGCAACTATTTGTGACTTCTGATGTTCAGAAAGGACAAGATAACATTGGAAATGTCACTGAGAACCACACAGAAGGAGATACTATTATCTACACTGTGGTACCAGCAATTTGACTCTTCTTATTTGAGAGATACTGCTGTGAGTTCTGAACACAAACACAAGTCATTTTTTCATATTCCACGCTGAAGCGTGTTGCTGTCTTGGTGGTCTTGGGTGGTTTTATCACTAGCAACTGGTAGTGTGTCCTAACTTCAGGACATCAAAGGCCGTTTTCATATTCCTGTGCAACAGTTTAGCATGAGCTCTGGAGCAAGGGTACACCTACTTTATGGCTACCATCCCAATCCAGAAGTGGGTGGGTATTGCACTTTCGTATATGAGCAAAAGCCATCTATATACATGATACAGCAGCTCCGTAGCAAGTAGCTGCAATTATCATCAAGTTTAGAAAGGGGTAAGTGGACAATATACATCTGATGGTTTAGTATGCCCAGGACAGCATAGCAGCATTCAGAAAACGTCATCCACAACTGAGCTATAGCCATGAATGCAATTCTTTTCCCAGGCACTACCCACATGAAGAGTCCCATGAGTATTAGAATCATCCTGGCATACTCTAGCACTTCACTGATGATAATTTTTGTGCACTCTGCACAGGCTTCAGAGGAAAACATGCAATGCAGAATATGGCCTCTTCTGTAATTTGGTAATGAAATTAATACAAATGGCAATGCACTCTAAATTGCATAGTGATTCATCATCCTGCACAAACACAAAGCATCTCCCTTTTCACTTCAAGACAATCAGGGCAAAACAGATATATGACAGGAAAGACAGAACAAGGAAGTGTCCAGAAGACAGTTCTTGTAGATGACTGCGTAAATGCCAAAACAAATGACAAATATGTAAAGAATATTAACCCCTTCTCATTGTAGTTCATTCTAATTTGTAAACACAAAATCCACACAATTCTCTGCAAAGGTTGCTGGAAAATATCGTGTCTAAGAAGTTGAGCTTTAACACTGGAAATAGTTTAAATATTACAAAACAGATGACTTCTAATAACACTTAAACTTGAGACATGCATTGAAAATACAATCCATATGTTCATAGCCATATAGTTTGGAAAATACATATTCATAGTTTATGAAATCAGTATAATTTCATGTGCAGGATTTCAATTCCATCTCAAGTAATGAGAAAGAAAAAATCTTATGAGAGCATAATCCATTTTCTATAATTTCCTACTACCATAAAATCTACTTTGTAATTTGGCTTTTTGTACTTGCAATTAGCAAGAATATGCCATTTGTCTAGACAACAGAGTATCTGACTGCCTGGCATAATGTTTCTGACATTATTAAGGTGGACTAAGAAAGCACATGACTGTTGTAAATTCTTTTCTAGCCCATAATTTTTTAATATGCAATTGAAATTCTTAGGTTGGATTGCACTTAATTAACCCTCCATTTTTGACACTGATTCTCCTTCATGGAGCTGTGCTTTTTAAAAGTAGTTATAGTGTACTTCATTTGACTGAAGTGGGGTTTTTTGTTTCCTTCCCTTCCTCTCATTTAATTTCTCCCCCCAATATAATTTCTGCTGTGTTAAGTTTCAGTACTGGTGGAGAAAAACTAATTTGTCAGAAGAATATCTTCCAAATATTTCATCATTTTAGTGTATGTTGGCTCATGGACAAGAGGGACCTCAGAAAAGATGGTCTGAATTCTAAGGAAGCATAACTAGAGCAAGAGCAGTTCCTACCCACTGTTTGTTGGTATCAGAAAACATATTCCAGCTTTAAAGGAAGGAAAAACAAACAAACAAACAAATGGTATGGTGCAAATACCAACACTGGTATTCACCAGACAGTTTACACCAGACTGCAAGTGATCAGATGTCCTGCACATCTTCAATCATTCTTTTGTAAAGTTATTGCTTTGCAGCTGTGACATATTACCTGACACTGAGCACATGCAAATTCTAAAATAATTGTTAACCACTTTCACTTTACAGCCTACTGGTATTACAGACGAAGAGATAGAAAACCAGTTTCTAATAATGGATAGTTATTTGATTTAGGCAATATAAACTGAAAATTCCTGATGGTGTGAAGTAGATACTGATGAACTTTCAATATGCTCTTGCAGTTTGCATATTTGATATGAATGTAAACCATAGCATTAACAAGCATTGCTTTTGATTCTCTCATATCTATGTCATATAAGGGATATTTCATACCTTTCCCTCTTCCTCCAGAATTCACAATACAAAAGGTATCTGAGATTCAAGACAGTAAGAACAAACCGTCGGGTCCCTAGCTTTCTCAATAATTAAATTTTTGTATGTTCAAAATGGCTATTTGAATATTTAAAAAGCCCTTTCCTCTCTTCTGCACTTTTGTCCTACTTATTTCAGAAATGGCCACCTTTAACAAAGAATTGTCAAGCTTGTTTCCCTGCAAAGTTGGTGGTTTACATGGCAAGACACAGACAGTCTTGGCAGAAGAGATATTCGTGTTCCCTATATTCATGGTTACAAAATAGCATCAGGTGTCAGATTCAGACTCTCTAAGGCTCTTATAATCAGAGGAACTTACTTTGTAACATGTAAATACATAAGCCACTTCTGAATTCTCAGGTTAGTTTTATACCAGTGAAACTTTACTAAAAGCAGTAATTTCTGCTTTATACTACTGTAAACAAAAGAAAACAAGTTTTTGCATTATTTGTAATTAAAAACCCAAGTCTGCACAGTACCTCTGTTGCTGAGATCTACATGACAAGGAAATCATCTGAAATACAGCTGGCAACCAGCACTGTTTCTCAAGTATTAAAAGTTCCTAGGCAGTCTTTTTGATGAAAAACACATTGCATGTTCATTTATCCCCTATGTCTATTTAAAATGTGAGATATAAACATCTTTTCTACAAACATACTCAACATCTCTATATTTGGTTTACATCCTTCAGTCACCTCAATGACATTTCATTAGCTAATCCATTGTGGAACTGATTTTCAACAAAACAGAAGCAAATCAAATTTTTTAAGTTTAACCTGATCATGTAATACCCTTCCAGTAAGTTCTGTCTGTCTTATGTTATTGTTTTGTGGTGACAGATAGGCTGTTGCAAATACTTCTACAATAATTAATCTGCTCCAAAAGGGGGGTAAAAAAAAACAACAACAAAACCCAACAAAACAAACAAACAAAAAAACAAACAAAACAAAAACCACAAACAAACAAAACAAAACAACAAAGAGTTGAAAGTGGACTTCTAAATGATAGGATACTGCAGGGTGGGTCCTTGCAATTTTTAGTTTTATGAAGGTAAGACAAATAAGAAAACAAAACCCCATGCAGTGACAGGGAAGATGCAGTGTTTGCTGTCTCTATGACTGCTAGACAATAATCATCAATGACAACATAACAGTTTTGACACTAGGTTGCTTCTCTTTAATTCTTCCTGTTAGCTACATCTACTATTTTCACTCTAATTATACAGTGTTTCATATTACCTATTTAATGAGAAAATAATTGACCAAGCTCTCTCAGAAAAATCTAATGAAGTTAGTTCCTAACCAAATGAGATTTTTCCATGCCTTGTCTATCACATTATCTGACCAGTTCAGCTCTGCAGAAGGGTAAGAAAATAGAAAGACTTCTACAAGAGTTCAATGGAATAGTCAAAACTCAGGGATTTCCTAACAGTTTTAAGCAGCACCTGTGGGTGCTTCAGATAGCCCTTAGGGCCTGGTCAATTTGTCTATCAGTAGTTAGATAGAACAAAATACACTTCCTTAGGTGCAAGGTCTGATCTCTGCACTAAACTTTGGAAGAGAGCATGAGGACAGTAGAACAGAATAGAATTGTCACTGAAAAGCCCCAAATATCCTGTAAAGAAACCAGCCACTTCTGGGGATGGCTAATGCAAAAGGTATCAAAATATCTTAATTCCACCTTTCTCTACAGTTTAGAGGGCTCTGAGATTGCAGGGATAATCCTTTAATCAGTCTGGGTCTAGCAAACTGGATCTAATCCTCTCCTGAGAACACACACCTTATCTTTCAAAGATATGAACCTGGTCATTCTCTTTTAGAGATTGTCTCAAGGAAGCTGTTCTGCCAAATTTCATAAAGCAGCATGAAATACTTCATCAGAATACTCAAAAGCTAGTCTGAAACTAGCTAGTCCCAATTCCAGAGACTGCTTATACATTTTCTTCAGGGCCTGTGAAATGTAAATACAGAAACAGTCCTTTGAGCAAAGACTAGAGTTCACAAGTGATAAACGGGTTCACCAGACTGGAGAGTAACAAAACCACAGGAGATTTGAGGTGGGAAAGCACCTCTGAAGACTGTCTAGTCCAACAATCCTTGCTCACAACAGGCTCAGCTAGAGAACGTTGCCCATGGCCGTGTCCAGCTAGGTTTTGAGAATCTCCAAGGATGGAGACTACATAACCTTTGTGGGCAACCTGTGCCAGTGCTCAGTCACCCTCACAATAAAAAAAAAAAAAAAGATTTTTCTTATGTTTAAGTAGAATTTCTTTCAATTTGTGCACATCATCTGTTGTCCTATCACTAGATACCACTGAGAAGGGTCTGGCTCCATCTTCTTTACTGTTTTACTTCAGGTATCCATAGTCATGGATAAGATGGCCTTGAGCCTTCTCTTCTCCAGGATGAACAGTCCCAGCTCTCTCAGCTTCTCCTTATGCAGCAAATGCTCTAAGCCCTTAGCCATCTTTGTGGATCTTTACTGACCTTTTATGTCCACATCTCTCTTGTCCTGGGCACCCTAGCACTGGGCCCAGCACTCCAGATGTGTCACACCAGCACTGAGTAAACAGGAACGGTCACCTCTCTCAGCCTGCTGGCAATGCTCTGCCTAGTTAAACTCAGGAGGAATTTGACCTTATGTGTTTCAAGAACACATTGCTGGCTCACATCCAACTTGTCTACCAGCATCCCCAGAGCCTTTTTTGCAAAGCTGCTTTCCAGATCATTGCTGGCCTGTACTGGTGCATGGGGTTATTATTCCCCAGGGGCAAGACTTGACATTTTCATTTGTTGAACTTCATGAGAATCCTGTTTGCCTATTTCTCCAGCCTGTCAAGGTCCCTCTGAATGGAAGCATGACCCCCAGGTATATCAGCTACTCCTCCCAGTTTTGTACCACCTCCGAGACATATTCCTTCTTTGCTTTCTCTAGAACTACTTATTTTCTAGATCCTGAATCCCTGAGGTATACATTCTGATTTGCTCAGACTGTAACAGAAACCAAATTTTAGGGAGCTTACAAATCAAATGGGAGTTACTCAGTGTGCTTATGTGCATCCAAAAATTATGCATCAAATGAGTGGATGCTCCAGGACTGCAACCTTTAAATGAGGTGCTTGGGTCCTGCTTAACTCCTGCTCCAAATAGCTTAATAGTCTATGGGCTCTGGAGGAACTTATGGAGGGAAAGCAAATGTCACAAGCTTTTGGTCCAAGGATCTGACATATAGCAACTTCACCCTGACTTTGTCCTTTCCATCCAGTCCTATACAGCCCCCGCAGTGCACAATATTCACTGTCAAGCTACTGCTGCAGACTTTAGAGAAAGGAGGAGAATGAGACATGAGACAGATATTGAACAGTTATTTCATCCTGTCTAACATTCCCAGCCAGTTGACATCCCAGAAAATTAATACAATTTGTGTTATACAAAGAGTATTAGAGCTACAGATTTTTGTGCTAAAGGTTTAAACAAGTAAGCATTTTTGAAAAATGAAAATTGCAAGCAGTATTTACTACCTATCAACTCCACTCACCTCCATTTCTGCCAAAGCTATGTGAATATGTGAAGTACTCAAACATAATTTCATTAATAAGATAGTTTGGAAATTTGAAATTCAAAGAATCACATCTTCTCATCATAAGTTAACAGTCTAATTACTATCAATGAACTTCAATTTCCTTCACTGCACAGTTCTGACTGTACAGTGAGCCTTCCATGCTTTTGTTCAAACCAAAATGTGCCCATCAGATAAAATTTTCTATTTGGATAGTACTTCTTGCCTTTCCAAAGTTGTTCATAACTCTGGAACAAGGATGTCTTCTTATCTGTGTGAATGCATCCTCAGTTAAAGCAATAGTCCCTTACATTTCAGAGATTGCTCTGAGAGAAACCAGGAAGAAATTAAAGATAAACATGAGCAAACTACAATAATGAAGCAAAGGTATCTCAAAGGTGATCTCAATGCATTTTAATTGTATAATTTAATTTAATACAAATTTTATAAATCACAGACCCTTAATTAGAACAGTTTTCAGAGAACCTGCTTCATTTCTGTAGCAATTTCAGGCCTGACTCCTGTTTGAAGTCATTAAAATGAATCTACACAAAACAGTTTTGCATCTCCACAGGGACTCAAAGTGATCATTTTAACAGAAATACCAGCTGAGCAGACTTCAGAGCTCCTCTGGTGCCCTTGAGTGTCCAAATGTAAGATAAAAAATCTGTACACATCTAAGAGAATTGGTGTAGTACAAATGGACAATATGCAGAACTGTCATTCCTTCAGAAGACCACAGACATTTGTGGCAGAATGAAAGCATGATTTTTGCCTTATTTAGTATTTCATCAGAACAGAAGATAAACAGGTAAAATATGTAACATGAGAAGACCAGAAGGTGTTAAACAAGGCAGACTGTACATAAGAAAATGGTTGCCATACAAGCAACAGCTTTGTCTCCTGAACACATGATGACTCTCTTGCCTTCGCAAGCTGATAAATTGTCATCAGGTTTTGATCCACTGTCTTCTTCAGCCCATGTTGTAACAGCTGAGTTTGGCTTGCTGTTCTCTCCAAAGACGGACGTTGAGGTAGTGCTGCTCTACCTAGTCTAGTCTTTTCATAAGGGGTGCTACAACTTACTTATCCCTAACTCTGGCTAATTTATTTGAGAGAGGAAGCAAGGGACAGACTGGTTAATAAATCATTTGATCATACAGCTTTTACATCCCCTGAAAAGTAAGCTAAAAGTATCACTGTAGGATGTATTTCACCCTGACATCAAAGGCTTTAACAGCAGATTGAGTTTCAACAAGCAACTCCAAGCTACTATCTTCCTACTCAGGAAAGCTTGTTTAAAGGCAACTCAAGCTTCTACAATGCTATTCAAATATGACAATAACCAAAAGAACACTTCAATTATCAAAATACAAATTCAGATTTGAAAGAAAAATTTTAAAAATCAAATTGTGTCCATCTAGTCTGGCTAAAGTCTAAAGGGGAAATGTTATCTAAAATAGCAAAATCAAGTTTTTGCTGAAACTCTGGTGAAGATTTGTGTTGTATTGGTGCTGTGTTTGTATTTGGTAGACTGAGGAGCAAACACTAAGTAACCTCATATTGTTTTTGCTTTGTGAAGTGCTGTTAGATTCTATCATGGATGCACTCGACTCTCTGCCTTAACCAACCCAGCAGTAGTTTCGTACAGGCTCCAAAGGAGGTAAAGACCTGAGCCATATCCAGGCCAAGAACTCCTCTAGGAAACTCATAAAAGAGCAGAGTAAACAAATAAAGTTGTGGGCAGAAGGAGTCTCATGCATACTTCTCCCATTTTATTCAATCTGACTATGAGCCAACCACTTTATCCCATAAATATGACAGCCTAAGTGACCTTTCTTTGAGCTCTCCCTGTTAGGCAACATGGCTGCATGGCGGTGATCTTCTCTTGAGCTGGAACACCTCTCAAGGTTGCTCCTCAAGGCAGAGAGAAATTTTACCAATGACAGATCATTCGATGAGCCCAATTTGAGTTTTCCCTGGACATCAATTGTACTGCATGCCAGGAAAATCTCCCCTTGAGCCCAGACGCCTCTCAGTGTTAAGAGATAATAGTCATTTAGATTAAAGTAAGTTTTTGATAGAATTAATCATTTAGAGTTATAATGTTGTGTGATTTAGTATGCTGTTTGCTTAGCTTTACTTACTTAGCATGACTAGCTAGATTTACTGAAGCTTTAGGCTGCAAGCTATGAATTTCCATTTAGACTTACTGAACTTGCACCTACTTAGTCAAAACAGGGGCCTCCAGAGTCAGTGCAAATCAGAAGGTAAGGAGGCTTCAAGGCTACAACCATCAACAGCATGTGCAACTAGACAAGATAATGAATGGCCTGTCTGGAGACAATGAAGGAATCCAATAAGTTGTCAGAAGAGCTCAGGCCAGAATCAGCATTGAATCAAAAGGCGCATGGAAGGCACATGAAGAGAGTACATGACGGGTGGGTGAATAGTCTGTAAGGGTATAATTGCCCTGGAGTTTCTTTGTTCAGGTCCTTCTTTCCCTCTCTGGAGGCACCCAGCTCGAACTGACCCTGCTGCTGTATCACACTATTAAATTATTTATTTTTATAAGACTCGATTCCTGACATTCTGTTTCAGGAATCCTTAAGCTTTGGAGTGAACTAACACCACACACCCAGACAGAAGTTAAGTGAATTGCGAATAAGCATGCTGAAACTTCAAAATCATAGCTAAGTGATATACAGGATTAAGTGTGCTCATATCATTCTTTAGACATAAGCCGTTGACAAGTTGGGACCAAGTCTGGATCCAACCACACCTAGACTGCCTCAGGAGGTTAGGGGGTCTATTCTGAACCTCATGACTCAACAGGAAGGTCTCCATTACCTTTTTACACCTCCAATATCTGTGTAAATAATTTGAAATTGATTTTAGCTCAGTTTTTCTTTTCTTCCTTCATGCAGGAGGTAACAGAAAAGAACTTTGCCATCGAAAACTGTTAAGTCATTTTAAGTGATCACAAATCAGGATCCATGACAAGTTGGAAGGATCATAAAACACTCATCTGTGACAGTCTCCCATTTTCTCAGCTGAACGGTATGTCTCTAGTTGAGCTCATAATTCTAGATGCAAGAAAAGAAAATATATTTTGCTTTGGTCTAGAAAAATATGAGACTAATGAAATGGTAAGATAATTTTAAAAGATAAAGGGAAAATGTTGCCTCTTTCTAAGTGTAGCAGTCAGTTCATATATTTATTCTTCCACCAAAAAAAATAGAATTGCTTATTTCTTGCTATCAAAAATCTATCAGTATTTATGTTTGTAAATGTAGTTACCTGCCCAATATTTCCTCTGTAGAAACCCAAAATTAAATTATTTCTTTAACAGTGAAATGAGTTCCTTGGAAGTTCACAAACATATAAATCTGTTCTGTTTCATGTACTTTTAGTACTTAGATTATATGCTTTCTCAAAGATTTATCAGGTGACTACAACTACTTAGCACTTCACAAAGGTGCTACAAGATACAGTGGAGGATAATCAGTGGATTTTTTGCAGCAATATTTGCTCCTGTTCACTTTTTTCCCAAATGTTCAACATTCAGTTTCTCCAGGAAAAGCTCTTTTATTTGACTAATATTTTACTGTGGTAAAATGAAAAACAACCTCTCTCTTGTGCTGTAAACAATTATAGAATTGTAAACAACTCCAGTTCACCCAAGGAATGATGTATTTCAATAACATTTAATCCCAAGGAAATATAACAAAGGATTTGTTTAATGTGAAATCTTTAAAATGCTATTTCCTTAAGAATTGTAATTCCTATCTTTCATGACACAGGTTAGTGGGTTTAGCATAAAATCCGTTATAAACTCACTGGTTTGTAATCCAGTCTGATTTCACCGTGACATTATGACATTTTTTAGATACTGTTTCTTGACACCTTTTAGTTATAAACAATATAAAACAGAAATTGATGATATGACTTCTCTAGACTAGTTGTTTGGGCTTTTTTCTAAATGCTGTAATTCTTTCTGGGTCAGATACATATTGCTCATAAAATCATAGCAAATAACAGTTCATATCATAAATCTTATGAAAATAGTAACATTTTTAGTGAAGTGACCCCTACCTGTATATTGCATATTTGTCCTCAGAACACATTTATATTCTGAAGAAAATCTGGAGATAATGAAAGTGGTTAGCAAATTCATTCTTAGGAATACTGTATATCTCATACTAACCACTTACCTATGGCGTGGTCCAGATCCAAGATAGTAGAAAGGAAAATTTATAGCTATTTTCTGGCAGAAGAGTTTACTTCATTATTACACACTGGATATCACAGCAAAGAAGGGCTATTCCTATTTGGGCTCTCCGAGTGAATTGACAAGACATTTGGCTGTCATCCTTACAATTTTTGGATATACAAAACCAGGCTTTACAATAAATATTTACATTTGTTGTTTTATATAAAGCACTGTGCCAAGACCACATGAGAAAAAGTCTTTAAAGCTTCAAAAATGCTGAAGTAATATTTAGCTTTTCTCATTTTAAAGAATTCCTTTCTTTTAACTGTATTTGTGCTTCTCATTTGGGAATTCATATTAAGATCAAATTGTCTGAGGCTTTTAGCATAATGGAAGAGGAAGTTTGAAAGCTGCCGTGGCAAACAAATTATTATCCTGTGAACTTGTTTTCTACCCAAGATTCTATAAGGGTTCAGAAGCTTAGGTGGATATTTCAGGTCTCTTCAGTGAGGATATTTTATAAGGAATTAATAATATCTATCTGAATACATCTAATTTTAAGGGTTTTGGTATTTTAAACAGTGGCTAGTACAAAATCTTGAAGTGAGATTTGTATTTATTTGCTTATTTATTTAGGAGGATCACAAGCAAAGTAAGTTACATTGCATTCACATGAAGTTACTACTGAGAAACCGAAAAAATGGAAATAAATGTATCTAGAGTGTTTCCTGCTTTTTTCATCAGTCTATAGGGTCAGAGATATCAGAGCAAGTGCAGTGGATTTGCTTGGAGTGCCCAGCTCAGGGCTATGCTGTGCACTGCTACATTACTTCCCCATGTTTTGTGTCAGGGGGGGAATTAGATAAATGTGTCACTCAGGTTTGATGATTATGAGCCAAATTTTGATTCTTTAGTATTACAGTATGTCGTCCTTATAGGGAAGAGATGTACACTCAATATTCCAACCCCTTTTTCAGGCTACTATGCAAAAAGGTCTATGTAATAGCTGTCAGTGTTATAAATTCTCCAAACAGTAATAGTTTTAGCAAATATAGAGAACTGCAATAAACCAGCTTCATCTTATGGCAGTTTTAATACTTGATAGAAGCCTAGAGCGCTGGAAAAATCACACTGGAAAAATCTGATCATCTCTCTGGAGTGACTTATCTGGCAATGCTCGGACAGCCTGACCTAATTTCAGCAGCCCTTCTTACACTCATGCTAATATGAAATGTGATAAGAGCACTTAAAAACTATTCTTGATAAAATCTCAGGGGTAAAGGGTGGCTTGTGTCTGTATCCTATCTCATTACCCCAGCAGGCAGCTCTACAAACTGAGATGTCTTAGCAGGAATCCAAATGACTCATCACTTTAAAGATAATTACAATGCTAGCATATATTTAAAGTATGCATAACTTGTAACATCCCCTATGGCCTGTAAAGGAGATGTCTGTTTATAAATAAATAAGTGTGCATTTATATTGTTAATATTTTCCTTTTCTCTTAAAGATTTATAATTATTCCAAAATAGTTCATCCATGTAAAATATATAAGAAGAGTTGTGTCAAGAATAATTGATTGTTTTAAAAGATTACCAAAAGAGCTAGATTTTGAATGGTCTCTGCCTCAATTCAGACCTCTCCTATAGGAGCTTATCAATCAAAATAACATAAGTCATTCCAACTGGTTGTTATCCAGCTGACCTACTGGTAAAGGTGTGGTCATTCTAGGACAACTGATATCACAGAGAGATGATGATGATGATGACAATGATGATTATTGTTATGCTTGATAAGATATTCTTTATTAGACTTGATTTTTACAAGTCTCTCAGGAGAGTTTTTTTCCTCACAGGTATTACTGGTGAAATGTTATTTTTGGTAATGTTGTTATACATAGCATTTTTACCAGCGACATTTTTGTGCATGAGACTAGTGCTGTTAGGAGTGTGTTCACAGCATCATTGTTAATCTGAGAAGCTGCCATTACTGCTGCAACCCATATATGCTTACAATAACCAGGGTGCAACTTCAACGCTCTAGTAATAAAATCCTCAAGTAGAAGTGCATTGATAACACAAATTAAAATCAGAATAAATACCAGAATACAAGGACATGGAACAACATGGAATACCATGGAACAACATGGAGCAATGGACCAACTGCTACTTTGATGAAAAGGTAGGAGCCACCAGAGAGCAGACTGTGGAATTTTAGCCTCAAGGAAGTGATCAGATTTATTAGACAACATATGTTTTCGTTCTATATGATGGCTTTAATGGCTATTGGATCAAACTGTTTCAAAACCACAGATACTTGATTGGTTGGTACTCAACATGCCAACCTGGTAGGTATGTATAAGGAGACATCAGATAAATTTCAGATTCTGAAATGGAGAATCATACTGCATCTGTGTCAATGAATCTTGTTTTTTGATCCTGCTCCCCTTATAGCTAAAACTTTTTCCATGGTACCTCTCAGCACAGTGTAGCCTTTTGACATTTTGACCTTTTCCTAAGTGGGATGTACAGCTCTAAATGTGTTTTCCTTTTAACCTTCATGAAAAGCAGCTGAGGAACTGTAGAAGCAAAAGTCTCTTGGCATATACATACTTACTAGAGTGAAACAGAATTAGTCATATAAGCCAACATTTAAAAATCCTTCCAAACTGAGATTAATTACTAGATGTTCCAGGAACTTTATCATCAGTCGAGTCAGTCCTGATGTCCTTGCTTTGTGGTATATGTGGTAGTTGCATTTTTGGCACTGTATATTATTTCCTGGAGCGCTTCAAGGGCTGCAGTGACATAGGTTTTTTGCATGAACTGATTTTACTGCATGCATTTTTAGGCTACAGGAAACATGAGAAGTCTGTATGGTTTCTTTTGATTATAGTGCAATCTGGAAAGTACTACCACAGGAGTTTAATCTGTCTTTGCTCTAAATGAATGGGGATTAGTGTTTACAGAAGTTGCATGTGAGACTTGCTCTCAGTATCCAAAGAATAGTGAAGCATCACTTCCCATTCATGAAATCCTGCTGTGTTTATCTTAGGGCATTTTGGCCTCATAGTTTCCACATATGTAGTCATAGCCACATGGAGCAATCTTCAGTTAAAACATCTCCCCTCTAAAACAATTTTAGCTTACTTTTGAGTTTCAGCATGTATCCTGCTATAGCCAAGGATCACACAGGTTGTAGCCATAAATCAAAGCTAGTTTCACAAAAGCTGGCCAGCACAGAAGAAGCATGTTTGCAGCAGGACAGAGCGCAGCACGTGCCAGCCACCTGAGTACTACCAGATTGCCCAGGCTGAATTTACAGCCCTCGCTGAACCCCACTCCTTTCTTGTTACCTGTGCTGACTCACCTCGGCAGTTTGCAGTACAGATTTCTGCTGCCTGGGGACACGCCGTTGAGACATCTTCACACGCTGTGCTAAACCATGTTGCCACAGACCAGTCGTTCCACAGCAGGCTTTCATCTACCCTTGGCTTCATAAATCTTTGCGGATCAGCAGTGGTGTTTCAAAATCATTTTGAAGCAGCGGAGAAGCTGATGAAATAATTTGGATTTCAAATTTGCAGCAATTTGCTCTCAGCAAAGCCACCAAATGACAAATATTTAACAATTTCTATGTCTTTTGCTAGAAATGCGAAGACACAATCTATCTGCAGGAGTAATTATTCACAATATTAACAATAACTTGTGGTATTTTTACAGAGAGCAATGTAAGATGATATCGAGATTATGAAAATGCCCCTTGACAAGGCTGGTACTTGTTAATCACAGGTCCCATAGAGAACTGTAATTTCTTACTGACAAAGATACAAAGAAGTTTCCAAGATCATGTGGTCCCTGTCCAAAACACCTAACAAACAATGACGGGTGCTGATTGTACTTCTGCAGCAGCACAGCCTCAGGGCTTCACACTTTCTGAGGACTTACAGTACTGCTCCCATACCAGTGGAATGCGACAACTTGGTAGAGTTCACAGCCTGTCCATGTTAACAATGTCATTTTCCTATTGCTAGCCTCGATGGCTAAGTGAAGACTAAAACTGTTTGGAAAAGACTTTATATTTTATAGAAAATAATAAACAATATTTTTTTATCAAATAACACTTCTGTCTGTGCTTTCACTTTTCAAGTTTTACAGGCCATCATTATTTTTATTTTATCAGCATTTTTTTTTTTTATCTCTCTCTTTGTTTCCTTTTATTTTTTTCATAAGCTTTGCTTTGGATCTCAGAAATATGAACCTGGGCTAAGGGTTACAAGTGGGGTTTACCATATGGTTTTGTCAGTAAAGTTGGCCAGTCAAATCTAGTCCTCCCTTTTTTTTGTACAAATGATAAACAGTTAATGAGTAATTGCATTGAATTATTCTAAAGATGCTTGATTCCACTCATTTGGGTGATGACAGTGGTTAGGCACCAAACAATTTTAAAATACTAAACCTTGAAATAGTTAGTTTTTGTTTCGTTTTTATAGTAAATTGATTCTATATACTTTTTGCACATGTCGTTGCAATCTGATCAGTAACTTTGAATGTAACACAATGCTACTTCTAACTCTCTGAGCTCTGAAAATATAATGAAATCAACTGTTATTTAAGCTTGTTCTTAAGTACTTTCCTTACTGAAGCATATGTTTAGTAAGAAAGATGTGGAAATATTAGTGAATGCTGCATGTTACTTCGCACTTGTAAGTTTCCATACATCATTTTGACTCCTGGACAAAGACAATTTTTTTTTAAAGGAATTATTTTTAAAACATTTTGCATTTATAGTTTTTGTGCTTGTATGCTACATTTACAAGCAATCTATATTTTAATATTTATGTTGCTCATCATTAAAAATATGCAAGTGCATAGACTACCTGTTTCTGCTTTTAAAGACATTTTGGTTTATAAACTGGTATCTGTTTTATTACCCAAAAAACACAAAAGGACATTTTTAGGTGTGCAATATCAGTTTTACCACTCACAGTATCAGTTTATCACTTTTGTTTTCAATACTTTTTGTCTTATTTTTCTGGTTGGAGTTGGATTTTTTTGTTTGATTTGACAACCAGATTGGCTTTCCTCTAACAGATGTTGTGTCATATCTCTAAAATTTAAGTTTTACTAAAATGTAAGGTCTCATCTGAAAATAGGATTAGTCTCATAAAATGTGATCTGAATTGAGGTTCTGCAGTAGAACAGAGCAAACCTGAAAAGCTCTGCTGGGGTGCCAAGTTCCCTCAGAGGCACTGAACTCAATAGACATTATATTACTTTTTTAAGTTGCACCTGGGAGCAAAGACTAGGTAAATTTTTCCTTAAGAAACACTTATAAGGATGCTTAGATCCTCATTATTTATCTGTCACAAGGTTCCTGCAACCATAACAAACAGTTTAATTTGAAAACAAGGTTTCTTGGGACCAGGAACAAAAGGAAGAATAAATATTAGTTTTTAATCTAATGGTTAAATATTCCAAGAAGATGGGAATGTCTTGAGATTTAATTCCTGTTCTTAAAGGACATTTTAATTCATCCAATGGTTATTTTGGTTAAAAATCCAGAATAGTCTCACCTTGCAAACATTTAACTGTTCTGTACTTCTTTTTCCTGATCTGTAAGTTATAATTTCACTGTTTTATTATACTATGATTTCTAATCAACAGTATATATAAAAACGTTTAAAAAAATATTACATTTAAATTGTACAGTGCAAGACACTTAGCAAAATCTCTGATTCTATCAGACATTCAGAATAATTAAAGCATTGAATGTACTGGAACACATACATGTGCATGAAAAACACTTATCTTGAAGTTGTTTTTCCCTTTCTAGTTGAAGCACGGTAGCAAATGTAGAAGAGTGGTGCTTTCTTACAACACAGAATGTAGCTATGCAAATGAAGAGATTATATGTAAACACTATACTAGATTGTGGTAGATAAACTTCTATTGCAGTTGCAAATGCAATATGAATGTTAATCAAATAGAGTTTTTAGACTGTTATTGCATAACAGCATATGTGCAATACAAGTAAAACAGCAGGGACTCAGCTACGTAGTGAACTGTGTACTCTAGAGTAGCATGCGTTTTGACAGCAGCACTTTATGAGGAACACTTGTGATCAGCACCTAATCTTCTGTTTCTCAAGTCTCAGAGTGGGAAGGATATAAGAATTTTCTTCTACATGATCTTCATCCTCTACACTCAGTTTGTATTTCTAATTGGTAAGAAAGGCATGTAGAACCCTTATTGCAACTTTAACCTTGTTTATTTAGGGGGAAAAAAAAAAAAGAAAGAAAGATTCTCTGGTATACTCACACTGGCAAAAGTTCCTAGTAAAAGCCCTTTTAGCATACACTAGTGACTGAACAAACACTGCAGTCAAAGTAATGCTTCCTCCAGAAAGAACTACACAGTAAATGAAGCTGAATCTCTGAATGGGTGACCACCCTCAACTGGCCACATTGCTGCTTTGGGAAATCACTGCCTCAGCAAAAAAGATGACCAAATGGCTATTTTACTGGTTGAGGAACTATTGTACTCAACACACGAGTGAGAAACAAGAATTAATCTTGTTTTAAATTAGCATACTGGATTTGAAACAGCAGGAGTTTAAGAGTTGATTCATGAACAATGGTTTGGCTGCAAACAGCTAAAATTTTCATCCTGACTATCTCACTGTGTTTACTGTCATTATTTCCTTTATGCTGGGTGACATATATAGCAAAACTGAATAAAACAGTATTGGTTTTGGTAAAAGCATGTAGTAGAGAATTTTTTCAAAGAAAACAACCTCACAGTGCACCAAACTGCAAATCCCTGAGCAGTTAATCATGAGATTCACACTGATAATTAATTCTTACAGCATTGGTCATATTACCTCTGCAAGTAACCATTCACCAATGTCTTACTCTGTTGTTAGGAGACAGGCTCTACTACACAGTGTTGGCTTTTCTTCATGTGTGTTTGATCTACTCTAACTGTTTTGTGTTAGCCTGTAGAAAAAAACCAAAATAAAACAAAACATGGTTTTTGCCACGTGTTGAATAGTAGATGAGCATTTGGAAGATATCAAAATATTTACTGCAGTAAATATTTAATTAGTTTGAGTAAAGTGCTTTGGAATATTTGTATGAAGTAAGCCATACTAAAATATATCCAATGCAAAAGAAAACTTATTGTTTGGGATTCTGTCATCCGGTTAAAAACTAGTGTAGATCACTTCATAACTCATGAAAGGTTCTATGAAGCTAATGCAAATATTTACATAAATAATTTTCAGGACTCCTTTTGTTGTCTTTATATACAGCTCACTAACAAATCTAGGAAAACTGGAGCTTAAGTAATAGATGAACATGAACTGGTCCCTTTTTTGATGCTTTTGCCTTCAGATGGGCACGAAAAATTGCATTGCAGTCAGTAGGAATAGTAGCGAGGGCTGGGTTTCAGGTTTGCATCCAAATTTGCTTACCACTAGAATACGACTAAATTTTCCCCCAGTTTCTCTAGCCAAATCTGGATGTCAGCAAAGGAACAGGTGATCCTGCTGAGAGATGGCTCAGCTAGGAAGCCAAAAAGATTAAAGACTGATTTGGAAAATACCATATGACTTCAGCAACCTTCACATACGTCTTTATGTAACTCTAAAACTAAGTTAATTTAACTTTATATGCATGTCAAGCATCACTTAAGCAAGCTATGCATTAAAATTGTCTCTGACTGGCTATTTTAGGGGTTTGAAATATATCCATCTCACTGGAACCATGTTAGAAGAAAATAAGAGACTGATGGAGTTTCTCTGCTTTTGTGAGGTCTACAGTGATTCAGTCATTGGTAAACACAGACTAATGTATGCTATTATGAAAGCTGCAACATCAGATTTAGAACACATTTATTTTTGTGATAGGGTAATCTGAGTTTCAAATTTAAAAAATTAAGACATATCTTATTTTACAGATAATTTTTCAATGTTGGCATTGGTTAACATGACACTCGGGAACAATCTTTCTATCGTCATTGCTTCCTCATAAAGAAACAGTCCACAGGTACTAGTCTAGCAATAAATAGCTTCAATATTCTTGTTCTTACAGTAACTCCTGCTTCAGGACTTCATGAGATGTGAGTGAATAAACATGCACATTGACTATATTTAGAAAAAAAAAAAAAAAAAAAAAAGCAAACAAAAAAAATGGATGAAACTGATTTAAATATTGCCCAAACAAAGGCTGTAAAATCTCATTCTGATTTTGTTTTGTTCTCAGGAAAAATCACCTAATGTACAGAAAAATTACTAATTACCAAAGACCATGATCTGTTTCCATTCCTGAGAAGGAAATTTTTTAAGGCTTTGCTCATTATCACTGTCTGAAATGTATTTTTCTTCCTGTTGTGATAGAATATGCTTGACATATTAGAATTAGAGCTCTGGCTAACAGGCTGCTTCTTTAGTATTTGTTGCCATGGAGCTGCCTCTGCCTATTGAATTCACCTGGGCAGACTTCAGATGGCATACTGAAGTTGATTTAGTCTGTCACTAACATGTGTCTCCAATGACCACAGAATTTCATGAAGGCCATAAGGAAAAGCAAGTCCTGCTCAGTTTTCCTGTTATGGGATTGTTTTAAGTAAAATTAGAGGTTTGTTTTTTCATGGGATACTTTGTGGGATCATTGATGGCTTGACATTCTCTCCTTGAAAGAACAATGCTTCATCATTATTGCTCTTTTCTGCCTTTTTCAGAAATACCCATTCAGGAAACTAATCCAAGAGCAAACGTCGATGTGTTTCACCTTGGCTTTCACCAGGAGCAGCAGCTCCTGCATTACCCAGCAGGTGTAGTATGGCATTGTTTGATTTTTAATGTCCTGAGTGTAACAGGCTTGGATACCAATACATTTGCGTTTGGTTTTGAACAGATACATCATTTTAAATGTTGATCTTTTCTTATTATTTTTATCAGCCTAATTCCATCAAGAAAAAAAAAAAAAAGATACTATGTCTATTTCAAGCTAGTTTTCCTACAAAATAGACCAGGGCAAAATTGAAGGGAAATTTGTTTTGTTAGCATCTAATGATATAAGGAAACAGTCCAGATTTGAGAAACATGTCATAGAAAGTACTTAAGAATATAAAATACATGGTTTCAAAATAATATTAAAGTACATATTGTATACAAAAATGTATAGTAAATCTAATTGATACTTGCCATCATTTTCTTCTTTGTATATGAGTAGGAACAAAAAGTTGCTACTAGGCTTCTTGCATTTTCTTCTACAGAAGTTATATGGGATACCATTGCGATGTTACAACAAAAACTATCATCTCAGTACAAACTTGGTTCTTAGTTTTTTAAAGGACACTTCAAGGACAATTATCTTAATCAAATGTAGGGCAGGACAGAATCAGAGAGGAAGCTGGTGAAGTCTTATACACTGTTTCATGTTTCAGGAGGACAAATGTTTCTCTTGAAATTTTACTCTGGAAATAAGTAAGATGGTTTTGATGGCAGTTAACGGACTATTGAAAATACAGAATTTACATCACAGTATTACTGTGACTGCTGATATCTTATTTTTCAGAATAATTTTTCTTAGGAAACTTGAAGGCTGCTACAGCTTTATTGAAAATTACTTTCTTACAAAATGAGAACTTCAATTTTGGTAAAGATTGGGGAGCATTTGAGTAAAGGAGGCTTAGCAGTGAGGGAGAAAAAGGAGGAACAAAGAAAAGCTTGAAGATTTGTCTTTCCTCGCCCTCCTTTTGCTGCATAAACTCAGAGTACTTACCAATAATTACTTTTCAGAAGCCAAACCATGTTATTCTGGTGTAATATTTTCAGAACTGACGCTGATTGCAGTTTGATGTTTACAGCTAAGCTGCTCTAAGGACTGGTGTGCTGCCAGGAAGGAATTCCTGCAACTCTGCTCCAAGCTGTGTATTCCTGCTGTACCCCCTTTCCCCTTTCACCCTGGAAGTTGCAGTTATCGGACTTTAATGCAAGATGGCTCATGGAAATAAAGGAGCAGAGAATTAACCCTATGCAAAAGTAATTAATTTTCTGCTACATTTCAATTTTAATTCTTGAATGGAGACCCTCATTCTCAGAGAGGCACAAGTGGTGTGCAATGGAGGATCAGGTTAGTGCAGCCAAGGCAAGGAGGGAGGGAAATGACTTCTGGCAAATGCTCACTGTTAAAATTGACTTGATGGTAACATGGAGCCGTGCCATCAGCAATCTGCCCTTCAGATCTGTGCATGTATAAATTGGCAAAGAATCTGTAAACTCTTAGGCGTATATAACTCTGCCAACAACCTTGGTAATGATGAGTTAACTGTCAACCATGATGGTTTTGCAATCCTCATACAGATTAGAGGTTGTCATTGTCTTTTCTTACACCATTTATTGTGAATGAAGTTTTGCTTCAGTGCCACGAATAAGTGATGGTTGGGTGGAAAAAAAAAATATGTCTTCCCTAAAGCAGAAAAGCCCAAGCTGAGCACAGGGCTTAATGAAAGGTAGAGGAAAGGCCAACCTCAAGGAGCTGAGAAGAACTCAGATGCCATCCTTGGACACAGGCCGCACAGTCTATTAAAAGCTCTCTCTTGTGTCAGTAACTCACATGGGCTAAGCATATTTGTGGGTGAGAGTGCTATAAAGCCCTTTTTGTGCTCTTGTGATTCAAGTATTTAATAATAAGAGAGCAATAACACTATAAATAGGAACACCATAGTTGGTAAGGACTGGGGATACAAAAGGAGGTATGTGGTCTCAGTTATGACAGGGGGGCAAAGAAAAAGAAAAGAAAATATCAACTGAAACCAGCAACTTCTGCAGAAGTGCTTAATCAAACACAAACTTTGTATACAACCCATCGACAACAAAATTACCTCTTGCAAAGTGAACAGCTTGCGAGCGGGAGTGTGCTTTTTTTGGTCACGTTTTGCAAAGGGATGAAAATATGTGCTTAGTAGGTGTTGTGGCTTTTGCAAGTATTGCTAGCCTTCCTGTGCATTAGGAGCATTTTTGCCACTGTTTGTATCTTGCTCATATCTTCCATCATGTAGAAACCTTGCTCCTTCCAGTCCTGACCCCTCTCCCCAAATATAACAATATCAATCAAGGTTTTCCTGCATGGCACCTATACCCTAAAGAATAAAGCATAATAAACACGAGCTGGAAGAATGGATCAGTTCATTAAATCCAGGCAGGTGGTGTTGTGCTCTGATACAGACTGATAATAGATTCATAAGCGAGCCTGTCTGGAGTGGTTTTGTTAAGACTTGTTGTGTGAAAGATAAAGTACAAAAATAAAAGGAATCTCTTTAGTTTGCACTTGTGACAGACATCTTCCAGTTCATCATTAGAGAAGAAGATGAACTGTGTATGTTCTGAGATATTAAATCCAGGTAACCGAGCAAAATCTTGCTTTCACAATATTGAATTTCTAGCTACAATGCATTTTAAGCAGGAGGTGGCACAGGGTAATAGATGACCAGCACTTCTATTCAACTGATATTCCTAAAGAAATTTGCTGCATCAGGGCTTTAAACTTATGCTCAATTAGAAACATTTTAGTAGTTTCATAAGAGTCATTGTAAGCTCAATGGCCTACATTTATGTAAGTTTTTAATGGTCTGGCTGAGAACTTAGTTATTAGCTTTTAGCTGCATTTGCACAAATGTCAGCCAACCATCCTAGACCTATTTTTGCACATTCAGGTGATGGGTATAGATAAAATCAATCCTGTAGTCACTGTACACACGTAAAAACGTTAGGACATGATGCTGACACCACATTCTTATATTGGTGGTAAAGGACAATTAAACATGCTAAGTAATGCAGTGCTCTTTGCTCTAAAAGAACAACCAATCTTTCATACAGCCAAAAAAGCTATTTTTTGGTACCTAAATCAGGTTATCTTCTTTGTCAGCCTAAGGTTTGGGGGTCTTTTTTAAAACAAAACCAAACCAAACCAAACAAAACAAAACAAAAACCAAACAAACATAACAGCTTCTCTTTTCTTCTGGTCTTCTAACATTTACACATTTAGAAAAATACAAATAAGCATGCACAACACCTCTCCATTGCAGATAAAAGCATAAAAAAAAAAAAAAAAGCAGCAGAGTGGTTTTCTGCTGAGAAGTGGTTAGGCATAGCAGGTTGCTTTCCCCTTGAGAAAGAACGAGCAATTTGGAATCTCTGCATATTGTTTTTACACATTGACCCTTAACCCGGAGCAGATGTGGCCAAAAACAGCATGCAGAAGGATGACTGCATGCGCATGTGTTCAGCTGAAGGATTTTCCCTGCACATTTCAAGGTTAGAGAACTCTGTTCAACTGCTAAATAAAAGGAGTGAACCAGAGTAAGATACTTACAATTATTTTTCTAAGCTAATCTTCCAGTCACTCATTACATCAAGGCAACGAATTATAATTGCTACTGAAGAAGAATTAGGTAGAATATTTTTTTATCAGGAGGAAAAATGAAATAAATTTACTAAAAATTTGGAGGTGATTTGGGGGGGGGGGAGGGGTTTGTTGTGGGTTTTTTTAAAGAGAAAGCTGTAGAACACAACTATTTATGTTTAATTATTTTTTTAAGTCAGTGAGTTTCCATTTGTGTATTTGTGCCTTAAGAACTTCTCTCCCGAATTTTTGTTCTACAACTCTTGTATGTGTGTATATAAACAAGCAAAATCATTAGCTTTATCTTTTCATAAAGGAAAGAAAAGAAGACAAAGTAATCATAAAAGACAGAAGGCTCAGTGAACAAAAAAATGAGCTTCATTTGATATATTCAAGCTCTAATCTATGAGGGAGTAGAAATACCCTTTCAACACGGATACACAATTTATGGTTTTAGAAACTGTAATGCTTCCAAAATGAACTTTACTACTCTTAAAGAGGAATGGTATATTTGACAAAAAAAATGCCATGTTATCTATATACTTTCTACAAAATGAAAAATCCAGAAGGCTGTATGAAGGGCCACTGTTATATGGTTACATAACTTCCATTCCCTTCTCTGCATGAGATAGAACAGGTGATCTCTGATGGACCAAGTAAATGTATTGAATCACAGTGAATCAAGTGCCTTCCATAGAGAATGGTTTGAAACAGAAGGATAAATGGTTCCAAAGCTACAGAGGTGTTAGAAGACAAAGCCAACATCTTTTGATAACAACACCTCCACTTAGCAATCATTAGCAGGAATACTGTGTTAACATTCTTTAGTAAATATTTACTTATGTATTATCCTTCTTTAGTTATTATGATGATCACAAAAAAGTATTTCTATTTAAAAAATCTAATATGGAAGTGACAAAGAAATAACTACTTCAAGGCCTATACTAGAAGGTGAAATATGTATTCTTCCCACCAAACGTGCAAAGAGAAAATATCTTTTTGGTTATAGATACTAAGAGTATCAGTCCAGGCTCTAGCATCTTTATAGTTTCAAGATTATTCAGCATGTCTATTAAACTATTTGAATGAAATATATGCATGTAAAAGACATTATTTTCACTTAAAATTAAGGTTGTGTTTTGCTATAGACAACTTCAACAAAATACTAGAAATTATTTTTGAGGAATTCTATGACAACTTTTCAAAATGAAATGTGAAACTTTTTCGACAAGCGAAAGCTCTTAAGCTTCTTCAAACCTTGGAGCACTACCATTTGCAGAGAGAGACAATTCCTTCACAGAAAACGGGTAGTTCCTGCAGAGTATTTTTACTATTCATATGAGAAAGTCTGTAGGGGTAAGCTAATTCAGAGAGGAAATTTATTAGCTGTTATGATAAATGTGATAAATCAACCCTGAAATTGGGAGAAAGCTTGAAAGTACTTCTTGAAATTGAACTGGCTTTTGTGCTGGTTTTGGTTCGCTGGCTTCTTTTGCTCTACGTGACTATTATATTGCTCTTCATAATGGCTGTGATTTGAAGTATATGACATTAGGTCACTCAGAGTTTCTGTATTGATTTTACACTGTTTACAATCAATTGATAAAATATTTCCCAAACAATCACAAACTGATACTGAAAACATAAGTTTCCCTCTTGTGCTGCATGGAGCACAGCTCAGTCCAAGCCACAGCCGACGACGAGCGGTAATAAGACTTGCTCTACAAAATCTTTGACACAATCCACTGTGTACTTGTGTGGTCAGAGAGTTTAATCTCTGTCAGGACAGTCATAAAGTTGGGATTTTTTTCCCAAGAAATGAACAACAGATCATCTCAGGGGTGGAGGGGGATTTTCCCAGGTTGGGTTTAGACCTGATCTTTCAAAAGCCTCCTGTGGGGTACCTGATAGCACGATTGAAATCGTGGTGCTATAGATTATATAAAATTAGACACTGGGCTTCACCTGCTAGTTTGGAATTACTCATCCCTTGCTGATCTGTGCACGGGAATATCCAAGAAGTACAGGAAGGAACCGTATCAACAAGACAGACCTATGGAACTTTCTTTTTGGGAAGCGCAGGTTTGTCCGCTAGAACCAGCCACGCCGCGTGCCTCGGGCTTCGGTCCGGGCTGGGAGCCGCGATGCCGCGCGGCCGGGGCCGAGCAGCCGGGGGGGGGGGGGCGGCGGGAGGGGTGCCCTGCCTCCCCCCGCCCTCCCGGCCGTACCTGGCTGGGCGGGGGGGGGGGGGGGGGGGGGGGGGGGGGGGGGCGCTGCTGAGTGGGCGCGGCGCGCCTCTCCCCCCGCTCCCACCCGAACTGCGCCCGGGAACCGGCGCTCCATTCCCCCCGGGCTTGTCCGTCCGGCGGGGAGCGTCGTTTGCCAGTAATTTACCGCCGGCAGACGGGAGCGAGCCCCTCCCGCCCTCGGCCACGGCCGCGGCGGGGCTGACCCAGCCCGGCGCACACCCACCGACCGACCCACCCTCCCGCGGCCCGCCCGAGCGGCGGGGAGAAGCAGGGCCTGCCTCCTGCCTCCCCCCCCAACTTTCTCGCTCTCCGCGGCCGCGCAGCCCCCGCCCCGCCCCGCGGCGCCCGGCGGGGAGGGAGGCAGGCACCGCCCCGTGCCCGCCGCCCGGTGCTGCCGGGAGGGAGATGCTCGTTGTCACTTTCCCTCTTCCCCACGCACCGCCCCCTGCCCTCCCCCCGCGCCCGCCGCCGGTGCCCCGTCCCCCGGCGCCGCGCCGCGCGCTCCCCGCTCCCCGCCAGCAGCAGGCAGGGCCGCGCCGCTCCGCCGCCCGCGCCCCCACCCCCCCCCGCCCGCCCCCTCCCCCGGCATGGCCGGGCGCTGAGGGGCGCCCCGCGGCCCCGGCTCGGCTCGGCTCGGCTCTGCCCCGGCGAGGGGCTCGGCGCCCGGCCGCCCGCTCTCCTCGCCAATGGTCCAGAGCGACATGTCCAAATCGCCTCCCAGCCCGGCGCAGGAGGTGCAGATGGAGCTGCTGGACAACCCCCTGCCCGCGGCGGCAGCGCAGGTACGGCGGGGGCGGAGGGGCTCGGCCCGGCGGCCCGGGAGCGGAGCGGGGGCCGGGCCGGGCCGGGCTCGGAGGGCTTCGCCCTGGGGCGGGGGGCGGCAGGCTGGGGAGAGGTGGGGAGGGAAGCGGCGGGGCTGCCGGAGCTCCCCGCCCTTCAGCTTCGGCTCCCCGCCGTCAGAAAAGTTTGACGGCTCTTCCAAGACGCCCGAAACTCCCTTCCTCGCCCCCACCCCCAAATACCATTTAATTAACACCCAGAGTGGGATGCTCCGCGCCATAGGAGCTTCCTAACGCAAAAGAACCTTGTGGTTATCTGGAAGGGGGATACGTGAGAATACGTTGCCATTAAGGTGCTCTTCCGTGCGCGTGTTACTCACAGGTTGTGGCTATTTCTCCCTGCTCCAGTAACCTGTTGTATCTGTACCTGATGCTTACCACACGCTGCTGAAACCGTCCTCATCTGTTACACATTCTGGTAACAGTCTGTATTGGTGGGGGAAGGTGATTCACGCTGGCTGTTGAGCAGTGATTTTGGGGAGGCTGAAGGTGCTGAGCACACTGCAGATTTAAGCTCCTCGATCCCCATGCAGAAGGTGGTTGTACAGTCATCTCTGAAATGTTAACAACTCGGCCCATGTGCACTGCGTTCAGGTGGATGGATGAAGGGAGGGAGTCAGGGCATGGATGTTTGCACCCTTGGTAAAGACTTTATATTTTGAAAGGTGCTTCCTGTTTAATATATGAATGTTGCATAATATCTTCGAGTTTGCAATAGTTGGCTACAAAGACTTACAGTGCTATTTTTAAACCCAGTAAAAGGGTGGTAAAATCTGATTGCGTGCGTTTTAAATTACAAACATGCTTGTTCTTGTTAGGACAGAGTTTTTTTCCTTTTGGGGTGGCAGTTTTTATTGATGCTGCCAAAGCTATCTCTGATGCTTTATTTTCTTTGAGAAGGTGGTCCAATTTTGTCACAGAAGTGCTTGATTGCCAGAGGAAAATGCTGCCAGTCTGTCAAAAGATTCGCTAATTGATCCTTACTTACTGGGGACCAGTGACAGCAGAACAAAATCCAGGCAGTGAAACAGAGACTAGGTTAAGCTAAAAAAGAAAAAGTGTCTCTTTTGGATGTGAATTTGATTGCAGCCTCCAAGTGAAGAACAGACATTTCAGTAGGGCCATATGCTTTGCCAGCTTCTCCAGAAGCAGTGACAAGGGAACTAATTTCTGACCTACAGATCCCTCCCCCCCCCCCCCCCCCCCCATTTTTATATCTTTTCAGCCCTTAGCACAGAATTGGCAACTGTCAAATCATATGGTGCTTTTGCTGTGGACAAATGTCAAATACTGATCATAAAATTGATTTTCACCCCTCCTTTTAACTAGGCAAAAAGAACCTCTGTTCAGAGAGGAAGGATAGTTTGCTAAGACCCGTGTTATTTGTGTTTCAGGTAAAGTACTTATATTCTGGTTTATAGATTGGTTTCTGAATGCTCACAGCCAAAAAAGTCCACTTTTTGAGACAGTAATAATGCAGCTTTTTAGTTTAGGGAATTTTTTTTTTTTTTTTTTTTTTTTTTTTTTTTAGTTTTCAGAACCAAAGCCATTAGGCAAAACAAGAATCATATCTTCTCCATATATACATATTCTAGTTGTACATAAACCTTTGGTGTAGCGGAAATAAGATTATGGAAGCAAAAGAGCCCTTTGAATAATAATGTTAGTTAATTCCTTAGCATGCACTGTACTGAGAGACAATTATTCTGATTGGAATTTTGCTCCATTAACATGATTTCCAAAAATTCAATACCGTAAGATCTTGCTGCTTTAGAACATACTCTCACAGTGAGAAAGACAGGCTTAATGAGAACATGTGAATCATCAAGTAGATTGCCTACAGGTACTTCAGTTATGCCTACTGCTATCACTTTCACTAAGGTATCAATCCTAGAAACATTTCATGCCAAGTAATGCATCAGAAGAAAAACAAAACAAAAAAATCCCCAAAAAACAAAACCAAAAAAACAAACATGCAAGTTTAGGGAGTGATATCACTCCTAAAAGTATTCTGTCTGAAGTGCTCCTTCTGGGAATTATGATTTAGTGAAATATAATTGAAGAGCCTTTGTACAGTTGTAACAACCCTCAAAATTTCTCTTATCCAAGAACTTTACTTTTGCAAAGCCAAGGATTTCATTTAACCTGGCTGTACATCATGGTCGATGTTTTGGATCGTGCCTGTCCATCCATTTTGGCCAAACTTGTCACCACTTGGAAGAGGAGTGAATGTAATTAACACTCTGGAAGCAATTACTCTTAAAAGATAGTTAAATATGTGAAATAATCCTAGATAGTCTCTGTGTAAAATGTATTTGTTATTTTCATAAGAAGATCTTCAAACAAAATAAAATCCCTTTAGGTGTTTTATGTCGTGACTTTAAATGACAGTTATACTGTATTCTCCCCGAGAAGTTCGTTGCAACAGGGATAAGGTATTGGTGTGTTATTCTGTATTACCTAACATTCTCTGTCTTTTAGGTCCATATTACTGTAAAATTGTAGTTCTAGGTACTCGCTGTGATCCTAGTCCAGATGGGGTTGTGGTAGTTTCAGATGTCCAGTTTTATCCAGATGAATGCACATGGTAATAATTACACCATGGAGTTATTCACAACATCCAGGTATATGTCAGTGCAAAGTGGTATATTTAGGTGTGGCTCTTTTGTAATAAAATCAGCATTTGATTTTCTGAAATTGTAAAACAAGCATACTCTCTGTTCAAATGCATCAGTGTTTGATGATCAGGATTTTTTTTTTTTTTTAAATCAACTCCAGTCCTCTTTTTAATTCTTTATTTCAAGAATTTCTTAATTCTAGGAAGTTGAATTAGTAGAATATTCAATTTAATAATTTTAATTAACCCAGATGCTATGCTGATTTGTTTAGAATAAATTATAACATAGCATATTAATGCCTTTCATGGTAACTCTTGGCCTCTCTTCTTCTCTTCCCTCTCCCCCATGTAATTTTTTTCTGAATCTACATCAAAGTCCCTCAGTCCCCAGAAATCATTAGATTCAATTTCTACTGCTATTTTCTCATCATAAAGCTTCCTGTGTTGTGTCACAGGAACAGTCATAGCAAATCAGATAAATAAATTATACAAGATGTTCCAAAGAAAATATAATGAAACCTTACATCAAGCAACTACAGACTGCCTTGTGGAAGGAGAAAGTATCTTAACCTGGATGAATTCTTCCCTGTTGTTATTTTCCTCCTGTTCATCTTCTTGCCGCCTTATGCATCATTTGTCAATGCAGGTCCTAACAACCTGACATATTTTAGCTGAAAAGAATTCTCTTCTTGATTGTTTTCCTCAGCTCTTTCACTTGCATTTAGATTTCCCCCGTGCCCTGATACCGTTAAGTGCTTCCCGCTTCCAAGTCTAAAGGCTTCATCATCCCAGCAGCGCTTGGCTCCAGCTGGTCGGGTTGCATTGCTGAGGGTAAACTGCAGGCAGGGCTAGGGACAGGCTTGTTCAGTTTTCCTTCTGTACTGACTGCGATTAATGTTAACGTGAGTTTTAGAGTAATGCACATGTGGTAACTCCAGCATATCAGTTTAGTTACTTTGCCCTAGCACTGACTTGTCCTTCATGGATCTCCAGATATCTTTTTAAGTTGCATAACACCATCCCTTCACTGCCTTTCTTGTGGTAATGAGGAATGGAAAGAATAGCCAGAGATTTATTCTCAGCTAATCACACTGCCCTCTGCTGCTCTCTTTCAGCTGAGTTGATTTATCACAGTTCATACCCTGTTTACCTATTCTTCAAATAAACATTTTGCAACAGTGTATTTCCCAGTACTGTCTTGCAAGGATACTTTGTAATCCATAAACAAACAAAATTTATATCCCTTTGCTTACTTAAATAATAACAATAGCCATTCATTATAGAGGCATGGAAGGTTTTACTCTCTTCTGGCAGCATCCCTAGAAGCCAGACCCAATGTGGCAGCAGCTCAGTGGAGTATACACAAATGAAGAAGAGATGAAATCCAACTCCATTCATTGGACTTTCTCATGGTCCTCAGCAAGAGGTAGTGTTTTCTCTCCTGAGGTGGTAACCTCCATTCAGTGTTGTACTCCTTACTGACAAAAATAAATTTTAATAGTTCTTCACTGAAGAAAGCCCTTCAAGTTTTAGCTGTTACTTTTCTGCTGATTCTTGTCTGCTCATTGGGTTTATTTTGTATTGTCCTGAACTCTATCAGTAATAGGTGATCTTGCAATCTCATCTCTTCCAGAGACATTTATTTGCCGCTTGAGTATTGCACATCATCAGCATATATGGGCTATAATAATCGTGTTCTACCTTTTCCTAGAGTGTAATATCCCTCTGAAACAATTCAGCAGTTTCAGTCCTAACTTATTTACATAACTGGTAACCATCTTCTAGAGGTAATCTCTGGTTTTGTTTGTTTTGTCTCTAGGTTTATAATTTTAAAATGTTATGGATGAAAAGTTCCTGTACTCTTCCAAGGCTGGCTTCTCTGGAGTGCCAGTTAATTTTCTTCTGCTTATTTTACTCAGTTCTTACCTGTGCCAGGATAGAAGAGTTTCAAAATAACAGAAAACAACCAGAATCACCCTTTCTACCTTCCAAGGGCTTGCCTTAGTCTCTGTTGGCAGGGCAGCAGACCCTCAGCAGAGGGAAGCTTTCCCATAGTTTGCTGTTGCTCCCTGCAAATATCTTTCTGCCACAGAGTCAGATCTCTTTTTCTGTTTACTTGTATAAGAGGAATACAGAAATCCCTGGAGAGCAGGTGGGGAGGAACAGGCACGTGGCCTACAACTGCAGTTGCCAATCTCAAAAGGCTGCAGGAGGCACAGTGGGGTCTGGGCATGAGCTTCAACACCTTCTGCTGTTGTGTGCTCCTGTTTTGCTGAGTTGGAAGCAGACTTCTTCATCACTGGTGTTACAGGGAAACGTGCAGCAGATTTGCAGCAAGGTGGGTTCCCAAGCCCCTGGGGAGGAGGAAAGCAGTCCAGGTCCCCTACTTCTTGTCTGGCGAGTAGAAACTTCTAGGTGGCCTGGTCTGAGGCTGGGGTGAGAGCACTGGGAGATGGCTTAGAAGTGTAGGAACTGGTGAGAACTGCACTATTTCTAGCTGCAGTATTGGCAAGGCTTTATCACAGGCCAACAGAAAAGAGCATCAAAGATTTAACCCTGTTAGAGATTTTTCAGCAGAAATGGCTTTTTGTTTTTATTGGGGAAAAAGGAGCATCTGTCAAATACTTATTTTTCGGTTATGTATGCAAGTTTGGATAAATAAATTACTTGTGGAGGGTATTGTTCGTTTGGATGGATTTTTTTTTTTTTTTTTTTTTTTTTTTTGTGTGTAAGTGGAGGATTTTATAAAAGGATTGTGGAATGGACTTAGCAGACTCATCACTGTAGCTTGCTCGAACTCGATGACTGTATATGGAGATCCTCAGTTTGATAGGATTCCTGAAGGGAAGCCTTGTATTTTTCTGAATTGTATCCTGATAGCAAATTATGTTTGTTTGAGGAAATCTAGGTTTTGAGACCCAACTGTGGGATTATTCTCTGCTGTTTGTTTGAAGAAATCCAGGTTTTGAGACCCAACTGTGGGATTCTTCTCTGCTATAGGGACATGAGTCTGTGCTCCTCAGGCAACTTCTTTGCTGAAGGTATGTCACAGGGCTGAGCACCTGTCATGGGCCTGCACTGATGTTGCTGATGTAGGGTGACCTGAAACCCTGGCCCTGAGATGGAGGCATGCCAGGATATATTGCCATGTTGCTCCCATTGCCATTGTGGAATGGAGCTGTGGAGTGCTAGGGAGGTCTTCACCAAGGTCTATGTATGACTTCCAGCTCTTGACTGTACTGTCAGAAGGCAGACATCCCCTCCTTTATGCCATTACTGTGATTGATGGTACAAAGATCAGGAATATTAATGTCTCTTCCTGTAGCTGACCCTTTCTATCCAAAGTCGTGTAGTTTGCATTGTTTGAGTGCGGGTGTGGGGGTTTATAGTTAGGCAGCCAATGCTGGGGGCTGCACCACCCCGGAGCTGGAGGGTGTTGCTTCTGAGTGGTGGGCAAGCCTGGCCATCAACCAGAGGGGACTCAGGAGGTCTGACCTACAGGAACATTCTGTTGCCTTGTTGTAAGGAATTGATTAAAGTGGCAATGGCTTAGTCTTCTAAGAGGTGGGTGGAGCTGGATGTGCATGTTCAGTGCTGTCCCGGCATGCTATTCTTTGTCTGGGACATGAGAGTTTTTAAATATCTTTCAAAGCTTTTGCATGGGAAGGAAAAACGCTTAGTGCATTCTTTCGTTTCTGACTTGTCTAGCAATTTTCTAATCCTTCAGGGCGTCACTCTTTAGGTATTCTTTTAATCCTTGTAATTGGTCATTTGTTCATCTGAGTTTGTGTAAAATTCATCCCAGCTGTGAATTTTTATTTTCTTTTTCTGTTTCTGTTCCTGTTCTCTCTAATTCATTTCTTGCACCTCTGTTTTGAGACCTGACTTGACATCAGTGACTCTGATGCCTGCATCTTCTGCACCCTTCCTTCTTCGTTCTTTGAATGAGACCAGTAGGCTAGTTTTTAAGGGTTTATCTTTGCCACCTGCCATCAGTATTAATGACTGGTGATATTTTACCTATTATAATTAGTAAAGGTTCAGGCTCACCCTGCGTATAACCATACCATTGGAATGGTTACTGGTGAAGGGCATTTTAAGACTGCCACTGAAGATCAGTTCCCTGGTTGTAGATAGTTGATAATGTTATATGTTTTATATTTCTTTTTTCAGATGATAGTATTTTGCCTACAGGGATAAACCATGCCTTCTGCTTGTTGTATGTGTTAGAGGATTAAATGTTATGGATGCATGCTTTTCATGTGTTGAGGCTGAACCTTGTTAAAATTAAAGGGTTTCACTGAGCAACATTGATCTCATCTGTTTGCAATAACGAGTAATGTATATGAAACTGTTAATTATCAGGAAACTTCTATGCATGCCTTTAATGCTTCATAGGATACCCATATTCCATTTGATTACATGGGTTGAATAAAGGCTGTACAGTGTACTTTCATGTGAGAGTTGGAAAGCAGTCTTTCTTTGCTTTATTAAGACTTGATGAAATGTTTTTTACAAGATTACTTTGGTATGGTTTTTTGTGTTTTTTTTTTTTTGTGTGTTTTTTTTTTTTTTTTTTTTTTTTAAGGTTTCACATTGTCTGACAGGTATTTTAAGAAGCTGTAGAACATAAATGCATGTGTTGTGTTTCTCGTCTCTGGCAACTCAGCCAATTTTAAAAGAACTTCACACATCTGACTAATATACCAAGCTACAGTTTTCATCTTGTAAACAATTACATGTATACATAACTTTATTTGTGTAAGATGTTCTGCTGAAATCCAGTGAGAATGTTCCCGTCAGCAAACTTTTTATATGAACAGGCTTGTTTGTAGGGTTGGACTCAGTTTTATTAAAATTAACTGGGGCAAACGATGGTATGCCATAGGCAGCTGTTTATGCTGGGTTTCAAGGTCGTTACCACTGGGTCTGGTACATTGGGGTGCAGAGACGTTTGGTCCCCTATGGTTGTTCTGTTAGGTACAGCTACTGTATAGGTTAAGAATGACTGCCCCGTGTTGCTGCTTTTACTGGCCAATGTCCGCATATCATGATTCAGCCCTTTATTTTTAGCTACGTAGTTGCAGCCAGCTGCTGCACAGAACACAGATAAGGCAGCTAATTTTAATATGAAAATCACAGTAACATATTGAATTCATTGTGAAAAAACCTTCTTTTTCATTTTCTAGAATAGAAAGTAACTGGTAGATTTATTTTATTTTATTTTGTACAGAGGTCTTGTTCTCGCATTAAGGTCTTACGGAAAAAATACACTTGAAGCAAAACATAATGAATGTGACAGGATGAGTATTCATGATTCTCCACATGACAGACATTTAATATTTTTTTAAAAAATATGTAAGAATCTGTTTTGTTTATAGAAGACTTATCTCATTTTTAGAAGACAGTTTCAGTCTTTTCTGACTGTGGGAATAAGTTTGAAAGGCCTGAAGACAAATATAATCCCAGATTAGTATCCTTTAAAATAATGAGAAGAGTCATCAAATCCCACTTTTCCCACATGCTGGAATTGTTCCCCTTTTCTCTGGTTGAGAGTTGGTCTGTGCACAGAAGAAGCCGTAAAACTGACTTTCCCTATGCTGTGTAGACAGGGCCTACCATCATGGCAACCGTTGTTTTTTTTTGTTTGTTTGTTGTTGTTTTTTTTTTTGTTTGTTTGTTTTGTTTTTTTTTTTTGTGGTTTTTTTTTGTTTTTTTTTTTTTGTTTTTTTTGTTTTTTGTTTTTTTTTTTTTTATTATTATTATTCTTATTATTTAAAGTTAATATTTAGCTTGTGTTCCTGAATAGTTTTCATTTATAGAAGACTAGAACAAAAATGTGCATGCTGCTATGCACAAATAAAAAACCAAACCCAAACTGAATAATCAAGGTAAATTTCAGTTTGAGCTGGATTTGCAGTGTGATGTTGCCCAGAATAAATGTTTTAGGTGTTGCTATGCAGGTAAAGTGTGTATTTTATCTGTGCTTGTAATGTATTTTTATTCAGCTCTCTTTATCCTCATCACTCTAGACACAGTCCCTCTTATGCCTTTGTCGTAATTTTTTGCCTTATAAAACTGAATGCTGTGATTCTGTAAATAAAAAAAATATTGTAGAAACTGGGTAAAAATAAAAAAAATATGACTGTGAAAGTGAATATGTGTTCTTTTTTTTCTGGGGATTACAAAATAATCTATAGTACTTTATTTATGAAATTGCCTAGATAGTGTGATCTTTATGTAAATGCTTTATATTCGTGAGCTGTTATGTGAATGTTTGGAATTCTTAATTTTTTGTAAGTATATTTCAATATTCTTCCACAAAAGTTGGAGAAAAGAGGGTCAGAGTGGTGGGTAACTGCGGTCAATTACCTCAGTAAGAATGTTTTTTAAGAGGTAAATTTTGATTTAAAGATGTTTTATTTGAAGACTACTGATGTCAAATACACTTTTTTATGTATCTTAGTTACCTTAATATAATATTAAGTGGGATATTATATTGTATTGGATGGAAAAAGATGGTTCTGATAGAATTGTCTATTTTAACAGTAACTGGAAAATGTTTTGAATAATTTGCCAGTAACAGTGGTTCTGAGCTACTTTTTATTCTTATGGATGTATGAAGACATTTCTATTATCAAAAAGTTCTTCTATTATCAAAGATTGCATTCAGAAATGCAACCACGTAAAGAGATTCCTCATCCAATTTTTATTTTACATTTTGTGACCCACTGGATTACAGTTCTAGACTTATCAGAAAGTCCTGTTTTCATCCCCATAATGTGTAGCATGCTGATTTTTACATAGTTCTGGCCTAACGAACATAGGTAATATCGATTCATGTGTCTTTCAGAAACTTCTTACATGGCTTTTCAACAGTTTTGCAAAAATCATATGAATTTGGCAAAATATCTTTCCCATAAATCTGTATTTTGGGGGAAAATCATTGCTTTTCTTGTAAGTCATTGTTAGTTCAGTGACATAACAGTTACTAAATTATTTTTGCTGAGAATCAGTGTCAGGCTGACAGATCTATTGTTAGTTGAGTCATTCTTTCAAAAAGATTGGGGTAATATTAGATTTCAACCAGTTCTCTGAACTTGCCCCGAATCAACACTTATGTCCCAGATGCAGCCTGAGATTGTTCTCTTGTATCTCATGGTGGCAAGTTACCTGGATTTGTCAATGTGACAAATGATCTGAAGTTAGCAGCAGCTATCTGTTCTCCTCAATTACTCTTAGATTGCAAAATCTTAAAATCTTTCATCATACTTACCATATGTGTTACTACTAAGAGCTACAGCTCAGCTTTTGAAGTCATGGTCTTAAAAATATGCCCGTATGAGGTTTTTAGTGTGCGTATGAGCCTGCTCTGGAGCCCACCCTTCCCTACCACCAGAACCGGTGGGACTCAGGCCCCGCGCTCAGCATGGTGCTCTGAAGACTGCCCAAGACCGGGGAAGGACACGCTTTCTGCACCCAGGCAGAGTTTTATCCCAGGTTTGGCTGTATCAGGGCCAGGTTGTCAGGAGTTTTGTGTTGTAACATATGCACAACCGTGTTCTCCAATAAGTTGGTCATAATTTTCTCATTGTGCCTAGACCCAGGACCAA
The DNA here is from genome assembly GCF_018691265.1 of Tyto alba. Taxonomy (NCBI): domain Eukaryota; kingdom Metazoa; phylum Chordata; class Aves; order Strigiformes; family Tytonidae; genus Tyto; species Tyto alba. Next base: position 19,840,194 of record NW_024881313.1, read on the forward strand.
CAGCAGCTTATGGCCAAAATCAACAGCAGGACTTGGAATGCTAGGAAATAAGAGTGGATAAATAATACAATTTATTAGTGTAATATTTTGGGATACCAGCACATTCGTTAATTATTATCAAGAGCGTTTTTTTATTGTTATATATTTTAAAGAGAACAATGAGATTTTTGTAAAGTAATTTTTATTCTTGAAAGAGGGTTTGAGAGCTAGTACGAGGGAGGAAATGAAATTACTCTGAAAATTTAGCATGTAGGTGATGGTGGCTGGTGTTTGGTCTTGTGCTTTTTCCTGAGTTATTCTGGAACTCAAAAGTTCAGTGCTGCATACAAGATGAGAGCTAAGATTTGGAATAGGCCAAAGCAGACCTTGAAAGTGAAGACAAAGACCCTGTTTATTGCAGGGAACTGTGGGAGGTATTTAAAAACAGGAGACATGATCTAGAGAGATGGATTAGTAAAATGACCTTTACAGCAGCATGATGAGTGAGGAAAAAAATTGCATTTATCAACCTCAAGGAAAATAACGTTTTAAATTGTCCAGACATGATTTTGATGTAAGTTTAGACTAATTTAAGCAATGTGACTGGGTAGGAAGGGCTGTCTCAATGCTGCACAGAGCAAATCCATGAGATTTTGTTGTACCTGGGAGGGATGCCCTGGTAAGGGTCTGAGTTGGTGTTGTGGCATGATTTACAGTCACCACAAAAAATAAGTGGTTGCAAATAGCATAGTTTCAAACTCTTTCTTGTTTTTTGAAATTTGTTTTATGATATTTATTGATGGTTCTTATTCATTGCACAGAACAAATAGCTTGGGGGGGGGGGGATGGGACTGGGCCATTTGCTGTGTTTCTAAACCATAGTATAATAAATTTTGTTTCAGCACCGTTGCTTTCTCCTGGTGTCTTTTTATTTCCAGAAAGATGAAAATGATGCCTTTCTTTTTAGTTGCATATTATCCCTTTTCCAGTTACATGTTTATTCTTTTTTTATTGTTATACTGCTTTTACTTCAACTTTTAAAAAAAATTTATTATTATAAGTTCTTCCTTGATTGTAAGGTTATATCTGAATCAACAAGTTGTTGATCACTTCTTGCTGTTTAATGTTCCCTCAGCTGACTTGGCTCGTAGCTGTGATGTACTGGAGACTGCTCCCATATCTCCTTTCCTAGTTTGTTTAGATAAACTATCTGCAAAACAAACAGTACTTTTAAATCATTGTGACTTGAGTGAACAATACTACAACTATACAAGTCTATAAATGTTTCTCCAAACATGAACATGAAAAAAACCACTAAAACATTCAGTCCTCAATTGGCCAAGCCTAGCTGTGTTGGTGAGCACTTGCACACATTTTCCCATCAGTTAATTACTGCTGAATATATACTTATTAAGTGGCATGAAGCTGATCATCTGAATCCCTGCTAGACTAGGAGATATCGGTGATTCTTGTACTGAAAACTTTCTGTGCAACACAAAGTAACACTGTTCCCCTAATATTTTTTTTTTTTTTTTCCTTTTTCAATAGTCTTACGGTAAAGGGGCAAGAAGAAAAAACCGATTTAAAGGATCAGATGGGAGTACATCTTCTGACACTACCTCTAACAGTTTCGTACGTCAGGTATGTGTTTTTCAGCTTTTAAAAGACTGTATGACTTGCTGATGTTAGTGTTCAAGTATTTTTTTTTTTTTTTTTTTTTGTAAATTATCAAATCAAAGAGTGATACTGTAGCCTGAGAAACAGCAGAAGTCTTTGGCGGCACAATGAAAAATATCTGGCTGCTATTGTTATGATCTTGGCAGAAAAATACTTTTTCATTTCTCATTAATTTCCATGTATAGTAGTTTTCATTATTTTTGTTACTCTAATGCTGTCAGGTGATTAAAGCTGGAGGAGGAGTCTGATGGGAGCACCTAAAGTGGCAACATTTGTGAGAAAGCATCGAAACTCTACCAGTCCTCAGGGTTTTCCTGCTTAAAATAGTGCTGTGTGAGGCAGTGTTATCTTAGATGCTTTCCTCCCACATCCCAGTGTTATTTTAAACCATGGGTTGGAGGGGAAATCCCTGGCAGCGCTTATCCCCATTGCACTGATGCTGAAAGGTCTGTAGAAGATGGAGTGGTGCCATAGGCTCCCGTAGCCTATACCCCTGTGCTGCTCCCTCAAAGGGAGAGTCCCAAGTGGAGCCTCATGGGGATCCCAGACCTGTCTGGGTGCTTGGAGGACAGCTCAATGTGGCCGACAGATATGACAAAAAAATGCAGGGAAGGTTATCCAGAGACCAGCGTGGTCTTTGGCTGTAAAATGGTGCTACTGAAGCTGTGCTTTTGTGGAAGGAGAGTGTGTTTTGATGTGCTTATGGTTGACAACAACTCGGAGAGCATGAAGGGCACCCAGAGTATCACAGTGACTGCACCTGTGCAGAGTGAAATACAGTTCTTCATGCTCTGCTGATTCAAGCTGTGGTTTTGCAAATGCAGACTTTGCCATCTTTTTTCGGAGGGGCTCTGGAATTTGGGAGGTTTCATTGCAGAGTTTTTGGTTTTGCCATAAACAGGCACCAGACCTTCTTCTGTACCAGATTGTCTTGCACGTTACTCCACCTCAAAACATTAAATGGCTCCACAGCTGTTGTATTCTTTGTAGTACACCTCTTCTGTTTGCAAAGTTTTTCTACTTTGTCCTGCTGCAATCATGTTAGCAGGTCTTGTGATAGGCTGTGGATTTGATGAAGTGAGACCTCTGTTTTATTTCAGTGACTGTTGGACATTGGCATGAAATATTATTTGGTCATGGGAATTTTTCAGTGTCAGTAAACGACATCAAGGTGGAAACCCTGGATCAATAAATTACTTATTCGTGATGTTTTGTCCTGTTTAAAAATACTCTGAAAAAAGCAGTCCAAGTAGTCTTTGAGAGCAGCAATGGGATCTTCCAGTTCCAATGAATCTTTGTAAGGAAATCTGTGTTGCTGTTTTCCTTAACTCCTCATGGATGTCGAATTCAGCCTGGAACATTTTTAGCAGAGTATGAGTGTTTATTTTACACCAGCTACACATGGTTCTTTGCCTTTTTTGTTTACCTAAATGAAGTCTGAAGTTGGTCTAAAGTACCTCTTCTTGCTGTCATGAGGGGGACCAGGGCAAAGAGGATATAGCACAACAAGGTAGATCATCAAACTACGTATAGATGTTGAGGTGGACTCCTGTAGTCAGTGGAGATACGGTTGGATCTATAGATTGTGGGGCATGATTTATCAAATCTTCAAAACAGACATATAAAACAAGGTTGGTGAGCTACAGTCTAAAAGTGTCTATATCTTGTCCAAGGCTCTAAAGGGAGCATTGAGCATGTCTACCTCAAGTGTAGATATTTAAAGAAGAGATTTATATATTTCCCTGATATAAATCCAAATTTAGTAGTTACTCAAGTGATATAATACAAATGACCGAAAAGTGAAATACTTTTCTGCGAAAGACTAGAAAATTAATAGATTGATGAAGTAAAACTCAGTGTTGAATTGGTATTGTCACTGAATATATTGAAGGGATGTTAATGGGTATATATATGTTCTTTGACATTGTTCAAAATAAATTTAAAAAAAAGAAAATCATCACAAAACATCCCAACTAAATAATGTACAGGCAGAGCTGTTTGAGTTGTAGCAGATTTATGAGAAGTGTCTCTTCACAGTTGCTGCTTTATTTCGGAGCTTGGACTACAACTTCAACTGACTTTCCTGCTCTGATTCTTCTCCCGGGACAGCTTGTTTTTCTTCTGCACTAAGGAAGAATTGCTACCAGCATGACCAGGGTGCCCAGTGTCCCAGATACTAAACAGAATGGGTGCAGTTGCTTTCTACTGGCTTAGCTTATGTGCCCTTCCCAGAAACTATCTTGGTTCTGCATATTGCTTCTCTGTTTTTCTTGGAGGATATTTTACACAATATAAATGAACATATTTGTTTTACCTTAACCATTTATTTGCAGGAGAAAAAGTGACTCCAAGAATTTGGCGTTTCTCCTGAAATGGATGAAAGCTGCAAAAAATTAGAGTGGGCAAAAGAATCCAAACGCAGTAGAATCAATGGCATACTTGTTTATTTTCTGTTATTGTATTTCAGGGCCATCTTAAAACCAGGAGGTCAATTTTTGCTTGGAAAAGGGTTTGTGGGGGGTTTTGGCAGTGGTTTTGATCTAGGCAAGGGATACACACAACCTGTTTGTTTCAGTGATGCTTATGATGCCTATAGCTGCCTTTATTTCATTCGACTTCCTTTCCTTCCCCCCCCCCCCCCCCCCAATCCTGCCTCCTTTCACGTTTACTTCTTAACTTGCCCTGCAACTTTGATGTGCATCTCTACAAGTACTCCCTTCTGCACTCAAGAAGGAATCCTGGGATTGTCCTGAGCACTTATTTCTGAGCTCTGCCTACGTTCCTCATAAACAAGAAAGAATGTTCGGAAGGTGATTTTGCATCATATTTAGCTGGCCTGTCCTTAAACTGGGAGAGCTGCAAGAGGCATGCAGGTTCTTGCTGTAAGCATTGATGGAAAGTGAACATTTCCTAACAGAGAAATATATTGGTGCTGCATAAAAGAAGGCAAATACGTTTAGTCCTAAAGAAATGTTATGCATGTGGATGGCAGTGGAGGTATTGTGCAAGAGCAAGGATATAGGATTCAGTCTTTTGAATCCACAGAGCCACTGGCCATTTAGATTAAGGTGGCTGCAGGAGGGAGGGAGTTAGTATCTATTACTTACATTGACAAAGCTTTATTGTGTCTGCATTTTACTATTTCCTTGAGGACATACGCATTTCTGGCTGCAATATGTACCTGGCAAGTTTCCTGCAACGCATACCAAATGCTACAGTAGTAAAAATAATGCCAACTTAGTTTTATTTGAATGAGAGAGAACAAAGTAATGTTTTATTCAAATTGCTTGAAAATTCCTGCTGTTGTATGAGGAGAATGAAATGCACTCTGTACAGCCCTGTACACAGTGATCTCTTCCATTTAAGTCTGTTTTCAGAGTGCTGAAATAGAGCAGAGCAATCTATCCAGCATCGTTTTGAAGGTATGTAGGAGAAGCATTAAACTGAAGCAAGAGCATTTATATATATATAAAATACAAATTTAAAAACTATTCTTTTCAATTCAGTTAAACCTCCTCTGTACTCTGAATTTTATCTATTGATACAGATTTTTTATTTCTATTTTTTATTATGACACTGTAAAACCTATGAAATTTTAGGAGAATGTTTTGGAACATGTTCTATTTGTTTGTTACAAAATACTGTTTGTTTAGTTTTGTCTCCAAAATATTATTGATGATATTGGACCTTAAAAAAAATAACAACAACTTGGCCTTCCTTTCACTTGCCAGCAGCTACTGCTTGACTTTTCAGTAGCAGGAAAGGGAATAATTTTTTTTACCCTCTGTGTTGTGAAGTAGTAGTGGCATTTAGACAGTGTATTTGGAAATCAGAAGCATCATTGCACACCAATCAGATCCTAATTGACTCTAATCAGTTGTCTGTAGGGAGCTAAAGAACATCGTGTTATATAGTTTTCATCATTGTTTTTGAGCTTTGGAGTGATAAGCAGCTTGTTCTTAGGGTTAGCTATGAAAGACTGAATTGGATCTGATCTCTACTTGCTGCCATTTTGACTGATGCATAGTAATGATTTTGTTCACAAGGGTTTTTTCAAAATACGGATCAGACAAAATATTTTGCAGACAACACCATGGCACTTCCCAGCAACATTATTTTAAGCAAATTGCATGTTCTGCTAGTATTACATATTTTGTGGTTGCACTTCTGGACCTGTCTTTGTCAAGCTTTTATTTTAAATCCTAATGATTAATCACAGAGGCAGTCTAAATTTTGGGGATTTTTACATATTGCAAAGGGAGATTAGATTGTGAAATAGACTGTAGACTATGGACTTGCTTACTGAAATATTTAAGGTTTTACAAACCTGTTTTTTTGCCTTTAAATATTGGCTTGATGCCTGTTACACTGTGTTCACTCAAAAAACACAGCTACAAATAATTATGTAGAGAATTCATTATTCTTCTATTTTCCTCTAAGGACGTTTGCCTAGCTGTGTAATTACCTATTGAATTTTATGAAAGGTAAATCTACGATTTGCACTGAAAAATGATTTGAAAATATTGACTTGGTTTTGCTCATAAACATGCCTCTTAATCTTGAGTTTACCAGAGAACTGGGCCATGTCAGAAATGTATTCCTCTTCTCTTAATTGTCTTTTTTTTTTTTTTTTTTTCTTTTTTTCTTCAGAGATAGAGAATGGTTCTGATATTTCTTTTTTTTTTTTTTTTTTCCTTTTCATGAGGGGAAGAGCTTATGTATTCGGCTCATACACACAGCGTGCCAGTGAGGCAATGCATTTACAGGCTGAGCTGTGAGTTGCTGGTCTAGAGTGGGCACAGATACTAGCTTTCGTCTTAATACACAGTATTAATAATCTTATGCTGAAAACTGGATTATGCTTTTTCTGCTAGGACTATTCCTGCTTCTTGAGGCCTATATGTGAACAACATTGTGTCTAGACAGAAAATCTAAATAAGTAATTTAAAAAAAAGCTCATTTGCAAATTAATACATTCTTACGTTCTTTGTGTGCCTCTAATTATGAGACATGTTTGGCTTGTAGAGAAAAAAGGAACTTTTCAGACTTGCCATTAGCTTTTACACATAACAAAACAAGGTATGTCAGAAATTTTTAGAGGTATTGTGCAAATGCTGATTGGAATACATGAAAATGTATACCTATTGCTCAGCTTAATTTCCTCATGTTTTATTTCTGAAGCTAATGTCTGGGTGTATTTTGTTAGGTTCAGATTTTTTCTGGTCTGATTCTGCTGATTTCACTGAAAGCCACAACAGTGATGCTTGTGGCCTGTGCTTGCTATTCTTGCTATTGTGGTTGCATTGAGGCTTTACACAAGGGATACGTACTAGAACATCTGCTTATTTGAAACACATTAAAACTGTTATTTCATGGGTTTTTAATTTGATGGAATTGTGGTATTCTATGTTTTTCACTGTAAATTATGATTTTTAAGGAAATATATTGCACTTGGATAAAGCCACCTTACACTGAAGTTGATATAGCAAGTATGATATCTGTACTGCTGTGTTCTGGTGTTAACAAGAGCCACCAAACTTTTCCATTAAGGCTGGTGTGTGACTTTAAATCATGGGCAGGCAAAGTAGTTTCAGGTTGATGTGCTGTTTGTGTCAAGTAATGCTAATCAGTTTTCAGTCAAATCCAGTGAGTCTGTATTTGTTATGATACAAAATCGGATAAAGTCTCTAGGAGTAGTATTAGTATGGGAAAGCGGCTATTTTTAATATACTTCTTGTCGTATGAAGTATACCAAGTTCACAGTGGAAGAGTGGGTGAAGCACTTAGAGCAGTGTAGAGATTCATAAGAATATGCCAGTTCAGCTGTTGATGTAGTGTTTCATTCATGGCTGATATCTCAGTTCCTCAGTCATGTGGTAAAAAACAGTTAGGTGGGGAGTGGTGGGAGGAGGACAGCTTTTAGAAGAGGCCTGATTAGAATGGGTATGTGTGGCTGGAGGGAGGAGAAAGGGACTTTCCCTTCTGGTGGCCATTGTGGAGCTGCACTTAAGGCTCTTAGACATGGGAAAATCACATTAGGCTCATTGAGCTATAGATTTCCTCCGCTGTAGTAAGGGTTTGAAAAGTCTCCTTTTTTGGCCTGGAGAGAATAGAACAGATGCCACTATAAAGCATGGGATTTTGGCAGATATGACTGGAGGAGAGATGGCTGAGAAAAACCCAGCGGAAAGGAAGTTCATTTGCAGACTTCAATTCTTTCATGGACCCTTTTTTGCCTCAAATAGTTTCTAAGAATAGAAATCAAAATGCTGCCATGTGTTTAAAAAAAATCCCCACACACCCTCTAACCGAAACAAACAGGCAAAACATCATAAAGCTGCTCTTACACATCAGTTTATTCTTCTTGTAGCAGGGTGTGAGAAAATTACAGGACAGAACAACTAATTATAATACTTTTTTAAAAACTGAAGGATAGGAGTGCTCTTTATAGACTTGAATGGGTGTACATGTTTGTTATTTTGCATGCAGCTGAAGTCAACACGTCCTTTTCCAAGCAGCAGTGGAAACTTTGAAGATGGGGCTCATATCTGATGGCTGCTGAGATAATTGCCAGCATTACTTTTGAGCTTGCTAAGATGATGGGTGGGTGTTGCGAGGTGTCTGAGAGCACATACGCGGCCTCCTGTGAGTGGACAGGGGAGATGCAAACCGTGAGGTGGAAGGTGGCATTCCTGCTGGTGGCAGCTGTTGGACCTTCTCCTTTGGCATTCCTATGGCTGCTGCCTTGCATGTGCCACCTGGTTGCGTGCTTCTGCTCTGGCTCTGCCGGGCAGAGGAGAAATGGGGCTTCCCAGCTGCCCAGGAACTACTACAGCCTGTGCTCCACCTTGGCAGCATCCCTTTGTAGTGGGTCGTTTGAAGGGTGTAACAGGACTTGGGACTTGTGCATCCCTGAGCTGCATGGGGTTTCAGCAGGTGACAGGGCTGCCTCCACACTGTGGAGGAGGAGGAGGTGGCAAGGGCTCAGGTGCTCAGGCAGTCAGAGATATGAGGGTTTTTTAAGCAGTTAGGCAAACTAGTGGAGGTAAAGCACGCTCTTTGCAACTCTGCTTGTTGTTGTTTGAGCGACATATATATACAGTTGGAGACTCTTCCATCGCAGTTCATGGCACAGGGAATGGGCAGCAAGGCTTAAGCCTAACTGCGTGATTAGGCTTTCTGACTGGCCAAATACCATCATGATTGGCAATTGCTCTCTGGCAGTCTTTGTCTTGCAGTTTTGTACTAATCAGAGTGCACTTTGCATGAGCTGAACCTCTCAGAGCATTACAGATGCACCGAGAACCTCCTTGCCTATATTTGCTGGTCTTTTGGGTGGGATATAGTGGAAACTCCAAGAAAAAAACTACACAGTTGTAAACAGTGAAGATCAAAATTAGGAATAGGATTGAATGAGAATCAAGTGTTTTGTTTTATTTTGTCCGCTGCTTCTCCCAGGAAATTCACTGTGGTTTCCGGTTCTCATGTGCAGCATTGTCTTACTCAAAATAATTATTTTGAACATTGTGGTGAGATGCAGGGTCTATTATATGCTATCATAGATGTCTTCTATTTATAGTAAGCACAGACATACAAAGTATCTGCAATGGGGCAAGCGTTCAGATGCATTTATTTAATTATAGCTAATGCAAAAACTGTCCAAAATAATTTCTGAAGATAAATGCAGTATTTTTACAAAGTTTTCTTACAGACCCATTTTTTTTGGAGTGGATTTGTTTTAGGGTTGTTTTTTATACTTTTTTTTTTTTTTTTTTTGAATGGAGTAGTCCATTGGAATTTCTTTTCCTTTAGCAAGGCCTTAAAATATGGATGATTTTTTTTAGAAGTAAGATGTTTTAAGTCACTTGCAAAATTCAAGTTTATAATTATATGTAAATGCACCATAAACAAAGCTGCTGACTTATTTCCTTTTAGGGAAAAGTAAATCTGAAGTGATTTTTGTCATTTTAAATATTGCACTGATTTTAAGGGTTTGCATTTATGGTTTTGATTGGGAATGAATGCCTAACACAAGGGAACAGTTTGGTCCTATGTAAAGCAAATGTCATCTTCCGCTCCAGAATGCAAGTGGTTTCAAGGAAAAATAACTGCCGGTTGGCTGATATGCAGCAAGCTGCTTCAGTTTCTCTCCAGCATGGAGCTGGGATGCTCCTCATCACTGGCAGGGCTCAGAGTAAAGAAAGATACTTTGAAATTAGGCAGAGAGATCTATACTGAATATTTTCTCTTTCATGATACCCCATCAGTACATTCCTGCTCAAAGTCAAGAGTGTTTGGATTTGTACCTCACTAAGTAGATATGTTGCAGCATATACAAGTGCCATTTCTGTACAATTAGTCATGAAGTTGCCAGTTTTATGGGCAGTCACAGCAGAGAGCTGTCTTTTCTTGAGCTGTATATTTAGACAGTACTTCCAACACTGAGTCTATGTTCCTGTAGATTTGAATGTTGCTTTTTTTGTGTGATCTCAGTCAGACTTTTCTTTTCTGGAACATTAGGTTCATTGAAAAGCTTAGTTCTCCTTTACTTCTCAAATGAATTATAAGTCTTCTAAGGAATTTACAATAAAGTTTTTTTTCTGGGTATTGAATTGCAGAGTGACATCTGTGTGAGCACAATTAGTGCACATTTTTTTTGCTGATGGTCACATAATGTTTTAGTTCCCAAACATGACTGGACTGAAAAATAGTAGGATCTGAAGCAGTCTTAAGTATATGAAAAGCTGGAAAGCTACCCTTCCTTAAAATCTGATATTGTAGAATATCTGAATTCTTCCACCTCTGCCAAAGGAGGTCAGTAATAATCCTATTGAGATGCATAACATTAATTCTGAATGCCACATAAACCTGTAGTCTCCTATATGATAAATGATTATCATCAGATGGCTTACTCACAGGATAATCAAGTCTTGGGCAGGAAAGAGAAATGGTACTTGCAAGCAAGTGGGGAGCTGAAAGAGGGAAGGATGTGTGAAGTGAAAAAGGGAGAAATAGATCTATATATGCCTTTGATATCTCTCCTCCTATTGTCTCCAGTGGTATATTTGAGTTTTCAGTTCTTTTGCAGATTGAACCAGAAGATATTTCTGAAGTCTGGGAAGGCTGTTGCAGGATGAAAAATGCAGCTTTAAGTCATGGTTTATCAGTTGGCTCTCAAAGGTCTGATTATCAGATCCTGCTTTTGGAGGAACTGAGCTGAAGGCAGGAGCCATTGTTTCTATAGAAACAGTGAAACATGGCTAGTTAGGTTTATTTTTCCTACAAACTATGACTGTTATAGTATATGTTCAGTAATCTCCCCTTACTACTTTTCTAAAAACATGTTATTGTGTGCACAGCTTTCTGAAAAATAAATCATTCTTTGTCCACCTTCTTTAACCTTATTTACTACTTATGATTTCTTTTGAAAACAGTAATGTGCCAAGGAAAGATTTGCTTATAATAAGAAAAGATTAAAGATTATTTCAGCCTTGTCCTTGAAATAATTGTCGAGGAAATTGCCAAAGTTAATAATAGAATATAATCAGAAGTCAGTTGGTTTTACACATCTTTTCCCGACATTAGCTACAATTTATCCATCATCTGCCATTTATACTGAAATGGAAATAAGATGCTTTGCTAAATGGCTTGTATTGTTAAATAACACACTAAAATAGTATGTTAAAATAAGATTTCTCATGCTTAGGCAAAATAATATTTGCTCAAATTCTGTTAGCAGTTCGAAGATATCAAAGGGTAAATTTGCAAAATATTTATATTGCTATTATCTGAGAAAAGTGAACGGTATTTAAAATGCTGTTACAGACATGACAAAGAAATGAAAGCACATTCATAGACTTGACCAGCTATGCTGTTACTATACTTTGAAATCTGAATGTAGAAAATGAGTCAACACCTTATATAATAAATAAGTGTGGTGTTAAAGTGTTGTGTTGAGATAAAGACTACCAGTGAGATGACACAGCCAAGTAGAAGAGAGACAACATCAGTTTGAGGCCTAAGAAGCAATGATTCATTGGAGATAGTCTGGAATAATTGGCAGTAAACTGTGTGGGTTTTTTTATGGAAACAACTTAACTCTGAAAAGTTTAAGATTTTTCTAATCTTATTTGATTAATTGCTTGTAAGCGAGAGCTACTCAGACCAGTATTTAATTTATTTGCACAGTATTCAGCCTATGTGTGTTATTTAATTATTTTAGAAAGACTGCATGCAATTTAAAATAACTTGAATTTGCTTTGTTAGGTAAAATATTGCTGAATGTTTTGAAGAGAGAAACTGCTTGAAGGTTATAATGCTGTTGGCAGACTTTCAGAAAATTTTGGGATTACCTCCCATAGGTAGTGTTTGAACTTCGAGAGCACCTATACATATTAGCAGTATGCAGTTCTCATTTAAACCACCACTTATATCTGTATTTAATTTTTAAAATGCATGCTTTGCCGTTCTCTCAGCAGTGCAGCCCCGGCTAGCTATGGCAGTTGAAGCCAGTCACTCTGCCAGGGTGTCCTTGAGACAAACAGTGGGCATGAGTCCGGTTTGTGCCAATCAGTCTGACACAGAATAGGTTCTTCTCCCTTCATCTACTCTGAGACAAATCTGATAATACTCATTTTATGATGGTCTGATGCCTCTCTGTTTGCATCTGTTTCCTAAAATCCCTAGTTAAACTAGATAGATGATTTATTAATGCTGTATTAAAACTTCTGTATTGAAAGTTTACTGTTTACCACAAAACATGCTATTTCTTAAACCCGAGTGACTAATTCTAAGTCTCTTGGGCTCAGATGCAGGCAAGTAAACAGTGCTAGTGAATGGAAACTCTGCAGGGGAATTCTACACATCCAGAAAATGTGTGATCACCAGATCCGTGTCAAAGCTTGGGGTTCATATGGGCCTGCATCCAAGGTTTTCACTGAGAGATGCAGAGGATCTGCTCTGCACTTTGAGGTATCTAATTTCCGTATGCACTAAACTAGCTTGCAATGAAAAGTATTACCCTTGGGTCCAGGTCTACAAACTCCTGAACTTCTGCATCAACCATCAGGTGCTCTTAGGAGGCTACCTGTGAAGAAGATGAATTTAGAGGAGTCCAAAGTCAGTCTTTTTTTTTAATTTTATTTTTTTCTCCCCCAAAGAACAGTGGCTTTCCTTTTCCAGTCTTCCTCAAGAGTCTCATCTCAACCCAGTAGACTCTTGTGTTTCTTCATCTCTTTGCTCAACGTTTTGGTTTTATGTATCTGTCAGAATAGCTTGTCAAATAGACACAACTATCATAAATCCTGCAGAAACCCTATGAACAGATTATGTGAGTTACTCTGTCTTGAAAAAGAGCCAAGAAATGTCATCTTTCTTCCAGTGGGTCTGGATTCTTTTATTCCCACTCACAGCTAGGATCTCTGGTGGCACAGTTGAAAATGAATAATCTAAGCCACAATTTAAAAATGTAACAAAGAATTGAGAAACAAAGTATATTCTGTACACTGCCTGCATCATATCTCCTAATTGCAGTTTCCCTTATATGCAAATAATACCCATTAACTGTTTATGACCCACAGTCACATTTATTATAAGCCTCTGATGAGTAATATAACTTATTAAAGTTTTGTTGGTAGACTGCTCTTGAATGATGAAAAGATTGTTTTTTAAAATTTACGTCTAAGGTTTCTGTAAGTCTGCTTGATGTATACATCTTGTGTTAACTGATGGGACTCATGGTCATGATGTGTGGTAAGTTTTGTGGGCTTCATGGATGTGGTATTGACCAAGACGTTCAAGACACTGTGAGGGACTTGTCATCTGAACAAGTAAATGAATGCAGAGTGCTTGCAAACCCTTCAGCTCAGTCTAACCATTTATGAGCTATGCTTTACTCCATCAAAGTCCAAACTCGATTTCTAAAAAGAATGGTGTTGTATTACCGAATAGTTATCTCATATATCCTTAGCAGGCCACTTCCCCCTGCCTCTTTGGAACTTGGCAGAGTTTTCTATAAGGAAGTAGTAATTTTAGAAAATATAGAAATAATTCCTTTGTCTGCTACTTAATTTTTAGATCATTGTTTCAGAGGATCCCTGTCCATTATTTCTGCAATCGGTTAACTTTCTTCAAGTATCTGTAGACTCTCATCAACTCAGACCAATTAATATGTGTTATAATCACACTGGGATAGTTTACATACATCCTGTCTACTTCCATCTGTCGTGCCATGCTTTTTGAAGGACCCATATCTCAAAGCCTGATGTATTAAATAATTACTTTATGATACCAAGAGAAAGAGTTTTAATGTAAACAGTTATTCATTCCGAAAGACTGAAAAAAATGAATAGCATTCATCTTGGACCAAAGAAGATTTGAAGCTTTGTGACAAAATAAAACTCTGGTTACATTTGCACTTAACAATTCTCTCTCTAGAGCCTGGAGAATTCCTCTGAATCTGTCAGGGCTTACAAGTGTTGGTAGTTCTAGAAATCTTAAATACTTCCACTTGGAACATGAACATTTTAAGTAGAAAGGTTTTTTTCTATGGATATATATATATATATAAATAATATACATATATATATATAAATTATAGATACTTTATATATGTGTATGCATGTGTCTATTTATATTAACAAAACTCCTGGCAGTCTGAAGTATACAACAGTATCACATTTTATCCTTCCTGCAAATTTTTGCTATGCAGAGTGCAATTCAGAATTTACATAATTTGGACCCCATTATATGCCTGGAAGTCAGCGTGGTGAAATCCATTTTAATACAACTTTAGAATTTGGCTTTTAATCTAGTATTCATCATTTCAGTCCAGAGTTAAATCCTTACATGATACCCAGAAGATCCTTTGATGTCCTTTAACATGTGATGTCATTCACTTTTTGTTATCCTACCCCATGTACTTTCTCTTAAAGCAGGGTCAGCTAAATCTAGGGTTTATTTCTAGCATGCATCAACTGTATATGCTTTGGAGAATGCTCTGTTAGTTCTCGCTTTAAAAATTGTAAATGGAGCCCAAAACCACTGAAAAATCTATCTTTGGTATTTCATCTCCAGCTTGTAACTATAGCTATAGATGTTTCATTGTTGATGTGGGGAAGCACTTCAGCTAAGTGTTTCTAATCACCTGGGGAGACAGAGATGAAATAATAATGAAACCCACATCTGCAGCATTTGCTTCATTAAATGAAAGAGGGAAAGTTCATCCATGGGAACAGGGTCTGAGGTGGTATAATTCTGGCAGATCTTCACTTCATTTGTGCTTTTATCGCTTCTGCAGAACAAAAGTGCACAGCTTCCCCAGCCCCAATTGGGAAGGGAGTGATAGTTCTCTTAGGGTTGCTCTGAACTGGGTCTGCTTGTACTGTGCTCCTGACTAAAGACTGAAGCATGTTGTTTAGAAGATAACTTTGATCTACTCCATTTTTCTAGTTTTTGTGTTCTAAAACACTAACCTGTTCAGGCCTGCCAGTACCATTGGTTCTGTAGGCCATTTGCAAAAAGTGACAGACCTTGGCCAGATGAAATTATCAACTCTACTGTTTCCAAGGTGGTTTTAATTTTCCATCATTGG
This sequence comes from Tyto alba, assembly GCF_018691265.1. Taxonomy (NCBI): domain Eukaryota; kingdom Metazoa; phylum Chordata; class Aves; order Strigiformes; family Tytonidae; genus Tyto; species Tyto alba. The sequence continues at coordinate 19,855,441 of NW_024881313.1, forward strand.
GAAATTTGTGGTCAGTCAGCTTAAAATTCTGAATCAATTCACATACTGGAGAAGGAGAGCTCTTCATTTAGGTATTGAATGCCTTCCTCTTATTGCCTGACTATTTGGTACACATTGGACTTGGGGGAAATCCTACTCCTAGCTTATACAAAACTTCTGCCTAGAAAGTTTCTAGGCAGACTTTCTTGGCAGCACATGTAAGATTTTATTTGTCATGTTAGAAAAGTTCACTGTATTTATAAGACTGGTATTATTCATGGTTTTTCAGAACACATACTTGAAGTCAAGAAGCTGCAATTCACAGTTAATCTGGCAAACATTTACCTCTGCTTACTCTGAGTATCACTCAGGGATTTTTCTCTATTAGCCCTTTAAAAGGCTTTAAGAAAGGTCTCACCAGTGTGGTTCTGCTAGCTATGGAACAGGACCTTGATTTGGTCCTATTTGTACTAATGGACCTTCCTTTCAAGTCTGTTTAACTGTGTATGCATCATTACATTTTCCTGTGAAAGTGGTATTTTAATGACCACTCAAGAGCTAGAAATACAATAGCCCTTAGTTTTCCAGTAAGACAGGATCTGTCTCAAAATACATAATTGGTTTTATTATGTAAGTCATCCCCAAACCACAACACTATGAAAATCTGCAATCTGTTTAAACCCATCTCTGCCAGTGTGGGAAAGTGCTTCTCATTGTTTTGCACTTGCCTGGTGAGAGCATTTGCCAGCCACCGGGGCAAGGAGGATACCCCTCAGAGAAGCAGGTTCAGGAGCTGCTGAAGATCAATTTCCCAGTGCTGGCAGTTACCAGACTCCGTGCTCGCGCTGGCCTGCTGGGGCAGTGAGGCTGCACAGGCTGCTCAGCTGGCTGGGAGGGGATGGGTCTGGATGCTGTGTCCCAGCAGGTTTCCTCTCTGGCCCCAGGTGGCCTGTGCATTGCTGGCATTCTGTTTCAGGTCAAGTGCCACTCAACCACAGAGGACTGTAAGAGTAGTCACTTGGATGTATACTGTATACAGTACAGCCCAGGGCTGAAGAGTGTGGTTGAAGTCCCTGCCATGCTAGAAACAGTCAAGCTTGGACACCTTAGTCCTTCTGGTTTTGCACACACTCTGGGAAGCCCCAAGGTTTGGAGCACACCCTACCTGCACTGTGGCAAGCAAAGGTGTGGGTGGATGACGTTGCCTTTTTCCTCACCCCTAAATTGTAGTATCTCTGGAAGGAAATGAATTTGCAAGGAGACCCAGCCTGCCGTGTGTTCTCAGGAGGCTGTGAGTTTGGGCAATGACTGAACCATTCTTTCCCTGGAGCTGCAATACATTCCTCCCACAGGTTCACACCTGTCTCAGCATGGGTGTCCCCAGCTGCTAAAAGGAGATAGTGTTTCGACTAAAAAATGCATTGGAAATTGTGAGGTAAGCAGGTCCTCAGTATGGGGTAGGTCTGGAAACAGACAGAAATGGAAATGAAGTTAATATATCAGTGCAGAGAATAATTCCCAGCCATTGTAAGCAGAAAACCCAGAATACAGGAGTGAATGATGGGAAATTTTCCCACTGTGCCTACAAACATTTTATACAGCCCATTTGCTGTATGGCATATAGTAGGGATTTCTGAATAGAACTGTTTTATCTGATTGCTAGCAGTCTGTTGTTTGTTAGGTCTCTAGGCACCATAAATGAGGGTGACTGAGGCACTTGGATAAACATTGCTTCTTCCTTATATGGTACATCCTTACCATCCAAGAGAGTATTTATTAATTACTATCCACTTTGCAAACTTGTCTGTTTTTTCATGACAGGATAGGGTACAATTTGTACTATTCTATTTTAGAATATTTTTCTCCTCGCTTTTATCTTGCTTTCCTAGGAGGAAAGGAGAACCTGGTACAAAGTCAACCCTCACTGTTGCTTAGCAAATTTTGTATGCCTCCAGTGGATGCTGTTGGTGTCAGCCAAGGCAGAAAGTTCCATCTGAGCTCTCAACCGAGCTAGCAGCATTTCTGTTCATGCTTGACGATTATGGAGGCAGACCAGCTCTTCGAGAAGTTGATTTGTATTGCCTAAATTAGTCTTCTGCTCTGAATACTCTCCAGAAGAGGGTAACTGTAGTCCCACTGAGTACAGGGGGAACGTCAGGGAACCAGCATTATCCTTTAGCTGCCTGTGGTTGCTTGCTGTGAAGAGTCTCTCTTGATCATACTTGTATTTGATGGTCAAACTCTCTTAGTTGATGTTTCTGCAGCTGTTTAGAATTATTAGCACCTCTTTAGCTATTGAGCACAGATTCAGCGCACATTCCTACAGTGTCTTCTGTGTCTGTGAAGCTTTCTTATTTCTTTGGAATGTTTTTGCATCTGTTCTAGTTTGTTGAAATCATATGGTCTATACCTGTGGGGTGTAGAATACAGCAGCACATAAGCTGTTTTTAATTTTATTGCTGTTTTGCATTGAGGAGTGACTCATTGCTCTGGAGATTTAGTTGATAAAACATTTGCACATCTCATTAATCTAATACTGTAATTCCCAAGAAACATTACAGTGAAAAAGCCTATTGTTCAGATGGTGCATGGTGAGCTTTACTTTATTGATAACACCACGGTCTGCATGTAACAGTCCTAGGTATAATTTTATAGCAAATGAAAATACAATACAAGGACTCTTTTACAGAATCCAGAAAGTGGCGTCTTGGAACTCAGACCTCAGGGAGCATTGGATCAAGACTTTTAAAAGGCTGCAGTTTAATTCTGTTAGTCATACCATTCGTTGTCATTGAGATCAACCATGTTGCTTTTCTGAGCAGTGACATTTTTCTTTATTTTTCAATATAAAGCTTGGTAATTGGTGACAGCCACTTGATTCAGCAAGACATTGGATTGAAAACTATTTTAAAGCTCTTATTTTATGTAATGATAGTCCATAAAGTGATACAGAAGAATAAAACAAATGGAAAACCTCATACAGCATTGCTTCCCTGTAGTTTTACAAGTCTCATTTAGACAAGAATTTTAATGCAGAGCATAGCTATTGGGCTACTTTTTAAATTCTGAAGGACTAGATTGATTATATTCTTGTTTCACTGACTGTTTCTTTCTACTTTGTCTTGGAATATAGTGTGCCATGTCTCTCTGGCTTCCCTCCTCCTCCAGAAAAACCTAAACCAAAAAGAGATAATGAAGGGTCCATAAAATCTATTTTTGCAGTATAAAAAATTCTGAAAATGAGGAGAAACTGAAGGTAATGTGCATCTTGGCAAACAATCGTTCCCAATATTAATTGTAGTGGAATGTGCCTATTGCAGAAACGACAAGCAAAAAGTAGGAAGCAAAACCAGTGGAGAGTCCACTGGAAAATACTTTATCATAGTCAAGCTTCAAACCTCTCACTGCACAGACAGTAATAGTAGGCCAGGTTTAGGAGCAGCCTGTTTTCCTGAATCTGGGCAACCCACCTCCACATGAACTTGAATTTTCCCTAACTGGAGCAAAAGCTTGGTGTTTGCTTCACAGCGAGTGTTTCAGTTTGCAATATTTGTTTATCTTCTGGGAGCAATACTTTCTGATGTAGTCAAGTTGCTACTGTAACATACCAGGGATGGAGATTCAGACTGTGGTAAAATGTATGGGCAGTTCTCAATTTAAGCCAAACTCCCTGGTTGTAATTTTTTCCTACTGTAAGAAGTTAGCACGATGAGTTACAAGTGCAAACTGAGTAAAGATCTTTGCTTTTCTAAAGTTACCCACAGTGTATGTATACATGCTTTATTTTCTTTTACTCCAGAGGACATAAAAATATTTTTTTTTTATCCTGAAAGTTCTGGGCAGACTGGTGGGCAACTGATGTGTGAATTTGCCCTACGGTTTATGGAAAGCAGTGTTCCTCCAGTCACAGTGATTTTTTTTTTTTTTTTTTTTTTTTTTTTTTTTGGCTCATGTAAATGATATCTGCTCTGTTCAACGTTGTATGCATTCCAGGGACTCTCTGTTTATTGCAAGTAAAAGACTGGGTGCAGAAACTCCAATTTAAGAAATATTTCTTTAACTTCCTATAACTTCAGATTTTGACCTCCAGTTTAGGTTGGGGAGCATACCTACATGCAATCCAATCTAGTAGATGGTGTTTTATCACATCTTGGTTCAAGATACAGAAATACAGATGAGCAACAGGTAAACTGTATGGACATAATTACCTGTAATTAATGGATTTTTAGATACCTGAAGTCCATAAACAACCTTGGATATTTCCTCTGCAGCCTGTCTCCATTGTCTGCTTGGGATTCTTAAACTCTAGGCTAAGATAAATGCCAAAATAATTACTTTGTTTTGTTTTGTTTTTGTTTTTTTTTTTTTTTTTTTTTTTTATATTATTATTCTATCCAAACCTTTACTCTTTTTCACATATTAAAAGACAGTGTTGGTCTGTGGATAAATTCTAATAAATGTTCTCATGAGTAAAACAAGAAAATTTTATCAGAAATTTAAGTCCCAAATATTAGCAGCTTTATAGTAAAAGACAAAAAAGAAATATACCATCCTATACCTTGCTTAATTACCGAATAAATAACTGTAGGTATGCTTGTAATGTATGTTTGAAAGAGCAGTTTTTATCCAAGATTCATTGTTTTTAAATTTCCATATAAAATTATTTTTTAACTGTAATTAGTAACACCCTCTGTGTGTTACAGACAGTGAAATAGAATACATAATCTTTCTAGAATGTGTTGGACACATACTTTCACTGTTCTCTAAAATACTAATGTGAATTAGAATAGTTTTTTTTTTTTTTTTTTTCAAAATTTTTGGGAAAGTACCTATTCTTGGACCTTTTCTTTCTTTTTTTTCTTTTCATTTACAAACTGTATGATTATATAGTAATAGTTGTTTGATTATATAGTAATATTTCCAGTATTAAGATTTGTCTTTGTGTTTCTTCAGATATGAAAAGTGTTTCAGGCTGGATTTAGATAACACATTTTGTTCCTAATATATTTCATGTCCTTTTTTTTTTTTTAAAAAAAAAAAAAGCAATGTATTATCACCTAGATGATTAAAATGTGAACTAAATATCCTTTGACATTGAAGCTTTGGTTGAGGCAATAGGCACCTATCATACATTTGGGAGCAAGGAAAGTTCCTAGAGGAATGAGATGGAGTCAGAACATGATTAAAACTTAGTGAGATGCTGACACAAGTGCTTCAGCGCCAGGATGGGTTTCATGATGTGCGAGATGTGGGGTGAGTTTCCACAGCCAGCAGGACAACCCCTGGACCAGCCTGTGAGAAGAAAGTGGAAGCAGCAGCCATGAGTGGGCAGGGATTGGGGATGGGGCACGTGCCAGGAGTGGGACCCCTGAGCAAGTCCTTGTGTCCCACTTCGGCCCTTGTTTCCCCAGGGGCTGGCAAGGGCCCTGGCCTTGAGCAGTGACATCAACAGGCAAAGAGAAGATAAATTTGGGTTGGGAATCACAAACATGGGGGAAGTGTGGCCTTCTGTGCCACTTCTTTAGTGTCCTACAAGTGTGGGGCCAGCTCTGTGAAGAGCAAGCTGTGGGTAGGTGTCCAAGCAAAGAAAATGTATGCCGTGTTTTGTTTTCTTCAACTTGAAAAGCAAACAGGAATGTTTTGTTTACAGCCTCTATCAGCATATGTGGTGTCTACTGTGTGAGTAGCGAGAGAGGGGGTTCTTCTATGTGTGGCCCTGCTAATTGTGTTATATGAGCAGGGAGAGATGGAAAAATATGAAGTGCTTGAACAGCTGACAGGAGCATTCAGTATTTAATATGCTTATCTGCCTAGAAATTTCAGGATTAAAGAGGTATGAATTGTTACAGCCATTTTTTTCCCTTTTGGAGCTGTCATCTAGGCTGTAAGTACTGGATTATTTTGAGGAGGGAAAAAAATGCCCAAAAGACACAATTTACTGCCCTCACAAATGACTTTATATCTTTTTTCCACATATGTTTGAATTATTTATATTGGAGATTCTGAAATAGTGCCCTGGTACAAAAGTTGTATGAGAGTATTGCAAAGGCTGAGAACTTCTGTATTCATGAGTGTGAATTTCTGTCATCCTGATGAAATGCAGATTTAATAGCCACAAATGAGCGTTGCTGTGTTTCGGAGCAAAGGGTTTTACCCTCTTGAAGCAGAGGCATCCAGTGCCACACAGTGACCAGTGTTACATTTCTGGCATGAGCTGTGAGCAGCTGTCCGTTAACTGGATGTAGAGGCAGTGGTTTCCAAAGTGTTACATTCTACTGTTAATCTTTCTTTTTGAGTCCTATTTCATTTTATAGTGTTTTAGGCCATTGTTTTTTTTGACTCTTATCGTGTGACTTAAAAATCTAGCTACTATGTTAAGAACAGTAGTGCAAGAAATGTCTGTCATAAAATCTAAAATTTTATGCATGAAAAATAATTTTTTATTAATGAATAGATATATATTTATTCAAGAGGTTTGGAAAAAAATCTGTTTTATCTACCAGTGCTCTCCAGCAGTTTTACATGAAGCTTTATACATTGCCCCACAGTTGCTGTGCTCTAGGTCTTGCTGCCACCATACCACATTTAGTTGTCCATCTGATTCTTTAGTTGACAACATACAGCTATTCACAGAATATTGATCAAATTAATGATATTGAGTAGTTTTTTTCCCTATAAATAAACTTAATATATCTTTAATTCTGGAGGCATATTTTTTTCTGTTCCTTACCCAAAGCTTATGCTAGTTATTTTATTTTATTCAACCTGTGGGATAACCTGGACTTTCCACTCCTATCTAAAGATGCTGGCTGTCATAGTAGACTACGAAAGGCTACCACTACTTTGTAAAAGTGATTGTTAAAGTTAGACATATTTCATTTTTATGCTTACTTTTGTAGGGGTTTTAGATAGACAGATTGGCTCTAGTTGTGACGCTTTAAATTTATGGTTTTGTTTTTACTTAAGCATAAAAGAAACCTAACTCTACAAGAAAATAAAATGTTCTCTTTTCTGAGATCAAGATGTATTATACCTAATATATTATGCAGAAATCTGTGTTTTGTTTTCTAAATTGTGTGTGGTTGTTTCCAAAAGTAAGCAATGTGGATATGAACTGGAAAAAAAATAAAAAGTGAGGAGTTTAAAGTTTTCTTGGTAATGTCAAATTTAACATAAAAGGTATCTGTTTCTAGATATGGGAGGAATTGCCAAAAGTGTGTTTTGATGGCATTACTATTTATGAGACCAGGTAACATTTTATCTTGGTCCTTGCAGATAAAAAAAGAAAATAATTGTCCTACTTTTTTTCATATATTGATACAGATTCTGAGATATTTAACTGTCCAGACAATTTGTGACAGGCGACATGAGACATGTGCATGTTGTCCTGAAGAAATAATCATGGACTGATTAAAATTTAACCTACGTTAGTTTATTGCTTCATTTTCATGTTCAGTAATTAAAACAAATAGCAATGTTTTGTTTTACTATCTGTTAGTCTACATGCATTGTTTAATCATCTACCAGACACTTCCTCTTCTGATTAATCCTACAGGAAAATATTTGAACAATAATAGCAATATCATTAATAACCAATAGTACTGACTTTATTACGTTGCCATAATACTTTCATAATGAGAACTCATTTGTGTAACTTAAGTTTTTTATACATATGCTTTTAGCTTAAGAAATGTGGCAAAAAGGGACATTTCTTTTTTTCCCAGAAAGTCAAATGATATCTGTTTTTATCGAGATTCAGGTAGTTCAGAAAAATGATAATTAAATACATATAATTGATTGAAGATGTGGCCTATCTTTGCCCTTTGTCTTTTCCATTTGTTCTTTCCCTTCTTCTTTTCTAATATTACATATTTGATCACATTCTTTCAATAGACAATCCCTTTAGCAGAACCTTGCCTTGTCTTCTAGTTAAACTGGATAAATCTAATCAGCAAATTCCTGCTATAGTATCATGTGTTTGATGTAACACTAAATTGAACACCATTTGGCTACCTATCCTTCAGGTTACTCATGTTTGAGCCTGAAAGCTCCAACACTGTTGCAGGTCCATCACCCTGGACAGGGTTTGGTATGAAGTGCTTCATAGAATCATAGAATAGTTTGGGTTAGAAGGTATGTTTAAAGGTCATCTAGTCCACCCCCTCCTGCCATGAGCAGGGATGTCTTCAACTAGATCAGGTTGCTCAGAGTCCTGTCTGACCTGACCTTGAATGTTTCCAGGGATGGGGCATCTACCACTTCTCTGGGCAACCTGTTCCAGTGTTTCACCACCCTCACCATAAAAGATTTCTTCTTTACATCTAGTCTGAAGTCTGTTTTCCTTCCCATCTGCTCTCCTGTGCTCTTGCAGATACTTGCACATTGGAAGAAGTTTGTTCCCAGTTCTGTTCCTGGCCCCATCTTGGGGTTCCTTTGAAAGCTAGGACTGGCTACTGGAAGCTTTAAAAATACTCTTTGGACCACACAGGTATCAGTGAGCTGAAGCTCAGTAATCCTGAATCATTTGCATCAGTTTTGGTTCTATCTCACCACTGCAATGCCTAGAGGTTTCTTCTCATAGGACTCACTGTGCTATTTTTTTACCCATGAGTCACTTTTAAAATAATTCTTTCAAGTAACGTGAAATATAATCTTTAATAGATACAGCTCATGAGTGAAGTAAAAGATTTTTTAGAGTGGGTATTTTCAAATATGACTATTTTAAGACAGATGTGTTTCTTGTTTTATTTACTTGCTGGGAGCAGGGTTCAGGTGTCTGTAATCTTTCCCTGTCAGCGCTGATGCTATCGTTACCAGGTTGCTTCTGCAGGGAGCACTTTGCCTTTCTCAGCACCAGGGTGACCGATGGAGTCGGCTCTTGGAGACGAGACACAGGGCCCAACGCCTGACAGTCTGCTGGAGACAAATATATCAGACTTTGCAAAGGACACTCTAAGTCCTAGACCACAGGATGAGCTAGAAACAATTACTGTGGAAGAAATTCAAGGCCTTAACCCTGAGGATTTACAGGAATCTGCTCCTGCTGAAGCAACGCAGGACACTAAAACTGAGACTGGGCAGGTACAGAAAAGGGGTACTATAGGTTAAAGGTTTGGGGCATTTTTTGGTTATCGTAATGTATTTTTTAGCAATTACAAACTTAATAGTTTTCTCAGTTATACTTGAGAAAGCTTGCTTGGATTTTACGGATTCAGCCTATTACTTCTGTAGAGCTAGGGTCTGTGAAGCCCCAGCAAGGCCTGTGGTACAGAGCTATTTGGTGCACGCCGTGAAAACATTTTTTGCCTTAGCTGGCAGAAGTTTCTGTATGCTGCTGTCATCTTCAGGTGGATTGAGCGGAATGAGGGTATCTATTGCAAGCTGACCTACATTGCTAACTTTTGGTTATAATGCTGAGCACTATCCATAGTGGATAAATTAAAGCTGTCCTAATATAAGGTGGACTTTTATGTGTAATTTGAGATTACTGGCCTCTGTTTAGAGTGAGGCTAAAAATACGATTGTTTCTACCTGCAACACTCTTTGGTTTCTTTGTGGTATTATGTTTCTCTGCAGAAAATTGCACTTCACAATGCCTTCACACAGCTCAAGGGGATACATGTATATTGGGGCCTTCAAGCACAACAGATATAAAATAACCTTTCTACATTGGAACAAACTTAAAATCTTTTTCAATGTTGTTCCTAAAAAGTGGGAAAAAAAAGATGTCAGGAATGAGAGACAGGTTTTGATGAACAGTCCTGGTGATCTGTGCAGCACAAGTCCTTCCTCTTCTGTGTTTCAGGAAGCAGACATATCCTAAACACGGGACTGTGTTTTTACCCAGAAATTTTTTCCTCTTAATGTTTCTCTGAAAAGTTTTCCCATTTGTGTGAACTGTTCAGCACTCACTGCAGCAGGCAGTTGAAACATCTCCTAGGCTCCAAGTGAGTGTCCTGCCCAGTGGGCTACCAGGTCTATATATTTTTCTCCAAATCAATAGTCCAAATGCACCAGAAGCCGAATCTCAGCCTGGTTATTTACATCCTGCATGGTGTCCTTCTGTTCTTGAATACTTCTTTTGTAATGAGTGTTTTGGGGTTTTTGAAATTGAAATTTTCACCATAAGTCCTATCTGGAACTTGAGAAGTCTGTCCCAAAGAAACTGCTGTTAAAAATAACATATTGTTGAAAGAGTCTGCAAAGACAGATTGACTGCTCTTATATACAGTGTCATTTTTTTGAAAAAGCTCTTAATCAAATGTTAAGAAAAATTCCTTGTCGGAATGAAAAGATTACTGTTGTTTTTGGATGAAAGAATACTTAATGCAACAAGAAAATTAACAAGTGTCTGACATTATAACAATTCAGGAATCTAAAAATATTTTTTACAGAGTGCCTTGACTCTGTCAGAAAATTCTTAACTTCTGAAGTTGAGAGGGTTTTTTCTTTTTTCTTGTTGAAGGTTTGTCTGAGCTTTAGAGAGAAGTGTCAGGATGGGATGGTAGTCTTCTTAATGTGACATGAAAAACCTCAGGTACTAAAATTTTGAAGAATAAATACCGCTGAAGAAAGGCTTTTCTTCTAAAATTATTTCTTGTTTTGAGCAGACTTCACTATAAATCTTAGTCTTTAGTCTTTGATTTTCCTATTTGTCAAATATATTGATTATTTACTACATGAGAATGTTAATCCATCTGTAAGGTTACAGCACGAGGAAATTCCTTAAATTCCACTTTAACGGTTCATCTTTTATAGCTTTTTATCCAGGTAATATTTCTATAAATCACTAGTAATGAAATGTGACTATATTTGGTCATTATTTTAATAATATAACAGCCATCTAGTTTTGCTGTTGCTTACATCGGTTACTCACCTTACCATACATTTTGTGCAATTTTGCAGTTTTCACCAAATTTCTCCTGCAATAATCCACAGAAGCACATGTACCATAGTTACAGCTCTGTTTTTGGAATGGCATATAACACATGCTACCACATGTTTGCACTTAGTGTTGTTGAGTGTAAGAGTGTGCTTGATTAATGAGCCGTCGTGATCCCATTACATGTGTCCTATATTCTTCAGGCTGGTTTGTAAAGCTGAATTGACAGGAAAACAACCCCTATTGGTGTCTTCAAGTATGTGAGTCAGAAAAAGACAAGGGCTAGTTTCAAAACCTTGTGATTTAATCTTGGCATAGTTTATTACTTTGCTCTGATGCTGCTGAACATGTAGTTTCAGACCACAGAAATACAACTCCATGAAAACACTGGCTTTGGCATAGCCCTCCATTTTTCTTTATCTGATAGCTGGGAACAGTTCTTACTGTTCAGTTCTGTAATGTTTTCAGAATTCTTTTTGCTGTTTCTGACTGCGTGTGCAGGACCTCATATGTTATGGGGTTATATGTGTACATGGCCCCTTTCAAAATGAAACTATTAATCACGTTGATAAAGTTGCAAAATCTTGGCACATGTACTGAAGTTCTTTGCTTACATTCAGAAGCTCTTTTTATTGTTTTTAAAATTCATCTAAAGTAAACCCCAACGTTTCTTTAAAGTCTCTAGCAGACATTTAATTTAGCTAAAAAGAAAAAGATGATTCATTGGAAAATATGTGCTCTCTTAGGAAATTTCTCAGTCTTAATACTTTGAACTCGGTATAAATAAGTTTAGAAGTGATTTCCATTAGTGTTTTGATGTGAGGTAAATAAAAGTAAAGAGCCATTTATAAAGAACTAAAGAATGCTATTGTTAGTAATGATACAAAATGCTCAATCTATGCTTTTAAAAATATTTCTGCCTTTTTAGGAATGTCAAGAGGCAAACTTTCAGTGTATTCTGGAAACTAAGTACTTGCATTATATTATGATGTGTGTGTAGCTCTTGAACTTTTAAATTAATGTTTAGTTTATGAACTTTTCAACTTGAGATACAGCAGATTCTGCCGGGTGACAGAAAGTAAACAGAAGTTACAACCTGCAGTTTCATTAGATGCCTGGACTAAATACAGTTTGTTTTCTAACACATCAGTATGAATGCCATTCATTCCCCAGCCTTTATATTCAGAGACTTCTAATAGATTTATGGATCTTGAGTGTCTTTTTGTTTCTGTCTCTTTGTCTCCCTCCCTATTTCCCTCCCCCCCTTTTTCTCACCCTGTCTCTCTCCCCTTCTTCTCTGGCATAATTTTGTAATGATTCAGATATTCCACAATTACTCTCTCTTTAAAGTGAAAGTGCAAGAAATGACAGTCTAATGGACTAGGAGATTCTGGTTTCTTATCTCTAGAACCAATCTAGGATAGACAGTGGCCAGCCCAGCATCATCATACAGAAGAGAAAGCCACCATTTCTTAGCAATCTTAGCCTATGAATGGGGAGTCGTTAGTGGCAAATGGCTGCCCCTAATAACAGCAGAAGCATGTACTGTAATGGGAGCCCAGACTGAACTGGACATGGGAGAAGATTGTTTCCTATACAGACTGCATTTCTCCCTGTAAAGTGTGTGTGTGCTTACATAAGAACAAGTGAAATGCTTAGCCAAATATTTGGGTTTCTGGGTAACCCCAAAGTGGTGGGAGACTTCTCTGACTGGATCACCTATGGCATTGTTCTCAATTGGGATGCTGCTGGTTCAGCATTCCTCTCAAGGTGTTATTCTGCACCACCCCAACTGTGGTTTCCCACTCTTCACTGCTTGCTCTGCTCCCTTTCTCAATGAGAATAACTTCATTGGTTGCTCCAAGTTAGTCTAATAGGTCTCGTATAAAGAAACTAATGTTTGCCTCTGACCGGCTCCTTGGTATAACATATACATTCGTACCACTAGTACTTTCTATCGGTGCTTTCTTTGGATGCAAACAGAAAGCAACCCTAAAAGGACCTGGAGTCTGAAACATTGGCTCATTCCCAACATTTGTTACATCATGCCTTCTTCAGGGAGTGCAGTCACGTATCATCTTCACATATGTTCAGAGTACATTAGAATGTGTGGCTGTTGCTCTTTCTCAAAGAAATGCAGCTCTTGTTTCTGTTTGTGATCAAGAGCAATTTAGATTTATAATATTCTCGGAGGAAGAAAAAAATCAATGTGATGTAGTGATGGATATACTGCATCTGAAGCAGCCAGATTTCTGTTCTCTATTCTCAGTAGCGTCTTATTTGTAAAAATTTGCAATGTCTGTTGTGATGCCTTTACTTAAGGGGATTCACGTCCAAATTTTGCCAGACTGCCTAATGCTTTTTGGATTTTCAATGAATTCTTTTAATTGTATTTGAGATAGGTCCTGTGATTTTTGGCCTTTTTTCTAGTCTTCATTAATGATTACTTCAACTGGTTGTAACAGGCTTGACATGGGATGTTGCCCTACATCACTGGCCTGTCCTGGATGAGTCCTGTTTTCAGCCTGTCACACATCTATAATCTCAAGCCAGCAACCGAGAATGAGTTTGGCTTGTTCAAACTGGTCAGTAGTTTACTGGCACATTACTTTTTGTATTTGAACCCAGGTAAGCCATTGGTTTTGAAACTGAGTAGTCCGTCAGAAAACTGCTGCTTCTTTCAAGCTGGGTTTTGCTGTGGTCGGTATGCTGGTGCTAAAAGAGGTGAAGCAAGTGCACTGCATAACTTACAGTGCTAAAATCTTTTGTAACCACAGCCTGCCCAAGTCCCTATGTGAAAACTGGGTGAGCAGCTGGAGAATTATGAATCATTGATCATAATGAGGAGCCATAACTTAGGCAAATATAAGTGATGACTCAGGGGGCCTTGTGAATGTGAAAACAGGGAACAGCAGATTAGTTTCAAAGGGCAGGTAGCTGAATTCCCAGAAACCTCACTTCAGCAAACCAAGAAGTGGAAAATGCACACAACATTAAATGCCAAACGATCCAAAACACAAACTCAAATTATATGCATGATTTCAGATTCCAGATGAAAATAAGGTTCCATAAATCAATAACAAGGAGGAAAAGAAAGTGTGAAATTGACCTTAGTTTATAAAAAAAAGGGCTTTTTTAGACATCATAGCACTGTGAATCTGATTTATTATTGTATCTCAACACTAATTTAGGCCTCACATTATCTAAAGTACTTAAGCATATCAAAAATGTTTCTCTACATTTCAGCATTTATGGGTTTAACAGTGGTCTCTGCAAGTTTCTTCTGTTCATTTTAATGCTAAAAAAGCCTCCTTCACCCACTTTGTTCTTCCCCCCTTCCTCCTCTCCCCTCAAATAGCCTTTACTGTTTTTTAAAATTTGTACCATCTACCTTTATTCTTAAAGACTATTCAAAATGCAGTTACTCTCACCTAATTTGTCTAGCTTCAGTTTCTAATCCTTTGCTTTTGTTGTGACGTTTTCTACTAGATTAAAGACCTGTTTACTATTAGAAGCCCTTCCTGCTCTAGTTTACATGTAATCCTTGTTCAAGTCACCTCTTAACTTTCTCACTGCCATAAACAGACTCAACAACTTTAATATGCCCAAAGTGATTTTTCTAGCAGTTCTCTAAAATTTTACAGTTTTCAGTGGGAGCCTGAAAGATGTGTGGACATGTGTCCTGCACATATAATCCTGGTAATCTTCTTAATGCTGTACCACCACCTGCCTGCTCTCTCTTGACATTTCTTTATAGTTTCAAAGATCAGGTGTATCTAAGCTACAGACTTGCAGAGAGACTTTGTGTGAAACTAGTACTGTTCATGATCCTTTCTAGATTGCTGCTTTCCTAGGTACTCTACTATTACCTAGTCCCCCATTTTAAATAGATCTGTATGTTTGGCTTAGCCTGATTAAATTAAATTAGTCTAATTTCTACATACATGAGTCATCTCTGTCATTGTTTATTATGTCCTAGAGTTTTCAGATCAGCCTACCAGTGAAGTGTCCACTTTGTTGATTACCTTTTTCCTGTAAACTCATTGGCTAATTTAATCAAATTTGGCAGAGCAGTGGAGATCCCTAAAATGTTAATTTTATGATGACTTTGTGAAAAACTGTGAAGCAGACAGAAATGTATGGTTTCACAGTGGCAGACAGGTAAAATCTGCCCACTCTATATGACAATGACTGGATGGTCAGTAAATGTGAAGCTCACCGTGGGGCAACAAGCACATGTGTAGCTTCAGGACTGTCTTCTGAGGCTTGCCCTTGTGCAGATGGGAGAGGATATTGGTGGAAACCGGGAGCACTATGGTGCCACTGAGAATGGGGATTTGTTTCATGAAGGAACTTAGGGAATTGGAGTCACTGAGCAAATGCAATGGTTGTGATGGGGAAATGTGTACGAACTTAAGACAGACAAATATAAGTTTTCCTGGTTTAGGTTGCCATTAGCTTCGCTGAACCAGCCTGATCCCATTTAGCCATTCTTATGTTCACATATTAGATACGTTGTGGGTCTGGGCTAATTTAGACTGAAATGTAATTGTCTGCACTTTTGCTTTCTTGTCAAATGTTGTTTATTTGTCAGAGTACTAAACACCCAAATCTATCTGAAAAAAAATATTTTTATTTAGGTGTTAAAAATTACTGTACTATCCTTTTTTTTCACAATGAAGAAATTCTAATAGGAGATAGTCATAGCTAGAAGCACTAAGCAAGCATTTTTAGAACAGCCGAAAAAACCTAGTGTTGTATTACTTTGGGTACTGTATGGCAGAACTGTTTAGAGTGCTGTTTGAGACCTAGCCTGTATTTTCAAAGATAAATCCTACATGATTAGGCAGCTAATGCATTAAGCATGTGGTACTAGGGAAGGGTATAGATTTCTACTGATAGTTACATATGGTTGGCCAGAGCAGTACTATCTAGTATTTCTAGCCATTGCTTGCTATAGGGAAACATGATCAGGCCAACATCATGCTGTTACTGGGCACTTTAGACCACATCCTCTGCTGTATAGAAAACTACCAGACTATAAAATGGAAAAAGGCAATGGCAATGAGAAGATACTAATTTTTGTTGAATTTTTGAATAACAGTGGTTCAGTTTCAAGTAACATCATTAAATAATTGTGTGCTTTTGTATTTGATTTTTTTTATCAAAGTAATAATTTTCCTTAAAGTACTCTAGCAGAAATATTTGTAAACATGTATATAAAGAAGGAACAGATAAAAATATTAGATGGCCTCCAATGACATTTTTCAGAAGAATTTTTAAAAAAGTTAACAGGCTAGATTACTTGACTTTTTCTGTGTTACATTCTGTTGCCTTTTTTTTTTTTTTAATAATAACTTCTAAATAATAGTGCATTATGATATAAATAAAGAAATTAACTCATGTTGCATGTCGTCTTTAAATGATTTGCCCATTGAATTTGCTCTACCAAAGATATCTGTTATAAATATTTTGCTGGTGTCCAAGCACTGCTCGAATAAACTTTCTAATAATGTCTCTCAAGTCTGACATAACAGGAGATTTGTTATGGTTATATAAAGGTGGGACTTGACAAGATTAAGACACTGGGCCATGAAGTATTTGACTGTGAAACTCAAATGTTCAGTTTGAGTGTATAAAATTACTTTGTACTACTGAAGACAGTTGGGGTTGTGGTAGGTTTGTCTTATGAAAACAAAGCAAATTGTTATAAAAGCAGGACATAGGAGTATTTTATTTATTCTGAAAACTGTTTCTCTTAATGGAATGGAAATTGGGTCAGTCCTATCTCCCCCCAGCCTTCTGTGATCCACTAATATCCAAATGCTTTTAATTTCTACTCTGTTTTACTTGGTAGCCGTGAGGTCCTGTGCAGATTTAATGTCCTTCTCTGTAGAAACACCAGGAATATTTTTAAGTCCATTAAGGCCAGCATTGTATCATTTCTGTCTATGTAGTGTCTAACAAATCAGACTCTGATGTTTGTTAAACTTTTGCATGACATTTTAGGCTAAGTTTTTTCTATGCCTACTATTAGTAATGATTGGTTGGACAGTCAGCTTATCTTCCTCTAGTTTATTAACACAACAAATTTAATGTTGTTTTTTACTGACACTTCAAAATATAGCCACAAGAATCCTGTTTTTCCTGAATAATTTAATCTAATTAATTAAGAGATTAATTTAAAGATATCTCTTTACCATTCAAGGAGATTGAATTATAAGTTGTCAGACCTTCAGGGGGAGTTTTCACAGCTGGAATGTGATGGCATTAGACCTAGATTGAAGAAACAAGACTGATTTTCTGATTTCTGGAGTGGTTTTTTTGGGTGTTATTAATACATGACCTCACCTATTGGCAAAGCACACCACTTTGGTGGTCTAACAAGTGGCTGCCAGCAGTTGTTTCTGCAGTTCAAATAATCAGATTGTAAAGAATAGTGTCCAGTGATCTACTTTTGGCCTGCTTCAGCAGATTTTGTAGTCATATAAAAAGCAAACACTAAAAAATGTCACATTTAAAAATGGGCAATAAAATTTAATGCACATTATTCTGTGAATGCCAATTAATTCACCAGAATTCACATTTAATTTCTTGTCAAGTATTGTGCATTCAAGTGTAAGTTCCATGAAGTTGAGCTACATGATACAATTGGCATCTTCTGGAAATCCTGCTGAAAGTGATAAAACGTGCTTAAAAGTGTTATTGGAAGTTGGTAAGAAGGCAGAAAGACATGACAGGGATGCTTTATTCCAGATGTGTGATCATAATGGATTCATGTGTTGAATATAAAGTTAGGTTTGGGTTTTTGTTTTGTTTTGTTTTTTTCTTTTTGACCGACACATTAAAAAAGATTGTACACAGGATAAATTACCATACAAAAAAAAAGAAAGGGAAGACAGTATCAGTATTATTTTTTGAGGTTTTATAAAGTATTTTTGTTCACTTTGGTTAATTTGAATTATTTTTATTCTTGCGATTGCAAATATGGTCAACTAGGTTAATTACATTAATCAAAGATAGCGATGGATGGGCAAGGGAGGATAAGAAGTTGTCACCACTTCAATAATAACTGGGCAACTCATACTGTAAATGCAAAATACAGTCCAAACAAGTGTTCATAGGGACATATTTCAGAGAGACTGATAGAGCTGGTTTCTGTAATTCCTTCTCTCTTCATGGTAACTGCTGAAAAACAGTTGTGTGTCCCCATGTTTATCGCACAAGGAATAGCTCTTAATGATTGTTATTGCCCATGCTTTGTAAGTTATTGATGGAGTAAAATAGCATTAAAATTTCATACCATACTTTATAAGTAAAAAAAAAAAAAGTTCAGAATGCAATAATATTCAAAGTAGAAGTACAATAGCTTTACTGAAGAATAAATTATAATGTTTTTCTGCCAACAACAGTAATGTCCTATTTGGGTAATTTGTTTTTTTGTATCTCATCAACATGTATTCAGGGAAACAGAAAATGTGGTCATGCATAGTCTCTAAAATACAAGTAATTGTTAGAAAAGCGTAATATGTAATATATGTACCTTATAATGGTAAAGGTACTGTGCCCATAATTATTACAAGAGGATGTTGTTTATTCATTTCAATGAACCCAAAACTTTTTAAAATTGTAAATTGCATAGTTTCTTTGTGAAATAAGTTTGTCTTTTTTTCCACTCAGCAATCAGGTATAAGTCCCTTTGACTATGGATGTTTATCTTTTGTCATTTTTGCATTAGAGTAGCATAGAGATAAATGTGGTAGAACTGAAGTTACTGCGCACTGCCAGAATGCATGTATTTTTTTCCAAATATGTATTCTGCTGCATGTTCTGGCCAGCAGCATGTGCGTAACAGATTCTTTATTTTGTGTTTTCCTATATCCTCTGAGGATAAATCTTTTGCTGCATATAGTTGTAATATGCAGAACATATTCTCTCAGTGACCCCAAATGTTATACTTTTTCATGCTTGTAATGTTGCAAATGGCTTAAGGGATATCTAAGCTTAAGAACACAAATACATAAAAATGCGCTTCCAGAATTCTGATTTTGTCCTTCACTGTTTAATGTTTCATAAAGTTTCTCAACACAGTGAATAAACAGAAGTATGGCTATTACTCACTTCTATTTGGATTAGGCTGCAGCAAGTACATATAGTGTACTAAATCACTGTTTCAAGGATGGTTTTAGAAAATTATGTCAGTTGTATTGACTGATTGATGATCTGATGAAAGGAAAACTGGTTTTGACTATAGTGCAAATGTTTTCAATGTTTTCTAAATTTTGCAGTTAAAAGTTAAAGACATAAGAAATTTTGTTAATGAATATTGAAAACAGCCTTTTGTGTTATGTAAATAAATGTTATTGAATTACAATAAAGATTTAATATGCAGAAAACAGTATTAAATGGCTATTTAGCATATTTAGAGAGAAGATGAAGCACAATAACTAATTATTTGTAGACTTGCCGAGATGGCTTTGGAGTTGAAAGGGTTGCAGAAAAATAAAAGGAACTCTTAAGAAAATGTACTATAGTTATAAAGGGTAGACCAGCAAGGAGTTTAATCATGTTTTGACTCAGTTTCCATGCATTTGTATGCAAGTTCCAGATAAGTTTTAAGAACAATCGGATGACAGTGAACTGGTTAATATTTACAAAATTATATGCTTGGATACAGAACTATTGCTCTTTTGTTGGTCTGGAAAATGAAATACCATTTTTAATTTCTAAATATATGTTTGTTCCCCCTGCTCTCTGAATTTTATATTTAGTCCAATACACATGACATGGATGCTAAGTTTACCTAAAACAAGTATCAATCTTGCCAGCCTTGACAAGGTTAGGGGAATTGTTCTGACCTTTTGCAGTGTCATTTAAAATGGAGTATGTCTCGTGCTGCAGTTTTACAGATGTCAGAGATGAAGACAAACTTTCTAATAAGAATAGTTTTGATTCTGTCTTATACTTCACTGTCCTGTGCTGGAAGTAGATTTCTGTTCCAACAGGATTATTTTCCGATTAAAATTCATGCATGTTATTTTTAAAATTTGTATAAATTTTAATTTCTCTGGCAGTGCCTCTATATTTATCATAGATATAGCACTAAAGCAAATAAGTCATAATGGATAAAGCAATACAGAATTCTCAGATGTTATAAATTGTATGTTAGTTGTACAATTGCAGGGAAGAAGTTCTGCTGTACTGTGAGCATCTGAGGATATAGTTAGTATTAATGTTCATTAACTTGGTAAAAGATATATTCTGATAATTTTGCGTGATATTATTAGCGGCACAAGTGAACTCTAGTTTACTGCAAGATTTCAGGTTCTTTTTTTATATATTGATGGTACTTTAAAATTGATATGGAAGTGAATATCCTGATTATAGAATTGTTTTGATAAGCATGAACCAGATTCCTTACACAAGAAACTAAAGTGGAAGCTGTATGCAAAAGTGGAAGCTCAAGGTGTGCTTGAAATGTACCCCAATCCTTTATGGATCTGGAAGGGTGCAGAAACCAATGGTTGAACCATACTTGTGCTGCAAATATTTTGTCCAGATACCAGACTAAATCTTGTCTGAAATAAAAAGCTTTATACATATAGTGGAGGCCTATAGAGGACTTGGCACCAATATCTTCGATCTACTGAATGACTCCTGTTGTGCTGCAAATGGAGGCATAGCCAAGAATATAATCTCCTATGAGCGTTAATGACTTCCTTAAATAACCCATTGCAAGTCTTCCTCCTTAGCATCCCACAACATCCCCACTTCTTCCTTGTATAAGTTCTAGTACATATTGTGAAACTTGTTACTATCAGAGTTAGATGGTTTTTTTTAGTTCTAGACTTTGATTCCTTGAATGCTGTGCAAACTTACTGGAAGATATGGTATTGCCTTGACTTTTGGCTAAAAAAAAAGAAAAAGGATTGTTAGTAGTACAAGGTGCTTGTAAAGCCAGAGGATTTGTTTTAGAAAGCTGTTACCTACAGATATGTATTCTCAGGAATATATGTACAGCATCCTAACATTTATCTCATTGTTCACTGACATCAGTAATGTGATAAACTCACAAAATTGGTTTGTGGGCAAAATTATGAAAACAATGCTTTAAATCTATTTAATTTTGCCTAATTCTGTGAAAGAACAGTATATAGTGACTACAGCTGTTAGTTATTTTCCATGATTATTACAGGTCCATGCTAAGATGGCTTGAGTGCTAAGATTACTTTCACATCTAAACAAACACAGATATCCTTACAAAATGGATTTTGAAGGTCTATAACATAGACACTCTTTAGCACTGCATTGAACTCTTCTTATGAGACTCATTTTGAATTCTGTTATAGCTACACTCAAGCAACTTCTGGCTTTGAGTGCCAATGCAACCCATTTTTCCTGTAAAAATAAAAGCATCTCAACAATTAAAATCTCATTGTTTAATTGTTTTATTCCCATTGCACTTTGCTGTCTGGTTTAGACCATGTTTCTTTTTTATATGGTGTAAGACCAGACAGTGGTCTCTTGTGTGGTGTCTTTTGTGCCACCTAAGGACCAGCTGCACAACCCCCCTAAATGGGCTGTTCTCTTCTGTGTCTGTAGAGTGGAAAGAATGGTGGCAGGGAATATGCAGCCATTGCCACAGCAGTTCATCTAGCCTGTATGCTTTTTTCCAGCGCTGTTTAGATAGAAGCAGGAAGTAGGTTTCCAGGCTTGGTGAATATTTGGCCATAATGATTTGTTCTCTGCTGCTATCTTGCCCAGAGACTTCTGTTTCTTCTCATCCCAGTGCCTCAGGCAGAGCAGAGAAGGATGGTGTGTGCTGCAGCAGTCACCAGCGCTGCCGTCCAGCCGTCCTGCTGTCTTGTCCCAGGGGAGTAAGCAGAGGGACATACAGACACCCAGATAGTAGGTTGAGCATCTGGATTCTAGTCCATCTTAACAGTGAGGAAGTGGGTTTAAGCCACTGTCACACAAGCTCTAGTGAAGAATAAAATTCTGACAGTGTAAGATCACCACGGTGGTTCCTTAGTGCCCCTTCCCCATACTGAAGAGAGAAGTGGTTTTGCAATTATTGTAGATTGCCCCTTTTCTGCTCTGCATGAACCCAGGAGGCTGTAATGCCTGCCTTTAGTGTGTGCGTGATTTGATGTTCTGCAAATCAGAATTTTCCCAAGCAAAAGAAATGGACTGATGTTGATATTAATTTTCGTTCACCGATTCCTGGTTCTGTAATTTATCAAAAGCCTATTTATAGCCAGTTATTTTCCTCCAAAAATTACATTTAGTACAAAAGTATTCCCCTATCTAGGTATAATTGTCCCTTTTATTTTCTCAGGATTTAAAATACCAAAAGGTAAAAAGAGATTGCCCTGCATTGCTAACATTGAACTTGCCTCCAGTTCATGTGTGGTGTGCCCTAATACAATATTGTTCAATTCAGCACGCGAACCACATGACACAAATGCCTCTCTGATTATAGGTGGGTTTAGGTTTTTTTTTTTCATTTGTTGTTTTCTCATATCATGATTTTTTTTTTTGTTTTATCAAAAGCTGGATAAGCCTTTATATTTTAGAAACAGGCTGGTTAAATGTTTTTGTCTGTCATGATATCTTTCTAAAAGCAGTTCTATATAGGAGACAGTAAGAAGTACTATGCTAGTCGCCCCCTTACAGCATTTGAATTTCAGAATAAAATAGTAACCAAATACTTGATGAGCACATGAATTATGGATCTTGAAGATCATATATGTTTGATGTCTGAAAAACATTAGCTTTTTTTATAAAGGTGTCTGTTGTAATTAGGGAGATAGAGCTGGTGAACTTTAATTATTATTCTATTAAGTAAAAAGTTTTTTCAGAAGCTTATGTAGATTTCTTGCACTTAAATAATATATTAATGCTAGAGTTGAACATTAAGGAGTGTCTTATTTTAAATACGTGAATAATCTTCCAGTATGCAAAATTTCCCATTTTGTTTCCCTTGCTAGGATTTCTTTTGATTACAGATGGTCTGTGTGATAGTTGCTATAGAAACCAGACCATTTTACTTCAATCTCTCCTTGTTGCTATGGTGTGCAGAGCGCTGCTATCTGTAAAGTGTCATTTAGATTTTTTTTTTTTGATACTCCATATAATAGATAACTTTCAATCAATATTCTCTAATGGCGAATAGAGTAACATGACACAGTAATTAATGCTTTCTACCACCAACTGTTTGATACAACAGTTGGGCAGAAATTAGTTGCAAAGTTAATTTTATGAATTCTGCAGATACCGTTTTCTTTAAATGCTTCATATTAGAAGAAAATAACTCCATTAACTCACTGCTAGGCAGAATTGTTTTTCTTGCTATAGTACACTCCCTATCAGAGGACGAGTGTATCCAAGGAACCCGGAACCTCTGAAGGCAGAGACCTCTGGTCTCCAGGGAGCCCCAGTGCAGCCGCTATGCCAGCTGAAGAGGCTGGTTTTGCAATCTGCAGTTGTTAGTTGCAGCTGTAGCCTTCCGGTGGTTCCTGAAGGCAGCAGTAATTGGGACCACTGAGCGTGAATAAGCCTGAACGCAGATGTCCTGGCCTCCAACCTTCACCCTTCCGCTAGCCTTAAGTAAAACCATTCCGGGGTAGCATGTAACACTTGTAATACTTCCATGTTGCAGTTTTATTTGCTGGATTTGGCACCTAAAAATAAAAATAAAAAAAAAAAATCAGTTTCTATTAGATTACAAATTTTCAGGAAATACTCTAAGGATGTTATGAACAAGTCCTTGGTGAAGATGATGGTCTTGTCATTATTCTGAGATGGTCAGATTATTTTCCATGCAGAATAGTTGTATCCAGAACAAAAGCCTCATCTGAAGCAGGTTAGTGAGCATATCCACATCCCATAGCAAATGTTCAGTGATTAGTTGCCTGCTGTCTGACATAGTTTAATAATATCTCCTTCTTGATTTATTTTGCTCACACCCCACAATGGAGACACCAGTGCAGTGTAAAAATGACAAAGCTTGCCCTTCATCTGAGGCATCAGGAGGAGTCTGTGCCACAGGAGTGTGGTGGCTCTTCGCCTCCTATCTGGGGTTAACCACCCCTCTAAGGGCTTTTGTGCCATGTGAGGGTCAGGAACTGGGTTGCTGCCGTTGCAGTGGGCTGGAAACACCTCTCAGTCTGCAGCTCCCATCTGCTCCCCAGCAACACGTTCTGGTCAAGTAAAGTGAGTTTCATGGGGTTTTCATTTGTTTCCGAGTTTTGGCACCCCAGAGAGGCTCCAAAATTCTCATTCTACTTTCCCTGGACTGTTTCACTAATAAATAGCAAGGAGTGTTTAGATGATATTAGTTATTTCCTGAAGCTTTGTCCCCCACCTGCTCTGTGGTTCTGTCTGTAAGATGGGAGTATAGTACCATCAGGGTGCATCTGTATATGGCTTTGGTAGAGTTGTTTCAGGTGAGAGACTGAATCATGAAGCAGAACTCATTTTGATACAGTAAAACTTAATGACAGTCCTGTTTCAGATCTGAAATTTTCTTTAATATTATTTAACTGACAGTAAAGAGGAATATAGAGAAATTCTTTGTTCTCTTAAGAGAACAAGAAGATAAACCTTTGCAAACATCTGGATCCCTCTGCCAGTTTATATATTATGCACTATTTATGTTAGTGTAAGTCCATTGATTGTGGTTAAGTATTTAGAGTTAAAGACTGGTATAAGTTAAACAGGTCTTCAGCCTAGTCTTCAGCCTAGCTAATTGCCTCGCAGCTCACATTTCATCTTGTTTTAAATTTTTTCAAGGCATTTGCATAATAAATATATGTAGTTAAATGTGGTGAATTGAATTTTTTCTTAATCTGATTTGCAATGCTGAAATTGAATAGCACATATGCCTATTACCTACCATCTGAGCAGCTGAATCAGGAGATAGTCATGGCATTTACACTTTCCACTGTTTTTTTTTTTTGTTTTTTTTTTTTTATCGCTTCTCTTTCTGTTTTTTCTTGTGACCAAGCTTATAATGAAATAATTGAAACTTCTGATTTAGTTCTAATGCCTTTGTTTAGAAAAAAATATTTTTTGCATCTTGAAGAAACACTGGGTCACATAGCTGTAAGTGCAGAGCACAATTCTTGATTCTTTGAGAGAGATATGTTTACCGTGTAGTAACTAATTTCTGAATTGCACACTTTCAACACACACATGTACAAATGGCACTTGCAGGGTTTGTATTTCACATATGTGCTTTGCTGTGAGACTGGGGTCCTGTTGTAATACTTTATTAACATTTACAAAGGAGAGGATAAATGTCATTAAAGAGCCAATACTGTATTGCAGACCCTCTAACAGTAAAGTAGATGCACATTTCAGCGTAATTCTTCATGTTAGAAGTTAAATTCTTGCCTAAGTAGTCTGCTTAATTAAAAATTAAATCACCCAAGACATTACAGCATTGCGAAAAGCTGTCTGAAGCTCTTGCAGTAATAGTCAAAACTGAAATGGAAGGTAAAATATGTTTTTGTTCTACCTCATTCATTCTTTCGATTGTATGTGAGCTAATGAAAATGGAAAACCACTAATCTAGATAACGGAGCCATGCTAGCCAGGATGCTTTGAGAATTTGACATTTGGAAACATCAGCGTATATTATTTTTTTTATTTTAAGTGATTGTGTTTTAAAGGACACTAGCAAGACTCCTTTTCTGTGTTTATGAATGCATGAACACATTGGAATGGAATCTTTTTTTTTTTTTTTGTGTGCGGGACTGTGCACTTGTTTGTAGTCCTCTCAACAAAATGCTGTCTGTGAAGATTATAGCAGAGCAGTCTTGATTTTCTTTCTTTCTGGTTGTTGTTGTTGTTTGTTGGTGGTGGGTTTTGTTTTATTTTTTTTTTTTGGAAGGAAGATTAAATTAGGCCATGGTCATATGATATCATATAAAATGTAATCCAAACATTGTTCTTAAAACATTAAGCTCTTATTTTGCACGTCCAGATTGACTTGCTTCTTAGTATCACTGTTACCTAAGGAAAACAGAAAAATCATAGTAACCATTAGAAGTCACAGTTTATTACCAAGTCACATCTAATGTCTCCTTGATCAGGAAACTCTACTTGCATCATGGTGGCATTAATAAATCACAGTTGTTGACTGGAATGCATTTGACTGCATTATTTCAGGCATGTCTTGATAAAGTTGAGTATAGTTTTAGTTTTTGTAGTTATTTAGCAACTGGATAATCTTTAATTACCAATTAAGTATTTTTCATCTATTTCTTACAAGTTAAGCCTGTTTGTACTATTTTGGTTCTTATGTGACTTGTAAAAATGCCTAAAAAATAACAAAAAATAAATTAAAAGTTTTGTTAAAAGCATAGTCATTATAGTTTATGTGCAAGACTACTTCCTACAGAGATTCCATTTTACCCTAAAGAAGGCTGATCCATCTCTGGCTTCTTTAGTTGTGATGAGCAGTACTTGGTTGTAAAAACCTGAGAATATTGCCATAAAATTGGAGTAGGACTGCAGGATCTCACTATAGGGTAAGAAGAGGAGCAAGAGCTTGGTGCTGACATTTCAGGGAGAGACATCTAGTGTCTGGTTGCAAATTAGCATGGAAATAGAAGGTTAGACTCAAAATAGCACCTTAAAAAGAGACCACAAAATCATGCCTGTGTGATTTGGGGGTTTTAGGTCAGTTTTTATTGTAGGCAAAATATTGCCAGTGCTACAGGAATCTTTTTTTCTTTTTAAGAGACATTTGATGCTGATGTAGTAGTGTTTCATGGTTAACCATGGAGGCAGGTTTCTTTTACATTTGGTTTAACAGAAAACCAGATGTAGCATGGTTCTTGCATATACTTGTATTTCTAGATGTGAAAATTTCTCTGTTTGAAGAATTGAGTCAAAATGGAATGAAGCTGATCCTGAAATTATATGTTTATGGCTTCTTTGCTGAAAATGGTTCCAGGTCTGAATCCATCATTTTTTTTCTGAGTGTGGAATTTACTTTAATGGCTCAGCATGCTGTGAATATTAACTAAACAGCCTTTCTGTCAGTTTGTTGACTACTGTGTTTTATGCATTATTAAAGTTCCGGTTGATTTTACTAATATCTTCCTTCTGTTCTTAAACTTTTTTTTCCTTTCCTTTGTGATATTTCTAAACATTACATTGTAATCTCTTTGGAACATGTGCTTTGCTCTGTTTAAGTTCTTTGAAGTACTTCACACAATCGGGTGTAATGAAAATTAAGAAGTAATACAAATAATACCTAAATTCACATTCTAGATGCTGAAAAGTAGACAAGATTTTTTTTTTTTAAGGAAATAAAATGGGAAAATATAGATAAAACTTTTTTTTTAAAAAAAAAAAAAAAAAAAAAAAAAGAGAGAGAGAAAGGCAAAATATCCTTACTTGTTTTCTTCCAGAATTCAGGACCCACTTTGGACTAACTTTAGCATCCCCACCATTTTTCAGCTTTTACAATTTTTTTGTAAGATATATCACACAACTAAATTACAAGACAAACTTGCAAAACTTGCTTTGCTGTATTTTAACAGAAATAATGAATATACTGTTGAGATTCCTAGTGACAATTAAATCTACCTGATTTGCTGCAACATAATATAAATTCAAACAGTAAGTCCATAAATGTGTTTGGCAACTAATTTCTTCATTCAAGAGAATGCTTTCTCCTTTGTTTGATGCCGAAATCATTCTGTGCCTATTGTGTGTGTGGCAGCAGCTGTATAAAATGATTTCCTATATTGTGAATGTAGTTAATTGCTGCAGCTATCATTTCCCTTGGTGGAAAAAAAGCCTCGTGCCATCTGAAGGGGAAGGGAGAAGAGGAAAAAATAATGCTTCAGGATTGGAATTGTAATTGTGGGTTTGTTTTCTCTATTCTTTGACAAGGTAGTTGGGTACTGAAAAGATAAGCGTGTCTTGAGTTTGAAAGTTGCTGTGCTGCCAGAAGCTTGCTATCCTTATGATGAATGCAATGCCAACACCGTGACATCTGTGAACGGTGTAACAGATACTCATCTCTGTGAGTCATTGATAGTGAGGAATGTTCTTGGTTATTCTAAGATGTAGGACTGTGTCGAGAAATGTCTGTCTTTTTCATGAGCTGAATCTCTCTCCACATTGCAGACCTGTTTGCCACTTCATTAACGCTGTCACTTCTGTCTTTAATTTTGTTGAGGGAAGAGACAGCTTAGTGTGTATGAGGCACATCCTCTTTCACCTACTCTGAAAAGCTGTCAAGATGTTCAAAGTTTGAAATATGTGTTGGACTCTTTTTTTCTATCTCCCGTTTACCCTGCTTACTTCTATGAAGATCAGGGAGTATATTAATGTATAGATTTTAGCTTCTAGCTTTGTTTTCCTTTAGTCTTTTTGACATTGGATCTCTATAAGATAAATATGAGAATGGATAGCTGTAACAATTTTTCATTTTGTTGATTATTAGTAGTTCCTTGAGGAACCACAGTTGTGTTTTGAAGGAGAAATAGCTGTAAATTCAGAACCAGTTTCAATCACTCATATAAAAATATAAAGTTTAAAAATATTTTATTAATTACCCTTCTGATTATTGTGTTTTTTTTTTTGTTTTTTTTTTTTTTTTTTTTTAATGTCTGATTTCTCAGAAATAAGCTCACTGACTTGAATACTGGTGGCACGTTATGGACAAACTGGAGAGCCTGGCTAAACATAAGATGTATAAACTTTCCTGTGTCTATCCTCCTGGACAAAGAGAATTTGGAGAAAACCCTTCTGAATCATTTAATTCTGTGAATGAAACCAAGCTGGTACTTGTCCAGGACTAAGCATTTGTTGTATGGTAGTGATACTTAGCCTGTTACCAAGTGTCAAGACATAGTATACCTGATGCTAAGCAGGAACACGTCTACAATTGATCTGAATCCAACTGCACCCTTTGTTAATATTGTAACCAAAGCAATATGCAAATACAGTCTTAAATCAACCATTTTGTAAATGAGGTAAACTGCACTTTGCATCCTCTGTGGAAAAGCAGTGAGGATATTACGAATGGACATGAAAAGTTATTCTTGTCTTTTAGTCCAGTTTCCAAAAGGTATTAAGTACTGTATATGATTAGGTGATACCTAACTTCTGACCTCTGCAATATTTGAAGGAAATTTGCAAGTCTAACTATGACAGTCATCTCCTGCAAAAGGAAAAGTCTTAAAAAGAGTGAATGATGTCAAAGGATGGGAGAGAGTAAGATTTATGTAACTGCTTGTAGTAACCTGGTAAAACTGCGATGAAAAGAGCTGAAGTACTGTATTGCTTTTAAAAAGAGTAATAGCATTTATGGAAGAGATCGTCCTTAAATAAGGATCAACGCGCCTGAGTTAGCAGCAGTTAAGGTTTCTATGCATTGTGAAGAGTCAGTGAGAGACTGGAGGGGGATAGTGGAACACCTTTTTGCATAAAGATTTGTTCTCCGACTTTCATGCAGCTGAGATTGAAATACCAGCTCTGCATTCCCAGCACTTGTGTATGCCATAGTTGTGTGAAAGGGTATGCTGGCCCCTCTGCCATTTTTTAACAATTCATGATGAAACTCAGTGGTGGTGCTGAATAGGTTGAAATTAGACATTCCTGGGCCACTCTAAGCCTTTTTCCAGGGCTAATTTAAAGTGGGGGTAAACTGGTCCATCTGGCCCAGGAGTAGGTCCCAGTTCTGGAGCTCCTCATGCAGACTTCAGCAGGGGCACAGCAGCGCGTGGGACTGCGCTGGGCAGTGTGTGGTTGGGAGGAGAAGTCTTCCATCCCCAGCTCTCCTGTCATCCCAGCGGCTGCTCCCATCCGGGTTAGACTGCTGGAGGGTGCGGGAAGGGACCTACGTTTGATCATCTGTGAGTGATGCTGATGCTGATTCCCGGCCCTTCCCTGGGAAGGAGGAGGTGCGCAGTGGGAAATCACTGGGCTGGCTGCCAGCAGGGCCCTGCAGTACATTAAGCTACATTATAAATTAGTGAAGTTGGTGAAAGGCTGCTTAAATTCTGGCTTTGAAACAATGTTTTTGTTTTCAAGGCTGACCACTTTTTTTTCCCCTCCAAAAAAAAAAAAAAATAAAATTAAATAGTTTAAGAATACAGAAACTAAACATTCATTATACATCACACAAAAGGTTTGGGGTTCTTAATATTCCATTTCCTGAGCTGTTCATATCTTTGTAAGTAATCTGATTTTTTTCTTTTTACTGGAACCCAATTTACTTAATCTGTAACAGTCCAAAATCTATTTTCTTGCAAGATATCTTTTGAATTCTGTCATCTTTTTAGTTATTTGATCTTGTTCCTTCTCAGAATGGAGCTTCTATTTTTCTGTTATTTTAGCCATCACTTCATGTCTAGTGTTATCTTCATTTTAAGAATCAAAGTGGCATCTACAAGGGAATGTCAAGGCACATAGCACTACGGTTTGTTTTCTGTATTATACCTTTGTTTGTAATTAGTAACACTTTTTTGACTTCTTATGCCTCTAGAAGCAAAAGAATGTATAGCTGCGACATGCTGCATTTCACAATACTGTGCTATATTCTTTATCATATATACATTACACAGCTATGAAAGCTGCAGTCCCTGTTCTGCTATTCCTCCCTCGTTCCAGTCTGTTTGAGCTTCTCATCGCGCTGTTATCAAAACAATATACCATCCAAACAGAGAAGCCAAGATTAGTCAGACTTAAGTTATCATGTATGCAGTCTGTCTCAGGAGACAAGGGCTTCCTGACACCACATCAGGTTTCAAGCAAAGTAAGACTGCAAGGTTTAAAATGTTTTCATTTCCATTGAAATGCTTTGGTGCCATCTGAATTCTTCCAGACAACAAGTAGCTGGAGGAAGTAGAAATTTCATTACTTAATACCCTAGGGATGTCTTATTCAAGTTCATGAGACGTGCCATCTGGAAATTATTGTTAATTCACACGCTGCAGCCTTTTTTGGACACTGAAGAGCTCCAAGGTGCTTGGTTTGAGTTGCTTTGGAAGTGCCCAAAATAAAGTGGGGAGAAATATTTGAAAGTCATCATTAAAAATAAATAAAAATTTAAAAAATCTATTTCCATCTGAGTTTCCCAGGTTACCGTGCTCAGCTATGAAGCCAGTCCAAACTTTGCTGCTGCATACTACTACACTCCAAGCACTGCCTCTTTTCCTTCTACTTTTCACACAGTTGTCCTCATAGGTCACTGGCAGCAGGGTATCCTTTCCTCTCTTTTTTCCTGCCCCTCAAAGCTTTACCCACCAGAGGCTCCAGTGGGGTCCACATAGGAACACTGGCAACCCTAGACAAGCACACTCGGCACAACCGTTGTGACATTTTCATGACATCCATGTAGTTGTTCTGGTTTTCACTACATATGTTTTCTAGGATGCAAGCTAGGAGTTTCCTGGGAAATGTGAATTTGGGAAAAGACTTTGATATGGCAGAGGTGTACCTTGTGCTTTGCTGTCTCTCTCCACCTTCTACCCCACAGCTCCAGCCTTGGACCTCAAGGGCTCTAGGGATTTCATGATCTGGGGTATGGCAGCTGCCCATGGAGCCAGGGGGTTGGGAAACCCTCATCCCCACAGAGACTGACAAAGCCCAGAGGATGCCACAAAACGGGGAGTAGCATGTTGTTTGTATCACTTACCATTGCGTAACTCAGACATCCTTTTTGGATTTTGGGTCAGGTTGGAGAAGAACTTCTTGAATGAGTTTAATGAAGTATGCTGAAATTTTAGTAATAAAACAAGATTTATTTTGCTGTTTAAAAATCTATTAAAACCTACTTAGCCTTAGTTTCTAAGCTTTTTTTTTGTCTCAAAAATTGAGGCCCTTTGTGACTTCTGTGTAATGGTGGCAGTGTTTATCCCTCAGTCTTCTCTACAAATTCTACAGTTTCTTTTTACTTGGATACTTATTTAAGCAAATCTATAGGAAATCAATATTTAGTGACATTCTCCCCCTCAGTCAAATGTTATCAAAACTGACAAATGATCCCAGTACACAGATGGATATATAAGTTTTATTTTATTAGGAAGCTAGACTACAAGGCTATTATTCGATTAATTCTGCTTGGAAATAATGAAATCTTATCTATCATCTGCAGAAAATCCACTTCATAATGCACAACTGCTTTTACTGTGTTAGATTCTGTTTATTTTTCTAGAAAATTTTTAAATAAGCTGTGATATGTATTTAAAAGAAAAGTTGGTTTGTTTTTTGTTTTTTGGTTTTTTTTTTTTTTTTTTGCTTTGTAAGAAAGAACTATCAGGAAATGTCATTAAGTACTCTGAACCTCCTAAGAAATGTGTTTTGTGTTGCATTTGAACTTGCATTCCTTATGTTATGGTTTTATGGTTTGCTTATCAGTAACAGCAAAATCCAGTAGAAATATATTAGACAGCTGTTTCCCAAGAGTCCAACAAGTTTAGTAATTATGGACAGAATATTTGAAGAAGGCTTTTCAAGATACTGAAACTACTGTAAAAGGAAAGTTTTGTTGTGGAGTTTTTTTAATGCTGTAGCTTATGTTTACTTTTTCACAGCAGCACATTCTTAAAACTTTACAGCACCATCTTAATAGCTATAAAAGTTTGACAAAACAATTGTAAAGCATTGTGTAATTGTCTTTTGAATACATTTCTTCTTCAGTTCATAATAAGAACAGATTTAGAAAACCAGACTTCTTTTCAATAGAAATTACACTGGTTATGCCCTTGCTTATTATTTAAAATTCACAAGTATTAGAGGATTACTTTCCCATTGTTTTTGAAATGCTGAGCATTAAGTAGTATAGGAAATGGAGATTGTAAATTCTTTCTTTAAACAACACGACTATTGCAAGTTATGTTTGGGCAAAATTCTGTGGAATTTTATGTATTTAGTGTTTGTAGGATCACAGAATGGTTGAGGTGGGAAGGCACCACTAGAAGTCACCGAGTCCAGCACCCTGCTCAGCGCAGGCTCATCTACAGCTGGTTGCTCGGGGCTGTGTCCAGGAGGGTTTTGAGTATATCCAGGGATGGTCACTGCATGGTCTCTCTGAGCAACCTGTTACAGTGCTTGACTGCCCTCACTATGAAAAAACAATTTTCTGTTCTTTAATTGGAATTGTCTGTGTTTCAATTTGTGCCCTTTTCCTGTTGTCCTGTTATGGGGCACCACTGAGTAGTCTGGCTCTTTATGGCTTCCTTTTGGGTATGTATACATATAGATAAGATCTTCCTAAACCTTCTCTTCTCCAGGCTGTCCTCTCCTTTCATGCTGGATGTTTCAATCCCTTCATCACCTTCATGGTCCTTGGCTGGACTCACTCCAGTGTGTCCATGTTTGTCTTGATGAGTCTGTGTTTCTCTGGGGAGGAAAATTTTCTCTCGGGGAGAAGATTTGCAAGATTATGCCCTGTTGGAAATGTGTGTTGAGCTCTCCCCCTCTTAGAAGTGCCATGGAGTGGTTTGGAGCTCTCCGGAGATCCAGGAACTCAGGTTGAGCCCACACTGTGGACATCATTGTAAGCTGCTTCCAAGTGTCCTGTCAGCAGACTCCTGCTTTTTTGGAGCTGAAAATCACAAGTAGCCAGCTGTGGGAGCACCTTCTCTCTCTCTCTTGTGTGCTTCAGAAACTGAACTGTTCAAATATACTTAGCAGGTGGCTTGTCTTTTGTTCTTTCATTCCCATCCCCTCCTTCCCTTGCAGTGTCCTCTGGACAGAAAGTTGCAGAGTTTAGGTTAAAAACTTCACAGTTTGAGCTGGGGTCAAGGCAGGACTCAAACTCAGTGTGGTTCTGGCTGTTTATTTTAACCTCTCCCATGACACAGAAGCTCATAGGTTTTATAGCTGCGTCACTGTGATCAGTGTTTTACTGACATGTTAAATGACACACATCTAGGAATGGGAATGGATGCTACTGTGCAAAAATACATTCCACATCTACTGTGTGTAGCTGGTAACTTAACAAATGGGCAGTGCACATTGCTTTGGAATGACTCATTCTCAGCCTGGTTTATCCTGTTTTCTCCTCATTCTGAGTGGGATGGTTTTTTGTTGACTTTCACTTAAAAGAAAGTGCAAACTAAATAGTGTAGGTACTCAGCATTAACTCTTCCCCATTCTGTAAAGAATAAGATTAAAGCTGTCAAATATTTAGTATCTGCAGTGGTTGGCTCCCCTTTGATGCCCACACTCCTTCTTCTCTCCAGTCTCCCTCCCCTGACAGTGTGATGCTGTAGCCCCAGGGACTTTAAAGAGCTTAAGCTGGATATGACAAGATCTTACTGTTAGCACACCCACTTGATAGAGTAAGCTTATAATTTTCTGACTAGGTAAGTTGTTTAGTCAAGTCAAAAGCCCTTGACTGTGGAGTTCACCATACTTCTATCTTGGAGCTAGACAGATTTGTCCCATGAAACATGAGAAAACAAGCCAGGATTCTCCTCAATTTGTGCAATCTTTGGGCACTTCATGCTCTTGGTCCATTAATCTTTTTGGAAAAGGAATGTACTAATATTGGGAGTAGATTTTTATTAAGTGATGGCTCAGTAGTCCTATGATGACTGGGGACGGGAAAGCTCTTCCAAACTCCTTTCTTTAACATGTCCCCGTATGACTCAGATGGGCTTTGCTCTATGGTATATTTTCAGAGAGTTTGTGGATCAACTAATATAACATATTTCATGTCACTGTTCCCCGCATTGCAGGTACCACTAATTCCAGTACACTGGGATGTGTAAGTGTATATAGTAGACAGCTTGGAATTTAACTTTAAGCATGACTTAACAAGCAGATGTGCTGAAATAAAGAGGAGAAATAAGAACTAGGAAGAAAATATTAAGGAGAAGGAAGTACTACAAGAAAAGGTTAGAAGACTGACTGTCTTTCTAAAGCATTTGCTGGAATTCAACCATATAGAGAGTCTGACTGTGCTGATTTGAAAGGAAGAAAAGCAGCTTTTATGTCAAGAAACATAAGGGGTTCTGTGTCTTCTGTAGTCAAATGTTGTTAGCATTACTGTGCCTGGTGTCAAGTCAGAACATAGTGTATATGTTCATTATGTTCGTAGGTATTCTTTTCTAAACTTAAAATCTGTATTCAATATTTTTGTTGTTTTGCAGTGCAGTAATTTCTCCATGTGAATTCAAGAACATTTGCCAAAAATATTTTACCTTCAGTATTTTAAGAATTTTAATACATAGATGAAGCAGTTTAATAATATTTACAGTGTCATAAAATAGGTTTCTGATTACTGACTTTTTATTATTTTACACTTTTATTTTCTGTGGCATTTTTAAATAAGCCCTTCTATGTTTAAATAGAAAGATGCAAAGTTAAGT
The DNA here is from genome assembly GCF_018691265.1 of Tyto alba. Classification (NCBI taxonomy): domain Eukaryota; kingdom Metazoa; phylum Chordata; class Aves; order Strigiformes; family Tytonidae; genus Tyto; species Tyto alba. The sequence continues at coordinate 19,890,649 of NW_024881313.1, forward strand.
TTCAGATTATTTAGCTACTGGTAATTGTTCTTTGGCCAACTTTGCCACCTAGCGGCTATAATTAAACAGAACAGTTCACTTTTTTTTTTTTTTTTTTTTTTTTAAAGAGTAATGTAGCACAGTACTGCTGTATTTTTTCCTTTGCATTGAATATTTTATGAGTTTAGAGTTAGCATAATTTTCAGATGCAACTGAAACCACTCATAATATACTTATGAAAATAAGGACTTTATCTTCTAATATTTAAAAGCTTAGTAAACGAGTGACTGCAAGTATAAGAATGTTTAATACTAGACAGTTTTTTTTTCTTAAGAAAGTAGTCTTTTTATAATAGAATAAAAAGAAAAACTGTAAGCGCTGTTAAAAGCTCTCATGAAAAGTTGTAATTTTAGGCCTCTGCTTGTATGTACTACAGACTGATTTTCCTCTAATATCCTGGTATCATATGCAAAATAAATTATCCTTCTTCAGATATCATCCCTACATCATAAAGAAAGGAGAAACTTGCATCTACAGTGCTTTTGCTACTAGTATGCTTTATAGGCATTCTTCCAGGCAGCTGAATCCATAGTAGGAGTAATAAAGACTGTGTAAGTATTGTTTTCTCCCCTTTCACTTGCTCCTAGTTCTGATACAGAACAAGATCAAAAAGAAATAGAAATTAATATGGCCCTAAATTGTAATTTTGTATGTTTTAGTGCCTTTATTTCTATGAAATGCAATTAAAATGGAAACTCTGCAACAGCCATTTCTTCAGTCTTCCATATTCTGTGATGACATACATGATACCAACTGTAGTAGGCAAGAAATGTGTGGGGCAGTGATGAACCCTAAAACCTCTGGACGGTGGTCCAAGTGCTGTCTCCTCTCTAGGCTACAGCAAGCCACAGTCAAGGCAGCTCCCCAGTTCATAATCTGAACGTAATTATTTTTTCCTCTTTCTTTCTTTCTCATTTTTTTTATATAGAAACATTACCATTTTTTTTTCTTCAGCAAATGCTTCAAGGTGACCTTGTTTAATACATTTTCACTAAATTTAAAGAGAAGTGTTGAAGGAAAAATAATTCTTTCAACAGGAAAAAAGCATCTCTAGCCATAACATGGGCATTTGAAATTAACAGTGGTATTTAATGTTGGAAGACATGATCACAATTGCAGCAAATTGGTTTTTAGACACTTTCACTACCTTTTAGGTTCCAGAGGAAAATAGTAGTTGTTCTCTGAGCAGCAGAGTTACAGAAGCTTTGATGTCCTTTTTGAATTTATATATCCCAATGACAATAATTATTTCTAGGCAAGTGACAGCATGCATTGTGACTGATTCCAAGTTATATATGTGGTGACTTCCTACACATATAGGCACAATATAGTATAATTGGCCTGGCAGAGCATGTGATGCTTGTTTATAATTTAGTATGATTTATAATTATCAGGGGTTTGAGTGTCTCTTATTTTATTCACCTTCTAGTACTTGCTGAGTCTGTAGAAATGAAATATCCTTGAAACTTCCACTATCTGAATTAAATTGACTGTCAGGTGCAGAAATTGATGAGATGGTGAAAGGGAGGAGGAACTCCTGGATGAAAGAAAAGATCATACAATTACATAAAGCTTTGTTCCCTAAGTAACCTAATCTAAAAAGCTATGGGAGAGACCACCATACATCTTGATCAAAATATGGCCTACAGAGCATTCTGCATATAATGAGAAAGTAAAATAGCATAGTCATCTTGTTAATGTTGTCATAGCATTTGTATTATCAGATTCAGTACAGCAAATTATGTAACTGTTGGAATATGTTTAATAAATCCCTGAAGAACAGAAGTGATTAAATATGGGAGCAGAAGAAAAGGGGGCGGTGGTGCAGACTTTATATATAATGAGAAAGAAACAAATCCTTGACTTTTTAGCTGGGGACTAGGGAGAGGTGCTGATAGTGTCTGAGATGGCCCTAGAGATGACCTTCACATTGAAGGAGAAAACAAAGATGACTAGGTGTAGAAGCTGCCAAATGTGCGTTTCTAATGAGATTTGTGATAATGTCTGTATATATATGGTATGACCTGAGCTGGTGACAGAACATACCTGAGAATTAGAGTTCTCGAATTGAAACGGTAGGATTGTAAACAAATTGGGGGAAAGAAGAGAGGATATCACACAGAAATATGGTATGCTCAAATAGCTGTCTGACAGGAAAACCTGAAAAGCAGGCTGTCGATACAGAGGATGATGGATACAAGTAGAGGATCACAAGAAAAGAAGTTGAAGTACAGTTAATGTTTCTGGATAACGAGAAAGAATGAACCGCAGACAAAAGGAACGATGGGGCATGAAGAAGACAACATGTGACTGGGAGTGGAAATCCTGAAAGAAGACTAGATGGTTTGGATAGCATAAAATTCTCGCCTGCATCAGAGTGGCAGTCCATTTAGCACAGTAGTTAACTGTAGTTGAAAATAATGCTAGAGGGGCTATGATAGAGTTGTTGGCTTTATGAAATCCCTTGTTCTCCTTGTTTTGTCAGAGGGTATATTTCAGGCTGTTTGCGTTTGTATCAGTTTATGTATCTGCTGTCCTTGAATTTGTCCAGTCCCTTCTTCCCCAGTAGTGTCTGTGGTACCACCAGTGGCAGCAAATTCTGGAATTTCATGCCTGATGTAGAAAGTATTTTATTTTATTTGTTTTACTTTGTTTTACTTGTTTGAAACTGATCTCCTAGAAGTTTTATACTATTACTTGCTGATCATGATTCTCTGAGGTAGATCTGTATGAAAAGAACTACAGCTATAGCTAGGATGATAGCTTGACAGATTAATTCAAACGAATGTTAGTGATCATTTCAGGCAAATTGTTTATTATCTGTCTTTGGAGAGCTTTTAAAGTGTTGAAAAATGAGCTTGAAGGAATTACAGTTTATGTTATCTCTCTAGATTAACAGGCACAGTAAGGTTTTCATATACTGTATCTTTCAGGATCAACCATGATAACAATGAGGGACTGCCTTATTAAAATATAATTTTAAAGTTATTTAACTTATTTTTAGTCAAAAATTATGTATCCATAGATGATGCAAACAAGAAGGTTTTAAGTATTGCTAATTAATACATGCTAACTAACAGAAAATATCATAGAGATAGATCACTAAATCAAAAGATTTCAGGTTAAAAGAAGTTTTCTCTTTTTCAGTCTACATTGAGAAATAGTCTTCAAATTCAGCAGCTTTATAAGAAAAAATAAATTAAAAATTGAGCAGTACAGCTCTGAAGTAAAGCCAGCCATCATGAAGCCCTCTTAATGAAAATGAAGACTTCTTAGTGCTAATATTCTTTTCCAGAGAAAGGCTGGGAGAGAAGAGGATGTTTATAACATTAATAGAAAGTCAACAACATTAATTTATGGTGGAAGACAGGAAGGTGGGAGCCATAGTTGGCAAAAACTCATTGTCAGTGATTAAATCAACAAACTGTTATTTGAGAATGTTAATTGAATGCAGAAGTCTTGAACCAGTATTGCATATTTTTTATATTAAATTTAGTTACTTAGATTTTTTTCTGGCGAATACAGGTCATATATGGATGATAAAGTAGAGTTATCCATTTGGAATACTACTAAAAATTCTGACTGAAGAGAACAGCTTTGTGCTCTTTTGAGCAGTGGAAGAGTTAGACATCAACAAAAGTAGGTTCTCAAAAAGTCTTGGGAGGTATTGAGTACAGTCTATGATCAGTAAAATGTCATATGGAGAAAGACTACACCACTAGAGAAGTCATATTCTTAAGGTTATTTCCAGCACTTTAAGAGCCAGATTATTCATCTTTTTTTTTTTTTTTTTTTTTTTTTGTGTGTGTGTAATGTATTGCAGAATACATGGCAAACATTTCATAACAGTTAGATGGGTTTTGAGCATCTCATATAGGTTTTTACCACTAACTTCATAAGTAAAATAAGTTTTTGGTTTTGTTTTGATTTTTGAGGGGGAAGAACTGCATCACTTTCTCTACAGTTCACAAAACCAAGGGATTCAGAAACAGCTTATTTTGCCAAAAAGTCTGAGATGGTTTTGCCATTTCTCTGTCACCATAGACCCCTCATACAGTTTTGCTTGGATGCTAAAAATGCTTTATTTGTAGATAACTGAGTGGCTTAAAATATCTCAAATGTTTCTCTGAAATGCTGCATGGAAAGAATGCTAAATGGTACTGAGCAAATTAATCTATTTAACAACTGACTAATATGTCAAAAACCTTTAGCTAAAAATAATACATTATTTCATAAATGCTGACTCAGATAAACTACTAAGAAGTGGGCCTGAAAAGCTTTAGAAGATGGATTACAGTTAAAGGCTAATTAAACATTTTGATGTAAATTTAGGAATCCATTCAAGTACTTAAAATGAAGTTGTTATGATGCAACTGAGAAAATCAGACCTAAATATTTGTGATCATAAATTTTAGGGGGAGAGGTCTTTCTGAGGGGCAATGGTTTACACTGAGTATCCCATACCACTAAGCTTATGTCCTAGAAAAACAGCTCTTAATAATCTTCGAAGGGTCATGGTGACTGCTGAAGATTTGTGAGGACTGCAGGAAAGCAAATATAACCACAGTCTTCATGAAGGGTGAAAAGGAGGATCTGGGGAACTACAGACTGGTCAGTCTTTACCTGGATCGCTGTGTAGGTGATGGAGCAAATCCTTTTGGAAACCATTATTAAACATAGGAAGGACAAGTAGGTGACCGGGAGTTGTCAGCATAGATTTACAAAGGTCAAATTAGTCTTGACCAGCTTGACAGCATTTTACAATGAGATAATTGGTTTAGCAGACAAGAGAGGAAGAGTGGGTACTGTTTATCTTGCCTCTGGCAAGGTTTTCCAAGCTGTTTCCCAGGACAACATCATAGACAAAATGATGAACTAAATAAATGGATGGTGAAGTGAACTCAAATTTGTCAAAACTGCCAGGCTCAAAGGGCTGTGATCAGTAGCATGAGGTTCAGCACAGCTGGAGGTCAGTCACTAGTTTTGTGCCCCAGGAGTGGTCCTGGAGCTGATAGAGTTTAATCTCTTCATTGATAGTCTGTATGATTGAGTGGAGTGTGCGCTCAGCAAGTTTGCAGATGCTACAAAACTGGGAGGAGTGGGTGATACATCAGAGGGCTATGCTGCCATCCAGATGGACCTCAACAGGCAGGAGAAATTGTCTGACAGGAACCTCATGAAGTTCAACAAAGTGCAAAGTCACACACCTGGGAAAGAATAACCCCATTCACCAGTATAGACTGGGGCTGATCAGCTAGAAAACAGCTTTGTAGAAAAGGTCCTGGGCATCCTGGTGGGCTCCAAGTGAACACGAGCCAGCAACGTGTCCTTGCAGCAAAGGCCAACAGCCTCCAAGGCTATGTTAGGAAGAGTGCTGCCAGCAGGTCAAAGGAGGTCATCCTGTCCCTCTGCTCAGCTGTGGTGAGACACATCTGTAGTACTTGATCCAGTTCTGGGCTCCCTAAAACAAGAGAGATGTGGACATTCTAGAGTGAGTCCAGCCAAGGGCCACAAACTTGATAAAATGCTTGGAACATGTATCATATGAGGACAGGCTGAGAGGGCTGTCTGGGACTGTTCAGCTGGAGAAGAGATGGCTCAGGGGGATCTTCTCCATGTGTATAAATACCTGAATGGAAGGAGTAAAGTAGAAAGGGATAGATTATTCTCAGTGGTTCAACATGACAGGACAAGAGGCAATGGACACAAATTGAAATATAGGCAAAAGTTGCCCAGAGAGGTTATGGAGTTTAAATCCTCATTGTTAATTTGGAACTCACCTGGACATGGCCCAGAGCAACCTGCTGTAGCTGAGCCTGCTGTGAGTAGGGGGGTGGACTCAGTGCCTTCCCATTTCAACTGTTCTGTGATTCTGTGGATAAACTGAAATAATAACTTAATGGAATTTATCTGTAAAGGATCCTGAAAGTAGCATAGGGTAGACAGTCATTTTTCTGTGACTTGTTTTGAGGGGGAGTTGTGTCCTGTGATTTTTTAATCCAGAAAAAGCATTCAGCATGGCTTTATTCTGTCATCCCTCTCATTTGGAATGAATGCGATGCCATTTGAGGTTGTTGGGGCAGCTATGCCTCGAGTTTGCTGGCACTGAACAATTCAGATCCATCTTGTTAGCTCTGGGCAGTCACTTGATCAGATTGTGGAAGGTCTGGCCATGAGCTTTGTGTGACTGTGAGCTGGCAGAGGATTTGCCCAGATAGTGCTGGTTAGCTGAGGAAGCCAGTCAGAGTAAATGATAAAAATTATGTGACAGTATCTTTTTCTTTTCTCACCTTTCAGTTTATATAACCCGTGAAATGAAGCACGTAAGGAGAATACAAATAATTTTACCACACATTTAACCTCTAAGGGTTCATTCCTACTCAACCTTTCATGCCAGCCTATTAATTTAATTTGAGATAAAAACTTTTGTCCTTTCTTTCATGCTGTTTCAATATTAGAGAAGCTGCCTCTAAATATTTGAAAATCAACCTCACTGATTACCTCACAAAACTTCTAAAATATCTCCTTATTTATCATACCTGTTGGTATATTTGTCACCACTGTGTCACTCTTTTTTCCTGCTCCATAAGGGTCTACACCAGTCTTTTGAATATTGTTTTATATGTATCTGATAAGCTTCTTTTTTGAAGGTTTTATTATTTTGCTCTGTGTGCAAAAATAAAATTATTCAATGAGAACATTAACCTTGGTATTGTCTTAATGATAATGGATAACTAAAAGTTCATTTCAAAAATATAACAGGAAAAGCACAAAATTAAAAGAATTGATGTGTTCATAGAGCTATTTTTTTTCTATGCTAAAACATGGAAAAAGTATCTTTTACTGTCTTGGTAGTATTCTGTCTTTCTGATTTTTAGATAATCTTGGGTTAGATGTCTTATTGCACCTTCACTTTAAGTTAGCATGGAGATTCCTTTAATAAAGTGTCAATGTTAAAGGGGCTTTAGTTTGCAGATTTGCCAAGAATCATTAGATTAGATTGTTGCAGTTTGCCTAAAGACTAAGCTCACCCAGAGATCACAGGCAGGATGCTGATAAAATTTGCTGTCTGAATAGTCATCATTGTTTCTTTAAATGCAATAAATGCTGCTAAACATAACAAATGTGGTAACAAGGAAGACGGAAGAAAGTAAAATCTAGTGTGTGTGCGCTGAAGAAAATTTAACAGAAGATGTAAATGGTCTGATTCTGTATTCACTGCATTCTCCCACAGGGACTGTAAACAAAGTCATATTTACTGAACATAAAAGTTTACTGGATTTCAATTACAGATAAATTTGACTTGGAGATACTTCTGTCCCTTCTATCCCCAAAATAGTCATCCCTCCCCTACCCCTCCATAAAAAGAAAATTAGAATCACATTGGAAAAAATGTCTTTGGTAATTGTTTGAAGCATGGTCATGACAAAGTATTTCAGTAATTTGGGAGTAGGAGAGGAGAGAGACAACCAAACAGTTTTCCTACCTGTGTTGAGAGGAGAGGTTTTATGGTTGGATTGTGAAACCTTTTGCTGTGAGAGTAGATGCATGGTAATTTGAGTAAGAGTTGTGATACTGGTTTTGTAAGGGATGCTTATGGTTGCTATGGGTCATCTTGATGAGCTTTAGGAAGAGTTAGAAATATAGGTGCATTTATCTTCTTCAGAAGCAATTGAAACTTCTAAAATTAATAGCTACTTTTTCATATTATTTGCCTTATTGGTGCAAGAAACACTTATGCGAAACCAGTATTATTGATGATTTACAAATAAATTTCACAAATCTTTAAAAAAAGTTAAATATGTAACATACAGATGAAGCATGGCTTTCATACTGGCGTTAGTTTATGTATGGCTCTTCCCCAAGAGTAAATAGTCATTATAATGAGAGAATATGGAGAACTGATTGTTACTCATGTATATATGCAACTGCTGTATTATTCTTTCTAACTTTATTTGATTAGATGTTTTGAACGAGTGATTATTTTTTATGCTAATGTTCAATACGTCCTGACTTCCAAATGCTTTTTTCTTCCTGCTAGTTGTCATATTGACGTATGTATTTGTTTTGTTGGAATAGCTCTAAACAGTCCTGTTCTAAAGAGATGAATGGTCTGCATTGTTTATTGGTCCAGTATACTGCTTTTGGACTGTGAAATTGTTACAAGGACACTTCTTTATGTGTCATTGTGCAGTACCAACTTATGTCCTTCTGCTAAAGATAAATCATTACCAATCTGACTGTGTGATAGGAGGTAAAATAAAGCTAATTTAAATTTAGGTGTATAGATTAGATCCTTACATCCACAATTTCCTGGTTTTAATTCTATTAGTCTTATTATATTTTTTTAAGATGCTGAGAGCATCTGCAGGTCCAGATGAGATGAATTATCAGCAATATATCTTCACTAACAGTTGTGGCTTTACACCAAAAGTACATTTGGCTTAGAAAGACCCATCAACACACTGGTGTCCATAAGAACTGCTGGTTGTTAGATGGTCTAGAAAAAAAAAACTATCAAAAAAAAATAACCCCAAACCAGTCCAAGCTAGCATATTTGAGTAGCTGAATATGAATTTTGATCTCCAAAGACACATAGATGCTTAACACCATTGATTTATTATTGTTTTTTAAGAAGTAAATTGCACGTGAAAAAAAATGTACTTGAAATTGGCAGGAGTTAGGTGCGTAAATTGAGTTTTAGTTGCCAGACTTTGGTTACTGTAAATTGGACACATTTAAGATTTACCTGGACAAGGTTCTGGGCCATCTTGTCTAGACTGTGCTTTTGCCAGAGAGGTTGGACCAGATGATCCTTGAGGTCCCTTCCAACCTGATGTTCTATGATTAGCTGTCTTAGTTACATGATTTCAGCACAGAGTCAGAGGGCTTCCCATGCAGACCTTCCTTATCTGCCACTGGAATAAAACTCATTCCTGACCATTCAGCCACTTTGAGTACCTGATTCTATTTTGCCTACACACAGATAACTTGTCTTCTTTGGAGTTCTCTCTTTCAATCTTGGAAGCCAAACTAGTCTCTGAGGAGCACCATATCTTTTTCTTTACTCTTTTGAGAAGATTTTACCCTGTCATTAGATATCATCACACAGCCTACATAAAAGAAAAGATAGAAGTATTTTGTATAATCTCTAATTTTTTCATTGCCAATTTTAATAATAAAGTCAGTCATGAAATTAAAAAACAAAAGTACCTTTATCTTTATGTTTTAAAAGTAATATATCGGTCCTCTTATTTTACTATTTTAAGCATACTGTGTATCCTATTTTTTAGCAAAATGCTGGTGGGGAAATAGTTAATTTTGCCTCAGTGTTAAAAAAGTAAGTGAATTGTGTTCATCTGACAGAGATGTACAGTACTGGAGACATTTGAGACTCTTAGACCACTGTTATAAAGTACTGAAGGATTTAATTCTGAGGTGTAATATAGCTATTAAGACTTTTCAGTATTGGAATATTCAGTATCTCCCAGAAGAAGAGTGATGAACTGTGATGATAAACAGGTTAATTTAATCTGACCTGATTTCAGAAGTGTCCCCTTATAGCTTTAAGGATAATAATTTTTCATTATATTTATCTTTCCAATATCATTATCCATAAGTCTCAATTAACCAAGTATTTAATTAGCTCTGTCAGTGTTTTAGGTAAAACAAAAAAAACTAACACACCCTCCCACACACCCCCCACCCCACCCCCACCCCTACTCCCAAAAAAGAGGGTGTTAATCCCAACGTCTAAGTGTGTATTCTGAGTTATGATGTTCTCTCAAGTTTTTTTCGTAAACAGCATCAGCAGAGGAGACTGTGGCTCTGATGCTAGTCAGGTTGTAAGGCCACTCAGCAGTCCTGCCTACAATTCATGTGAAACACGTATCGCCAGACAAAGCATCTGACTATTTGGAGGGTGGTTCTGTAGTCTTGAGAATTCAGAGTGAATTAAAGTCTAGACTCCGTCATTTTTTCAGGCTGTTGGGAAGGGTTAAATAACAAATCAGATATGCCCAAGATAGAACAGAGGTAACGCTGAAGCAAGGATGCTCTTGCTGGTTTGTGCACTGGAAAGAAAGCTGTAATAGCAGCAGCAGCAGTAACAACAGCAGCAGCGGCAGCAGCAGCAGCAGCGAGACCTTCGGAAAGCCGGGTGTTGCAGTAGTCTGAGATATGAAGATCCTGTTACATCTCTGTATTCCCCAAGTTCAGAATGGTTGATACAAACCTTACGCCACATGTAGTAAAAGATGTATATGAATATGGAATTTGCTTTGTAATAACTGGATGCTGAGGAAATAAAGACGTGCCTCTGGGTTTTTGTTGTTGAGGTTTTTTCTGCTTTTTGTTGTGGTTTTTTTTTTTTTTTTTTTTAAATCATCTGAAACGGAAGAGATTGATTTACTCAGACAAAGTAAGTTTCATTAGTCTTCAAGATAATTTAAAAGGACAGCTTGGGAGCTGGAGGGTGACTGTTTTTCTACCTGTTTCCTTGCACCTGGGGCTGAAAAGGGAGGAGAGATGGACAGTGTCTCAGATGAGACAGGAATGACTGAAGCTTGGTGAAAGCATACACTGATTGTTGTCTGCTGTCCTCTTCATGCAGTGCTGTGGGCTGGTGCACCGACGGCGAGTACGGGTTTCCTATGTAAGTTTTTATTTGTATTAGAATGATGATAACTTCTATGTTCAACTCCTAATATATTAGATGGTATGGTATGCCTCAGGCAGGTATTTTAATGTCTATCTGAGTGGCCAACCAGAGCACTAACTATCTGTGAAATAAGTTTTTACAGCACAGAGACACAAGAATTGTTTTAACAGGTATGAGTTTCTTGTCATCTATTTTTTCAGAACTTGTTCATATCAAGAATATATCTTACGGCAAAATAACCTGCAGTGTTAAAAGACTGAAAGTCTGACCCTTCTGACTTCTTTTTAAAATTGTGTATTTTCTCTCGCTAGTAGGTCTGTGTAAGTGGAGTAATAAGAAAAGGATGTCTCTATTCATCCATATATGATAATTGAAAATCAATTAAAGTTATAAGCAATTATGATCTGGCACAAAAATTATTTGAAAGATCCCAAGGAACATAAAAATCATCTTGTGAGGTAGTTCTTTTGAAAAAGAGCAGTAGCACAGTGGTAGAAGTATGGCCTGATGGTTTGCATGGTTTGTTTGCTTTCCAGAACAGGGTATTTCAATACCGTGGTATGATAAGACTGCTCTGTATTGCAAAATGGCTGTCTCTAATAAATTCCACAAGGAAGGCCAGTGCCAAAGCTTAAGTACTAGTAATGAAAAAGATTGGGAATTAGCTGAAATATGTCTCAGCTGATGTGATAATCTTCTAAGTAATTCGTTTATGTTTTAACATTCCTTTTCTATTCTGCTGTTCAGTTGTCAGATAGATGTGATAAGAAACAGGAGGTTGAAATGATCTGGCTAAGCTGCAAATTGAAATTGCTGAGTATTTGCAACAAGCAGCTTGTATCTTGTTGCACAAGAAAAGAGCAAATATAGCAGGAGAAATAGTTCTGTTGTCAGGAAAGCTCTGTGTTTCTCTGTGTCATAGAAAGAGCTTTTACACAACAATTAAAAAATGATCACAGAACAAGCAAGGCATAAATGTGATCTAAGTCAAAGTTTGTGTAGGGAATTGATGGTGAGAATAAAACTATTAAAAAGAAAATGAATCTCTCCTTCAGAATATATTGCAGAGATGTAAACAAATAGAAATCAGTGTGTCAGTTGTTTTGCACAGATAGTTTGACTTTGGATGTATTTTGTTCTCACTGGTGCAACAGATGATACTGTTCTGTAAGAAGCAGGCATAAGCATGGAGATTCAGCTGAGATCTTTGCTCAAGGTTAGAACTTAAACAGTACAGTATTTTGCATAAATTATGCAAAAATCAATGTGTAGTTCATTTTAACCATCAATTCAGTATAAAATCAAAATTGGTAATCTGTTATGCATATACTTATTTGATATATAGTTATTCCCACTATTATGCAGAGATTGAAATATGACTACATTAAAAGCACCTGTTATTTGTTAGCTCTCTCATGGCTGTAGAGATTAGGGCATATGAAAATAATGACCTCTTGAGATGCATCACCCACCTTTTAATTTCTCCTTGTTATTGTTATAGTAGCACTAGCCATTGTGAATAATTTTATCTAGACAGAATAAAATATTTGCCTGTTTCAAAGTGTGCTTCATAATCTGGAAGTGTCAGAATACTTGTCTGTGAACCACCATAACATCTACTCAGGTTTAGTCTCAGATTAAACACCATGAACTCCATCATTTTTTGGATGTTTGTGGGTAATGGAGAGAAATATGATTAGTGAAAGCTTTGTACCTTATTTTGTGATAATTGTTGTGTAAAGGGTATTTTGCAATGATTCTGGACCTTGTGGTATTCTGAGTACCTCACTAACTGTTTACAAAAAAGAAGGTTGCTCCGTCTTAGTATAACTGAAATGGAGTTTGCCCTTGATCTTTTTGGTCCGAACTCCATTACGTGAAAGATGACCGTGTTCTCAAATAACTTAATTACAATGAAAATTCTCTCTGTTGTTCGAACCCTTGATTATCCAAACCTGTTATTATTGAATTTTTTTGGTGCTCCCCATGGCATTGGGCTAATTGAGGTTGTACTGTGCGATTCTTTTGGGATGAAAGCACTGAAATTAAAGTAAGCCAAGATATGACCCTTTTTATTAACGTCTGACTCACTAGGGAAAAACATCAGACTTCTATTCTGGGTTATTATTTTACAGTTCTTAAGTTGCTTATAAATTGTAGTGGTGAATGATCCAACTTAGGAGTTGTTTGGGTTTTTAAAATTATTTTTGGAGGAGTTTAAGATATTGTACTTTATGTATCCAAAAAATTACGACCAAATCTAACTGACCGTTGTTTTGCAACCAATACAGCTCTTTCTGGTCCAGGTCCTAAAAATTATGCAGATCTTAGTCATAATCAATATCGTTGATGGCTTTTTGGGTCAGGAATAGACGGATCACCACAATTAATTTTATGGACTTACATTATCTCTGTGTAGGAGCAACATTGGTGAAGATGGTTGTATTCTTATGTTTCTCCTCTCTAAGATCTTCTGCATGTTAGACTCTTATGCACAGAGATTAGTCCTGCATCTGTATGCAGGGATAAAATTGAAGGCCTGGATGTATTGTATCTACCTTTACCTTCTCTACTGGTTTTGCTGCTCCTGAATGACATGCAGACCACATAATGTTAAGAAGATTAAATTTGGCTCAGGTGTTCTCCCCAGGATTTCCTGATCATTGACTCTTCCTTCAGAGTTGTACCATGTACTGCCTGCATCCACTAAGTTTCCACTCTTTCTTTTCCTCTTCTGTGAGTTTCATTCTGTGGGTGGGTAATCAGGGCGATGTGGAGGCCATATAATGTGATATGTTTAATATGGTATGGCATAATCTGCAGCTTCTCATGGTAGGGTATGTCATATGAATGCTACCACTGCATACTAATATTCAATTCCAGAAGTAAAGACCCTTATATTGGACATTTTCATGGCAAAAGCTGGAGATAAGTCCAAATAACATCTTCACATTATTTCTTTAGTCATGTCTGTGAGATGGGATCATGCTATTTGTCAAGAGAGATCCATTTGAGGTAGTATGGTGGAGAAGCTGGATGCAGTTCTTCCAGTGGCCAATCTAATCTCTTTATGGAACATGGAATCTAAAACATTAATACTAATTGTACATTGCCCAAAAATGCCTAAAAGCACCAGAGCCTGAAGGCTGACCAGTATATTTCAGCTTTCAAACTTCAGCCCAGTCTACCCACCTGTTGATCCAGCATTCAGGAGAAGTTGAAATCTAACGGAAGTCAGAAATCTTACACTGTCTTCAGCGCTCTGCTATTCTCCCTGGAAGTGTCTGGAAACAAAGGCTGTTTGAACACATAGTCCAAGGTAATTCCAGAGTCTGCATGTTTCTGGACAAAGCAATTAGCTGTCAACCATTTTGCCTTACTGTACGTACTGTCTCCTCTTACTGCTGTGAATGGTCTCATTTACAGCGGTGCAACATACCTGCAAAACTGGAAAAATTACTTATATGGCAACATAATTGGGGCTGACTCTGAACTTTTTATCCATGGCAGATGAAAGCAATGACAGGTACAGGAGAAGAGTCTGTATAGTTTCCTGAAAGATTCTTGAAGATGATGAACTTGGAAGTGACCTAATGCATGGCTGGAAGTCACCTATGCAAGGAGTATTAAGGGTCACAGAAATAGCCCTGGCTGGTACAAGACAGGTACAAGTCATACAGATGAGGCAAATCCAAGCGCATTAAGCACCTTAATGTACTGCAAAGCCTCCTGGCTTCTCACAGTGCAGGTGTGTTTGCAGAGGACATATTTATTGCCACTGTTACAGCTGCACAATGGGTAGGTGAATGTAGCCATGGAAGGCCAACATATGGATTATCTGGATAGGCAAGACATAGGCTGGAACCTGTTGTATTTTTAATAACATCTTAAAATCTTTAGTTATCTGTATTTTCCAACACTGTATTTAATACTTATTTATTTAGTAGTTTGAAAACTCATCTTCTTGTCCTTTTGAAATTTTGCCTTTTTTTTTTTTTTTTTTAGTATTATCAAATGACATTTTTGCTTAGCTGGAAGGACTATTCAGAATAAGTCTGAGCCGATGTTTTAAAGACTTTTTTTTTTTTTTCCTCAGATAGATAACTATTTTGGTAAAGCATGGAGATGATGTCTGGAAGGCAATTATTCATTATTCTGACTCTGCTCCTTAGCAAAAGGCTATTGCAATTCACTATTAAGAAAAATGCATTCCAAAACAATATAAACTTTATTTAAAGATTATTAGTGAAATTTATGGTATGGCTTGAACTGTGTATTTTAGTTTAATGTAATTAAGGATCTTGGTATGATTTTGTTTCAAGATGCTTCTTTTCTAATGGTAGGGACTGTAATTGGAGAGCTTTCTGCCTGCAGCAGTGAGCAGGATCCAGACAGCAGGCTTTTTGTGCCTGTGTCTGGAGGATATCTCAGACCTCCTGAGGGAATGTTCTCTTTTTGGTGTTGTTAGATTTGGAGTCGGGTTTACTGTCTGTTCCTCTTGAGACTGTAATCTTTTCCATCTATCACTTAATCATGTTTCTCACTAGACTGTTCTTTATCATAGCAGATGCTGTCCTCCTTCTTCCTTTTGCTCTCTACATCCCTATCACTTCTCCATTGCTGATTTATAGGGTTATTTTCTTCCAGATATATCTAGATTTTTCCTCTTCTCCACCATGCTTCTCTGGTTTTGACATGCAGAAATCTTACTTCAAATTTGCAAACTTCTTTTCCATCTGTTGACATTAGTCCCAGCCTTGTATTTTCCCTTCCCAGGACTGCACCTGCCAGGGCTATTTTTGTGACTCTTAATACTCCTGTGCCATCAACCCTAGCCTTGCATCTATCCCTATTCTTGTCTCATTTGCTGCTGTTGTCAATGTTAGTGGAAGTTTGAGCTGTTCACAAGCAAAAGTTGCAGGCTAAGGTACCTGTTGATGAACTATTATTACCAGGATTTACCTCCACTATTCTCTTCTTTGTGTATTGTAGGCAGAAAAACAACATGCTGGGAAGGAGGAAAGAAAGTATAAAGAAGTTGTATTTTTCTGATGATGAGAAAGAAATGACATGTTTTAGCATAAACACAGTATATTTACACCTTAAAGGAATCGGCTGGACTCGCAGAACAGTCCTTTAAGTGACCAGACTGTCCTTGATACTGAGAGACTATGACTGACATAAACCTGTTAGGGAGCAACTCATTATCTGGATTTGAGAGACAGTTTCTGTATTTTAAATATCTATTGTAAGTCCTTTTGCATTTTTTCTGTACCCTACTTTTCTAATATTTTGCTTTGCTAGCACAGGAAGAAAACAGTAAGTGAATAAATTGGAATAAACTCGTGTGGCAATATTTAGAGGGAAAGTGTCCTGAACCAAGACTGTCAGTTGTTGCATACCAGCCAAACCAGGACAAACTTTTCATTGCCTAAATTAAAGGGAAATAAATCTCCTTTATCTGCATTTACTCTACTACTATTGTCTAACAGCCTGTATTCATTATGTTGAGGAGTATTACTGAAATTAAACTGTTTCCATCACAGCTCCAGTCCTTCTAAGTGAAGCTTCACATAGTTGCTCAAGTTGTTTTGGTTTTTCTCTTTTACATATTAGGTGGTCATAAGTTCTTATTTTTATTGTTGTAGCTGTGTTTAAATTACTGCATTCCATTTTACAAGAATAGAGTTTGGAATACAAAGCCTCTGTTTAAACAAACAAAATGATAATGTATTTTCTTGTCCCCCTTCTTGAAATTCTTTCTTCTTGCTGCATACTATAGGCACAATCTTTGAATTTAATTAACTAGCAAAAGGGTCTTCTTTTGAAAAACTTTCTTACATTTAGGAAAATTAGATGGAACATTTATAGCTTATTGTGCATTCTGAAGTAAAATCATGTAACAATATGGTTGGGAGATATAATATTGTGACAATATATGCAATAAGGGCCTTCTGTCTTTCATTTTCTATGTAATGTAACTGCTTGAATATTAGGTTTTAAATATTTTGGGTTTCAAGTCAGCCGCAATATCACAATTTT
Source organism: Tyto alba (assembly GCF_018691265.1). NCBI lineage: Eukaryota > Metazoa > Chordata > Aves > Strigiformes > Tytonidae > Tyto > Tyto alba. The sequence goes on from NW_024881313.1 coordinate 19,907,390, forward strand.
AAATATACTGAAATAGAGAACTCATTTTAGTTATTTTCCTCTATCTCCATTTGTTAAGGTTGAATTAATATTTCCATTGGCAATACTATCACTAATTGGTAAACTGGGGCATTATTTTTTTACCCTCTGCTAATTTGGGTATATCAAAGTAGTGACATTATTTTCATTGTTTCTGGCAAGAAAATCTCATACTTGTGAAACCATTCTGTTTCCCTCATAACCTCCACCTGCTATACCAGTAGCACCCCTTACTTTGATTTTATGCATATTGTTATAATGGTAGAGTTTTCTGAAGCTGTTTTTAAAATAAGTTGTTCTTAAAAATTCTATGTATATTCATGAATATAAGTTGCAAATTGCAGTAAGTCATACACTTAGAGTGCTGTATTCTCTATTATTAGTTTCTTGGAGTTAGCAAGTGGGAATCAGGACTTGTAAACTCTGCCTTCAGACCCACCAGTGATTCATCCTGTGGTTGTGGACACAAATCATATGGAAAGAGGCTTCAGGTGCTTCCTTTCCACAGAACTGCAATTCTTTGATGGAAGGAGAATCCTACTGCACAAATAGATGTCCAGAACTATAAAGTTTCCTACAAAACCTGAAAAAAAATATTATTTGTTTAAAAATAAACAGTTAAAACTAACTTAAGAGATTGTTACAAGTAAAATGTAAGTTTTCATCTTTAGTTTCTTTTTGGCTCACAGTCTTTTTACCCGCTGCCCTTTCTCCCACTTCATACACAGGGGGCTTTACTATCCTCGCTTGGTAAAAATGTTTTTCTCCTTTTTTTCTTGAGCTTTTATTGGTTTGTTTATTTTGTTCTCTCCTGACTATATTTTTTCCCTTCAATATTTGCTTTTCCTTTCTGCTCTTCTTGGGTGTAATGTCTTTGGGTACAATGATTACTGACTTCAGTGTTGGAGGAAAAATTTAAGTCTTCTTCTTGGCAATTTTAATACATTTTCTTATGAGTTGGCATTCCATAACAATTTTATGAGACTATGAAGTCATGATAAATTCACTGGCTGTCTTACAATACTAATTGAGTCTCCTGACTTCTCTGAGGAAGGTTGTCATATTTGATGTCTTCTTTACTATCTTTGTACTAAGCCAGAGTAGCAAAATTAATAACTTACTAAAAGGGAAATGAGAGGAAAATAAAAAAAATAGTTTTAGGTTTGGATTGAAAAGATAGATTTGGTGAAGTGCTGAACATAGCAAGAATGCTTCAATGAGCAGAAACTCTTCTGGAAAAAGTCTTGTGATGGTTCTGGTGTGATTAAACATATCTTTCCATCAGGAATGTTGAAATAAAAGGGAGTTGTTGGTTAGTGAATGAAAGAAGAAACAGAGACAGTCAAGATCAAAATAGGATGGAAGAAGCCAAATAAGATTACTGAAAGAAGGCCAGTTCTTTGCTTCATCCTAAAAGACCTGAAAGAATCCATTTTGTTTAACTAATGGGTTAATGTCCCTTTTATATGTAGCAGACAAAGAAGCTTTTGGCTTTTGTGGAGTCCTTAAAAGGTTTTGCTAGTCAAGGCAAGACAAAATTATGGCTGAGAGTCAAGGAGGTGTTTTTGTTTGCATTGGTTTGCACATATAATTTACACCTTAGTGAATAAGTTCACTTGTAGAGCTCTACTAGTCACACCTGCTTTAACATTATTCGTGGGTGCACATATTGCCAGGACTGTCCAGAGTGTAGATGATAATAACTCTGATGATTACAGCATTATCTTTTCTGTCCACTTCAACCAAGTACACACTGCTGTAGGAAACAGATTATTCATGAAGCTATGGTGCCAGGTATCAGGCCCTTTATACTGAGTGTGCTGTATTAATGGTTTATGCTTGTTTATCTAAAAATAGCCAGTCGTGAGGAATGAGTAGTTTTTACACACTCTACCTCTAGATGGAACCACTCTGCTGCTTCACTTGGCTGAAATACTATTTGTTTAACTGCCGAAGAAATCGCTGCAGCATGTACTTGCAATCATGCATCTATGTTCAAGTGCGCACATGTGGCTAGGAGCATACTGTGTGGCATTAGAGGAGTGATGCAAAAAAGGAATGGTCTTGGGGGTTTGGATTGCTTCTGGAAAGAAATAATTTGAAGGTTGTGTTTGCAAGCTTTGATCTGTTACAGTGTAGTGAAAACTATAATCTTTATCGGAATAGTGACCTACTTATTCTACATCTGGCAAAATACAATCAGTTGCTTCATCTTGTCCCTTGTCTCTGTAAAGTCTATTTCAGAGTTTTTAACCAGACTGTTAGACTCACCATCTTCATATTTTATAATATTTTCTGTTTATAGGTTTGTGCATAGAACTTGGTCTACTATACCAGGCATTGATACCTCTATTTTCAGTAAAAACATCTCGCTTCATTTATTGCTTCTCTATTTCCATTTGTTTTTTTTTCCAAAAACTATCGCCGTTAAAATAGCTTTCTTTTTTTTTTACTAATGTTTTTTCCATATTTGGTGATTATGTGGGTTTTTTCAGTAAGTTGCATACACAACTTTTTCAATGTTTTTCTGGTTTTATCTGAGTTGGAAATAAGTGGGTCCATTTAACTCTTATCTTCCCAGTTGTAAATGTGAGCTAAATTTACTACATAATATACTTTTGATGTTGTTTTTATTGTATTAATCTGGGAGGCACATATTTTACTGAAACTGGATAATTTACAATTTCTAAGAGCAGCATTTATGTGCAAGTCTTGGCCTACTGTAGGCCATCTAAAAGATTCGAAAGGTAAATTAGTTTGATTAATTATTTACCTAACCACAGTCAAGCATGGTGAAAGGTTGTCCAAAGGAGAAAGAAGAAAAAATGGTGTAGTAAAGTTCATCTCATGGGTTTTAGTCCTCTTTTTCTCCCAGAATAGTGAAAGTGTGCTGAAATAGTGTGGCCCTACACAAAACCATCACCAGTAAATAAATATAAGATGCTGGTTCTTGGTCCCCAGCAGCTAAGGAAGGAAGGGCTTAGTCATACAGTTACTTTAAGACTCTATCCATCGACTGATGCTAACCTATCTGTCTTGTGAGCAGAAAGAAATAAAGCAATGGATTATTATCCATTTTGTAGAATCTCTATTACCACATAATAATATTAAAATAACAAGTGATGAAACATTGTTACTAGGCTATAGATTTTTAGAAAAGAGAAATACTGTTTAGCAGTTATGTTGTCAGTGCAATTCCTGTATCTTGAGTTTTCCAGCTTTTGGTAAAACATACCTGAGGTATGCCCATGCTCATATATCATTATACTAGAACTTATTTGCAAAAGTACAAATATGAGACTAGAAGTGAATTTAATATAGATTGTTTTTGTGTGGAATAATAAACTATCCAAGATGAAAGAATTAGGGAAAGGGTAAAGAGAAATTTAGAGAGGATACCAAAGAGCAGAATTCATAAGACCTGGAAGGGGTATGCCCTGTGTCTAGACAAACATGTTTCACTCAAGCCTCTTCTCAGTCAAACATTCCAATGTATTCATTGCATATTTTATGAAATATTCTATTTGTCCAATGCATCCTCCAAAGTGTTCAAAGACAATCAAGTCAGCCATAGAAAAGAGTGTCCCACAGTCAGGTGAGTCTGTGTGTCCCAGTCACTAGTGGGAACCAAGACAGCAACATTTGAGCAGGTCTTCAGTGAGCTTGTCACAAAATATTTTAAAACTCTTTTATGATCTATGGTGATATACCCTCCCATCCATATGGAGTAGGATTTCTTTAAAATTACAAAGATTTTTTGAAAAATTAAGTAAAACAGAATAGAAAATAATTAAGATGACCTCTAAGGAAATCTGGCAGATTGAACAGCAAATCTCTCCTTGTCCAAAGTGTAGCAACCAAGCTTGGCCTCGCCATTGCCAATCTCATGCCAGCCATTGGCACAGGGTTTCCTGTGGGGCACCCTTCCTCCAGGTGTGCATTTGCAAATGTGTTTAGGTCAAGTATTCTCCTCTTATTTTATACTGAATTTTGAAATTGCTTTGGATTCGAAGTGATATAACAACATCTCAAATTTTTTTTTGTGCTGGTACTGGTACTTATGGTTAAACGGTTGACCCCAGTCATAGCTACATTTCTAAGGTCGATGAAGTGATCCTTGTAAATTTTAAAGAAAAATGCCAAGGTACTATAGATTAAAATAAACCTCAGACATGAATTGAAATAACTTTCTTAAAAGAGAGAAATGAAAAGGAGACAGAAAAAGAAGATAAAACCTCATTCCAGAAATAATGATATTTACCTATGGTACAGAGATCACAGATGTGTTTTTTGTTCTGTGAGCTTTCTGCAGTCACTCATGGATGAGCTCTGTCTGTATTCAAAGACAATCCCTATGCCTTCATGTGCAAAGCTTGCTCACAGTAACAGTTGTTAGTGTGAGGCTTTGTTGCAGGAACACTGAATAGAAATATTTTCTGTACCCTTTGAGAAATGGCATGATTATGGGAGGAGTATGGGGGGTGAATTCCTTGTTTTCCTAGGATACTATAAAAATACCAAAGGAACTGTGTAGATGTTTTGAGTTAGGGAAGTCATATATTTTCTGAAAAAAAAAAAAAAAAAAAAAAAAATTTGGACAAAGATCATTGATGATAGGCAATACAGAAAAAACAGTTTGTGACTACTGAAGTAGAAAAAAGTTGTTCAAGAATGCTTCAACCAGCTGGAAATACAAATTATTGTAAAACTGCCAAGATCAGTGAGACCCGAAGCAATTTGTTGATTAAATGACCATCACATGTTCGTGTGCTTGTGGGTTGTGTTTAATTTCTGTACTTTCATGCTGCAAAATTGAAAGCATGCTAAAAGAGGACAAATTAGACCACAAAATAAAACCGAAATTTGTAGTCATTTCTTTAGAGGTTGCATTCTTTTTTTGTGTACATGACAAGTTTCTGGGGTACTCTCCAAATACAAAGTTGTGTGAAAGACAAATTGAAAACAACTTCTCTGTCACTTCATCATCACATAAAATGTGTATTTCTGATCTAGAAGGAAGAAAAAAAAATTTTTCTTAAACAAATGATTACCTTCTGGTTCCTTAATTTGATGTAGAAAACTAGAGAAATCTTAATGTAAGAATTAATATAAGCAACTAATTTTTGAACTAAATACAAAACTCTTTCTATGATTTCAATAGATTTACTTTTTCAGTTTGAAATTCAGAGATTTCTCAATTTAATTCCACAACAGTATAGGTACAATGTAACATTGTTATCATAACACTACAGATTGACTTGTCTAGTTAGTAGGATTGGCCTGCGATAGTGAATGTTCGGACCCAGAAAAAACTGATTTGTAAGAAATTCCTCCTTTCTAGACTGGAGAATTGTTTACACTTCCCAGTCAGAACCGGGTTGAGAAGGTAAACGTGCCAGTTATTCACAACTCAGGAGGGTAAAATCTCTTGCCCAAAGCAAGTGAATGAGATGAATTTAAGGCCTATTTGAGGGAATTGTAGTATAGCGTTGCTTGCCAAAACAAGTTGCAGGCTCCTGCAAGCTGGAGAAGGTACAATCGGGACTGCTTGCAGCCACCAAGCCTGGTTCTCCTGGTTCAGTTTCAGCTTGTTGGGGCAGGACACCTGTGCCAGCCCAGCAGCAGGGACCTCGGTGGTACCAAGAGCAATATGAAGGAACCTGCAGGCCCCTGCTGCACAAGGTAAACCCATCTACACACGCATGTCACTCTAGAGTCTTGGAGATAAACATGACTATCAGAGTTCACAAAATTTTTAAAAAATTAAGTTTTACAGCTTTGCCAGTGGCTGCACTTTGCTGTGGAGAACAAAGGAGAGACCCCACCAGAGGCCATTGCCGCTGCGGCCTCCTGCCCGCCTTTTGCTGCGGCCTGGCAGCATCAAGGTGGGAAACAGTCTTCCCTGTGTAGGAGGAGGAGACTAGAGTAATTCCGCCTCTTCATTACCTTAAATTTAAGGTATATTGCAGCCCCAGTGTTATATATTGTGAATCTTGTTGAGATAGAGTTGTTTGTGTTATGTTACAGAGTTTATAAGAACCTCTCTCATTTTCCTTCATGTATTTACCCACTGGCTCTCCTCTCAGCTCAGGAGGTCTCTCTCTGATACCACTCACAACCCAACACTCCTGTTAACAGACACTGGAAATTGTTGAACATCATTCTGCCAGTTGCTAGTCCCCATCGCTTTCATCCATCAGTGCCCGAGATGCTCCCAAGCTTGCTCTGGTGCTGGAACATTTAGTGCATGAAAGATGATGTAATTTGTGGCCTTTCTCCAGTACAATACTTTTGATTATATTGGATTGTGTTGGGCAGCCCAGGAGGATAATCTGCATATGTAATACATAATATTACCTGGAGAAGCTGAACTTTATTTGATTACCTTTTCTTTGTCTCCCATTTCTGCCTTTTCTCCTCAGAGCCTTTAACTGACTTTAACTACAAAGGTATTATAAGCCAGAGCCAGGTGTTTTCCCTTGATCTGTCCTGGACTGACTGCTCACACCACACTTGCTGTCTTCCCTGCATGTAGATGCTACTACATGAGAAGCAGAGATACAGATCCATCATATAATTTTTCTTATAGCAAATATAAATAAGCATGAGAAAAGTGAGATCAAAAAGGCTGTACAAGCCAGTATTTTTCTTGATGCATAGTCTTCAAGATAGCAAATATTGTCATTTTTGTTTTTAAGAGCATGTTTCAGAGCACTTTTTGTTTTGAAATCCTTGCTTCACACTATGTTACTTGTCCCTGAGAATAATGGGACATGATAGAACAGATTCTTATTTGTACTGGCTTTTCACTGATGGTTTCATTGATTAAAACACAACATCGTGTGAGTTTGAAATTAAACTGTCTCTCTGAAAGGCTTGCACAGTTCTAGTAGTGATTTTTAATATCACTGCTCTAAAAATTGTTGCTCATTTTTAGCAATTTGGGCTTGAGATGCTTGATGATGTTTAATAACAACAGAGAAGAAAATCCTACCAATGATAGGAAGGCTGAATTTGTCTCCACTGTCTGATACCAAAAAAACCCAAACAAAACCATTGAACTTTGAATAAATTCAGCATCCTGTCCTCCTCAGGCATTGAATGTAACTTGAAGGTTTTATAATCTCTGTTATTACTGTAGTCTAGAATATTTGACTTTTCAGTCAGTGAATTTTTAATCAATGCAAGAGGCAGCCACAGGAAAACAGTATCATCTTATGGTGTATTTAGTTAATGTTAGAAGGAAATAAAAATTTAAAATGAATTTTTGTTTCCCCAAGCACCCTTATACTCTTTCATGGCTTTGAATATGTGTGTACAATGTTCTGGTTCTTTTGTTATATAAAATAGTACAAATGAGTCATCTTAGCTACTTTTTATATGTGCATGTGTGTATGTGTTGTGAAGGAACTCTTGGAGTAGTCATAAGGCAAAGAACAGAAAAATAAAAAGGAAAATATTCAAGTCATATGTCAATAAGTCATAGTAAATGATATTGCCCAACTATTCAAATAAATAAATGCAGTGAAAAGCACTTATTTAATTTGAATATATTTATATTTGGTTGAGAGATACATACAAAGGGGTTGTGGTAGTAGGTTTCATAGTGTGCTCACTGTACTTTTGATTTCCTTATATAAGAATTAAACAAAACTTTTCAAGCATGTAGAAAAAATCTATAGTTGTTGAAAAAGTCATAGATGCCAGAATTCCTATTGCTCACCAAGACTTCAGGAATTTTGTTTATCGAAGTATTATTAGAATTAATATATTACCTCAGTAACTGATACCTTTCTTAACATGTCATACATTTTCTTCTTTCACAGAAAGGCTTAATTTGTCTTACAATTGACTATTGACTGATGTTTTTGATGATTTTTCTTTGTGATTTCCAATACAATTTAGTATGTTACACTCAACAAGTATTAAAACTCAGGTCTTTGAGCATTTTTAGTACTTCTATTATTACTTATATGCAATGAACCAAAACACCACTGAAATATTACATTTACATTCCGAGCTTTCCTTTGCTGTGACCGTGTCATTAATTTTCTACTTGTAAATATCTAATGTGCACTTTTCAGTAACCTCTAAAGCATCATGCAGAAACTTGTAAAAATCATAGATAATTTTTAATTTTCCATTTCTCTCAGTGAACCTCTTTTTTTACACTTTTCTGCATTACTATGAAACCTTTATGTTTGTTCTTTGTACAGCTGAATAGAACAGATATGGAAATAAGTTTGTTGTCCTACCTGCCTTAGAAGCTAACTACTGGAAACAGATACTGCATGTTATTAATATCCATAGAATTTCTTCCTGTTCTGAGAAACATAATCACAGTCAGCTGTAGCATCTCAGATAATAAATTTTGCAAATATGAATGATGATTATAACCTTATGACAGCTGCCGAAGAGGTATTTTTAAATCAAACTTTGAGTTATCTGAATTTTGGTTGGTTCCATAGCTTTGTAGTTTGGGGGATTCTGGCTCTTTGTAACCCATCCCATTTTCTTCTCTGCCTGCTGGGCTGTACCAGCATGACAGCAAGCTTCTCACCTTGCTACCTGGCTTCTCCTTTCATCCCATACATATTGGCTTAGAAATTGTAGAACTTGGAGATTTTCTGCAATCACAGTTTCTATTCCAGAAGAGGATTTTTAGAATTAGGTTGGAGGAAATAAGCTGATCCTCTGAGAAACACTAAAGAAACCTTTGGGAAACTGTCGGTCTGCTGCTGACTGTTCGGCTGTCCAAGCAGGATGGTGGCAGTGCTGGTGGCTGGGACTGACAGAAAGGACAGTGAAACTGGGAGTCAGAGAAGGGTGGAGGGGAGGCCAGAAACTGGGCTGTGCAGTCACAAGCCAGTTGGTGGCAGGGAGGAGATGACCACCACGTTGCAGAGCTGTCAGGGACAGCAGGAGGAGGGACCAGTGTCTTAGCTGCAGTATGTTTCCAATATCAGTAAGCAGAAGACCATGTGCCTCATCCTTTTTGAGGGCCTGGCCTATGGAAAGAATAACAATTACAGTTTGGCAGCCCAAGTCAGATTCCCATGTGTTGCATATGAAGGCTTTTCTTTAATGGTTGTCATTAAGCAGTACAATTTTCTATAATGTTCATTGAATTGCTTCACAAACTTTAATGAACAAATTTACAGCATTTCTTTTCAAGGTTATGTTGTTATTTCTGTTTTATATCTAGAGAGCAAACATGTTAATTCCAGTGTCTAGTTATTTTGAGGAGCCAAATTGAAATGACTCTGGCAACACGCACCTGTTTCAACAACAGGTCTGAACTGAGGACAGTTGTGGGCAGTAACATGAAGCTTGTTGCAATCAAAATTATTCAATTCGTTCATACGGTTACTCTTCTGGTGGTGATGGTGCTGGGACTTTTATTAAAACCCTTAAAAAATAAAGGATAACCCCCTGCATTATAAAGTGATATAAAGTGTTGCAAACTTAGTTATCTGAAAGCTGGAACACCCTAGAATTTTGTTTATACACTGCAATGTGGTATTTAAAGACCAAGAACCACATTCTTTTTTTCCTAAGATCACAACTAAATTCATCACTGAATGGCTGATACTCAGGAAAAAAAAAAAAAAAAAAAAGAAAAAGACAAAAACAAAACCCCAAAAGCTATTTTCTTGATGTGAGACATCACTCTGTTGCTCAAGTAGGAGCTCTGTAAGTGACTGTTTGATAGGAAGAGAGAGGGTAGTTTTATGAATAAGGCAGAAATGGATTTGGTGCTTGTTTGGCTTTTGGCAAGGCTGGACATTTTGCTTAAATCAGAGATTCAGATCATTCTCGAAGTGTCTTGAGTACCCCCATTTGGGAAGACCTGGCTTAAAACAGCTCTGTGATGTCAAAATTGAAGTGATCAAGATTTATTTGCAGAACTGCTGAGTATGCAATACAGCAGAAGTCCACAAGTGTGTTCTAAATACAGAAAGTATTACAGAATGGTAAATTTTTGGAAGGATCAGACCAGAATCCTCTCACTAGAGGGGACTAGAATCCTCATTAACTAATGGACTCATCTGGAGTTGATATTTCAGCTATCAAATGAGAATAACTGTAGCATCTTCCCTCACAAGCATCTTCTGAAAATATGCTCATTAAAGATGGGGTAACTGTCAGATGTTGCAGTGGCTACTGTAGAAGAAATGCAGCCTCAGGAAGGAGATGGTGCATGATGAACACATATGGAATATGTCTGTCATTTTAGGTTTATTGTTCAACTTGGTTCATCTGATGAGGACCTTCTGTATTCTACAATGAGATTTGTGTCTTCCGGAATTAAAGATTATGCCATAGGTCCTACATAGAACAGTGCTAATTTCTGGACTTTCTAGTCTTGTTAGCATTTAAATTTTCCACCTCTGTTGTCTTTTAATTCATTATTTTTTGCAGGAGGACTTTTAAATATATCCCATTGGCAGTAAATTAACTGCTGCAAGTAAAATTCAGTATTCTAAATCCTCCTGTGTGAGGGAATAAATTTAGTTCGTTTTACTTGATCACATGTCTGGCAAGCCATCAGCAGCTGCTGCTCTAAAATTCTGTGAACTGAGTTAAGAAGGAAAAAACTCAAATGCCAGCTGTTTTTCAGCTTGTTTGTATGGGACCAAGTTTGTGTTTATTGGTATAGTATATAGGGTCAGATCTGATCTAATCTGTTCTACCACTGGTGACAGTACTGTAGGATACCTTTGTGTTAAATACTAATGTAACAAACTCTATACATATATCCTCTAACTTTCATAATGGAATAAAGTAATTAATTTCTCTGTGAAATATTTTCTTTTAATATGTCTAGACATGGTATATTTGAAACATAACCATTTCTAATAACTGCTTAACATCTCATTGAAACTCTTTCTTGTACTTTTAAGTGTTTCACTGCAGAAAGTTGCCACGTAGGGATGTCTGTCCACTCCTTTACCCTTTTATTTCACCTGTCCAACTGCTAGAATTTGAACCTCAGTGCACTTACTGCAGGCAATCATCCATAGTTTTATTTGAGCCCAAAACATTTAAATATTGAGCGTAGCTTTGCAGATTCTTCCAGAGGATAGTCTTGCCCTCGTGCTGTGGGACCTGGACGAGAACCTGGTACACGGTGTGTGTCGCAACAGGCACTTATTACACAGCATCCTGTCCGTGCATATGTATGTGTCCGTACATAGTACTTGGACTTTCAGAAAAGACATGCTGGCTCTCTGCTGTGCTGGTTGTGACTCACTTAACATGTGTAAGTTGGCATCTAAATTGACTCACTAGCTTAGATTGTTTCATTGAGCATACGTGTATGATATATTAAAACTATAGAAACTGTGAAAATTTAACTGGGAAGTAGAAATTGATGCTTTTGTAAGTGTATGTTCATAGTGTTTCTGTTTGTGGAAGCATGCAACATGCAGATGCTTACCTTCAGCGTTCTGAGAAGCCCAGCAATTGTTACCTTCTGTTTTATTTGTAGGTAATTTAATTAAGTAGAACTGAGATTACCTCAGTGGCAGCCTCATTTATGTGACACAGCCTACCTATTTAAGTTAATGTTTCTTTTGGTTTATATATACTGTTTTGTGCCATTTCTTCCCCTTCACAGCACTAAAAAGAGATTTGTGTTTTTAAGTGCTCCCTCTTCCCAGGTATCGGCTGTAGGCAGACTTTTCTCAGCTCAGTTCCTTTATCAATTATATATTGACTGTAGTGCAGATTCAGCGAAGATCACAAAAGCCACAAGTTCAAGTCTGTTTAGGGTACTTCAGGATGCTCCTGCTGACATCAATTTATTAGTTTCACACCAGTGGAATTGGGGGAATTGCACAGAATAACAACATAATAAAACAAGTGTTGACAGTTTAATATATCTGCTTGATTCCCAATCAGTGGAAAGCAAATTAACTTCTGAAGTTATTTTTCCGTTTTAAGAACTAACTTGTTGCAGAATGGCATTGAAATCTTTGCATTTATTTCTGTAATTTTCATCTGTTTTGTTCCTCTCAGAACTAATGTTTTTGTGAGCTTTTCTTACTCTGTTATTTACATGTGTCTTATCATTTATGGTCAAAGTCAGTTAGAGGGAAATAATAAATTGATATCAAATTATATGCAAATTCTGTTGTAATATTTTCCTGTGTTACATATGTATCACTAAGTATGCATGCATACTATAAATATCATATGTAAGAGATATTTTGTCAATATAAAAAAAAAAGTCAGTGGCAGCTTTCTGTTGCTAACACAACCATATATGAGATGAAATAATGTATTCATCTCACACACATAATTTGTATTTTATCAGAGATCTATTCCAGTGATAAGAAGAGAAAGTAGAGACCTATAGCACACAGTTATTCATAACATGCGTGATTTTTTTGTCTTTGGTGAGGAGCACATATTAGATTATAAATGTTTCAAAAGAAATACCATGGTCTTCATTGGTATTGAAGTTGAATCCCATGCATTTAAGAATATGCCTCTAACAGGAACAAAAGCACAACCTACAAACCATTTCCTGATTATATATTACTGATGAATGCAAGGCAGCTCCAATCAGTAAGCAGTGCTGAAATGTTGAAGATTGGCTTGTAGTTTATTGTGTCCAGACAATTTTAGCTTACAAGATTTGTTCTATGGCATCTTATGCCTTGACAGCTATGTTTTGTGCATTGCCCATTGCCATCTGTGGCCTGTGCATTTTTCCTTTTTTTTTTTTTTTCCCCTTTTTTTTTTTTTTTTTTTTTTTTTAAGGGGGAGGTCTTTATTTGGTTGTCTTAATTACATTGCTACCTCAGAGAATTTTTACTCTTTCTGCCTTTCAGTGTTGTCTTTTAAATTTATAATTTCTTTCTTAGAAAAGGGAATATTTATTTTCTTTGTATGAAAAGATAAAACATTATCAGTACAAATTATTTCTGTGATTAAAACTGAACCAACGGTACTTTCTTTGACTTCTTTCCATCAACATTTGACATATCAGTTATCTGAATAAACCTTCTCCTGGTGATACAACAGCTTGTTTGGACAGGGGAAAATCAGCATAGGGAAACTGCATAAATCTTGAGATGCTGTCTGCTGTTTTACATCTGTTAACTTGATATATCATCAGTGACTGGTTAATTGCTTTCTGGCAAGTGATTTTTTTAGTCAACACGAACAACAAAGGGGATAACAGGTATCTTTGATATATTATTCATGTAAAGATGTACCCATGAATGTTGTGCCTCACTGGTGAAAATCAGTGCTAGAGCTGTTCTGACACAGTAAAGTTATTCCATATGCCATATAAAAGGGCAGTTATAAGATTTTGGACAGTCTGTGTAACTCAGAAGAAATGCTTCATGATTTAGCAAGATAGATAGAGGTGTGCATATACCTGTATATGAATCTTCAAATTTTCCTACCTGACTGGTTTATGCAATTAATAGAAAGCAGGATGTACCTGACCTTGTATTTCAACATGATCTTTGTGGTTTTCACTGAAACTTTCAAAACATATGTATTTCATAAATGGTTTCCTCGTTTAAAGGATGACATGAAAAGTACTAGTGCAACATAGGGATACAAACATATATCCAACTTTGAGCTTCATTGAAGGAACAGAGTCCAATCTGCTGTTTTCTAATGTTGTCTTCCCTGGAATGTGTATTGACCTGTGATTTATACAGCCCAGAGTCCTGATGTAAGGCTGCCAACACACAGTAATACAGTTTTTCACAATTTTGTTCTCTCATATCAAAGGTATTCTATATCTCAATATTTTTGAAAAGGCTAGCAACTTTTTTTTTTTTTTTATCAAATATAAACAACACTTAATAGTTTTATTCCTTGCAATTTTTTTTCAGAAGTGAGTAACAGTTTTCTTAAATCTGGCAGGATTTCTACCTACTGGATTATATTTGAACATTTACAGTAGAATAATGATGTTTCTCTTAAATAAAAAAATCTACCGTTAAAATACCCAGTATTTCATACTGTATCAAATAGATGGTTCTAATTCATCAACTTCTAGAGTTTGTCAGCTGCTGATTTCCTAGATACAAATCAAGGCCTACAGATTTTTCTAGTTAAAGACACTGATGAGCCAGTAACAGATAGTGCTTCAGCTCCATAAGATGAGGAGGACTTACTAAAAACAGGGAGGATCTGTTAGGAAACTGTGTGCATACAAGCCTTCATTCTAGCATATGCAAAGCAGAGTCTACCAAACTTGTTTTGGTTACTTTCAGTGTGGACTACAAATCTGCAGAGACTGTAGGTATTTTGAAATTGGATGGTTATTCCCACAGGAAAATACATGTATTTTGCTTTCTGTCTGTTCCAATCAGGGTAAACAGTTGCTAGAGATTCTTTTAATAAAATAAAAAGTTTATGCTGTCATCCTGGGAAAGACCTTAATATTACTTTAACTACCTGCAAACAAATTATGGACCATCCACAAATGAATTTGTGGAATCACAAACTCATTGCATTTATACAAATACATTAAATAATGGGTGTAAAGTGACAGATTATGCTTAGAGCATAATCTAGGTCTGTATTGTGAGCAGATAATAATATTATTATACTTAAAACTTAATATTAAGTTTTTATTTAGGAAGTCCTAGAAAAATTGTATGTTGTAATGCAAACTGCATGTGTGTGTCACATTCACAGTGTGTGTCAGCTAGACTTAACTGAATTTTGTACATTTTTTTTTTTATCATCTTGCCCCCTTACTTTTTCTGCTCTTCCAGTCTCCTTTTGTATTTTATTTTTTCTTTTCTTCTTTTCAAGATTCGACACCACAGTTTTACAATGGCACTATAATTTTATAATACATCCTACCTTTTGACTTGATAGCTCTTGTATGTGTTTATAAAGATGAATATTTATATATGAATATGGTTCAGGCAGGTCACTTGCTCATACATTTAATTATATGCTTTGGAAAAAGCACATTTCAATCAGATTGTTTGTGAGTTGCATAGATACCAGCAGTAGGATTTGCAGGTGTTACCCTGGGGAAGGATGAT
This sequence comes from Tyto alba, assembly GCF_018691265.1. NCBI lineage: Eukaryota > Metazoa > Chordata > Aves > Strigiformes > Tytonidae > Tyto > Tyto alba. The sequence continues at coordinate 19,922,440 of NW_024881313.1, forward strand.
GCTTCTCCCACGTTTGGTGCTCAGACACCACGCAGTTACGCTTGAACTGGGCCCATAATTGAGCATTAGCAATCAGGTACACGGAGCGCTTTAGGTACGTAACGCCGCTCTTTGATATATCACACTTTCTGGTGAATCCGTGAGACTCCAGCAAACTCTTCCATTTGGAAATGAATTGAAACATTCCCCTATAAATTCATACAGCTATTAAACACGGGATCCTTTTTCCCTTCTATTTTTTTAAAGACCGTGCAGTCTGGCTTGTTTTTACTGCACCATTTCTCTTAAAATGGACTGCTCCAAATGCTCTCATACTGTGTGGTGCAGCATAAGTATTTTGCAAATGGTACTGGCTCGCGTGCTGAGTGGGGAAGCAGAGGTCTTCCTGTATAATCCGATTTCAATCAACTCACTCTAATCACTACTGATAGTTGCAAAATTTAGCCTGGATCTGCTCTGCTAATCTAGATTGACAGGAGGTAAAAGTGAAGGGACAGAAGGGCAGGGGAACAAAGAGAAAGGAGCAAGGGGAGTGATTTTCCGCTTTCGCTTCCCCTCATGGGCCGTGGGCCTGTGCTGGCTGGCTGCCAGGGCAGCGGGTACCATCCACAGGGCTGGAGCAGCAGCCGCCGCGCCGCGGGCACACACGGCACAGCAGGCACCCGCGCCGGCTGTTGGCGTGCATTATTTATGGATATTGAGGTCCTAATTCTCTTTATTACTCAGAAGATCCTGGAGTCGTGAAATATTCAGGCATAGCAGCAGTTAAGCGGTGCAGCCAGCAACTGCGTGTCTCTTCAACATCATCTGAAGGCAAGTGGCTTCCAGTGTTGGGCTTCCTTCTCCTACAACCTCGGTGCTTGGATGGAAACTCAGTGGGTAACTGGGCTCTGCATTTTGCCTGTGGAAGGGAAGTGTCTGTAGGAGTGGGTCCTTTTTGGCTTCTGGTTTTAACTTTTCCAAGAGAAGAGCCAACTTTGGATTTCATGGCTATACAGAAATACAGCCAGCTGCTGCTGGAGACAGATATTTTGCAAAGATTTGTCTCTATTTGACTGGATTATACATCGGGAAGAAAAATGACTTTTTTTATTGTTACCTGACCACATGCTCAGTGTGCCTGTGTCAGCCAGGCTCAGGGACTGTACACCCTGGGGTAACAGAGGCACCTGGACTACCCCTCCATCTGACTTTCCATGCTGGTGGGGCTGTTGTTGATCATCTCAGCCTTGCATGTTGCCATGCTAAAAACACCCAAAGCTAAAAATGTGTCCTGGGTAAGTACAAAAAGATGAACAAAGTTTCTATACATATGCATTTCTTCAGATATATATGAATATGCTTCTCTCTATATATATGTAGAAGTACAAATTTAAATGGGCTGTGGTGTAAGGTAGATGAAAAAATTACAAGTGATTAATCATAATTATTTAAATTATTCCTAAGAATTAAGAAAAATAAAAAATACATTAGTTGGAACACCATTATTTTGAAGGAACACTATTTGGAAATTTTAAAATTATAGACTTTCAACTTAGTTGGTTTTAATATATATTTTTCATCTATGCTAGTAAAGGGTTTGTGCTACGTACTTTTAAATCAATTGCAAAATTGATGTAGCTTTCAGCATACCAGATCAAGGCCTTAAGAGTAACGTTTAAAGATTTGGAGGGGATTAATGATTTTAATTATATTTTAATTTCTATTTTTGTATATTTTAATGGTTTGTGGCTGTAGGTATTCTTGTGTGTAGTATGATCTAAATCTTCAAGCATTATTTAAAACATCCCAGGAGTTGCTTTAGTATGTTTTAATAAGCTGTAATACACAGTGGGATGAAGGAGTCCATGTTCAGTGTCTTTTCCGTTGACTTCCTTAATTTTTACTAAGATAATACATTGTTATTTTGTCCTAATACATTATTTCGGTGTCACAGACTAGCATTCCCTGTTGGGGAATAAAGTAAACCACAAAATACAATTCCAGAGTAAGTAACAGTGCCCTTTCCTAACCCCCATCACATATGATTATACAACACTGCCAGCACACAGCTGGCTCTACCAAACAAGCAGAATATCGTCAAACCCTGGTTCCACGCCGAAACCTGAGCATGCTGGCGACTGCACAGTAGATGGCTTTAGGGCTTCTTCAGTGACCTTTGAGTCCCAAATCTTGCCCTAGCTGTGTTACCCATAACTGTATTACCTTGTCTACAGTGTTGAGGTTGTTCAGGAATAAAGGATATCACTGTCAAACATGAGGAAACAGATGCCTTCCCTTCTCTGCAACTGCTCAATTACAAAGAGCTATGAAAATGCGTTAAGTTTCAGATTACTTAGAAATTTCATGTAGTTGATAGATGTTTGTATCCCCCAGCTTAGGTAATGAGAGACAAACTGCTCACATACACAGTGTGCCTTCCTGGAGGTAGATAGCTCGTATGTTTGCAACTATGATTGTCTCCAGGTTTAAGTATTTAAAATACCTATTTCTGGTGATTATGTTGGAAAATGCCAAGGTACTTTCTCATACCCGTACTTTTGCACTGTGGAATGTTCACCAAGAATAAAATAAAGAAGACCTCTTTCCCACTCCATACCTTCACTACCAGTTTGCATATGAAAGGAAATAGATATATGCTGTCATGAAAATAGCAAATTTTGGTAATTGTTGCAATTGAATGATTGATACAGTTCATCTATCATGGCATATCCCTATGTTGCAGACATTAATGACTTTTAATTGTTTCACTAAACCTGTAGTTGCACAGGTGAAATGTATAAACTACAAATGGAATTGAAAATTCCAGTGCAAAAATGGCAACTGACATGATTGCAACTGTGTGCTATATAAAGAAATAGATGCAGCATCCAAACCACTGTAGCTTTTGTGGTTACTTCTACTTTATGTAAGATTTTCCCCCATCAAAAATAAATAAATAAAACTGAAAAAGTTATTTGTAAGAATTTCTGACTGAGTTTTGAGTTAAGTGTATTCTATTAGTAATTAATGGTTGTGGCTGGGTATCTATTTGAGACACAGAGAGCAAAAGGAAAAAATTCATAGTTCTATAAAAAGATTAAGATAGTTTTCTGTAGCTTGCATTCACCTCGGTTTTTTTTTTTGTGGGAGGGGATGTGCTAAATCCTTTCAACCATCTTTGACAATACGGTATAGAAGTTACTCACTACTAAGTGGTACTAAGATGTAATTTCTTTAGTAAGTATAAAGATAATTTTGTGACTGATATTTTAATGAAAAAAAAATAGAATAGCTATTGCACTGAGGATGTTTAAAACAAGTTATGAGAATTTTTCAGAAAATAATAGTGACTTTTTTTAGTGCTCTTATGTTTTGAAAACCTGAGATACCCTGCAGTGGAGTACAAGGGCACCTTACAGAATCAGATGCATGATTAAAATATCACTTGTTTTAAATCCCAGCAAGTGGAGCTTATCTCCAACTCCTTGAAAATCTGGAGTTTGACTCTGGAAACTTTACCTGTCTAGTGATTTGATCTTGACCTTTGTGCATATTCAGTGAAAATGTGAGGGTCCAAGAATGAATCACAAGGGTGAGTGTAATAAAAATTTTTTGGCCATAATCTAGCAAACCACTTCAACATCTGCTGAAATTTCAGTTTATTTCTCACCTGCTTAATATTTAAGATTGTGGTCAACCACTTTGCTGAATTGATGTATTTACTAAATTTATGTTATTCTGTAATTAAAGTTGGCATTTGATCCTTGTGTTTTTGGCATACAAGTTCTTAAGGACAGAAACCACACTATGCTGGTATATCTTTGTACAAAAGACTGCTACCTACATAATTCATATTTCCCTTTTAGGACGTTACAGTGCCTACCTGGGTGCCTTCCCCTCTGGAAAAAAAAAAACAAAAACAAAAACAAAAAAACCCCAACAACAACAAAAAAACAACCAACCAACCAACCAACCATACAAAAAAAAAAAAAAAAAAAACAAAACACAAAAAAACCCCCAAACAAACAAACAAAAAAACAACAACAAAAAAACCACAACAAACTGCTGCAGTGTTTAAAAACTAGGCAGCTTCTGGGACCTTTGCCAACATTTTGCACTAATGTGTTTGACAGACCCCTGACTGCTGCAAGGACCCTCACCTCAAAAATCAGAAGGTTGAGAAATTAATTTCTTAATACTTGCAGGACTAGAGGAATCAACAACGTCTTAGTGAGTTGTTTCTTCCCTGGAAGCTCTTCAGATTCCATTTGCTAGTTCTGCATGACTTTGATACAGACTCTGGGGTTTCCAGACATGTGACTTACAGCCTTGGTTTTGTGCATGTGTTCTTGAGGAAAGCTTTGATCACTGCTGTACAAGGTGTGCTGCTTTTAAAGTGCATTAAATGGCTGTGGAGAAGTTGCAGTGACTTTAGTTTTAAATTACATAGAGAATATTTTCACTTACCTCTCTAAAAGCTGCTGGTGCTGCTAGATGTGAATGTTCCTGAAAGTTACTGAGAAGAACTAAGGCTGACCTAGCCAAGATGACTGTAAAATCTGTTTGTCATCTAATGCCTTGGGTTTTTTTTAATATTTGATTTGCAAAATGCATCCATTTAATTATCCCTAATGGAATCATTTTGTTAAACTGACTCCTATTGACATGAATTTAGTTTTTATTGTTTTATATAATCAATTTTACTGTTTGTTTCTTTGTGTAGATACAAGCAGTCCTGTCCTTGAGCTCTGTTGACCTCTGTGTCGGGCCTACATCTGTGAAAAAGCCAGTAGATTACAATGAATGCAGCTTTGGGACGTGGCGGGTGTTTATTAAATTATGTTTTTGATGTAAGCAGCAGATGATGGTGAGATTTGAGCTTAAAGAAACTTTTACATTTGAAGTACCATAGGGTCTATGCATGTTAATGAAAGATTTCTTCCCTATATTTCCTATAAACTATTTGGCCACTCTGTTATACTGATATATTACAGGAGTAAACACCTTTAAGTATTCTGTGAAAGACATATAATTTTGTAGATGATGTAATTTTCAATGGTGACATGCTCTTACAGAGTTCCAGATAATTTTGTAGATGATGTAATTTTCAATGGTGACATGCTCTTACAGAGTTCCAGATAATTTTGTAGATGATGTAATTTTCAATGGTGACATGCTCTTACAGAGTTCCAGATACAGTCCTGTTTTCCTATTCAAATGTTCTCAGGCCTTTGGAGCCATGCAAGCCCTGTGGGAGGGCTGCAAACCTTGACTCCGTGCCAAGGCAACCTACTGAGCAGAAAGGTCACTGAGCCACAGATATCCAAAAATAAATTCTAGCTCTTTAGCTGAAAGCTGTGGTGTCTCCTGCCATGCTCTGCTGTTAGTAGTTGTAGATCGTGGTACTCACTGCAAAAAAAGAACAGTCTGTGTACCACTTTGGTAGAGTAACTCTTCTTCCCTGAAAGACAGGTTTGGATGGGTAGGAAATTTGCTGCATTGCTATTACCATAACTTAGGGTACTTAGGGTGTTTAAGAGGGCATACACAGTATGTTTCTGCTGCTATTAATATTTAAATTGAGTTGTCATTTTTGGTATTTAAGTGATAAATCTTCTTGATTGCACAGTATCCATTATCTCTGTCCTCTTACTTATTAACACTCTTTGTCACACACCTAATATCAATCAAATTCAAAGGAGTAGAATTTACAGAGGAGGAAGACTGACTTTTATGTAATTAATTAAACTACAAATCCTGGTGAACTCCCTAAGCTAATAAAAGGGACTGATGTGTCTATCTCACTTTATTACTTAAGAAGTTACATGGTGGTACACATAGTGTTACAGTGGTACAGAAAGTGAGGGATGAAAGAAGAAAGGTGGGATGTAAATAGTGAAATATACTTGTTCCAGCTCAGAATGTTTCAAGAGAGGATGGAACATCTCTGGAAAATGTAAAGAACAGTTCGGTTACATTGATTTGGGAACTCTTGAAATATGGAATAACTTGAAAAAAAAAGGAGGATTAAATGATCAAAGAAAAAAGGAGAGGATAAGATAAAATTATGTGTGAAAAGGGAGATAGAGAAACTAGAGCTCTGAATCTTAAAAGATGTGATAGTATTAGAAAGGAAGGATTAAACAAATGCAGAAACACCAAGAGGAGGGTGTGGCTACCTTAAGAGTTCTATTTTTGTGTCTGCATTTGGGGACAAGTTGAAAATAGAAAATTAAGCAAGTACTTTGAAAAAAAGACAGTGGAAAAAGCTTGAAAATAATTGGAAATTTATCTGAGCATGGGTTTACTCTGAAACATGGGAGGTGACGATAATACAAATTAAATTTCCTGTGTTTCTAACAGAGAGGACAAAAGGTTCCTTCGGATGAGTTCTTTTTGCTTGATGTTCTCAAGGTACATGGATGAGAGGAAAGCTTGGAGAGAAGCACTCGCTGTTTACAGGCATGCTACTATGCTGGTTTGGATTAGTATAGATCTTGTGAAGAGACTGCAAAAGTGGATGAAGCCAGGAAATATTAAAGATGGAAATGTCACATACCTGTGGAACAATGATAAAGCTGTTGTCCATTTCATAAGGCTGTTTTAAGATGTTATTGAAAGAAAGTAGGGAACGATCTGATGGAAGGTCTAAGTAGAGAACTGCTGACTCCAACAATATCTCTGAGGGTGTAAAGATGTATCCATGAAATAATTGGAGTAGTCTATGGAACAAGAGGCAATTGATTACTCTGGCTTGGATGAAGGACTTTGTCCTCAGATAAATCATAGCTCTTGACATTTAAAGATCGTCATATCTGAAACAGTTGTAGATATTTCTGGCTGAAATGCACTATTGTTGGCAAAACAAAAGCAAAAGAAAAAATTTTTTTGTTTGTTACATTGCTTGTGAAGTGGTGTTTCTTTTTAGTAAATCAATAGGGTACTGTTTTGGTTTTATCTCCGTGTGGCCTAATGTGTGCTAATGTGATACTCATTCTGTCAAATAATCATGGACTGAAATGACATTGTCATTTGCTTTCTTTCTGGTTGTTTTCAAGTGCATAGTTTCTATTGGAAACAGCTCTTAGCATTCTTGGGTGGTAGAGCAAACTTCCTTAGCAAGGTTCTGATTGGGGCTTTGGCTTTCCCTGTTGACAGCCCAAGTTTTTTTTTATTAACAGAAGCAGGCCTGAGTTGTTTCCATCCTTCAGAGACAAACCTGTGGGAAAGCTCCTGTGGCTGCCAGATTGACTCCCTTTGCTTGCACAGGACTCAAGTGGTGTGCTACAGAAAGTTCAGGGGATTCAAAGCACTAGGAAACAAAAGGCAAAGAGCTTAATTACATATTATCCCCTCCTGTTTTTTCTTGTACTTATTTATCAGTGTAATTCCCACTGATTTTGGTTGGACCTACATGCATAATCCGATTAGCAGAAAGGTCATCAGGGCATGCAGAATTTAAAGTAGTCTGCTGTAAACTAGAGGACTTGCTTCCCTTGAAATTTATGAAAGTGTTCTCTTGAATCAGGGGAACCAGGATTCTGCCCACATCCTCACAGCAGCTGGTCTGTACCAGCAAACCGAGTTGCACCGGTGGCAGTTTCTGCAGGCAGTAGTAGCCTAAATGTGCAAGGCTGTGATTTCACTCAGTGCTGGCACTGGGAGTCTGGGCTGGATGTAGGTGATACATCCCTATCGATAACACTGCTTGACTCAGGCAGATTGTTTGATCTTTAAAATTGAATGATCATGTTTGAAAAAGAAATTAATGATACATTCCAAATTGGAATGTATCATTAGTTTTAGCACTTCATCTTTATGTGCAGTGCACTGTTTGTGACTACCAGACAGCACTTTTAAAGAAGACGGAGGACAACTTATGTTAACAGTAGAAAGTTGTTGTTGACTGACTTCATACAGTAATGAGATGTTAACTTTCCTAGAGTATTTTTTCTTAATACTGTGTAATAGCATACATAAACATTTACCACAGACATCTAATTGCTACTTTTAATCTCTACAGACTTTTATAAGGTAAGAGGAATGTGTTTTCCCCTTTTTAAGATGTAAAAGTTAGGGGTTTTTCCACTATCAAGTCAATAAAAAGGCAGAAGTTGTTATCAGTTGACCTAGTCACAATCAAGTTGAGCTGCCTTGAACTACCTTGATGAAGAGAAATTTTTAGACCTTCAGCTTAGTCTGGGATGGAGGAGAGCGTAGGAAAAAATACAAACTTGACTTTGAAGGTAATGTTGTCTGAGATTAAATAGAAGGCGAAATTACAGAAGCATATGTGGATAAAAAGAAATTATGTCTTTCTCAGCAGTATTTGTACTGGCCTTTGACATTAAAATCTGGATACAAGAATACCAGCTGTATATTCCAGTGGGTTAGTTTTTTCTATTGTCATTTCTCTTTTTCTTTTCTAAGTTTTTTACCACTGCTAAAATTGGAGAAGCTTGCAATATAAATTTCCAATGTAATTTTCCTGTATTTATATTGCAAACATTAAAGCTGACTGAGGTTACAATTTATGACAAATTGCCAGATATATCTTGCATTTCTAGAGGCATAAATGGGTCCAGAGTGTATAAAATATAAAATGGTTATTTTTCCAGAGAGATTTAAACATGTAACTCCATAAGCATTTATGAGTTCTTCACTCAAATCATCAGTACATTAATGAGAGATTTATTCCTAAAGATATGGTAGCCAAGAGAGCAACTAGTGGACATTTAGGGCTAGGAACATACTACAACACTAGGAAGACTATATAAAAACCAAGGAAGATGGGGAAGTTTTAACCCTTTCATGTTTGATTCATGTTATAGATTTAATAGAAATGTTATATTGTATTGAACACACTAGTGCTGTATGTTAAGGCTGTATAATTTTCTGTTTGGATTCATCCTACTCCCTTTTAAAAATACTTGTGTGCATAATGGTTGATAAATTTCAACTGGAATTCTGTTTGGGTATAGATTTTGTAATGTCCTGCAGTTATTTTATACTATCAAGATATACTGTCCTTCAAGTAGTGTGTGATGCTGAACAAAAACTATGCATACAATAAAAAAAGCTCATGAGACATATTCAAGAAATGTGTCCATATTTTAGTTATAGAGTTTTGGATACAGATCATCAGAATTTCATGGCAATTTAGTAATTATATGCTCAAATTTTTCTGTATCTGTTTATTTCCTGATATTCATAAAAGGATATTTATAACTAACCATTAATAAATTTATACTGAATTCAAAAGGGCTACAGTTTACACTGACAGCCTTCTTAAGTTCCATTTTCATTAGGTAGCCTGTTCTTGAAGGAAACTAAGAACAAGATTTCCCCTGTGGAAATTGTTTTTGAGTATTTAGAGCCAATCTGAATTGGCTGTACAGAATAATAAGTATTAAGAAAAATTAGTGATACTGTGCAGAAAACTAAACCAAGTAAAGCATGCCTTTTTATTATTTATTGTTGTAGAGAGAACTATGATGAAGATTACCACAATTAAAAACCCAACAACACATTTACCATAGTTTCTCTGAACGATCGTCAGGAATATGCTTACCTAGTTACTAGGAAGTGTTTATTTATTGCCTCTTGAGGTATCAGTAAGACATCTTCCATAGGATGAAAACAGCATTATCACTTGTTAACACAGATTATAACAGTTGGTTGCCAGACTAGATAAATCTGGACAATAATATGCAAAGATATGTCACACAGGAAAAAAATATATGTACAAATAACATGCAAAAAAGTTACATATGGGGAAGCTTACGTTACATTCCCAAGATACACATTGGCAGTGAACATCTCTCTCTTTTCCATTATACAAGATTCCTAAATGCTTTCAATCTCAAGTGAAAACATCTTGGAAATGAGAAAAGAGATTCAAAAGACATTCGAGATACAAAATAATTTACCCTAAAAAAAGATCAAAGAAGCAAATACAGGTGTAAAAGCATTAGGTTTCAATACTTCAAAAATCTAGACTTGTGCCTAGAGCCAATCGGTGACGCCTTTGCTTCAGAGGCCTAAGAGATTGCCTTTATGTCTGACTTCCCACTGTCTCTGCTTCCTGATTTCCTTTACTTCATGTTGGCTTCGGTAAGGAAGTATCTGGCTACTATAATAGATTCCATTCTATCAGATACCATATACTGAATTCTTGCTCTATTTCCAGGCCAAATGTTTCCTCATTTCAATGTGTCCTTGGCCACTCTTCAGGGCAAATCCCACTCTATGAGGCTTTTACCGCATTCAAGCCTGGTTCTTGAATGCAAAATGTTCATAACTACTCTGGGAGAATTTATTATGTAAGTTTAATTTGATAAACTTCAACAGGCACTTTGATAGTTACTGTAATAATATCTTGTTATCTTCAAAATTTTAAGAAAATAATAGGAGGTGCTTTGCAAACAGCACCTCAGTTTTTGAATATTCAGCACTGCAAACCAATGCCATATTCTTCAGGTGTGAATTATTTTATTGCAGGACTCCTCTATGTACAATACTTGCAGGTTTTACTGTCTTGTGGGCTTTTTATTCCATTGGAAGACTTGCTTCCAATTTGAAATCTACCCTGTAGCAAACTGTGAATTGCACTTTTTGACATTATTTCCTTTGAGTCTTCCAGTCATTTTGAGGTTTTACTGTCAGATTTCTCTCTATATCTACCCTGTGTTGAATAAAGAATTCATATGCACCATAGGAGACAGTAACCAAAAGAGAAGGCTATGAAATGTATAAAGCACTGTCTAGTGCACTAGGTACTATTATGGTGAATAAGAATAATATTTTAAAATAATATTAAATATTCTTGAAATAAGACTAGTAAACAATTTGAGAGAGATGCATTTGAAGAACATAATCTATCTAAGACTAAGAAGAGAGGATGTTGTTATTAAAAAAAAAATGTTATGTAACTGTGTTGGGTCCTTTGAGCACACTAATACGCAAGATACTATTTTACAGATTTTTTTCATTGCTGTACTTCTGAATATGGTTTCCTGTTGTTAAACTATAAGTACCAAAAGTTCTGGCTTACTCTTTCTTTGGCTAACAAGGGCCTTTCAGGAGTAAGGGACATGCAGTTGTCCTTGAAGTTAAAGTTCCTCCTTAAAGATGCAAGAATGTCTGAAGACATCAGGAAAGCCAGAATGAAATCCCAAAAGCACAAAGGGAAGAGGGAAATTGAAGTAATGTTGTTTCAGCTGTTGATATCTACTTCTTTATTTATTTCTTATTAGAATGCGTGGGTCAGATATGACATCCTCTGACAAACTGCTTCCTCTTTGTAAACCATCATCTCAATCTAGTCCTAGAGTTGTTCATGCCTATTGGTGAAAATGAGATGTTACAATAATGCTTCAGCATAGTTATGGCCTTTATTAGTTGTCAGAAATTAGAGCAGCAGTTAATACATTCTGCTTTGATTCAGACAGATGAAGATGCAGCAAAAGCACCATGGGACAACCCCCATATTCAAGAACTTGTGCCACCTTCTCAGAAAAATCTTGATTTGAAGACTCAGTAGTTGGTCATATACCATGACTTGTTTCTCACAGACCAAACTAATTTTTTGGTTTTGTCTGGTTGATCACTTAGGAAAGAGTGCATTTTCTTCTAACTTTTCCATACTTTCTATTCTAAGGAAATAAAGATTTTATTTAATGACTTAGTCTCTTTCTGAACACTGACAAAACAGGAATGTGGAAGTGTGAAGTGTGAATAAGCGTGTGGAATACCATACTTGGAAGGCATTAATACACAATGTTATTCTTTGGAGTCATTAAGAATCAACAGAGAATAAAGCTAATGAGGCAAAATATGACTACAGAATGAACATTAATTTCCTCTTAAAATAACTTATTTTTAGGAGCAGATTTTTGTAGAGGAATAAGAAACATAATCATCCTTTGCCAGTTAAAGCAGCTTTTCAATTCAGTAACTGATAAATTGTATTCTTCCATGAAAATTAAAACATCTAATTTCAAATATATTTTCAACCATTAAAAAGTATTAATATAATATTAATGTATCATTAATGTAGTATTAATGTCTATAATTAGTTTCTCTTAGGGAGTTTTATTTTTAAGAGTTTTGACAAATTCTTGTTGTTTGTTTTAATTGTAAAATGTTTCTCAATATCATGGAGACTTGTGTTAAGAGATTTTTCCCATTGTAAACAGAAATTAAACAAGCTGTGTGCCAGCTATTTCAGCGCTGACAATTGGGCTCTTGCAAGGTCACTTACAAAATCTCATAAACTTAAATTAAGTTCTCCTATGAGCTTTGATATGAAGAGTAAGTTGAGAAGTGGTGGATTGCCAGAAATTTCAGTGTTCCCAGTGCTACAGCCAACAAAGCTGCCAGAGAGGGGACAGGGCAGAATGAAACTGTGCTCTTTAGTTCTTGGCAAAATGACACAAGGATAGAGCAAAATCTCTTAAGTGACTTTACAACTTTCTTCTGAACAAACTGTACTCTCAAGTATCCTTTCAAATGTCATCAGCTCTGTCACGTGTTTTATGTTGTCATATAAGGGTAAGAAATTATCTCTGAATGTTTGTTTGAAGTCATTAAATATGCTCTGATGTAACCTCTGTGTGCTGTATAACAGTGTGAGGGCAATGCTAGGTATGATTATACTATATTTATGATGAGTAAAATAACATCAGTCACACAACATCTTTCTACATGGTCACCAGAGCAGATATTTCAGTCTTTTCATCTGTGCTAGGGATGACAGGGAATGTGGGCTGCACTGCAATGCATGCGTTATTGGGTTTGTTTTTCTCCATCAGGTGATCTCACTTGATCTCACTTCTGTACACCCTTGGACTGGAGGTCTTTTTAAATTAATAAAACCAAAGTTCCACATTTCCAAAACCAATTGGAAGTTTACTTTATATGAGCAGGTTCAGTGATCCAGTAGCATCCCCCGGGGCTGCAGTCCCTGTGCCTGCGACCCGAGTGGTGTGGCTGGGCAGTGCTGGTCTGCCGGGTTTGGAATGAAACCCAAGTGGAGTGTTTAGCTGGTGTGCATGTCTGGAGTGAGATTGGTGTGAGGAGGGGAGATACTTCTCTGTCTGAAGCAAAGCCAGTCCCTATTGATAGTCTAGCAGCATGGCTGTTTATCCCAGCACTATGATTTCTAAGCTTTCTGCAGGCAAACCTGGCCTACAGGTCTGGGGCTTCTTGGTAAGTACCCCTAAAGACCATGAATCACTGCACCAATTTCCTGACCCTTACTTTCCCTTCTCTTCTCCCAAGTTCTTCCCCTCTCCCACCCTCATTCTCAACCAAATAAAGAGTCATCCCCTAATCACTTCTTTTTTCCAATAAGCCCCAACTTTCGTATGTCTGACAATGTTGCCCAGGCAATATAGCCTCATACCACCTTACTGATAGAGTTACTTGCTGTGTTACATGCATGACCAGCTCAGTGGTCACAGAGAAGGGTTCACATATTGCTGGGTAAATGCAGCACTGGTACTTCTCTAAATCTGAACTGCTAGTGGGAAAACAACGTGCTAAGCAATCCGATCCAAGTAAACATGCAGGTCTTAATTTGTACTATATTTGTGGGTGATTCAAGCACTCATGAAGAAATGGCTTTTGAGTTGCAGTTTTTCCTGTAAATTTCCCTTAATGTCTTGGTAAATTGGAAGGAGATTATTTTAAGAGATGTTTTGTAGATGACCTCTTTCAAGGGACAAAGTATTTGGTTTTCTGTTAAAGTATCTCCTTTGAAAATGTGTTTGTAACTAAACTAAACCTTAAAAATTGCACATTGCCTCCTTTAAAAATAATAATTATAATTTAAATAAAAATCTCTAAAGTTGAAATCTAAACCACAATTGGTCTAAGCTATTGAAGTAATTTCTACATATTTACAGCTTGAACAGTGCTAGACTAGTTCATGACAGTGAATTAAGGACTTCTTTTCACTTACAGCCAATGCTTTTAACTACTCCCTTGTATCTTTTTCCATAGATTTATTGTTGCTAAGGGAAATACTTTGAATCCTATGAGAAATGTGGTATGTTCCCACACCAATGGAAACTACTGTATTCTTGTAGTATACAGTTTTCAAGGAACTCCTCATGCTGTGAGTTACATCATGAGTAATGAACGTGTTGGCTCTGGGAACTGTGTTCTCCTAGTGACGGTGTAAACTCTGTTGTAAATATTGCATTTTAAGGGAAAAGGAATGAAAAAGCTCTTTAGCAATAGCTCAGGCATTCCAGATTAGTTAATTATAATGTGTGGTGGTCTTTGAACTCAGGTTCTTCTTCAAGTGCTAGTAGCTGATTTATTCTTGATACATTGTAGTGTGCTAATGTCTTACTGGTGGGTTTTAGAAGTGTGAATTTATAGCTGTTGGACAGTTATATTAACCACTGTATTGTTGCTACTACTGAATGGAATTGTATTTCTAAATCTGCATAGGAAATTGAACTAGTGAAGATTCCAGGCCAAATCTGATAATGGTGTGGAAAAGAGAGGAGTTAACTTCCTACAATTATTTCAGATGTAATGCACATAGGAGAAGATAAATATTAACAATGGTAATAATGTTGAAGCACATTTGGAAACAAAGGGTAAAATATCTCTGAAGTACATTATGTTTTGGTGTTCATCCATCATTAACAAGAGACTTAATGGTGCTGTTAAAACTGTAGTTTGGGTTGAAACTTTCAAGACTTGACAAACTGTGTAATTGGTAAAAATCCATAGATAATTCCTCACATCCAGACAGTAAAAACTGCTTTAGTGTTTCTCACTGAAATCAGAGTCTTTAAAAACCAGACTCGGCATGTGCCCGTAATTAACTATCAGAATGCATGCATTCTGATAGGATTTTTCTTGTATGAATGTGCCTGACTAAAAAGAGGAGGTTGAGGAAAATCCATTCAAAACCATTGTGCTTCCAAAGTGATTGATGTCTATTATTTCTGATACCAGCCATGCACTTGTATCGAGCTACACAAAAATGAGCCTAGTTAGATGTTCATATCTTGTGTGGCTATAATGTGCAAAATGATAGAGAATATAAAGTCGAAAGAGAAAAAATTCCTCCCTAAAGATGTTAAATAGTCATTGTAGAGAAAAAGGAGAGTTTTATACCTCACTGATGCAAAGGGCTGCTTACTAACCAATAAGTGCATGACTCCAAATGTAATGTCTATGAACACAACAGAGACATTTATCTATTTGTTGGAAGGGGACAGGCTGTTATTTAAAAGGGTGGGCAGGCTGTTCTCTACATGAGACAGAAGAAAAGGAGTTTAACCAAAAACATGTTGAAAATCTGAAAAGGGACACTGTCTGTGAAAGTGAAGAAAGTTCATCCAGAGGGCAGAGGACATTCAGAAATGCTGAAATATTTGCCTTTTTATCTTAAACTGGTTTGTGCTAACTGTGAGCATCCATGGTGGGCCATTTCTCATGCAAGGACTTGGCCCATTTATGGGCTGGAGCCTTGTAAAGCCACCAAAGGTGTTCCAGCTCTCCTCTGCAGCATCCAGCATAGCCAAAAAAGAAACCAAGGAGAACAGCAAATGTTTAGAGTCAGGGCTTAATTTTTAAGACTCAGGAATACAACAGACCTTGCTTTGATTCTACGCTCTTTGAGACAGTGACTGATTCCCATTATAACTTAGTTTAAGGCGACAAAAAAGGTACACCAAAGTTCTGAACCTTTCCTCTTTAACCCTGCCTGTTAAACTGCAGCTGCTTGGGTTAGAGTAGCAAAGTAGATGAAGTACTACTGCAGTCAGAAACGATCTATCTCCCTTTCTAGCAAAAAACCACCTAGAAAAGAGAAAGAACTTTAGAGTGATGCATAAAAAAAATAAAGTTTAATTAGAAAATAATTCAGCAATAACAGTAATTATTAACAAGAAACGTATCTAGTAATTAAAAAGAATTATTATACATTATTTACTGGCTCTTTTAAGGCCATTATCAATTTCTACTCATACACTAATTTTCAGGGACACTATGTAGCTACTAGAAACACAGGTTTTGTGTCACAGTTTACTTAATGCATTGAGTAAAGTTATGCTGTAGAATAGGCAGGTGTAATATTTTGTGATCAAAGTCTTCCAGTTGTTTACTGCAATCCATAATGCCTTTACAATTCTGTGCTTAGGTTTATTTATTTTATTCTTCCATTATTATATTGTTAATCCTCTGAAATGTGACAGTGTAGATCTGCTGCACAAAGTGTAACAACTGTGACTTCGTGCAGAGCCTTCTGTAATGAGTGGGTTCCCATTTTTCAAGTTATTCATAGCACTTTCATCCCTTGCAAGCTGTATTCTGGCATGTTGTATTCCTTAATGGTACTGAATTTACTGGTCCAGTATTACTAGAGAACTGGCCAGTTCTCTAGCTAAATGGATGTAACTCCTCAGCACTGTTACTGACAAAATCTGCTTTCTGTTTCTGAGGTTTTTAATTTTGAATTTGCATGAATAAGCATTGTTTCATCTGTTTACAGGTGTAAATTAGGACAGTTGAATGCATTTGTTTTCACAGAACAGGGCAAATGCTGTTTTTTCATGGGAATTTCTCGTAGCATATAGGGTGGGGTTTGGGACTGCTTACTGCATCCCTCGTTTCCCCCTAGGGGAACTCGCCAGGCAGTCAGTCTGTGCCTGGGGTCTGGGGTGTCTGGCTGGGAAAGTCATGGGTGGCCAATCCACGTTGGAGTGGGGGATCAGAACTTTAAATGTGATCATTTTGAAGAGTTTTTAGTTATTTCCATGGTTCTCCTGCGTGTGGGCACTCCTGACAAGATGTTAGTAAAGATCATCCATCTTTTCAGCTTACCTTTACCTGGTCAAACATAGCCTCCAGGCTCAAAAGCTCTTCAGCTTCATACGTTCATGAATGTGAATTGGGGACTCCACTGAATGAGAGGAGGGGTGTGAGAAATACCTTCAGTAAGACCTGTTTCTGGTATTCTTTAGACATAGAATCAGCATACTAAAAAGAGCTGTATTTTTATCCAGGATTTCTTCCTAGCAATGAACCATTTACTATACTATGGATTTAAAATGTATTCAATAATTTTAGCTTTCCTACTTTAACCTCAGTGGATTACACAAATGCCTCAAGGCTGTTTTCCTGTGCTATACTATATGCCTTCCGGTACAAGTCAGCAAACTACTGTCAAGGCCATATTGTGCTTAATCCCAAATGCTATTAAACTTTTTTTTAGAATAAGGGTGATAACGCAATTTCTGCTACCTTCCTACTATGCAACTAGCTAAGTAAATATTTAGAAACTCAAGATACTGCTATCCAAAAGCTCTCCTGATTTATGTTCTCACAAGTTAAAGAAAAAAAGTTAAAAATAGCTAAGTCATTTTGTAAAAGCCATAAATAAAAATGAAGGAAAAAATTGGAATGTGAGTGGTTAACCTTTAGATCTGATAAATTTGCAGAATTTTTAATTATTTCCATGACATATGAAGGAATATGTTTTGCTGGTTATATTTCTGTTAAGATTATTATTTGAATATTTTAAAATTTATATTGACTTATTTCCTTCTAAATATTTAAGACTTAGTATAGAATGAATTTCGCTTTATGGTTCTATTTTAACTTTTATATTCATCTTACAGTATTGTTTTGTAGAACTTACCCCAAAAGTAGTTTTGATTCTCAGCTGTAACCAATGTGCATATCATCCTGAAGGCAAATAACAAACCTGTCTGGTTAAAGCAGCTTATTGTCTAAATAAAGCCTGTGCCATTTAAAGAGAATACTTTGACCGAAGTATTTAAATGGTCTGGATCTGATACTGCAAGAAGGCAAAGGTCAGGTACAAGTAATACAAGTAACATTCTTCCATATCCTCCTACCTTGTAAATATTGCTTAAATCTGAAGAAAATCATCCCCTCAGAGTAAAAACCTGCCTTTTCATTGGCACAGTGTAGTCACCTAGACTAAAACAAAAACTATGTTTACACACAATTTGCATAGTTAGAAACTAAGCAATTTATTTACTGCAAAATAGAAATTTGAATACTTATAAAAAGAACCAAATAATAAACCTTCAGTAAATTCCAGCGGGGGCTACTCCTTGTAGACTAAAATAAAATATCTTAAAGTATAATTGTAGAATAGGTTAATCAAAGTATTTTAAAATACTGTAATTATTGTAAAGTTCTAAAAGTATTTTGAAATTATTTAAATTTTAAGTTTTAAATTAATTTTTAAAGTTTAATATTTTAAATATTTGAATATTCTCCAAATATACAGATATTGGATATTTGAAATATTAAGTTCTCAAAGCACTTAAACATATTCTTTACCATTTAGAAGAAATATCTATTGATTTAGTCCCTGTAACTATATTTATATTCCATTCAGCATTGAGGTCAATAGGATAAAAATCTCCTGAGATTTAGGAATTTCAGTATTTTTTATTTATTATCATTTTATTGTCCCATTTTCTTTTCTAGTGTTTTCTTACTAGGTCTGGGCTAAGTGTTTTTCCAGTATTTCAGGAAGTGATAACCTTTTTCTTTACCCTGTTAGGCTTCACATTTAAAATGTGAAGTAAAAGTCTTTGGGCCAATTTTATTGTTATTTATGCATGGGTAAAGCAAACCACAGCTGTCGGGTCTTGTACACACCATGGAAGACGTTTATGCAAATCACTGAATAAGTAATTTTCCATGCTTAATGCAATTCTGCATATAATAAAAAACTTCCATTTGAAGGACAAAAGCGCTGATGAAAAATGTCTATTCACTCTGATAGATGAAGTCTTCTGGTATGTACAGAGTAAACATAAATGGTAAACATACTGCCCTATTACCATGTCTCAGTTCTTGCCTGATGGGAATAAAAAGGTTATTTCTGTCCTGTTTCTTTGTTTCAAGTGCTTTTCTGTTTGATCACCAATTAGTATTAACTGTGGTAATGAGTATGTACTATGGAAAGTGAAGCTGAAATCTCAGCAGTCTGGCAGATGGGATATATGTTTAACTGTTACTGAGATGTAAAGTGAAATCATCAATGAATTCATGACACAGTTCATTACCCAGGCCCAACTAATTATAAGTTTCTGACAAGGGGTTGTACTTGTAACGTATAATCTTAATTCAGACATTTTTTCAAACTTAGTTTTGATTTAGAAATATTAGAATTAAATTAGAAATACATTTTTAAACCGTAATGATTCATTTTGTTCATGCATTTCAGTAAACATAAACTAAAAAAAAAAAATTTGTTGTATTGCTAGTATTGTACAAGACACTGCATAATGTTACAAGACACTGATTTGGCCCCAGCTCCCAAAAATTAGTTATTCAAGCAGCTCTAACTAGGAGTGATAGAACATGATTTTCAGCATTGCTTTCCTGCTTTCCATTCTGGCAGACCAGGTGCTTGAAATCTGCTGATTTTCCCTACTTTCCATACAGCTACATGTTCATAGTTTTTATCCTTTTAAACTTTTTGTGTATTTTGGTCTCAATCTTTCACATGTTTGATGGTAGTAGCTTGCTCCTGTTTGTGCATGCTCTGAAGCTGCCAGATGAAGTCTGGCAGGGTAACAGAGCAGAGATATTCTGGGATCTCAACATTAGGAGCTGAGCTCTTGTTTGCCTCAAGATGCTTCGTTCCCATAAGAAATTGCAGAGCCTTGTACAAAAGATCTTTCAGGGTTGAAATGCTGTGTTTGGCCTCTACCCTTGACAGATCCTTTTCTGGATCTGCTGCTTCCCGTCCTTCACGACCATCCAGTACCATGGCACAGGCCTTGCCTGCCTGACACAGCTGGATGTGGATCCAGTTGAAACAGCCTGAAACACCAGTAACTTCAGAAGTTAGTCAAGGGGTTCAGCTTGAAATTCAGCCAAGTGCAATGCAGTGATGCTCCCCTTGTGCATCACTCTGAAAATCCAGCTCAGTGTAACTGTGCCCAAAAGTAATTGGCACTGCCTATTGCAATGGGAGGGTGTATAGGCTGGTTCTCTAGCACTGTCCATGAATTACAGTTTTTTCAAGGTTAATTCAATCTAAAAATGCTGTATAATAAATATTAGGATTATGTTAAGCTTAAAACATTCCATAGTGTTTCCGCCCTTATAAAAACTATAGTTTGAGATGTTATTTAATGCCTATTTTCTATTGAGCTTCTGATTTTCTCTTTTACATGTAGTTTGACATGAGAAAAATATTAAAACATCGAATGTATTTCAGAGCAAAAAGGCATGCTGAAGTGGAGTGTCCATGTTGATATGGCAGTGGGCTGCAGAGCACTCAGCTGAAAACTGATTTGGAAAGTCTAAGGTCATATTTTTCAGGCCCTAAATTTTCAGAGAGAGGTGTTTTAATTGAAGTTTTCTATATGTTTGAGAAATCTAAACAGTGCTTCTCAGCCAGCATTGAGGCTACCCAGGCTGTCTGCGGCTGTGGTCAGGGACCCTCCAGGGCTGCTCCCTGGCCTGTGCTGAGAGTTGTGGAATCAGATCCTTAATCTGCTCTTTTCTTCTACCTTCTACAAAATTCTGCTGTAAAGTAAGTTTATGCTGCTGGCAGCACTTCATGTTTTTATCCATCCGTATGTTGTATTGTCCTACTTTCTAGATAAATTCTAGTGAGATTATAGTAAGAACATGTCTTTTAAATTTTCTTTAGTAAATCTGAATAGTCTGAATCATACACATAAGAAAAAAATTATTAAAGTAGTTGTATTGTAATCCCAAGGATGAAACATCATCCTGAGTTCCTCTGAAAAGTAGCCTTGCCTGCTTCACCAAAATTACCTTCTTGAAGCCTACTTCTTTTTCTGCTCTGAAGTATTTTCTCATTCTATTGCACACAACCTTCACTTACCTGACCCGTTTCTAAGGATTTTGGTGAGCTTCAGAGATATTTATAGTTTGCTGCAGTGTTCTATGATACAAAGTTATCAGTTGCCAGTTGATGGTACAGGAAACCCTCCCATGTCCTCTGGGCTTTTATAGATAAATGGTCTGATATATCATGTGGTGAGGAGCATGCCAAAAGTCTTTCAGTGTTTTCTATGTCAGTGTTACACTTGTGGTTTGGTGTTCTTTTGCAGTTCTTGGTTTATAAAACTGTATTGGTGTTACTATAGCAGAGCTTAGAAACTTCTGTTGAAATCAAATGCAATTTATTTCCTGAGACAACTTTAAAAAAATTGGTCTATGGTGAATATGAAATAATTAAATACTCATCAGAATCTGTTTTGTTGCACATATGCTTAAGTACTTCTTCAGCTATCTGTCTGACTTGAAGAAAACCACATACTTAAATCTTCAGTAGACTTGATAGTCTTTGATTTTTCTTACTAAAATAGTCTTCAAGGAAGTGTGAAAGAGAATAGAGTGCTATGGAGAGGATACAAATTTCTTATGCTTCTGTAGTGTGTTATTTCAAGGTTTGTATGTCACTGTTTTGCTAATAATAATTTTAAAAAAAAAAAAGTAAATTAAAACCCTATAATAGTTACATAAGTGACAGAGTTAAAAATGAGTTTTACGAAGGATACTGAATTTGAGTATTTTACACGAAGCAGGAGACATCAGGTGAAGAAATTGAGTGAAACTGGAAAATAAGCTGTAACAAAACCAGTAGTCTTTGAATGGTACCAAGGTGTTCTGAGGAGAGGTATCAGTGAAAATGAAGATATGTCATGTCACTTATGTTACTTATGTCATGAGGACAGGAATATCCTGAAATGTATAGGTGTATTTATTTGCATAGTACGGTATTGCTGGCTTTAACATCAAGCAGAGCAGTGTCTTCTTTCAGCCCTGCTCTGAGCTGCTCATTTTGCAGAGCTGTGAAGAAATAGGAAACACAGCTGGGTGAGCTCTTTCTTGCCTGTGTAGGCAGCTGGATGTGAACATGGAGCTGATACAGCCAGGCTGCCAAAGAGAGCAAAACCCTGGACCTGATGCAGATGCTGGCCCTGTGTAATTCCTACATGGCATAAATAGGAAATCAGAGACTGAATTTGGAGTACTTCTTCCCAGACACAGCACCATTCCAGATTGCCCTTTATTCCACGTAGATTATAGTGTCAGCACAGCAAGGAGCTGAACTTGGAAATATTTATAAAACTGGTTTCCATTTAATAGGGAAGATCTGTTGTTTACAGGATCTGTTTTTATTTATATAATAAAGCTTAGTTTTCTATGCTAAACCTTCAGTCTTATATCCTGGGTTACAGATAATGAGCCGTAAGTGCAGCTCAGGTGAGGAGGTGCAAAATGGCCTTGAGCCATCAGCCTTGGGACAATGATGTGACCTAATCTAAACTTTCCCCAGCTCTGCTCCAGCAGCTGCTAGGATGCTCAGTCTATCACTTCTCCCTGTGTTCCCCTGCCCTCACAAGCCCTTTTTCTGCGAGCCAGGAGCTAAATATTGTAAAAACAGCTGCTCTGCTCCCGCTACTCCAGTGTCTCATTTTTTATGCAGTCCTAAAACACCAAACAAATGGGTTTGTTATTTTTGTCTTGCACATTAGGTGGTCCTCTGGCTCTCTGATACTCTCTTTCTAAATGCTCTCTTTGCCCTGTATAATTTCTGATGCACCTTGTAGGTATATAATAAATGACGGATGATGCTACCCTCACAAAGACTCAATTATAGTTGTCATTGTATTTGATTTCATTCTAAAAAAATATATAATTGTCAACATTCCTATGTTGTAATATAAGTACAGTCAAGTGGAAAAGGCTTAAAAATTAAATTCTAGCACAAGGCAAACTGATTCAGTGGCATTGAAATGTCATTTCTAGAATTATCCGGCTTATTGGCCAGTGTTTCAAGGAATAACCTTCTGGCACGGCAGATGACAGTGCAGGGATTTGACGGGACTTGCACAGCGGGCCAAATTCTGCCCAGTGTTAATTAGGATTGTCTGAACATAAGTGAGGACAAGAACTGTCCTGGCAATTGCCATTTTATTTTTAAATCTCTGTGGTATTTTTGTGACTTTTTTTTGGGGGGGGGGCTGCCTAGGAGTGGGCTCATACCCCTTTTCCTTAAAAAAAAGAAACAAACCAACAGCCAAACCATTATCAACCACAATCAGATGATGTGCTGACAAAATTTTGCTACAAAGTCACAGCATCTGTTTTGTTCTCAGAAATTTAGTATATGTTTAGGACCTTGCTTTCAAGAGAAATACATGCGATTTAAATTTTGACTAAGAAACTCTGATGAATAACCCTCTGAGCAGGACCTAGAGTTTTGAAGGTTTCTGAAAACATCCTTAGATCATAATTGGATGGTGTTTACAGATGTTTTCCAGAAAAGCAAGAAGACTCTTAAGGAAGCCACAGAGTGGTGCTAAGCCTGTGAGGCAGTTTGCCTTGTCCCACAGCCATCTCTGCTTCCTCAGGGGCATAGGAAAAAAGAAACTCATGGTGAAACTTTTAGATTTGACTCCTCAAACCTGTCAGCAGAAGAACGTTGGAAGTTAAGAAGGACAAGCTTTATCCCCAAATGCTTCCCCAATTGCTATTTAACAGTGTCAGAATGAGATATTCAAAGACACAACTTTGAATTTCCAGTTGGTCTGAATGTAGAATAGAATATTCAGAATGCTGCCGCCTTCTTCAAGAGGGTAGAACAAATTGGAGCTGATTAAAGAGCATTAATACTGTTGTTTTGAATAATGTTCTTTTGATCTGGGAGTCTGCTATTTTTAAGAAATCAGATCAAAAGTTCAAGCACAAGGAGGTGCTATAATTGTAATAAGGTTCTAACATTGTGAAGTGAACTTTTGGAACTGCTGCCAGAAGGATGACTGCGATTGATTTAATAGTATTTAGTGGGAGCCTATTGAAAGGAGAATCTAGCCCATAGAAGAAGTACTTTGATTTAAATTATTTTATGAGGAAATAAGACAATGTGAGCTGTATTTTGGCTACTTCATTTCTACCTGGAAAAAAATTGCATGTGTGCTGGTGGTGAAGAGTGTAGGAGTGAGGAGGAGGAATGCATCCAGCCCTGCTGCCACGTCACTGAGTGGGAGATCATTTGCAGGGCAGGGATGTTTCCTCATTTGCCTTTTACTACGTTTCTGGCAAACTGCTAATTTGATGCTAATTTCCTGAAGTTCATTGTGGGAATGATGGGCCAGTTTTTAAAGAATTCATAATTCCATTATGTAATTTTCTGGTTTGCAAGTATGTGTTGAACATGGCCAGGTTTAAAAAGCAGAAATTATTGCTTGCAAGATCAAGCATATTTTGTGTTGATATTGCAATTCAAAACAATTAATTTCATTACTTTTTTTAGTGTTATTATTCATTCTATTTACTGCAAAAAGACCTGACAAGACTTGAAGCCAGATGAGGGTGCTAATTTCAGCCATAGTTCTGATATGGATATACACGATGGACCAAGTAGCAAGCCTTATATAATAATTAATTATTTTAGTTTTATCTGCTTCCTCATTTAAACAGCTGGAGTTGGAGAAACATTTAATGATTCTCTGTGCTTCCTCTGCTTATGGTTTTTGTACTCTGTATATAACTGTTTATTCTGGGCATCTAATACTGTTATTCTTCATAAGAATTCCCCTTTTGTTTCTATCTGCCTTTATAGTATTTTCAATAATATTTTTTGTACCACAGAAAAATGAGGACCTTTTAAATCAGTCCTATAATGAAATTATAAGATTAGGTAGTATGCTTAAAAGGGGAGAATACACTAGAAATGACTAACTTCTATAATTTTTGCCAGCAGCCCATGCACCCTTAGCTCATCAAAGAAGGTGCTGGCAGCTGTTTGTTTAAGAGGGAATGGCATTTATGTCTCTTGTTAAATCTGATTGACGCAAACTGCCTAAATCTCCTTAGGAAGAAACAGTCACTGTGAGGCACGCTGGGATGGGTGGGCAGGAGACTCCTCTCATACGCAGAGCACTGTCAGGACAAATGCATGCCTTGCGCCGCCTGTGCTTACCAGAGGCAGTTTGCTGAGTGAGAAGGCTGAGGAGCTGCAATCAGACCCTCCATTTGTGCTCCTTGTGCATAGCCTTTGCCGCCGAGTTGGGTGGGCTGTACAAGGGAGTAAGTTCTGGGTCTAAATGATGATTTAAAATGCATCTGCACTTCAATTTGCTCTGATAATAAGACAAGGAGTAAACGGTAAAATTAACAAGCGTAACAGAGAGTTAATTTTTCTGTTCTCTATGGGAATTTCCCTCAATGGATCAATAAATCCAGCAGAGTTTTTTGTTTGTTTCTGAATGGAATTGCAGCATTCTGCTTCCTTTAAGCAAGCTGACCATGCAAAGAGGGGGAAAAATTGAACTTACATTATTTAACAGTGAGTATACCTCACTGTCCCACTTTACAGAAATAATTAAACCTGGTGTTTTTTCAGCCATGACATGACCTATTTCATGACTCTACTGGGCTTGTCAGTGGCAAACTGATACCTGGGTCTTCCCATTCTCTCGTGCATTCTTTCTCACCTAAACCAATGTGCAAGTGTGTCAGGCAAACAGAAATGCATGACCAAGGAGAGAGGGGAGCTCTGAACCCTCCATCAAATGTGATCTGTCACATTATGTCCTGTAAAACAGCTTTAAACCAAAAATACTAGAGACATAGCAGCTTCCAAATGACCTGACTTTTCCAAGTACCTGAATGATTTATGTTCTCCACTGCAAATTAGTTCATTTTGTCAGGGCTGATCTAATAGATTTACTACAGAAATAGTTTTGCAAGTAGCTAATCTTTCTTTAGCTTTACTGGAATTCATAAGGAAAAAATGATTAAGATTTTCTTTTTTTTTTTTTAAGGAAACTATATTCCCTGACAGATCTCAGGTGAGGATTCAACTATTTAAAACAAAAGGACTGATGCTGGGTTTTTTAACTTCTAATTTCCTGGGTGTTTTGAGGAAGTAGGGTCTGGAGCAGGGATTTCCTCGCAGGGTTTTGTTTGTTTGTTTTCTGAGAGGTGCAAATATAGGAAAACTACAGAAAAACTTGAAGTAAAATGGATTAAAAGACAATTGGAAAGAAAAAAAACATTAAGAAAAAAAAAAATGTGATGAGAGCAGCAAGTGATGTAGAGGGAGAAGAGAATGATGATGTATATGAGTGAGTGACAGAAGATGGAAGCAGAGGGAAGGCAGAGAAAATAATTAATCCAGAGTTGAAGGTGATATTTTAAGTCAACTTGAATAACAGCTGTGGTTGCAAAAAGGCAGTTGTCATGTAAAACAGAAGTAATTTGAATAACTAAATTCTTAAAAATTCATCTGATTTGTAGATATTCCTCTAAGGTGATATGGTTGAGATCTTAATGTTTTGTGATGTACCAAGTGAAATTTGGGTTTCAAATAATCAGGTAATCAGATACAACTGAATACTGTTTTAGTGCCTGTAACTCAGGGCTCTCTGTTGTCAGACAACACAAACCCGTGTAAACTGTTGTTTCTCGTGTTGCCAGTAACATTTGCATGGTGCATGGAAAAAACATACAGCCTCATGAAGAGTGCTTCGTCTCTGACTACTATATGCAACCAATGTATTAAAAAAAAAAAAAAAAGTAATAATTCAAAATTCAATCTACAAGATGTTTTCAATTTCTAATACTTGAAGGAAGAGGTATAAAAGATGAATTCCATGTTTCTTTATCATCTAGGAGATGGAAAAAGAACGTTCCTCCTCCCTCTCTCAGCCTCAGCTTGTGGGGCAGGCAGAGGGTTTTGGGTGGGCAGGACAGCACTGAATATGCTGCAGGCCTGCATCAGATTCAAAATAATTTCTGTAGTAAAATATGCTCTTTTAGAAAATCCTTGCATTTTGCTTCATTCTCTTTTATTCCCTTCTTTTATTCCTTTTACACAAGCAGCCTAATTGCTATTATAATTCACATTCTTTCTGTTCTACAGTGTGTTCACCTCTCTCATCATGAGCTAATCCCAAAATATCTGTAACATACCAGAAATACCAAATGGGAGTTTTGTGTTCTGTTTTGGTTTGATTTTGTGTTGTGTTTTTGTTGTTTGTTTGTTTTGGTGGTTTGGGGGTTTTTTGTTTGTTTGTTTGTTTGTTTGTTTGTTTTTCCTAGAAGCTTCTTTCCAGAAGCTTCTTGTCTAAATATTGCCCAGCAATCCTGTGGCATTCCCTAGATCTGGGACACAAAAACATTGTCTTAATTCCCATCTCTGATTGCTTTCTGCTTCTGTCTAGTCTCTGGAGCTGAAGCAAGCAGATTTAGTATGTTTGATTTGCTATGACACTGAAATCTTTTATCGGCCAAGAATAATAAAAAAAACGAACGAAAACAAACCAACCAAACAAAAAAACCAACAAAACTAAACTAAAAAACACCCACCCCCACCCAAACCTGTTCTTTCTGCAGTTATACAGGAGGAAGCACAGTGTTGGGGAGACATAAAGTTTGAAATTCTCTCCAGGTGGTCCAAAGCGATCATGTGCTTTAAATTTTATTATGTTATGCTGATCTGGATATTTTCTGTGTCTAGAAGGTAATGGATTTGGGGCAGAAAGGTGATGAGAAGGGAAACAGTAGTTGTCATGGGTCAGTATCAGCAAAAATTTGTCTTAAAGAGATTTAGAGAAGTAACCTCAGTTGCAGGGAGATAAGTATGTATTTTTCATAATAGATTCCATCAGCAATCCTAAATCCACATGTAAAACTGGAAGTGTGGTGGATGTGTACACAACCTAGGTCTCAAACAAACATCGACTGCATTAAACTAACCAGGCATTTAAATGACAGTGCTGCATCCAACAGTTTTGTTTTCTAAATCTCCTTATACATGCTTTGCCAAAGCTTTGTGGAAATAATTAACTAAGTTAAAGTGAGAGAGGAAGAAGACTCAGAACAGAAATAAGCTAATATTAGAGGTGCTTAAATTTGACAGAAAGTCTCAAAGCCTGTAGAGCCATGTGAGATGCCCTGCCCTGCCTGCTGGGGGGACGGATGGCTGTCCCACCAGGCAGGGACATGGGGCAGGCTCTGGAAAGACAGCACAGTGGTTTAGCAGCATGGTGTCTGTCTGGGTTGGTGCTGTGTAGCGCTGGACTGAAAGAAAACTCCAGATGAGCAGGTGAGGATATAAAATGGAAATATTTGAGTTGGCTTAGAAACAATGGGGAAATGATAGCCTGAGTACACTTCGAAGTACATTTGTGGCCATAAATGGGGCCTGGCTTGGCCTGTAGGAGTTACTGAAGCTGTCTAGCGCTAAGGCTGTTTCTGTACATGGGAGCTGAGGAGCATCAGAAGATTCCTGGCACAGGAGCGCAACTCTGTAGAGTTGTTCAAGTGGTCCTTGGTGTGTGTTTGGCCAGGAGAAACTCACAGTCTTCCAGGCAGCTCTTTGGCACTACTTGTGAGACAGCACAAGCCAGGTAGTATTCCTGCAGGGTGGTTTGGATGCACCTATCCTCTTTTGAAGGGGAAGAGAGTTAATTTAATGCTATGGACTTGGGCAACTCCAAGCCAGTTGGCTTCAGTTCAGGAGAATGGTCCAGGCATATTTGATGCATTAGACTCCAGTAAGAGGAGCCAGGCATACTGTCCCATGCTAGTATCACCGATTTATCTCCTGGGGCCCTGCAGTGTTTGCTCTGATAACTGTTAGAAGTAGACCAGGAGCCAAATCAGCCAGGATAGAAGGTCCTGAACTTCCTCCAACCCTTGGAGGTGCCTCCATGTTTATTGAAAAAATGTTTCTGGTTTTGCCCTTGTACAAAAGATGAATATTTGCATGATGAAGACTACATTTTAGCAATCATTTGTAAGTTGTGTTGTGTTTGATAATTCATAGATCAGTAGCCATCTTGCACAGTAATTTTAATTTTTTTACTGTACAGCTGATCTGAAATGCAATCAGTGGCATTACACTGTCTGTTAAAAAATATTAAGACTCTTTTGGTTAAAATGTTCTCCATATTCTTCTGCTTTTGAAAAACAGTACTTTCACAAATATGTTGTGTGTTGAAAACAAAACTTTTCAAACAAAATACTGACATTGGCTATACAGCAAAGTTAAATAGGAAGAACAGTGTCTACTGTTACTTCTTGTTATGGGCAAAATCACGTTTAAAAGTAGGATATATCATGTCCTTGGCTCTTGGAGAATATCAAGGAGGTAATCATGAAAAAGAAATAGACTGAATTATATTAGGGAGGAAAATAAAATAACCTTATCAGCTGAAATCTCTATTTGCAGATATAATGTAACCTTCTGGGCAGTTCCTGCTGTTATGGGCTGTCTCTCTGCTGCCTAGTTCATGGTCAAAAGCACCGTGTAATGCCCTAGGGAAAACCTCCCAAAACCTGGTTCTTGACAGTACTAACATCCATACCGACCTATGCAGTTTAATGGAAATGCACAACTGTTCTTTGAATGTTCATTTTTTTTTTCTCCAGCATAGTCATCTAAAGGGACTGCTTGCACTTAGTACCCAACATTTGGGTGTGATATTTCTGGAGAATTTGTGCTTTAACGCAAGAGGTTGCTTTTTATTTTACTGGAGGAAAGGTTAAGTCCTTGATCACAAAAACAGAACCAGAATTAAAAAAGAAAATAATAAAATCAATGAAAAGGTAATCTTAAGTATGTTAAACACCAACCTCCTTCCCTGGAAGATTTTGCAGATGCATGTGTCAGCCATGAAGACTTAGGGGCAGCTTAGCACCATGATGCTTCCTGGGAGTCATGCTTTATTCAGCCTTTACACTAACTTTGGCAGTTGAAAATCTTAGCATGTATGTCTTTTTCTTCTCTCTTTCTTCCCCTCATCTGTTAATTTAGCACTTGACATAAAACATGCAGTACCAGGTTAGACCAAAATTTTATCTAGCTGTTTCCAATAGTAGCCAGTAGCAGAAATAAGGAGAAAGATAAACACAAAGCAAGTGTGAATTGATACCCTTCCACAAAACAGTTTATTTTACACAGTGTGGCACAAGAACTGAGGCAGTGGCACTATATATAAGTTTTATTTAATGTGTGTTCACTGACTCTTAATAATTTTGTATTCCAAGAACATGTCCACTGGCTTTTAGCTCCAGTTCTGTCATTTGTTGCATATGTTACTCAACAGAAGTATGGTTTCTGAACTTATGCTGGGATTGCTGGGATGGTTCTGGTTCTTCCTTGGGGACTGATCTTTGAGATCAAAATGCTACAGGAAGGATACTTCTAACTTAGGGAGTTTGTCTTCATTTGAACTCTGTTGTAACCATTCATTGTCACTTCTACTTTAAAAATCTTTCTTCTTTTTGGTTATTTTGTAAGTGCATGACAATGTGCTGGTACTGGGAGCAAGAGTGTGCTCTTACCACACCAAATTTTGGTGCCACAGTCAATGAAATTTTACATGCTCCCGTGGCCTTCAGAACTAGTGGCCCCTTCTGCCCATATTCTGGTGCCTTAGCTCTCATCTGTAAACGGGGAAAAAATCCCCCTTCATCCTTCTGTGCTTATTTTTCTGAAGATCAATTACTTTTGAAGCTGTAGAAAATGCTAGTGATGAGCTTCTCAGAAAAATTGAATTCTCTGAATTTCAAAGAATTAATAATACAGGGTTCAGAGCAATACAGGAGGCCTGAGGCCCAAACACTTGGGAGGACAAAGAGTAGAAAAATGTATAGATGGAAGCAGCTCAGTTAACATTTGTCTGTGTGCTGAAAAATGTGACTCTCTGGAAATCAGAATGTGATTATGTAGGTGAGGACAAAGGGTATTCAATTAAAGTTGATCAAATGCTTAATTGCTTTATTTTTCAGTCTTGCTAATCTTCTTTCAAAGTAGGCTCTGTGTGTAATATACTGTAGTTTAATCTTGGTATGACTAATGTGTTTGTTATTCTTTCCCTACCTATAAGAAAAAAAATAATCATTACAGTGTTTGTTATTTTTAAAAAGAGTAAGCTAGTATTTTCTTTTTTTGTGGAATTACATTGTTTTATTGAGCCTATTTACATGTTTTAATTGGCAAGTAATTGCTTGCCTAATCCACATAAGTAGTGTTGAACTGTGAATTGCAAAATCCAGTACCTTTTAGATTGATGGGTGGAGACTCTACTGTTGTCTGCAAGGGATCACTGAAAATTCTATATTGCCAGCCTAATAAACTCTTCTATCACTACTGAAAGATAATATCAGGTATTTGTAGGCTGCAGTATTCTGTGATAAGTGGTTCTCCAACAGAGAACATGAAATACAGTAGATGAAAGTGTGAATAATCCACTTTATATTGGGTTGAGAGAAGTTGGGAAAACAATTTTAAAGTAACTTACTTTTAGTGCTTTTAATGAACCGTTGTACTGACTATTTTTGATATAATTTTAGAGGCTGTAATCTGAAGACCATTCTCTGATTCCCTATAAACCAGTGCACATCATTAGGTAGTAATTGTGGCTCATCTATTTATTTCAGCAAGACTTTTTCTGTAGTAGTAATGCTGAATTCTTCACAAGAATTTAGTTATAATCCTGTTAATATTTGAATGTTTATGCAATTACAACAATGGATATCCTTGCATGATATTTTTATTGTTGATAGAAAAGAAGCGATTTAACAAGAAATTGTAATTGCTCTTCACTGGGGGAAAATTATGCTTAAGAAGGAAGTAGATTATAACAGTTTATCTTACGTCTTCAGTACATATATCCTAATGGGCTATTGTATGAGGAGTTTTCACTAATTCATAGCAATCCCTTCCAAACTTCACTGTGGAGTTGCACATAAAAAAATGTGCATTCACTCACATATTGACAATTGCTTCATGTACGCTATGCAGTGATACTTTGCATCTTTTCTACTGCAGTATTAAATTGCCTTGCTGTCTCTTAAGTTCACAGACTGGTATATGTAATACTTTGTGTGCTTTGTATAAAAACAATGTGGGAGAAGAGTACTGACACTGCACCTTCTCCTTTCTGGTATTTACAGCTGTGGTAATAATGGTCTGCTGTGGTTTTTATCCCCTGTACAAAGATGGACATGAATTTGCAAAGCACAGAAGTTAAAAAAACCACACTGGAATACATTAAGGGTGTATGTCTTACCAAATTGCTTTATTTATTTCATTTCATTCTGGGAGAATATGTATTAACTTGGCTGTTCAATTGAACAGAATTGTGTATCAGTTCTGCTTTTCTAAAATAACAGACATCTGTTAAATAGAAATGAATTTATACATACAGAAATTGCGTCTGTTGGAACTTGCATAGTAGAAATGGGCCCCAGATGTTACAGTTATGTAAGGGCCTAATCTAAAGCCAACCAAAGAGAGCCTCGTGGGCTTCAGATCATGCCAATAAGAACATTTTCAGGAGAATTAACATCGAAGGATATTGAAGTAAGCTAACATTGTCTTGTAGCTATTGTAAGTATAAAATCAAAATGTATGGCTGGAGGGGTGTGCCTTATTCACTGTGGCTGGAGTTAAATTTTTACTTTGAAGGGGAAAAATGTGACATGGATTATCATTAATAAAAAAAGGCTTTATTTAAATGTTAAGCACAAATGTATGTAACTTAAAGCTGTCATTTCTTCTGTTTACTTGAGTAACTCTTTGTGTGTGGGTGGTTAATTATTAATGTTTTGAGTGTGAGACACTTGTTTTGAAATAGATGTTTCTTCTGCTTTTAAATGGATACAGAATTACATTTCATAGCTATTGCTATGCATTACAAAATATAAATTAAATTCATAAAAGGAGTTTGGACCTTGGTGGGTTATCTCCTAATGTTTCACAGTGACGTTTGGGTGGTGGAGGCTTGTTGCCCCACCACTACCAGTGTCCTTTCATCTGCTTTTGTTCCCTTTAGCTATTTCATTTTACTGACCTGACAGAAAAAAAAAAAAAAAAAAAAAACAACAAAACCAAAACCAACCAACCAACCAAAAAACAAACAAACAAAAACCAACCAAACAAAAAAAGCAACAGTGGAAAAAAATAAACAAATAGTTTCCTACCAGGTTAGGTATCACTCTCCTTCTGGAGGGGTCTGACAAGTGCTGGGAGCAGCAGCGGGGAGGGAAGGCCTTGCTGGAGCCATCGGGAGGGGGAGTGGGGCAGGAGCAGAGGGGACCTAAAGCTCTGCTCTCAGACCTAATTTGCTCTGCTGCTGACTTATTTAAATTGTTAGTTTAGCATTTTTATGTGATGTTTATATTCTATATGCTGCACTCAGATTCCTGTAAAGTTCCTAACACATCTTTCAGACCATCAGGGAACTTAAATTTTCATCTAGTGCTGAAGTTTCTTCTTTGCAGAAATTAAAAATGATCTGTAGGTGCTCTGTGAATCCTGCTTTCCTAACCAACACTTAACCTTGAAGTACCATTGCACACTGATTCTGCTTTGTGAAACTTGCAGTGAGGAAATATCATGGAAAAGTGGGAGTGAATTTAGACTGGTGAAATTCCACATTTTCCATGAAATTCATTTTTGGCAAAGCAGTGTGTACTTGAAGTCAGGAAGATCAGCATCCATGAAGATTCAGCAGTTTGCTCTTAGATGCAACTGTTGCTCTGAGGAGCAGCAGTTTGCAAGACAGAATCTTCAGGTTAGCTGGTCAAAAATTAAGAATATGAAGGTGCAGTTTTTAGTAAGCCTGGCAACCTTATAGTTCATTTTAACTGTAAAAAATAGCTGTGAACCTTTTTCTTCCACTGGGTATCAAACCAACTCAGCTTTCCCTTACTAAAAAATAAATAAATCTTCCCTGTGTGTTATAACCAGTAACCCTGCCGGTTTGAGTACTCATCTGTTTCAAACCCTCAAACCTATTTTTGCAATATTTAGGTGTTACAGAATTCTCTCCTTTATTCTGTGACAAATGTTTCATATTGAGCCCTCTCCCACTTACAGAAAATAGTTGACTTTTTATTGGTCACAGAGAGAAAAACAACAAATTGACTTTATATCTGGTAGTGAAGAAACTTTTCCTTGGAGGTAGGAGACCCTGTTGGTGTCCTTTATTCAAACTGGGCAGAGGGTACTTGGGAAGCAGTCGGCTATTCTGCATTTCAGATCCCACCATGCTGGGTGAGAGGCTGGGTTATTGTCTTTTGCTAGAAATATCAACCAACCATTCTCTCAGCATCTCACCTAGGACTCTGCTGTATGAGTGGCCGTATTCAGTGTGCAAAACACCAAGCAGACTGGCGCTTTGGTAAAGATCTGAGAGGGAATGACGGACCTGAGAAACCGTCATGAATGTGAGCTAGGGAACTGAGTGGTCTCCTGCTGGCAGGACTTGAGTGGATTTGAATGTTTTTTGTGGAAAGGCTGTTACAGCAATTTAGGAAATCTGAGTTTGGGTCTGTTTGCTACTGAATCATTGGCTCTGTCTCAGCTTTGACTAATTTATCATGTCTTCTCAACAAAAATTTTGTAGATGTCAAAATTCATTTATATCAACTTTGTGTAG
Organism: Tyto alba; assembly: GCF_018691265.1. NCBI lineage: Eukaryota > Metazoa > Chordata > Aves > Strigiformes > Tytonidae > Tyto > Tyto alba. The sequence continues at coordinate 19,956,879 of NW_024881313.1, forward strand.
GCAAAGTGTTCTACTGTCTTGTTATGTTAAATAAATGAGAGATTTTAATACCTTGATGCCTTTTGGAAGACTTTGGGTCCTCCAAAAGGGGAAAGGAAACTCTTCTAAAGTTGACTCTTACCAAGTGAGAAGCACTGATAACATATGTAACTTCTACAAATGGCAAATGGTTAAGTATTCCCCTTCAAATATGGAAATGTCACAGCTTGGATCATATTTAACTCAACCTGAAGTCATTGTATGGGACACTTGCATACCTAAAGAGCTGGCTGAGGAATCTCAGAATCATTAAATTGTCTTTTGAGAAACTGTGTAAGACTGATGAGGTATTTGATGACTGAATAAAAGCAAATGTGGTACCTTGGATAACTGAAGAAGAACATATGCATTATCTCCTTTTAAAATGAGAAGGGAAGTAGAAACAGAAGAATTCTTCTGTGTGTACATATATATATATGTATATAAGATTTAGACACATGGATTTAAAAGTTGCCATGCATTACCTGTTCATTAATTTATCCATCAGCAAATGCCAGATAACATAATCCATAATGAGGTAGAATTACAATAAATTGCCTTAATTTCTTTGCCATATGTTAAGCATGCCTACATATCCACATATGGATCAGCTGATGCACAATAACTTGGTGATGAGAAAAATTACTCATATGTCTAAGCTTTTATTACTTCTGAGTTATTGACTGTTGTGATCTCTAACAACTCATTTCTGATCTGATTTGTCAAGAACTTTTTTTAGACAGACATCCATTTTCAACTTGGGAAAGATGGAAAGAGGCAGAGTCCAGACACCTTGCTCTGTTAAACAAAACTTAAAAAACAAACAAAAAAAATTCATAAACAAGATTCTATCAGTATATTACAGAGTATTTACTCAATCAGTGCTTCTGTCTTCTCATGTGCTTAATGGCATTTATAGTCCAAATAGAGTAAAATTTCATAAGGTTTTGTTTAAAATTAATGGAGACTTCTGGTGAAAACACTGTAAATATAGAGTATTAAGATTTAATGTTAAAACTCCTTCTGCATTAGTGCTATACAGGAATAAAGAGTGAATGAAAATAGTAATCATTGGATGAATTGTGTTCCTGTTCTCTTATCAAAGACCATATATTTTTCTGTAAGTGGCTGAAGGTCACTTACTTTTCTTCTAAGGAACCTTAATTTGTCAAGATACACACAGCATGCAGCTTTTAACAGATCTGGTACTTGTTAGGTAATGATTCACCCTCTTGGGCAAAAAAGGGCAGAAGTCACCTAGCATTCACTGTGCACTGGTTTTGTGAATGCTACTCAGAAGTTTTTAAAAAAAAAAAAAAAAAAAAAAAAAAGAAAGGAAAAAGAAGTGGTTTCTGTTCTATGGTTAGAAGATTTAGGGAGCTTTTGAAACTTTATGATTGGTACCACGGAATTTCTCTATTGCTGTTTCTGCAGTTTAAATATTCTTTTTACTGTGTTTTCTAGTACAAAGTTCTTTTGTTTTAATATTTTGATGCCAAATTTTGCCATGATGACAGCCTGGTCTTGCACATTTAGTTACAGTATTCTGTAAAATCTCCTGAAGGGCAGAAAATAAGCTTCTGGATTCAGAGCTGCCCTGTCCTAATTGTGATATTCCAGCTGGGGCTGTGATTATGTATTCTTCAGAGTATTTCTGATTTGCCCCAAGGTATTTGTGTCCCACATCATGTGTTAAACTTTTTAAGGATGATAAATTTGCCAAAAAGCTATCTCAGTAATTGTACTGTAAAAAACCCTTCAACTTTATTAACACAGTATTGCATCAGATTGCTCTACTTCTCACAGCCTTCTAAAACTGTGTTTGGTGAAGTTTACTGTAAGCTTCCTCTGCACAGTAGTTGTTTCAGTTTAATTTCCAGTTTAATAATGCATCCTAGAAGTGCCTTATGGAAGTCAAAGTAAATTATACAAGAGGTCTTCAATGTTCTGTGAATTTTTCTTTGTTGAATCTATTTCAGGTAAATAGAAATATCTATTTAATGAGAAATGAATATTTAGCTATCATAAAAAAAAAAAAAAAAAAACCAACAACAACAAAAAAAAACAACAACAAAAAATAAACCCTTATACAGGGCTTCTACTTACTTAATTCTGTTTTGGCATCTGAACTGAACCCGACTACTGTTTTCTGAAAGAGTCATAAAATTTTAAATTTTAACAATCCTTCATTCCCAGACTCCCCTTGCAAAAAAAAAAAAAAACACCCAACAAAAAAAAACCCAAACAAACAAAAAAACCACCAAACACCTGATGGTGTATCAACCAAAAATCACCTCTAGTTTAACTGAGTTAGAATTGTTAACAATATGTTATGCAGCTAATATAAATAAGAAATCACATTTTAAGTGATGAGGGAGAGGGAAGAGGATAACTTTATATTGATCTTGGTACACCTTCAAAGTGCCTGTGTGAAAATATGTGTAGAAACCAGTAAATATAAATGGAATCCAGCCTGAAATATTTATTAAAAAAGAAAAAAAAAATCTGTTTTGATTCTTACTGTGAGACATATAGGTGGTGTATGCCCTTCCCTACTACCAACTTTACAGAGGCTACTTACAAAGTTAGTGTTAAGAGTTTGGCTTTTGGAAATAGGCAATGTTTTCAGCTCTCATGGACCAGAGTTTTGACTTTACGGGGTTTTGTTTGCCTATCATGCCTATTAAAGACTGGTCTCGCAGTCTCGAGGCATAAGCAGAGAAGATTGCCTAGCTCACTGAGCAGCTGGAGCCAAAACCAATATGCTTGTTGCTACTCTCAGAAGTCACCGCCTCGACATTTATTATCTCAGTGGTAGCAGGAGCAGAAAGCTGCTTCTCTGCAACTATTTCTCTGTTCATACCATTCCCTGTTTGTTACTGCTTGCTCCTTACTCCTCCTTACTAAGCCTCCAGAAGCCTCTGACCAATAAAGATATGTATCCTTAATTCTTCTTATTTATATTTAACCTATACTCTTATTTTAAGCCAGTTGACCCTAACTTGCAAACTCTTAAGCTCATTAGAGCCTGTAATATTATGCATGTGAGTTTCCCTGATGATTTCAGTGCACTGGCTAATGCATAGAAGTACTGCCATGCTGATGGGTCTAGTGAGGATTTTTTTAGGATTGTAGTTTTTACAAAGAACCATGATTAAGGTTCATTTGAATGTATCTTCTACCTTAATTATGGTTAAGCTTAATTTTTCTTTTACAGAGGAGTTTTCCAACTTGAATTGAGATTTCCAATTTGAAATACCAGTGCCTAATATCTCTGTTGAGGAGGAGGAAAAAAAAAATAAAAAATCAAACAAAAAAAGATCCATATCCCCAAACGTCAACAAGTCTGATTATCCAGTGTTCACGTTTAGATACTTCTCCATGATTTGTTTCTGGCTGTACAGCCAGTTGTTGTATATAAACAGGAGGCCATGCATGCTGCAAGGCATGCATATGAGATTAATAAAATGTTATGTTACTCCAGCAAGTGTGCAGGCTTCGTTCCTAAAATGGCTGACGTCACCGGGAGCACGGAGCCCTCCCACTCCTCCTTGGTAATTGATGGTGACGGGTTCTCTGCTTAGCTGTATCCTAACATAGGGACTGAATTAGATCAACAGCTGAGAGGAATCGCCAGCAAACAGTGTCACTCCATATAGACAAAAGCTGGACACTTTAAACCAGGCCTTAGATGGACAAGGAACTCAAATAATGGTTAATGCAGGGTGATTTGCTGAAGTTTTCACTGGTGCACCGCTTCGTGTCGGAGGTTTTGCTCCTGTAAGAAGGACTGCTGCTGCTGGAAGGGCTGGCCCGCTTGGTGCAAGGCTGACATGCTTGACAGATGCCTGATGTCTCCTCAAACTAAGCACATTACTCCTGGGGTAAGCATACGTTGAAGGAGTGCGGGCCAGATGCTCGGGAGCCCTTTAATTTTCCAATGCAATGTACAGGCTGGCTTGCGAGTTAACTTAATTACAGTTAAACTGTTTCACTTTGCTCTCATCTAGCCAAACTCAAATGTTGTTGAAAAATGTGCCAGCCTTTTTCTGGGAGTCTAAATTATACTTTTGATCTTCCTTTTTAAAAATGTATTAACTTGCTGTCATGTTGAAAAACTGCAAAAACAAGGGAAAGCACTCACAGGTGGCTGTTGCTGAGGGCGTTTCTGTCTTACAACCCTATTAAAATAGTTAAAAACAAAGTAGCTTGCTGTTTGTTCCGTGTTTTGGGGGATTGTGCTAAATTGTTTTCTCCTCAATACGAGACAATGGGACTCTCTGCTGGCAGTAGTTTGAAGTACATTGGTACATTCTCTACAGATACAAATGTTACACTCTGTATTATTTTTGGTTTGGGTTAGGTTGTAACATACTCATGAGTTTTGGTTTGGCAGCCTTTGACCAGCTATGTGTATCCTGGGGCTGGGGATTTACAGTAGCAGATATCCCACTACAGCTGTGCTTGTGAAATAAAATATAAATAGATGACAAATACTGAATGTGCTTTGTTTTCTTTTTTTTTTTTTTTTACATTGTAGAAAACAAAGTATGGAGATTAAAACAATAAAAGTAACATGGGCATAAACTTTAGCCAAATGTTTGGTTTAAACTTGCTACTTTCTATAAATTTTATGAGAGATTTGCATATAGCTGCAGTGAAAGAAGTGTACCATAGTCATGAAGAGCAGCTTTCCAGAGTTATTCTGAGAAAACCCAGTGACAATGTCTTGTGTAAGGGCTGCTCCACAGCTTTCTTCTAGAACGAAATCAGATTTGGATCATTTATATTCCTGGATTAGTTAGGGATCTCCACATAGGAAACTGAGTAGTTATTGCTAGCATCCATTCTGTACTCCTCTTACAGACAACTATTCTTTACTCAAATTAGAACATGCTCATATGTTTGTGGGGGAAATGATGCAACAACGGGTCTTACAGGAAGTGTGCCATGAAGTAGGAAGGCATGCAACTACCACGTACAACTCCACTGCACTTGTTTTCAGAATGGATGTTCAGAACAGCAGAAATCAGCTACTAGTAAAATCACAAAATCATTTCGGTTGGAAAAGACTGTTAAGGTCATCAAGTCCAACTGGAGTTATAGCTGTGTTTAGCCTTTTCTTATGCAATTAATATAGTTAGAAGCTTAAGTCTTTAAGTTTTAATATATATATTTTCCAAACAGTTCTTAAGACTTCTGATGAATTAATGTGTTTTGGGGTTCTTTGACAATCCAGATACAATTATAAATGGGGAAAAAATGGAGAATAACTTTTTCTGTGGGAAAGGGGTATAAAATTAAGCAAAAAAAAAAAAAATCCTTTGGAAAATATTGTTTTCCTAAAGAGAAGTTACCCGATGTTAGAAATTAGCACAAATAATGTCCATGTTCCCATGCAACATTTAATCTTTTTATCTCCTGGTTATCAAATAATTTCATCAAAGGGAAGGTAAGTTTGATTTATCCGGGCTATAGTACAAAACAAAGTTGTTTTCTCATATTGCACATGAAGAAGCCCAAGCTCTATTTGGCGCAGTTATAGAGGTCCCAGTGGATGGAGGAAGAAGTTAGTGTTTGACCCAGTAAGGGGATCATGGAGGGTGGTGCTGTGGATGTACAGCCCGTGTGAACTGAGAGGCAGCACAAAGCAGGATAGGGGAAGTGGAACACAGGCAGGAAGGAATGAAATTTGGTTGAAGGGATTCAACTGTGTATATTATGTGGATTTCTGAACATTTGGTGAACCCTTCTCTCAAAGTGATGGTTGATAACCATTCTTTTCGTGTTTCCTCAGTTTCTATCCTAGTTTCTAGATGTGTCATGAGGGGGAGAAGACCACTTATCTTTTTTAATGTGAATGTTGGCTGTAGTCACTTCTTTTTCAGAAACATTTTACAGGAAGCTGTGCTTTCAGATTCACTCGTTTTTAGCAGTACTAGTCCTAAAACATTATCTAATTGAAAAAGGAATTGTTTAAATGGCTGAAAGTAATGGGAAGATTGGGAAGATTTAAAAAGAGATATAGCTTGAGAACTTTCTTTTTCATACTTCCTGACATTTATAATGAAGTAAATTGACTATTCATGATAGTCTTTTAATGACAGATGTTGTATAAAAAGTGAATACAAATTGCATAACTGAACAGAAATTCAGATAATGATTTGATGGGTACTTTTTTCTGAATTCCCAAATTTCAGGATGTCCCTTGTAACAAGTTGACCCTTGAAGTATTCAAGTCAATTAAAATGTTACAGTAGGATGAAACAAAATAATACTTATTGCATAACCACTGACATGTTTTCACCACCAACACAGTCCTTGTGACATAGAAATTCTTCAATATGGAAAATTCAGTAACTGCCAGAAAGGGTAAGCACATCAGGCACAGTAATTCCTTACAGTTTCCTAAGGCTGTCATTTTGTCCTTACCTCACCCACTATGCAAAGAGGTGACATCCTGCCTTTTGCCAATTTACCCATATTTTCCTGAATTTATGTTTTTAACATCAGTGGAATATATAATTACTGCTGCTATTTTTTATTTAGCTTTCAACTTGCAGTGAATGAGTTTATGTATTCATAAACTCGAAAGGGCTAATTCTGCTATTTGTTTCCCAGGATGGATAGTGTGGAAATACAGCATAAAAAGGGTGTAAATGGAGGGAAGGTAAAGTGACTTGAAACTTCCATTGCATTCACATATCCATTTTGTAGGCTATGAAACCACTGGGCTGCTTTTTTTTTTTCTTTTTTTTTGAGTTATGAGCCAAAACACAGAAGGTCTTGTAACTTTGAAAGTAGGTTTTCTAATTATATAAGCACTTAAGACTTTTTGCAATCTTTTAATTACTGATCCCTGAAGTTCTTTGTTATGAGTACAGTATTTCTTTGCAAATTTTTATGTGCCACTGGTGCTGCATGTACACTGCATGAATGTCTGTGGTTTGTATCATACTTGTAACAGTTTAATGACAGCAACCAATGTTCTGTGAAATAGATAGTTTGAAAATTGTCCATACTGACTGAAAGACTAAATGTTTAGATTGCTGCTCATGCTATCATCTTATATTAAAACAAGCTGCTGAATATTAAAGCGTATGGACAGTCTTTGTATAACAGCTCTGATTTTTAATGTTGAATTCCTAAAACGAGATTTATGCAATCCCACTTTCCATCTGTTAGTTGTGCTTCTCAGTTAATTCAATACAATGGCCAATTTCAATCAGTCTTGCAGAGGTCTCAGAAGTGCGGAGTGCTTATAACAGACCTACTTGGAGGCTGGACGGAGCTGTTAAAGCCATTTGCTCGACGTGCCAGTGTGTGAGAGTCAAAGCACTGTCTGGTCTCCTCTGGCATCCAAAGGATAGCATCCAGCCAGTTGATGAGCACAAGTTTAACTCCAGAGTATCCAAAACAAATGCTGCCTCTTGTTCAACCAACAACTCATGGAAAGGGAAGGGAAGTTTGGGGAGAGGAGGAGAACCGAGAGTACAGAGCATGTGGTGTGTAGGGAAAATGAGAGAGCGCTGAAGGTATTGTGGAGGTGTGTGTGGGAAATCAGGCTTCATTACTTTTGCTCCTCACAAAACAACTTGTTTTTCTTCACCTTGTCATTAATGATACATAGCATTTTGCAGTATTTTAGTGGATATAAATTTCTGGGTTTTTCTGAATGTTTTGAGGCTGCTGAAAGAATGCTGATGGATTAATGATTTAGAATATTCATCCCTTAAAAAATATTAGCTTGTTGGTTAATGGTATTGGTAAAATATTAGTAACAGGAAAAAAAATATCATTTTAAAGCTCTGCTAGCAATTCTAGATATAAAATCTAAATTTCACTTTGAGTAGGCTCATGCTGATCACAGCATCTCAGAAGAAAGACTGGCCCACAGTTGCAATAGTTGTAGTGTAATCTAGTGTCTTCTCAGTTTGGCAAAGTCCTCAGTCAAGTAGGTATTATAATTTCTGTGCAGTTCGGCAGTCTTGTAAGTATGCAGTTCAGCAGCTCCGTTCATTGGGGTAGAGTTTCTTTGAAAATCTGTGTGACTCAGACATGCCTGGGCTTTCCATTTTCCCCTGTTATTAAGAGCCTTATGACTGGTGGGTGTTGGACTAGATGACCTTTAAAGGTCCCTTCCAACCCAAACTATTCTATGATTTTGCTTCTTTGTTTAAGCACTATTCAGTGACTTTTTTTTATTTTAAAGTTTCTGGTTGTTTCTTTTTATGTCACGTTTACATGTACTTTATCATAATATGATAGTAAAATACACATATCTTTCTTGCCTTTTAATAATATGACAATGAAATAAGTATTTTCAAATCACAGTATTATTTGAAAGTGTAATCTCTTCAGTATTTGCTTTCTAGAAACTAGTAAATGAATACATATAAGGCATTGGAAAAAGTAATGTTTGAACTTTTTAAATACTGATTTTTATCAATATTTCCAATTCATCTTGGAAACAGGGTCACTTTGGTATGTAAGAAACAGGCTAGCGCTTAATTATATAATAATTTCAGTGGCTTATGCTACAGCGGAATGCTGGAAAAGTCATTTTCAAACTAAGCACTTTGATAACTTTCTGCCAAATTCAAAACAAATCAGTGAGTTCCCAGAACATCATGATGTTTTCTGGCTGGATATTTTCTATGAAGAAAATGTGATCAGTTTCTGTTGCTGTGCTTTCACATGGATCTCCCAGCTTCATTAGAATTTGTATAGACTTAAACAAAGAAACTAGCATCGTAATGGCAGAAGTCTTTCATTTTAGGAGAAGCTTAAGGTGTCTGAACTAAACTGCTTGAGAGAATCATTTCCTTCTTAAATTCTAAAAGAAACTTTCAGCACTGATGTTAGTTTACTGTAAACCCATATTCCATTCATGTCATGCACAACACGGTATGCAACTTAGGTTCCATTTTATGAATTTAGGAGAGGAGAAATTCTTGTACCTTGGTATTCAAAATACTGCCTTTTTATAGGTCACTACCATATTAAGATCAACAGTTATGGATTTGATCAGAATTCTTATATTGAATTTTTGTCATCATGGTAAATCAATTGCCTAGTAAATTTTTCATACTTAGGAAGTTTCTCATTGACTTCAGAAATCCTCACCCAGCTCACCTTAGTATCATAGGTTTGAACCTGGAGAAGGTAGTGGGGGATGACTGCTGAATCAAACAGGTTCACCTTTAAAACTCTAACCAGGATGTAGAAAATGTTGGAGTGCTTTTCTTGGAGTATCAGAGCCCTGAAGTCTTGGACAGAGAAGGCAAGCCCAACATAGAAATGCACTTTGAGGTATGCTCTTTGGTTTGATGCATGAGCTTTCAGTATTGTCAGCACTGGGGAACCAGGCTGCCCAGAGAATTCTTTTTATGAACAATGATTGTGAGTTGTAGCAAGAGGGAGGGGAAAAAATGTACCAAACAGAAAAATGTAATTGAAAAATAACATTTTTACACCCATCTATCAGAAATAACTGGGGAAAAATATGTATCATTTCAATGTAGGAAAGGGAAGACCTTTCCACTGTGCCCTAATTATTCACATTCTTACTCTCTAACAAGATTCTGTTAATTGAGTGTACAAGGAAGACTGACTAAAAATATCTTACCTTCATGCTGCGTCTCATCAGGGCAGTTCTGAAAACGTCATTGTAATGTGTTGAATTAGTTCTCTGTAAGGAAAAACTGATTGTAGGTATTTCATCCATTACATTGCAAACTACTGGCTCTACTTAGCTAACATACTGGCTCTTCTGACGGTGTTTTCATCACAGCACAATGAGAGTTATTAGTCAGGGTTACACATCTGGCTCCCTGCTCGTTAAATTGAAGTATGTTTCTTCAGTTCCAGGGTGACACCCATCCTCATAGGTGAGAGAGGCCATTACAAAAGCACATATGCTGCCTAAATTCCACTTAATTCCTATTCTGAGCTCTGAAGTGGGTCTCAAGTGGTACATAGTCCTTTCTGCAGAGACTTTCCAGCTTTCATATTTCACCAGAACTCATTTCACTGGAGCTTGTTAAATTGTACAAGCCAGTCTTTACCAAAAATTAAACATAATTAATAAAGCTTTTAGGATTGTCAAAAATTTGAACATTAGAAATATTTGAGGTTCCAAAAATGAGAAATAGGAACTGAGATTTGGAGAAGTGATGAGGCCAAAGAAACCACAATATTTGGTGAGAATCAATAACTTAAACTGATGGAATTGTGGAATGGTGGCTTGTGCCAAAAATGCCTAAGCAAGGGTGAAGTGTGCCAAAATACCTCCTGTGGACTGCTGTTGTGGCTCTGCTGATCAGATGCACTTCTGTTTCTAAAATGAGAACTGAATTTGTTCAAGTTTCACAAGCATTTTTATAAATGCGGTTTTGAGATATGGTTGGATTTCATACATGAATTATTACCTCATTTTAAAAACCAAAACAGTTCTAAAGGACCAAGGGCTTTGAGCTCTCCTCTGAAAAGTATCGGTTGATAAGTCAATGTACCGAGTATGGGAATTGCACAGCAATAGTAACCAGAGGACAACCTGTAACTTGAGCACAGTTTTCAGGACATGGACATGGCCAGAAGTGGTTAATATCCCTGATAGTTCATGGTAGCTCCTGTATGTAGTTACAAGCCAAAGTTACTCCTCAGTCACCAGCCCTCAGAGATCAGCATCTGGCCATCATCAAGCTGATTGTGGCACTTGAAATATTTCAGTGCACCCAGAAGCAGATACATGCTGAGTGTGAGAGTTAAAAGCCTTTCACTGAGATTAAATCCCAGTGTTTATGTAATATAGCATTCAGCGTAGCAGCATGTAGTGGTGAGATTATAGAGTTATTAATTTAACCTTTCAGTGGAAAGCTGCATGTTTTAAGGAACTTTAACCACCACAGGCTGTTTTTCCAGGGTTGGGTAAGTTTTATATATTTTACTTCAATATCTTAGTGCTATCTGTGAAGATTGGTTCTATTATTGACATGCTTGTGCTCAAAAGAATATGCATTTCCCTTCATGCAATTAATAAATATAGTAAAATGATCATTACTTCTGTTTTAATCTTGAAGGTATTATTTCTTTTAGATGTGGTTATCCAAAACTTTTTTTTTTCCAACCACTTAAGGTGCTGCCAAATTCACAGTTGTTTCAGAAGTGTTTGGCTGCACATTCAGTTGCAGGCAACTTGTCTGAGCGTCCTAGGCCAGCAATGGCATATTGAGCAGTTGACTTGTTCTTTCTGTCAGTATTCTCCATTCTCTGTGCTTCACTGCTGCAAGGCTACAAGGAGACAGCATTGTCCATGACTCTGCATTACACTTAAAAAATAAAAATAAAAAATCTTACCAACACATGGGAACAATCACCTGGGCAGATCTTCCAACTTTATAGCATTTATAGCACCTCGACAATATCCAAGTGATGTAGAGGATCCATAATACAACAGGTATTTGTATTATGTGTTCCTGATACAAACAGTTTCAAACCTTTGCTGTGTTCCTGACACTCATTGTGAGATGGGTTAAATGTTTCAACATCAGACTGCAAGAAGACTGTCAGCTTGTTATTTCTATGACACTGTGAGAACATACTCATGTTATCTTTCAATGCAGGAGGAGATAGCATGTGCCCCTAATGTATGTATGTTTGCAAGTTGAGAAGTTTAGTCTGCTGTTAATGTTATCACTGCTGTATCCTGAAATAGAAAGCTGCAGGCAGATTGGATTGTGTTAGAGAATGGTAACCATAATAACCAATAACAATCTGCAAATGATAAGCAGCTTTAGTGTTTAAAAATAAAATTTAAATATCATTCCAGTAGTTCCATGGGCATGCTTTCAGATTTTATTTTATTATTAATTCATTTTAAGCTTGTTTTTGAGATTTAAGATGTGACTTTAATCTTAAAGAAGTGTTTCTTTATTGCATCTTGAATTGGTTGACAGTGGTTTATTACATACCTAAATTAAATCTCATAGAATAAAATGTTACTTATCAACCTCTTTCAGATGTACACTGTCTGTAGAGGAGAATTACAAACACCCTATATGAAGTTTGGAATGTTATGCAAGGAGAGAGACTTTGTTTTTATGGCTAGATATAAAACCAATACATTTAGAAAAGAAATACAAAGTTTGCTGGAGGTGAACATAGAGGATCTTGATGGTTTGGAATCTGCACCAAGTTCTGGGATGCTGCCCAACACTTCTGGTGATCTGAAAATTAAAACAAACAAACAAAATAATCCCTTTTAACTTGAACTAAAACATGCTATTTTTTTGGGGGTGCTTTAAAAACAAAGGAAGGTGTCATTCAAAAGAAGTGAAGGTGGAAGTCCAAATGATGTCCTGGCACCTCCATCTCCCTCATTCCCCCCACATATAGGTAGGGGTGTTCAGCAGGAGTCTGGGAAAATTGAACCAAATTACTTACCTGTCATGAAGGTATATGAGCAGCATGGTGCTATGATCAAACTGTTAACTCTTCTGGGTCAACCTGTTTTCAGTCTCCCTTGCTGAGACAGTCCTATCATTTTCATAAAACGCTTGGATGTTTCTGAGAATACAGAGACTTATTTCCTCGTTGTTCTTAACTGCCAAGACACTGTGGTTACCACCATAGTGCATTCAGAGAGTGACAGTGGCAATGAAAAGAGCTGGAAAAGACCCATCCTTCAGAATATGCTGCTGTTCAGAGGAACAAAGTCTGGGCTTCAGAGCCTTCCTGTAGCTCTTTCATGGCAATTAACACTCCTGGAAGTGTAAGCAAGCCACAGTTTATGCTGCTGGAAGTGTCATGCCCATAGTTATCCTGACCCTCGCTGGATAAAATCAATGGGAGAGCTAAAACTCACTGGAAAAACTGGAAAAATACTTGTTAATCATCATTTTCCCATTTGAGTAACACTGATAAGCAGTTATTTAGTGCTGGTGTGGGATAGGATAGTTTGGATGATAGGTAATTCAAGCAAAATAGCTTTTGCTCTTTGGTCCCATATGTGAAAGGGGACAAGTTCTTCAGTTTTTTGACACAGGTAATTGAAAAATGAAAATAAGAGCACTGCCAATGTTCCCTTAAAAATTAAACACTTGCATTTACAAGAGACAATTCTTGTTGCTAGCTGTGCAAAAGAGTTACAAGCTGTTGACATTCTTCACTGGGATGTGAATTTGAATGTGAATTAGGTAAGAGAGTCAATTGCCTTCCATTAGAGTTCCTGAAGAAAATATTGCTGTTAACTGTTGAATGCCAGTTGAAGGATTCTTGTTTATTGAGGAAGGTCTGTTTAGTCTATTAACCTTGACAACCATGTCAGCAGTTTTTTGTTTGTTTTCCTAAAGGCACTATGCTGAAGTAGTATGATATACAAAGTTATTTATAGTGTAGACAATTCATAGATATGCTTAAAAGACACGGGTCAAAGTTTAAATACCAGAGTTACATGCTATCATTCTATATAATTTGAAAAGTCATTATGTTTAATCTTTTAAAATTAAAATGGAGAGACGGAATCACTAAAGTATCAATGTGAATCAGATATTTTTTATATGAATTTTTTATGGCTTCACAGTATGGTTGAGGTAGGAAGGTGCCTCTGGAGCTAGTCCAGTCACCTGCTTGGAGCAAAGCCAGTTGACCAGGACCAGGTTCAGATTGCTTTTGAATACCTCCAAGGATGGAGACTCTACAACCTCCCCGGGCAATCTGTGCCAGTTTTCAGTCACTCTCAAAGTGAAATAAAAAAAAATATAAATAATTAAAAAAAAAACACAAAAAAAAAAAAACAACAAACCAAAACAAACACCACCCCGACCCCCCAAAAATCCTTGTTTAAATAGAATTTCCTATATTTCAATCTATGCTCATTGCTTCTTACCTTTTCACTGGGAGCCACTGAGAAGAGTCTGCTCTGTCTTCTTTGCTCTCTCCCATCAGGTATTATACACGTTAATAGATTTTTAAAGAAGGAACAACATTTACGGAAATAGTCAGAGCAAATGAAGTCCACACATACTGACACACCTGCATTTGTACCTGCTTGTCTCTGTTAACAGATGTTTAATATTGCCACCGCTGTCCTGGATTCTACAGATGAGTAAGGGCTACTCTAAAAGTACTTGTGTACAGTAGAAAGCTAAATAAGTGATTTCTTATACTCTTGTGGTTTATTCATCATTTCAAACTGTAATCTTAACTTTCATAGTCAAGCCTCCAGGTAGTTTGGTTTTCTTTAGTCTGAAGGCTGGTTCTTAAGGCCTAGTCTTCATCAAGTTGGGTCTGTGTACCCGTGTAGCTCTCTGTCATATACCTTTAAGCACACATCCTGCTGGAAAATACCAGTGGAGGAGAGGAGCAATTCTACCCTTAGCTTTGTTTCCACCTTGTTTTATAGAGCCATTGCTGTGGTTCTGACACTTTTTGCCTTTATCCCAGTTCTGTTGCTATCCTAAACTTTGTTTCTTGCTGAAGTCTCTGCTCTACAGGTTTTTTAGTAGCCTCTATTTTCTTGGTGAGCCAGTTTTGCCCAGGCATCCCACCTCAGCATCTCTGCTCTGCTCCTCACCATTCCCCTCTCCCTGGTTACCTCCTAGCATCAAGCTAGCCAGGTAGCCAACTATGACTGTGCAGATCTTTTCAAATCTTATTGTGTTCCCTGTCTACCATGAATATTTTTCTTGTCTAATCTTAATGCATGTCTTCTGGACAGGCTTTTGGCATCTCCTTCCTGTAGGTCATGCAGTCACACTGCTTCCTTCCTCCTTCTGCACTCTGGGTTTCTGCCCCTCCCATTCCCACCACTTCTCCAGTCCCCTCGCTGCCAGATTGCTTTTTCCAACCTACTTCTCTCTCTCTCTCCCATTTATGCTTCTGTGCTCACTGCTTCTATGCGGATCGAGATTCTTGTCTATACTGCCTTGCTGCAAGGGTCAGCAGTGGCGAGACACTGTCTACCCTCTGCTAGCCAGTCCCATGCCACACTGAGCCACTGGGGCAAGGAAGCAGAGAGAAAACCCATCGCTGTCACTTAGCTGGGAGTAGAGCACAGGTCATCCAAAAGTGCTGTGCTAAGTTTAAACACCCTCAACAGGAGTAGCATTTTTTCAGACTTGAACTGTGGAATCATAAAAGCTATATGCAGATTTGCTTTGTGGAGCCCTGAGATAGATTTGGGTACCTGTCATGATGTTTCAATTCAAGAGAGCAATGAGCAATTCAGTTTATTTACCATCCAAGCTTCCAGACTCTGGCTGCTTGTGCTGTCTGTAATGAGAATTACTCGTGACATGCAATCCTCCCTGATTTCATATACATGCCCAAAGTACAGAAGCTGATTAAATCATTAAAAAAAAAAAAATAATCAGCATAATTTTTCATACACAGAAAGCAGTATGTTTTACCTATTCTTGATGGTAAGAGTAGTTGTGACATTCCTGATGATTTTTTTTTTCCCAATTTAGTTGAGAGCTCTGCATCCAGTAAGGGAGCAATCAAGCTATGGCACCCAAGTTTCAGTTGCTTATAAGAGCTGTATCAGACAAGCAAAGTAATGGGTGATGACACTAGCTTTGCCTAGTATTGACCGATGTGGTTTCATACTAAAAAAGCTGTGCAGTAAAACTTAGGCAATTAGATTAAAACTAGTAACTGTATGTAACCATATGCATTCAGCATCAATAGTGGTAACCAACTTGGACAAGTGACTATTACATTCCACTAGTGGTGTCTTATGTCTGTTATTTACCTCCATGCAGGAATGGTGCATGTTTTATTTACTTTCTGGGAACACAATATTATGTTATTACTTGTCTGAAGTGTAATTTGCAATTGATATAATGTGAAGTGATCAGTTTGGCTGACAGATTAAACTACTGCTATTTTGTAAACATATGGTTGAAAGTAAAACTAATGTCTTCTGATTTCTAATTTGCTCCTTCCAAGTGTATATAGCTTGGTTATAACTGTGCTTATGAACATATACAAGAACTTAAAAAATCTAGACTCATGAGTCACATCACTTATAGTCAACAGAGGACCAAAGGTCTGTTTTGACAGAGAAGGCAGATTGAGAGAATGTCCTACTAACTCATGCAAAGGAACTGAAGTAGTCAAGACAAGATCAATTTAAAATAAGCAAGGGGTGAGGCAGGGAGGAGGAACAGAGATGGTGTTTATGATGATTTGAATTGCTTCAGTGGCGCTTTTGTTAGGAAAGAGGTCTTGTCCTTCCTCTGTGGAAGAGAAGGAAGTTGAGTAGCACAAACTGTTTTTCAATACTATACGTCTTCATGGTATCTTGTCATGATGTTGTGTATATTAACATGATTACAGATATAAATGGGCAAGCATACACCCACACATTTCCTCCTTCAGACATTGCATATTCCATAACTTTTCCTAGAGTTTATGTATAGTTCTGATTATGGGATGTAGTGATAGCAGCAATATTAACTATAAGGAATTTAGAGGACTGAGCAGAGAAGGGTTGGGTTTCCTAGTGCTCTTTTAAAGCTGTTTTTGTGTTTGACTGGGTTTGTGTTACTGGATGCCAACTGGTGGCCTCTTCCCCACTGGTGAAGGACAGCCTTTCCCAGAGGGCAATATTTCTGTATGCCCAGCTTACTTTATGCGGTATTCCTAAACCATCTTTAATGAGATTTGTTTTCAAAGCCCCATTTTAATATTAGATTGGGGATACTGTCAGTCAATTACTTTCTGAAGTCTTTCAGTTTTTAGCAGTTTAGCCTGCTCTTTGGCTGCTTTTACTCTTTCTTGCCTGCTCTACCTGGACTGGAATCTGGCCAGGAGTGAGGCAGGCCCTCAGGTTCTTCTGTCAAGGAGTGGTATCGTATGCAGGACCTGCTTGCCATGCTGTGGAGGTAGCTGGTATAATTTTTGTGTTGCCCAAGTGCCATCGTGTTATAGAGAAAGTTGCAGAATGTTTCGCTAGCAGAGCAGTCCGGGATTACAGCAGAAGGAAGCAATGAAGTGAGCAAAGCATAGCAATGGAAAGTTATCCTGGGCTTTTTTTTTTTTTTTTTTAATAGCGATATATAGTGAGGGAGCTCCCTGGGTTCCTGCAGAACTATCAGAGGAGCGAGGGATAGATTTAGATGAGCTCGGGTAGCCCGGTCCGCGAACTGTCTGCTTCTGAGCTCCTCCAAGTTAAACTGGCCGCGTGGGCTCGCGCCGAGCGCTTCCCGCCACCGCAGCCTTTGCTCCCTCTGCCCCTCGGTGGCGAACGCGCTCGGGCACGGCCGCTCCGGTTCCGGTTCCCGCTCGGGCAGGGCGGCTCCGGCTCCGGTTCCCGCTCCGGTTCGGGCCGGGCCGCCGCCGGGCCCCCGCGGCGCTCCGCTCCCGCCGCCCCGCGCCCCCTCTCGCCCTTCCCGGCCCCGCGTTTCCCCGCAGCCAATCGGGGCGGCGCCAGCCGCACGTGACGGGGCGCTCGAGCCCGAATGAGCGCTCCGGCCCCGCGGCCGCGCGCCGGCCGGGCCCCAGCGCCGCTGCCGCCGGGGCCGCCGCTTCGCCGCCGCTTCTCCCCGTCTGGGGAGCTTCGGCTTCGGAGCACTTTGCCAGACCGTCGGTTCCTCGGCCCCTCGCAGCAAGAGGGTTTGTTTTCGTGCCCGAGAGCAATACTTAAAGAGCAGTTTGAGCGTGGGAAACGGGCGCTGGGACGGGATCGCAGCTCTGAAGCCTGCCTGGGTGAAAAGCTGAAGTTGAAGATGCAGTTGAAGACCTTACTTTAGGCGTTTTGGGCTCTCTGGACGTCTAGTGTCAGGCTGTGGAGGTGTAGCTATGTACCTTTTTGGCAGTGAGGATTACGAAGTGGTAAGATGTAAACTAAGGTTTTTTTTAAAAGAAAAAATATTTACTTTTAATGTTTTTCCTGTCTCTAAGTTTATTGGGCAGCTTTGAATTTCTGTCAGTGCTGTTCTTTCTGTAGTTGAACTTTAGAACTCACCAATTCCATTCCTTTTTTAAAAAAATGCCATTTTTTCTGTAAGTTCTTCAGGTAGTGAGATATTATTTGCTAGATAAAATTGCATTTACTTTCCTTGTCATGTTTATCACATTGTGGCGATACTGAAAATACTCAAGTACTGAATATTATGAGTCAATTCAGCCTTTGGGTTAAGCACAACCATGCTTCCAAATAATTCAGATTTTTTCTCATACTTTGTAATGTAGATAACCTACAAGGAGCTTAAAGAACTACCCTTAATTGTATGTTTGTGGGGATGTTGCCAAACCATTTATTTTGTACAGTTCAAAACATGTAATTGTAATGGAATATAATGTCCATCAAAAGAGCTAGCTTAAAAAAAACAAAACAAAACCAAAACAAACAAGCACACCCACGTTAAAACACTCTTTATTAAGTATTTGTGTAAAATGACATTTGAAATAAATTGATGATATCCGAGAAGATGAGAAGAAAACCACTAATAGCTCAGCGCTGTTGCATGGCATTGGTATCTGACATAAAACTTTGCCATTTTTCAGCCTGAGGCTGAAAGTGCTACAATGTAAGCAAAATGGATGGACTCTTCCACCCACACACCACTGTGACTGACTCAAGACCTGAGGAGCTTTGGGGAAATACAATGAGACCAAAAAATGTGTATGAACTCTACTATAGGACATCAAAATAAATTTCACATGTTAAAAAGTGGCACATTCTTTGCATATAACTGTGAGTTGCAAATGTTTTGTTTTGATTATTGAAGTTGCTCTTTCAAGTATGAAAGCGCCTTTTATGGCAGTCTGGGTTCTACAATGCATTTCAAGGAATTAATTTAGTTATTTTGGATTTATTCCTTTTTTTTTTTTTTTTTTTTTTTTTTAATTCCAACCAGCTATGTTTTTGAGATGCAGGAAGCATAGAAGTTGTTGAGGAAAATAATTTAAACGCAGCTGTCTGCACATTGAACTCATTTGTCTGTGCAACTCGCACAAACTTTCACAAACCAAGCATGGCAACTGAAAAGAACTTAGTTTCTCCAAGGCAGTAAACAACCTGGCATTGCAGTAATTATGCTGTGGATTCATTACTTGTTTATAAAAATTGACAAGCAAAAGAAAGCTTCCAACTTTAAAGCTTATAATGGACTGATTTCTTTTTTTTTTTTTTAATTGTTATATCTTTGTAGATACTTGTAAAGGATTGCAGATCTTTCTTCATAGATTTTTGCCCAGTCTCTGCATTCCATTGTGTACCCTGTGTAGTTACTGGTTTATAGAGTGAAGGTTTGGGTCTGAAATTTTAAAGTACCTTGAAAATAGCCTGGATGACTGAAGAATGGTGTTAGGGTTTTGGACTCCAATGTATCTCTCAATCTCTTTTCCTGATGCTGTTTCAGCTTTTAAAAAGTATTGAAGTAATTCTGTGTCATATAAAATAGTTTAATGTTTAACACACCTTTCCTAGGCAGGTGGGATATCTCATTCCAGTCATTCTTCTACTATATAGTTAAGCAAAGTGGAATAGAATCAAGAGAAAAAGTAAGGAGGCCACCATGAATTGTGTGGGTTTAGGTTTTTTTGCCTTCCCTTCCTTTCCTTTTTTTATTTTTTTTTTTTTTTCCCTTTGGTATCTCTAGAGGTCCCTGAAACTGAAGTGTAATGATCTGTTCAAACAAAATGTTGTGTTCAGTCCAAACCAACATATAATTTGAGGTTTTTCTTCTTAGTTTTTCTTTAAAGCAAGATAATTCAGGGGAAAATGTGGATGCACTTTTTTGGTATTATTTTGGCAGCCAGACTTACCAAGATGTTTTCTTTAGTCCGTGAGAAGTAAGATAGAATAGATGGCCTACATAAAACTTGAAGAACAGTTTTCATGTTCAGTAAAAGCTGGAATCAGTGTAAAACTTCTATCTGTACAGATCTGTAGTCCACGAAGCCATATGCTCTGCACTGTGGAAAAGGCATTTGTTTTATCTTCCCACACAAACAATTACTTCTGAGTCACTGAAGAACAAAGTGAGTGAAAAGAGTGACAGTGAAGAATCTCGGGGTTTAATTTTAAGTTCACTATTAATTTCATTTTTAAATGAGTTTGAGGCATTCTAGCTCATAATACATATGAACATATATAAAACTTGATTTTTATTCTAAAAAGGTTACTAGTAAAATGAAACATAGCATGATTAAAACATCTCTTAGAGGACTTCAATAATACCCTCTTTAAAAACCCAACCCTTAAATAGAGTAATAGAGAAGTAGAACTTTCTGTGATGATTGTGTGCATATGAAATGTATGATAGACATGAATATCTACACGATCATGCATAGACATTTGCAGAAACGTGAGTGTCTCAAGCAATACTCAAACTCAGTCAAATTTAATAGCAAAACTCCACAGACTGGTACAACCAGCTTGTTCCTCTATTGCTTCCTTTTTGTTCCTGTATATAAACAAGCTTGGATTATTAGCTTGCTCTGAGTACATAGTAAGTCTAGATATCTGACAGCACTGATAATAAATTTTCCAGCCATCTTCTGAAAACCCTTGCTACACAGAGATAATACTGCTTAAGGATCAGTTATCAAGAGACAATGCTGGGGTTTATGACCACTTCATGTTAAAAAAAAAAAAAAAAAAAAGTGTACTTTCATGACATAGTGACAAATGCTATGTTTTTGAAATAGTTAATAAAATCATGTTGCTGTGGTCCTCTCCTGTTTGAATGAGTTTTTGCATAAATGTTCTGACTTGGAATATTGAATGTCTTTCACAAACGTACAGTATCTTTTGTGATCTTTTGAGGCATTTTTTTGTGCCATATACCTGGAAATGTAGAGGGGTTTCACTATAGTAAGTGATTTAATTTCATAAATACAGGAAAGTATAAAAAGCTACAGGCCAAGAAGTCTCATTTGTGGCTATTACTTGTTTGTGATGGGATTTTCCTGTTTGTTTGCAATATAAAACTCTGATAACAGAGCAGAATTGGAATGGTTCATTAAAAAGGCAGAAAGTGGGAGCTTCTCTTCACAGCTACCTGTTACTGTACTCTGCATTAACCTCCCAAAGCAAAAGCATGTAAAACTTACTCCCAATGGTCTTTTGAGTTGCTGCATGAAGGATGATGGGTATCTAGCGTAGTGGTTGCATGTTTGGGAGGCCTGCCTGGCTCTCCTGTGCCCCCAGGCTACGCTTGGCCAAGCAGAGCATTTCCCATAGCTGCAGAACCTCTGCTCTTGTACCCTCAAGATCAGCTTCGCCTGGCCTGTGGGCTCTGGACATCTCCAGCCACGTCCCACCACTACCTTTCCAGGGGACCCTGGGTGTGAGTATGTGGGCCAGGGCTGATGGCACCAACTTGTCTCTAATTGGGCATAGGACACCTCATCATTTTATCTCTCCTCCCTCCCAGCAGTCTTTCCTGGTAGAAACTTTGGGCTCTGTTGTAGTAGGATGATCAGACATTGTGATGGTAAGTGTAGGATTAATTAGTATTTCTTTTGAGAAATACCTCATTGATGGAAGGCTATTTTATAGCAGAGTAATTCAGAGGCAGGGAAGACTTTTGATGATTGGTCATTTAAGAAAAATCACTGAATTTCATTCAATCTGTTGCATGTAACTTTCAAAGTTTTGTGATCAAGTAGCTGTTTTTAACTTTCTTAAGAAACTCAAAACTCTGCTCTTTTGCTCTTCACAGACTTTTCTCTTTGAAAATATCCTTACACAGAATGGAAAACCTCTTTATAATTCCAGTGAATTTGTTGTGGTGTCCAGAGCAAATGTTTTGGTTGCCTTGGAAATCCAACATTTGTCACTTGTGTTCTCCAGGCAAAAGTTTTGAAGTTGTCTATTTAAATTAAATCTTCACTTCCCTTGAGTTTGCCTACGTTCTCTTGCAGGATGAAACACTTTTTATGGAATATTAAGTATGATGATGATAGATGCTAGTTATACTTGTGGCTCCTGCAGGGTAGCATTATATTCTCAAAAGTATAAAAATCTGTCTGCTAAATTTCTAAAGGACTGGAAGATCTTGAAGCAGTCAAATGACAGCCAGGTTTCAGAAGAGTTACTTTTTGAGTGCTATTTGTGAATGAGACAAACCCGGATTCTATGTGCAGCAGGCATACTGCTGATAGGGCTAATTTTGCTGTGTGAAGGGAAAACCCCACCTATTTTAGAAATATGCTACTGTAAGTCCTAGAAATCAGTAGGGAGAACACATTGATGTGTTTTCTGTGTTTACTCTGAGTCATCGTTACTTACCTTATTTCAGAAACTGAGCAAAGGGAGAAAAGATAATAAGGGTGTTGTTTAAGACTGGAGAGAGTCATGTGTAACTGTTTAGCAACAGTATTTTTTTCTCATACTGTGGATTAACACAGGAACAGGTCTAAAAATTGTAACTCATGATTGCTTCTTTGGAAATCTCTCACTTGAATTGCAAGTTTGTTACTTCAAGCACAGTTCTGCAAACTACCTGTGGCAGAACACTGTAAAAATTTAATCCTAAATTTTTGGAATGACTTTTCCTTGTTCACCTTAGTTCAACCTAGGGCAACAACATTTAATAGTATTTTCAGATTAATAAATTGTGTGGAACATGTGAGTGTAAGTTGAAGTACAGATTTGAAAGGCAAGAAAACTAAATCTCCAAGGTTTACTTCAGAACCATAAGTCCATCTGTATTGGGTTTGCATGGCAAGGTTTTGGTAGCCAGGGGGCTACAGGGGTGGCTTCTGTGAGAAGCTGCCAGAAGCTTCCCCCATGTCTGATAGACTAATGCCAGCCAGCTCCAAAATGGACCTGCCGCTGGCCAGGGCAAAACCCATCAGAGACATTGGTAGTGCCTCTGGGATAATGTATTTAAGAAAGGAGGAAAAAAAAACCTGCACAATTGCAGCCAGAGAGAGGAGTGAGACTATGTGAGAGAAACAACTCTTCAGACACCAAGGTCAGTGAAGAAGGAGGGGAAGGAGGTGCTCCAGGTGCCGGAGCAGAGATTCCCCTGCAGCCCGTGGGGTAGACCATGGTGAGGCAGGCTATGCCCCTGCAGCCCAGGGGGGTTAATGGTGGAGCAGATACCCACCTGCAGCTTGGGGAGGTTAATGGTGGAGCAGATACCCACCTGCAGCCCAGGGAGGTTAATGGTGGAGCAGATACCCACCTGCAGCCCAGGGGGGTTAATGGTGGAGCAGATACCCACCTGCAGCCCGGGCAGGACCCCACGCTGGAGCAGGTGGATGTGCCTGAAGGAGGCTGTGATCCCATGGGAAGCCTGTGGTGGAGCGGGCTCCTGGCAGCACCTGTGGACCCATGGAGAGAGGAGCCCATGCTGGGGCAGGTTTGCTGGCAGGACTTGTGACCCGTTGGGGGACCCACACTGGGGCAGTCTGTTCCTGAAGGACTTCAGACGATGGGAGGGGATACTCACAGGAGCAGTTCATGAAGAACTGCAGCCCTGTGGGAAGGACTCGCGTTGGAGAAGTTTGTGGAGGACTGTATCCTATGGGAGGGACCCCACACTGGAGCAGGGGAAGCGTGCGAGGAGTCCTCCCCTGAGGAGGAAGGCATGGCAGAGACAACATGTGATGACCTGACCACAACCCCCATTCCCCGTTGCCCTGTGCCTCTTGGAGGGAGAAGGCTGAGAAAATCAGGAGTGAAGTTAAGCCCAGGAAGAAGGGAGGGGTAGGGAGGAGGTGGTTTTAGATTTGATTTTATTTCTCATCTTATTCTGATTTGATTGGCAATAAATAAAATTAATTTCCCCAAGCTGAGTCTGTTTTGCCAGTGACAGTAATTGCTGAGTGATCTCACCCTGCACTCATTTCAATCCATAGGCCTTTTGTTATATTTTCTCTCTCCTGTCCAGCTGAAGTGGGGGGGAGTGATAGAGCAGCTTTGGTGGGCACCTGGCATCCAGCCAGGGTCAACCCATCACACCGTCTCTGAACAGTTCACTTGACATTTTGATTATTTTCATTTAAATTGTAAATGATATTTGTTTCTGGTAGCTACAGATGTATAACTTTTTAAAGCTCCTAAATTGCTTTAAAAATACCTGCTTTGCACATGTCAAATGCTACTATTTGATTCATTTTCAACTGCAAGTGTTGTATATGTATACTAGGACTGGAGTTATTCATGTCTAAAACTGGATGTTTAGTGAGAAGAGCTCTATGTGAAAGACAGATGTGCTCACATCCAGAGCTGGATGTAGGTTTGTCAAAATCACCCTTAGTAAGCCTTTGCCCATGGACTATCTGCAGCAGACAAGGTATAAAAGTAATACAGATTTTCTTTCCTAAATTGGAAAAAATAGGGCCATTCTGTATGGCATCATTCCCCATGACTAGCTCAGAGGCATCTCAGCTGTGTTTTATGCACTGCATGTGAGTTTTGGGATTGCCCCAACGGAAGCCTGGGAAAGCCACTGTCTTCAGTTGTGTAGCAGAATGGCTCCTGAAGCAATTTCAGTTTAGGAGAAGGAAACACTAGAGAGGAAAACTAATAAGCCCATGTAGAGAGAGGTATTGGTCACTTCTGTGTTACTCTCAAGACACCCAGTGTGCTTTCCAGTTAGTGATTTGTGCAATTGTAGTGACTGTACTTTTTTCCTCAGAGAAAAAACGGTGTTTACTCTAGCCTCCTGCAGTGTATGCAAAGTAGATTCTTTAATAATGGTATTACTGTTGGATCTTCATATAGTTTTCTTTTCCTTGTCTCCTTTCTTTAATTTGAATTTTACTGACTGAGGGTGGAGTCTTCTAGATTACTGACAGTATATTGAAGGGATTTGTACTATGTCTGGCCTTCCCCTACCTCTGTCCCCATGAACCAACACAGAAACAGGCAAGAAAAAGGCGAGGAGTTCTGTGGAGGCCATAGGTGGAAGCACTGAGCTGTAAGTCCTGTTATGTGAGTCTGTGAATGGTAGATCAGCTGTCCCTCACATAGAGCACAGCATACCTGTTTATAGTGTAGTGACTTGGGATATGTGGTACTCTCAGAGGTTACAGACAGGATTACCCCCTTGGGAATTCTATAAATAGGTATTTCCAACAGAAAATATGAGGCAAAGCAACAACTGCGATTAACTTGGATCCTTTCATACTGGTTTAGTGCCAAGTGGTGCTTGAAGGCAGTGAAGGAAGGGAATGAGCATACTTCTTTCTGTGGAAGAGGATCATGGTTAGGCCACCATGTCTGTGAAGCAGCTTTGTACCTGAGGCATGCGTGGGAGGGAGCCTTGTGAAGTAAGCAAAGGTCACATGGTTTCTGGCATTTAGAAATCAACCACACTGACCAGCTCCAGGTGTTGAAACATCAAGAGAGAAGTTTACTTCAGTTTATGGATTAGCATGGAGGAGATGTGGAACGTGGAAATTGTCCTGAATTGGCAGGACCAGTGCAGTTCACAAATATGAAGACAAAATAATGAAACCAAAATATGTACAAATGGCATGCACAGACAGTGTGGGCGACCAGCCTTGTGAATGCTTTTTACAGAATCACAGAATGGCTCAGATTGGAAGACACCTCTGGAGGTCATCTGGTCCAACCTCCTGCTGAGACAGGGTCTCCTAGAGCCAGTTACCCATGACCGTAACCAGACAGCTTTTGAGTATCTGCAGGGCTAGAGACTCCACAACCTTCCTGAGCAGCCTATGCCAGTGCTTGGTCATCCTCACAATGAAAAAAATGCTTCCTGGTGTTCAGAGGGAACATCCTGTGTTTCCGTGCCCACTGCCTCTGGTCCTGTCACTGTGCACCACTGAGATGAGCCTGGCTCCATCCTCTTTGCACTCTCAGGTATTTATATACATTTAAAAGATCCCCCCCTGTGCCTTTTCTTCTTCAGATTGAACAGTCACAGCTCTCTCAGCCCTTCCTCATGTAAGGGATGCTCCTGTCCCTTCATCATCTTTGTGGCCTTTCATTGGACCCTCTCCAGTATGTCCATGTCTCTCTTGTACTGAGGAGCCTGGAGGTGGACACAGTACTCTGGTGTGGCCTCACCAATGCTGTGTATTTTGTTTGTGTGTGTTTTATTGTAGCTCTCTCCTTTGCTTCTCACCTTCATCTTCCAGCTCATAGTAAGTGCCAGTGGAAAAAAAAACAAAGGGAATGGAGTCTCTGTGTGCCCTCCACGGAAGTGCTTGAGATAGCTCTGTACCCTTTGGCTGCTTTTCCATTTGTGGGACAGCAGTAGAAGGAGGGAAGTAAGTCTTGCTCAGGATCGATCTGGGAATAGTTGGCTTCTAATTGTGTCGCCAGCACAGAGTCCTGATGAAATCTTTAAATTGCTTGGTCTTGGTTTCAGTTTTTTCCTGTCTGAAGGAAATAAATATGTAATACTGCCTACTACCTGGCAAATCACTGATCAACCTCTCATGCTGGATGGTTTACCTCGCTGAAGTGAATCAGCATGAACTTTTAAAAAAATAATTTCATTATCAGGATTACTTGAGTTTTTCTTTTCCATATTGTCATCTGCTCTACAGGTCTTGATATAAAAAACATGGCTATTTTTCAGTGAAGAACTTGAATGGACCCTAATGTAGCCATAAGAAGTGTTAATGATAGGGGCAGTACAGTAATCTAGCTATGGCATTACAGAGCTAGCAACAAGCTAATTTAGTGTGCTTCTCTGATTTATATAGCTGCAACATAATTATCTCGTCTTCCTCTGCATGCGTGTGTATGTGTGTGTATGTCTCCAGGCTTTGGGGAGTTATTTACAACTTGATCCCTGGCCATATGTATCTTCTTTAATTAGATGTTAGGAGACCTATGAAGCTGGAGAAGTCTTGTGGATAAAAGATAGTAATGGCATGCCTGTTTTAAGTCATAAACTTAAAACTCTCAGGATGGAGCTCTACATGAAACAGTTGTAGTTAGAAGGTGGTCTGAATGTCTCTAATTAAAGAAATGGGACTTGTATATGCTGTACATGAATATGGTACAAGAAAATTCCAGATCTTGCAGGGGCCCCAATGTGGTGCCTCTAACAATAGAGTTATTTTAAAGTCAGTTTTCCAGTTAAGTATTTGTGACATGCATTTTGAGGCCTATGTTGTTTAGTATGTGGATGGATGTAAGTTAGCAGAGGGGGTATACATGCAAGAAGTCTTATGTGAAAAATTGAAATCATGACTCCCCTGCAGCACATAGGGAAAGCTGAAGTCAAAAAGGTATGTTCACACTCTCTGCCATATGTGCCTGCCTGGTGCAGCAGACTGCATGTTTTAGATGCTCTGTCCTGGGTAGTGCACTTAATTTTCTCCTATCAATGGTATATGAGGTGGTGGCTGTCACTCTTGACCTTTGAACACTACAGTAGTTATGACAGCTCAATTAAGCACACTTAGCAGGTAGGCTGGCTATAGTCCAATGTCATTTTGATAGGAACCTTCCACACAGGGAAACCAAGGGCCAGAAATCCTGTTTCAGATTATCTGATCTGAAATTTCTTTGATAATCTCTTCCAGGCACAATTCCTTTTTTCTTTCTTTTTTTTTTCTTTTTTTTTTTTTTTTTCCTCCTCTTTTACAGTTGAGACTGTGTGTTTACGTCTGTTTGGGAATACATTTTTGTTTTCCAGTTGGTTACAATAAGTAGGTCTGATGAACAAGTTCAGAAACAGCTGATCATGCTAAAGCTATTATTTATTTTTATTCAGTATTGGCTCTCAGGAAGTCTACTGCAGAAAAAAAAATCCATCTACCTCTCTACCAAAGCCATGGACATCTGTCTTCATGAAGACATGTCTTCCCTAAATTATAAACGAGCTGTGGGCTACTGGACTGACTAAATGAAGTGCTGTTTGTTTACTTACACACGTTACTTTGCAGATAACAACTTTAGCTGATGAATAAGAATTACAAAATTCTGAGGATAGTTACCTCATCATCCATAGGAGTCATTAATTCTTTTTTCAGCAAATCTTTTATTTACACAGAAACAGGTAATGATAATCATGACAAGTTTGTTTATTATTTTATGCATCTCTGACAGACTAATGTTTAACATCTCTACAGGGAGAAAACTTAGTGAAACTTGTGTGTTATGATTGCTGTAACAACAGGACAATAGGAACCAGCAATTTTAAAAGCTTTTCTCTGAGAAATGAAAGAATGAAATCCCTGAGAAGTTCTCCTGTGCACATTTCATTGTACATTGTCATTTACAACTCAATGTGAATCTATATGTTTTTAAAATGGTAGAATAACGTACTGTTATTTTATGACATACAGTATAGTTTTCATGTTCTGTTAGATCTTACAAGCAAGCCAAATGGACTTAATAAGCATTGGTTTAAATACGCTTTTGCCTCTCTTTAAGGCAGTTTCTGTGTTTTGTTCCAAATATCTTGATAAATTTTATTAAAAATAAATTATTTAAATCAAAGTATTTGTTTATTGGTACAATCAAAGCAAAGGTGATGCAGAAATCCAAAATGAGAGTGCACCCTACTCAGTTGAGCTGTTAAGTCTAAGGACAGGTAGACCATTACAGGAATTTTAAGCTGAGGGAACGATAGTAGGCCTGTTTATAGGAGCAAGGCTGTTGCATGCATAGCTATTACTAGAGTATTAAAATCTAAGAATATAACTGTATTGCAAGGCTATTCCTTTAAGGAACATCTAAATATGCTAGAAAAAAAGTCTCTGCATGTCTTTTTATAAGGTGTATTTGACTGAAAGTAAATGAAAAACTTATTTTTTTCTTTACTGGAAGTAATTAAGGTTGTTTCATGTGCAGAAATAGGCTTTACTAAAATTGGCTTTGTGCTGAACTTGATACAGTTGTATTTGTCTACCTGTAGAAGCAGCTCAGCAATCTAATTTTTGACGCTAAATGTCATATAACTTCTGAGTTTATTAAAATGTTAGATTACTCTTAGAATTTCCTTATATATTTTCTGGTGTATGAGATTAACAAGTAAAATTCTATATAAGGTTCCAAAATTTTAATCCATGTAGATTTTCAAAACTCAACTAGACAAGGCCCTGAGCAAGGTAGTATGTTTTTGAATCTGGCACTGCATTGAGCAGGAGGTTGGACTAGATCTCCTGTCCTCCAGATGTCCACTCCCCAACCTATTTTCTTCTGTGATTCAGAGAATACTGGCTATATAGAAATCTTACTGGCACCAACGTAGGAATTTCCATGTTTTATGTTATAAATCAAAACTCTGAGAAGTCTTCATCTTGTCCAGCAATTGCCCATGATTTTGTTCCCATTGCTGAAGGATGCCCTAGATAATTCTGAAATTTTAGGCCTCTAATCTGTAATTCACTGTCATTCTTTTGCCTTCATCTGCATTCCATATAAACATAGTGATGTATCTATAAAGTGAGATCTGAAGGGCACGGGCATTATATTGTTGCTCAAATTTAGTGTATGTGTCATATTGTGGTTTACCCCATAATTTTAAGAAAGTTGTACTCTGCTTCCCTTAATTATCCTGTGGTCTTTCTAAAATGGAATTATTCATATTGTTTGCTGTAATTTTGTATTCTTTATATGGATATCCTGGCAAGAACATGGGTGGCCTTCAGAGATGCTTAAACAAAATCATCAGGCTTATTGTACAAGACTCTAGTACCATATGTGAAATTTTGCTTTCGCTGATTGACATTAATTTAACAGCTAGAAAAAGCTCTTTTTGTTAAATAATCATCATATGCACCTATTTGGTGATAGCAGCTAATATGATATCAGCTAGTAATTTAAACTGTATTGTCTTCTGAGTAAAAGAGTTTTCCCATGCATATGTGAATGTTATCCTCCTCCCCCTCTAGTAACAGATTTCTAAGCATAAGTGAATAATTCTGTTCAGCTGTATCTTGTTAGTACAAAATAATATTCTGATCAATTTGAATCCAGAGGTTCAGTGGAATTTGCAGGCCAGAACAACTGGGAAATGATCTGTTGAGACTGTCCTTAGTGTGTTGAGTGAGAAAATACAATCCAACAGATACTGCTTCCTCTATCTGTTGTTGCCTTATAAGCACAGGAATAAAATTTGAGATCTTTCTGTAATCAAGTGCCTCCAAGTAAAATGCATACGTTAAACAAATAAAACAAAACAAACAAAACCAACAAAAAACACCACAAGTTGTTCTGTTTTGCTTAAGGCTATTTTAAATAAACCTGGACATCTGTGTCTGTAAGTGTGGTGGGAGAGATTAGACCTGCCAGTTACACAACATGTTTTGTGGATCAGCTTGCCTTGTGACAATTGACAGCGTTGTCCCTGCACTTCTCTGGTAGATTTTATGACGTGAATGAAAAGCTATTCAGTTTAAATAAGATCTATTTTAGCATAATCAAAGAGGAAACAAGAAGGAGCTGCTACTGAGATCATAGGCTGTGATGATTTTGAAAATGAACAGGACTTAAAAATACTGATGCCTTTTCAAATCACAAGATCCATGCCTGCAGACAACTAACAAAACAAAGGGTTATAAAAGAGCACATTAGTGTTACTGTGCCAACTTCAGCAACAAACATTTCCTTTTCTTCTGCGTGAGGAAAGAAACAATAAGCCATCATTTTTGGTTTACCCTTTGTAAACTCTAAAACTCTGAATGTGAAGGGAGATGCTAAGTGTATGAATTACTGTTGGTTATAGATAGAATGATTATCACAGAAGGGATAATGCCAGGAGTGCAGTTCTAGAGTGAAATTTTGTTTTCCTTAAATGAAAGTTTACAATACTTCATAATAAGTGTTTCAGCCCAATTGAAATCGGTTAAGGATAAATGTAAAATAACAAAAAATAATAAATAAGATACTAAACTCCTTTTCTTCCAAAATGGAGATGAACTGAAATACTATTGAAAGCCAGTAGGAATCAGACTTCTTAAAGTAAGAAAAGCTTGTTATATTTAGTGTTGACTTCTGACTTTAACCTGGCCAAGGAACCTGGCATTGTGACTTTGGAGAATCTTTGAGAGGGTTTGAGTACAAATGTGTTTCTGTTGTGGTATAGCAGCACATATACAATCTGTATGACTACTGAGGGGGCAATAGGTGTGGACCTGGAAAACGTGATGCAGCTTGGGTTTCTCTATCATTTTATAATTCTTATCTACCCATGAATACTTTGGGCACCGACTTCATGTAGAGCAAGGTGAACACAAAGAGATCATTGCATGATTGTAAAGAGAAAAACTAGTTGTAGAATTAGCTTTTTGCTTATATGCTTCAATTTGAAAGCCTAAAACCTCTGGATATTTATTTACTGTAATGGAAGACTGCATAAAATATGGAGATGGAAGTGGTTAGAGGTAGTAAAAATGTATACTGTTTTAAAAAAAAGCAGATACTAACTTAATAACTCTCCTGGTAGTGCCACATATATAAGCACAAATAACACTGAGGTATTGTTTTTTGTTTGATGGTGGTTTTATACAATATTTTTCATCTTAGAAAAGCTACCTTTCTGCTATTGTAATGATTCAAATTTTGTGATCTTCTCTGCTGCTAAAATGGAGAGTGGCAAGAATTAGTAAAAGTTCAGAAATGCTTGTTAGCCTGCCATCAGTCTCTTACATTATTGAAATCTTTCTTTCATATTTTGTCTCTTGAAGCCTTGTCCTTCTTTGCTGCTTTGTCATAGGTGCTCCTCTTCTGTGTGGTATGGATGAAGTCCATCATCTACCTACCTACTTTCTGCTGGCTCTGTGTTCACTCTCTTCTTTATCTTTAGGAGTCTCATCCAAACAATAATTGCATTACTAACCAGCACAGCAGACCAGCAATCTCAGCATCATCTTTTTAATATTCCTGTCCCCTCAGCAGGAGTCCAGTGGTGATAGCAGCAGTGGTATAGTTGATAAGTTTGGGTGGTAATTCCTTAAGCAGTAATCAATTCTGTCGTGAACTGGAGGAAATATGACTTTTAATTGAGCATAACTGGATAAGTTTCAGGAGAGAATTAATTCCATTTCCAAACAATGGAGCAGAGAGGAAAAAGCAGGCCTTAGCCAGTGCAGTTCCTGAAGAAAACAAGTTGTTAGGGATGACATGGGTTTGTTTTTATTTCTTTGGTGAGAGTTAGCACAACATGTTTTGAGACTTTAAGGCTTGCAGAACTGAAGTTTCCATTCTTGTGTCTTTCATTGCTGCAGGTGCTGGAGTCTTTCTTGTGACCAGAAACTTGCTAGGGATGTGTTTGAAGGAATCTCTTTATCTGATGGATTTTACAAAGTTAATTGATCCTGGTAGCATATTAATAATGTTGCTTTACGGCAAAGTGAGGCATTACTCCTCTTAAAATTTTTGAATGAGTTGACTGTTGTATAGCACATCTATAAATACAGGCTTGCCCGAGGTGTATGTTGGCTCTTTTTTGAGGAGAATTCTATTATATTTCCAAAGTTGCAGATTCTTTCAAAATCTTGAACTCATGAGTCCTGTATGCACAGGAGCACAAGCACTGTATCCAGGGTGGTGATCATCCCTCTCTGCACAACACTCATTAGAACATACCTGCTTAAGCGTGACCGGTTTTGGTGCCCCAACAGAAGACAGATATGGATAAATCAGAGAGGGTTTAGTGAAAGGTCCCCAGGATGGTTGGGGCTGGATCCCTTGGCATGCAGGGACAGGCTGAGGGACAGGGGCTTGGGGGAAACAAAAGCCCTCCAGCATCTACAAGGTTATCAAAAACATAGAGCCAGGCTCTTCAGAGGAACACTGGAAAAACGTCTTCACCATGAGGATAGTCTGTGAATGGGACAGGTTTTCCCAGAGAGGTTGTGCAGTCTCTGTCCTTGAAAGTTTTCAAGGCCCAACTGGATAAAGTCCTGAACAAGCTGGTCTGGTCTCACAGTTTGAGCGGGAAGTTGGACTAGAGACCTCCTAAGCCCTGTTTCTGCCTTGTGGTGCTGAGAACAAGATGTAGTACGTCATCATAACTCTGACACAGGAGAGGCATTCTTTTTTAAGATTTTGAATTTATCAGCAAATCAAACATGTATTTTGTGTTGATATTCAATTTTGCAACAATAGATAAAAGAACAACCAGTGGTCCAAAATTACGTGCCGCTGGAGGAGGAAATGGCTCAGAGAGGGATATGCTGTAATGTGCTTTCCTGACCCAGACAAAATCTGTTCTGAATCAGAAAGAAGTCTGTTCCTGATGTTTCTTTTACATCTGAAAACCAGAAAATATTTGGTCTTCTAGGTCACAATAATTTTAAAAAACAGAGTTCACTTATTATTCTAGAAAGTGGCTTCTGTACTCTACTAAGCTTTGAATGTTCCAGAACACAAAAAATATTCCAACATTGAATTAGGAAAGATCACAAGACCATGTGCTGCTTTTATGATTTCCTTTAATTTTTCTATTGCAATTAATTTATATTTTGTTTTCCTTCAGGTTAGCATACGATCATTGTCACTCTCTTCAAGAAGTAGGCACATTTCTGTTTCCAGGTTGCCTAAAACATATACTTCTCTTTAAGTCTCCCATCTTTATTTAAGTCATCATACTTCAGTAGTGTTAATATAAATCCATAGTACAAGATCTGTTTTAGCGGTAAGAAAATATACTTAGTTTTATTTCATTGTTAGAGATGGTTTCATACAACCTTTCATTAATATCATTTTTGTAAACAAATGCATATACTCTTCACATTCTTTTGTTCGCTTGCAGATGGAAAACCGAGGCAGTGACCTACAGAGACTTCAGTCTTGGTTCTAAGAGGTGGGAAGAGTGCTCTAAATGTGCAATAGAAAGGATTCATGAGTCAGAATCATGAACCCTATCTTGTTCTTCCCTCTTTCAAAAGGCAGTTGGTGGAGCTGTACAAGCAGTGCTGGCCACGTGGTTTGGGATGGGAGAATCAGGCATACAGTGCTTGCTTTAGCTTCCTACCCTTGGATGAATATCACGCACCACACAATTGATACTCTCACCCTTTCTGTGTGGATGCACTAGGTTAGATATCTTTTAGAGTCAAATCTAAAAGAGCCAATGAGCCAATGGATGTGAACTATTGACATCATGCAATCTATTCATTAGCTCGTATATATTTTCATTTTAGAACGAAACCTGAAGATATATCCTGGAGAGGGAGAATTTTCCAAGATTGGTTTGCAGTGTGATAGACAAGAGGGACAAAAGGCCTTTCCAAAGACTTTTCCATCGATGTGAAAGTACTATGGACTGTTGTATTCTTGAACTCAAATGAGAATAAGTGTAGTACCTAAATGGTGTAAGAACCCTCATCCTCTTGAGAAAATTGCAAGTAGTTTGCTTTGGTGTATTCTAGACCTGGAGGGTAGGTAATGGGTATAAATTGTCCTGATATTTTTCAAGCAGTGTACATGAGGATGAAGGCTGGAACAAAGGACTAACACCTAAAACCACAAGGATTTATATGGAAACTGAGCTTGGAAACCAAGTTTACATTTAGCCCACTGATGAGGACGTGTGTTTTATGTAGTGTTTTTATCCTGAAGTAAATGGTGCCATGCAGTGTGAAAGCTGGTGTTTCTGGTGGTATCAGAGAGCAAGGCTGCAGATGCTTAAAGGATGATCGTGCCTGCCAGAGGTACCTGGGCTGAGTCACAAATGAACTGATGTTTGATAAGCTTGAGATTTAAGTGAGCCTGGGTTAGGGAAATTCAATTAATTAATTCCTTATTCTTCACTGTGTGTAATTTAACACAGGTGTTGATAAAACTTCTCCTAATGTAAGCAGTGAGCAAATTGCAGTGTTTTGTGTCATGACAGTCATTGATTGCTGTTAATAAAAGATCATGACTAGAAAATCAAGATCTTGGTAGTAGATGATGGCCTGGAAAATCAATTTATCAGCAGTTGAAAAATATTGTAGACAACTACTGTATTGAGAGCAGTTTCTTCAGAGTACATACTTGCCAAACTAACTCATGAAGATACATGGAAAAAAGATAATTATTTAAACAGTTGAATACTATATTTGCAGTATAGAAATGAAGGGTAGCAAGCAAAAATATATATTAAAGCAGTTGTTACATTTGAAATAGTAAAATAGGGAAGATTTCTCTGTATGTACTTAACCTCAACATTTTTAACAAGTTAAAAAGTAAACAAACAAACAGACCCCCAAACCTTCCATTTGTTACCTGGAGTAGATTAAAAATGTTACATATGAAAATCAAGTAGGGATTGTACACACAGAGATAATTTGATAAAATGCAAAGAATTTTTTTTTTCCTTCAAAATTCTCCATTGCTAACAGAATTTCATGCTAAATTTTCAAGGAAGTTATTTTTAAACATGCAGAAAATCTTAATGACTTGAACCAAAATCCCAGATAAAAATATACTGAAAATCTGGAACAGAAAATCTAAATTGGCACTTTTAACTGAGCTGAGACAAATTGAGATGATGGTTGCCATGCTTTCCTTCAAATTCTTTCCTTTTCTAGTTGTCTTTCTGTTTCCGTGTTGTCATCCCAGACGTGTTTTCCATTTCTCCTCTTTTTAATTGAGCTCTTGTAATTTTGTGGCTGACTCAATCTTTGTCTTTCTCTCTGTGCTCTTATATCAACGCGTAGCATTTTATATTTAAAATTGTTTTTTCTGCGTTATCTTTCTGCAATTTAAAGCCCTTCCTTTGTGATATCAGCTGTTGATTAATCAATACAGTCAAAAATTATATTTTAATTTTTTACCGGCTTTTGTCCCAGTAAGCACCACAACAGTTCAGCTTGTTGTTACTAACAATCTTGATTTACTTTTGCCTAAGGGCTTAGATATATAATCAAGTTACCAGAGCTTTAAAAAGTTACGACGAGTCAACCAAGTTGTGTCAAAACCCATGTGTGTGCTGACAGTCTGAGACAAAAGTAATTGATTCAGGTTCATGCAACTTCCAATCATTTCCTTGGTGTATTTTTCTTCCTTTGACACCTATCTCTGAGTTGTTCCACTGGCAACATCTTAGCTTTGTCATTGCTCTGACTTTTCCTTACAGCTCAAATTCATCAATAATTTAATCCCATCATCTAGATCCAATTAATTGGCTCAAAAAATCAAATCCTGGTTTTTTTTTCATTTTGGGGGATTTTATTTTTGTTTTTAAAGTTGTCAATTATGTGATTATATTGTTGATAAAGCATATTTTGATAAGGTCAGAGACCTCCTCACATTCCTATCATTGCCCTCTTCCTCAAAAGCACTTTCTCTTGTTTCATAAATGTGAGAATCTGTCAGAATATACAGAGCTACCAGATTATCCTCCTTCAGAGGCTTTCACAGAACTAATCTCTGCCGTAATACATATAGAAAATTTACTTAAACAACAACCCACTGTGGTTATGCAAGGGATGAGTCATAATGCTGGTATCAAATATTTTAAAATGCTTTATTTTCTATTGCATTTCTACCTTGATCCCTTTCTTATTCCATTTTTTTCTGTTTATATTCTCTCATTTTACAGACTGCAAGTTCTTCTAAGGAGTTTGTCATTCACTTTGTGACTGTACAGTGCCTAGCACAATAGGGTCTCAAGTAGTTTTCCCTCTTAGATGTTTTTTGCAGAAAATGGTAAACCATAATACACCAGAGCATCCCACAGATTTGGAGAAAGTTTAGCTCTGACTCTGAGGGTTCAGTCTGTTTGTTTCCTAACTAGGCTGATCTCTGCAGCTGCCTTTTTGGAAACAATTTGCATATTGCCAAAGGTCTTCTGAAGAGTCATCATGAAAAGACTATCATTCCTCTAAAAAATATCTACTCGTGCTACTTTTTCTTAGCAAAACAACAGGAAAGCAAACATTTAGGCTAAAATCATGAAATGTGAGTACAAATGTGTGGGGGTTTTTTGGTGTGGGGGGGTTATTTTGGTTTTTGTTGTTTTATTTTTCCCTGATAAAGCACCCGGTACAACTGTTTACCTGATTCATAAATGCCAAAATCTAGACTTCTGCAAATCTAAGGGTTATTTTAAAAAACTCTGCTTTCATCCAGCTGTTGGTTGGATTAGCACCTTGGAAACCTGTTAATGTTGAGCTGCATACTGTGATCAAACTTGCCAAAGTAATGTTGAGGGTAAAAAGAAGACAGGTTTCCCATATAATCTCATTTTTAATCATATTGTCACCCTAAAGCTCCCAGCTGTTCTAAAATTTCACTCCTATTATTTGAATGTCCCTCATGCCTGAAGATGCCATAGCAATGCCCAATTAGCTCTAAACAATAACAAGAAGAAGAAAATTCTAATCAACATTGGTTTTGTTTTTTAAATGCAAACATAGTAGAGGATTTCAGTGACTACTGTGGGAGCTGGTAGCATTCCTTGTATAGTAATTGTGAGAGAGCACAGTTTTACAGCATTTAAGTGTAAATGTGTATGTAGTGCACAATTGCCCAAGCACTTCAGGGCTCATGCCAAGGTCTGGAGGGGACATCAGGACTCAACTTGGCAGTTGTCAGGCTTTGAAGTATCCACAGCCCTAACACAAGGAGTCAACAATTTCTGCTTGATATGCCCTTAATGAAGACATGGTCTCTTTCCTTTTTCCTTTGTTGAAATGTATTTCTTCAGTTTGTCATACACACCCAACAATTAATTGGAATTAATTTAGTCTTTCCATAAAAATTCTACCCGCAAATAATTAACATCAATATAACATTGTATAGCATTCTTAGAGCAGCATTTAGTGCGTTCTACAACATCATTCAAAATAATGACATTGCTTAGACATCTGAAGAAAACTTCATAGATAAGAAATTTTCACACTCACCAGCTGTGACCACTGTCAAACTGAGGTCCCTACTGGTTGTGCATTTGTGGAAGTGCTTCTGATTTTCTAATTGTGTGGCTCATACATTTCAGGTTGGTCAGTTTATGATGAAACAGGACAATTTGAATTTCCTATTGGCATATTACAATTTGCCAATGTCAGCAGTTTCACTTCATGCTAAACTTCAACATTTCACAATTTGCCTTTGTTTTGAATCAGTTTTAAAGATTTTAAGTGAAATTAAAATTTTATGGAAATAACCTCTCAACATTTTTTTTTCTTTTACCTTAGTTTGTAGCACTCAAGAACTAGTAGCACATCACAAGGACATAATGTACCATCTCAAATCATGTCTTGGCAGGACATGTGATGTTGTTCATACTATTTCAACAAGATTAGAAGATAAGCAGTATAGCAATATCTCTGTATAAATTCTGAATATTGAAATTAATTGTTTTCTTATTGGCACAGTGAGGCCATGTTAAAAGTATAAATCAAATGAAGACATAAAGTTATTTCCCCTTTTGGATTTAAAATTCTCTTCAGGATTAAATGAATGAAGCGTTTAAAAATGTATCTAGGAAGAAAACCCAGTATTATAAATGAAGAATTTAAATATATATCTACAGTCACATGTATTTCTTTATTCACTGTAAAATCTTGTATGTTTGCTTACTACTTCATGCCTTCATTTGTTAAATAATGATGTAAAAAGTCTCTGCTTGAAGGAACTTGTTTGATCTTTCTAAGAGGAGAATTATTTGAGAATTGTCAGTAATTTGGAAGGTTATCTGTCCTAATGATATCCAATTCATAAGTGGATTACCCCATTAAAGAGAAAATCATTGTACTCAGAGGATCACTTTTATTTTTTATAAGGAAGACATAATATAAAGGCCATGACTGAATTTGCAAGTGTAATGATAGTTATATTAACTCA
Organism: Tyto alba; assembly: GCF_018691265.1. Taxonomy (NCBI): domain Eukaryota; kingdom Metazoa; phylum Chordata; class Aves; order Strigiformes; family Tytonidae; genus Tyto; species Tyto alba. The sequence goes on from NW_024881313.1 coordinate 19,995,571, forward strand.
TTGAAGATTTATTACAGTAACAGGCCAAACATCAACAGATTTTACACTATGAATGTAACACTGCAGTCAAAATCTGTACTTAAGCTCCAACTGTACTGACCAAAGCTAAGCACGGGTACAGAAAACTAACAAGAAAAGTAAGAGATCTATGGGCATCACCTAATTTAACTAAGGAGTTTCTACCTGCAAGTAAAGGAAAATAATAAAAATTCCTCTTACTCGAAGGACTCAGTCTCTTGAAGATGATACACTTCTACAGTACTAAAGACATGTATGGTCTTGAAGAAGAAAGAGCTGAAATATGATCACATATGATCACTAGCAGTCTGAAAAGCATGGGTTCGTATTATCGGAATACCTCATAGAAGCTACTCATATAAAATAAGTGGTAAGATACCTATGAAGCATATCATATAAAACAAAAAATTACTTTTCAAACAAACTGGATTTGTAAACCTGCCAAGCAAGGAGGAAAAGGAAGAAGAATAAATAGATGGGGTAATTATTAGCATGACTTATTTCACTTATAATAGTTTCCTATGAAAGATGAATTGGGGGCTACAGTAGTATTTATTGCATACATGTATTACTGCAGATCTTCCATATTGCAGTGGAAGGAGATGAAGACCTGAAGAATCTCAGAAAGGCTGAATTTCATAAACTCTTGGGAAAAGATCCATACTGTTCTCCAGAGCAACCCTAAAAACTCATGTAACCCAGGGAAGAAATGTAGTTCCTTAGCTGTCATGAATGACAATATACATCCACTTGACCCCATTTTCCTTGAATAGGCAAGGTATTTCTACTGAGTTTTAACATAGTTTTTATCTAAGTTTGAATTTTTTTTTTGTCTTAAAGTGGTCAAAGACATTCTTAGCTCATATAAAAATACTCAGTGGTTTATAAAGTTAATTAATTATAATTGTATGCTCCCCTGCTTCCTGGATTTCTCTGATGTCAGGCTTTGAGGTTTTTTTTCCCATATTCAAGAAGCAAAGAAGCTCACAACTTCTGCATTCCACAGAACATTTACATGACCATGTCTGTCCCACTGGGAAAATAAATGTAATGTTGAGTTTGATTCATGTGATTTGTCAATATAATTAAAATAAATTGAATCATTATGATTTTTCGGATGTGTGCTGGGACTGTGGCCAACACAAGACATGACCAACACTGTAAATGATCTTTGTGGCCTGGAAGATGAAATTCCAGTTTTAGCAATTCTGGCCTGATGCAGAAGTCACTTTGCCCCCTTAGGGGAGATCGGAATTATGTTTCTGTGCTTCGTGATTTTTTTTTTTTTCAGTAGGGTGAGGACCAGTTAGGCAGCATCCCTTCGGGACAGCAGAATGAATGATAGTAAAAGTGCTGCCATGCCACTTGATCAGTGGAAAATACAATGTATTCACCATGGAAATGCTGTAGGAAGCTAACACCTACACTGTCTGTTGTGCGATTGCCGTGTCAGGCTTAATGAGTGGTCTGTTTGTTTTCCTCTTATTTACAGGTAGTGTTGCTTTAGGGTTGGTTTATGACACTGCCTCACTTGGTGGCAGAGTGGCACCGAGGACCCGCAGCACAGGTGGGGAAGGGTTTGGACATGCCCTTTCTGAAGGGAGTTGAGTGTTGAGGGACCCCAGAGTGTCCCGGGGGATGAGACTCTATGGTGGTGGTGGCGATCGTCACAGTCTCAGCTTTCATTAATGCTGTGCTAACATCAATATTTTGACCACAGGCCACTGTTGTATCAACCATATTAGGATTTAAACACTACAGTAAACTTCTGCCCGCTTGTTGCTGCTCATCTTTTGCCATTTTTTTCCATCAGGGAGCTGTGTCAGAATTTGTGGCAAAGGGAAATTTTAAAGAATAGCCAAATTTGAAAGGCAGTAGGGAGGTTACAAGGCCTCTGGGTATTTTCCTAATGGACAAGATTTTTCAAAAAGTTCCAGAAAAGTTTGAGTGTATTTTCTTTTTATTTTGTGCTCCGTTTGCTTTAGTTCAGTAGGCATTTTAAGATCACTGTAACATAGCAGATATATTTGGACTCCTGTAAACAAAATATCCCTTGGAGAAGAGTTTTCTTTATTTCAGTTCAAAGAGAGCTTATTAAACTCCTTGCTGTAACTATTATGGGCTTCAGGAAAATAAAAAAATTAAACATTAGGAAAGTTAAAATTTACCTTTAGTTTAAACTGTCAGTTTAGTGACAACTATTATTTGCTCTCATACTGGTTAAATGTAGGCTGCTGGATCACTTGGGATTGGGCGATTTTGTTGTTATGCAGACACAAAGCATGGCAGGATTTGATCCTTCCTGAGACATGCTGACATACTACAGGAATACATACACGTGCATAACTACTGTTCTCAGCTGTAATCTCTATTCTCTACTATTCTTGTAACTGTGAGTTTATATAGAAGGCAGGCACTGCAATCAGCTACAGTGATCTTTTACATCTAGAATGTTGCATATCTGTCAGTGAATCATAAATGCCCTAGATAACCATGCCTTATCATGTTATTCCCATGTCAATGTATGAAAGGATGGAGGGTGACTCTGAAAAGCAGAATATATAAATTCAATGTTTTGTCTGGCTTTTGCCATATTAGGATCTAATATTTATGTGTGAAGTGGTATGTTGCAGTTATTCTTTGTTTCTTTCTTCTGCTAATGTCAGAAAAATATAAGCAGTAACTAGGAGGTTAAATTCCTGCTCAACAGGCATATTTCTGGATTTACGTTTTTTTCTAAGAGAGCTGAGAGCAGAGCTCAGTGCTTTGCAGTGGAGGGAAGCGCTGTGTGACAGAACTGAGCGTCCAAGGGAAACGTGGCTCGCAGCAGACATACATGACGGGAACGAGACGCTGTACCAACTTTTCCAGTTTCACAGGGACCTTGTGTTTTCCAGCTGTTTACCCTTGAGATCTAAAATGGCAATTTGGCATAGGCTAACAACCTGGTGTGATGTGAGCATCTGCGTAAAAGGCTGCACATATGGAGCATGCCCAGTGATATGAACAGCCTGTTACCCCACCCCCAGCCAATCTAGGAAGAGATGAAATGAACTTTGCACTTGCAAATGTCACCGAATACATTTTGCACAGGATTTTAAAAGGTTCTCCTATAAGCACTATTTTTAACAGCCAAATCCGCCCCCCAAAACAGAAAGGAAAAAACCCTAGGTGTTTTTCTGTGATTGATCTCAGTTTATGATCAGCTGAAGCATCTCTCACAACATTTACCTGAAGCCTGGTTTGGTTTACATTTTTATCATTGACGTTGAGATTTCTGGAGGTGGTGTGGATTTTTTGGATTTTTTTTAATTTTTTTTTTTAACTGGCATGAGCAAATTTGAGAATTTAATTGCAGTAGAATACTCCGAAACAGTGAGGCTGCAAGCTTGAAAGGCAGAGAGAAGAGAAGGAAGGCTCTCACAGCAGAGCATGGATAGGAAAGGAGCAGTGATTCTGCGGTGCTCAGTGTGCACATGTTTTATGAGATCAGTGCCGGGCGCTGCAGCTGCGGACAATAACTGAGCAGTCTGGCTAATGAAGGCCACCTGGATCAGGCTTCTGAAAAGAGCCAAAGGAGGACGTCTGAAGAATTCTGATATCTGTGTAAGCCCTATGTTTTCATTATCAGCGTATGTTATATGTATTGCAGAGAGGGAGAGAAAAAAAGATGGTGAGGAGAGGACAGTTGTTTTCATTCTGATTGAATTAGCAGAACTCTGTTTTGTATGCAGGGAGATGCAGAGGGAAAGCATAACTGTCATTATTTATAGAGCTGTTCTGGCATTGTGGCTGCTTCCATTGTGGTGATACAGGGACATGTGTTGAGTCCAGACAGATTTTATTAGTTGGAAGTTGATTTGTGGTCATTTGCATGTTTTGCTGAAGGGCAGAGATGGATACGAGCCATTTGCAGTTCTGATGGGGAAAGTGTGTCAGGTAAAGAGGTTGCCCTAATATAAAGATGGATAGCAGAGATTAAATCTGTTAGCAGTGATATTGTGTAATGGCAATTATTGATACTGAATTTGCATTTTGATTATAAGAAGTCTGTTTCCTTGATAATACTGTCACTGTTTAGAGTTTTAATTTTTATGGAGCCATCCTTGAAGCTGCTGTGTGTCCTTCAGCCCTGCACTGCACCACTGCTGTAACTCTACAGAGCAACTGACTCTGCTTGCTGAAAGGCACACAAATAAGAGGATGGGGATGGTGCAGGAAATAAAACACTGAGGAAGAGACCTGCACTCTTGGAAAGTCTCCAGAAGAAAACGCTTACCTACACATAATTTTTCTAAGTGACTTTCCCTTTTGGGCAGTTACTCTCTTTTCAGGGATACAGAAATAGGAGAAAAGGCAAGGTGCATAACCACTTCTACATTTATTTATTTTTTTCTTAACACTGAAACAACTTGTGACATTTTTCCTTTTCTTGTGCAGGGTTCGGCGGACTCCTACACCAGCCGTCCATCTGATTCAGATGTATCTTTGGAAGAAGACAGGGAAGCAGTGCGGAGAGAGGCAGAGCGACAGGCCCAGGCACAGCTGGAAAAAGCAAAGGTAAGGTGTTACTTCATGTCATAGACTCGTAAAATGTTCAGCTTTAAAGGACTGTCATGTCATCTGTTACTGTTTTTAATATGTTAACATATAGCATAAGACCTCTTACAAAGATTTTCCTGACAACAGTAGAAAATACATTTTCCAGGAAAAAGCACTTAGAATCAGTTTTCTAAAGGCACCTGACTGGTTTGCATCTATTAAGAGAATCCATAAGATTATTCAGAATAATTTTATTTAAATGTGTGCATTTTTTTCTCTTACTGAATATACATGTTTATTTGCAGTGTATAGGGTCAAAGCTTTGAGTTCTTACTAAATATGTTTGTGGAAGTTTGCCCATGGATCACTATGGCACTCAAAACTTACAGTTCTAGAAATCAGCCCTCAAACATCCTATTCATCTTTCTTCAATGAAGGATTGGTCCCTAGAAGTCATATGTAAATAAGCATAATCTGTTACAAAGGTCTTTTTTTGCCTCAAGATTTCACTGGCTTTCTTTACAGTTTTTGTGTTAAATGACCCTGTGAGTAATATGCTCTGGGACTTGTAAAGATTTCTCCTTCTGTCTCTATGCTCCTGTCAGATAGCGACAGTTTAGTAAGAAAATACTAAATGAGCTTTGGGTTCTTGCTGTATGTTTATATATTTTCCGCGAGATGCATTTAGGACTGTGAGGGTTTTAGCAGTGGAAAGGTATGGGCTTGTTTTTCTTTCATCCGCGATGTATCTTTAAATATTATTGTACCTGTAAAAATCATGCTCATCTTACTTGTTATCACTTGTTTATCATGTCGTTCCAGTTTTTCATATGCTATCTGCCAGATCTTGGTGTATCACTGTTTTCCAAGATCTGTTATCCTTTTTCATTTCTCATATTTAAATATTGAAATATCCTGTTGAGATCCCACCTGGGATCTACCTGATCTACATTTCTCTCTCACTTTCTCTCCAACCCCCCTCCTCCATTTTGCTGTGTTCTTTAATATGCCTATCTCCCTTCCGTCTCCCATTCTGTTTCCTTTTCCGCTGCCAGCTTTGCCTCTGCCCATTTACACCACCTGTTTTACAAGGGTTCTTCAGAAATTCAGGAGTCCAGATCATTGTTATGCACCTGACGGTATGGCGAGGGCCAGCTCCATAAATAATGCAGTACTGTAATGCATAAGCAGACAGCTTCATCAGGCCAGAAAGCTCGAACAGGGAAGACAAAGATTTTTTTTTTTTTTTTCAAATGTAATTATTGACTGGTATTTTAATAAGAGCTCCTAAAGCAGCTTTTTAATGAGATGCTGGAACTTGCCAAAAGATCCTGAACATCTCTTTGAAGTCAGGTCCTGCTGTCCTGGGATTGGTATAGCAGAAACTCGACAGAAGCAACTCACTTTCTCCCTTTCCACCTTGTATCTTAGAGATGTTGCTGATCATAATCAAGAGTTTCCGTTTTATCAGGGTTGCTTTTTCCTAGTTAGAGATTTCTTTGCTCCTAGAAAAGATAATAGGGGCTGCCCTGAAATTGAGGTAAGTGTTGAATTTTATCAGTAAATGCACAATCTTTAAAAGAAGAGTGGAAGTAATAATATCTTGCCGAGTAATCAAGGTAGCAGTACAGTACTTGCTGCTGAACTGATGCATCTCTTAGCAATGAGTAAATCTATGCGAGTGTTGCTATGGGAATTTGGCTTACTGATGCTGGCTTGAATGCATGGACTGCCCTTATGTAATATTCATGACCTCTAGCACAGCTGCCATTGTAGTTTGTACAGAAACTGCTAGCAGACCCTGACTTTTTAAAACTGTATTTCTGTACATCAAAGCAATGTTCTCACTCCAGCTGGCATAAGATACAGTCTCTAGGTCTGACACTGTCTGAGACTGTAAGACAACTTGTGAACAGTCAAAGTAGCAAAGACACTGCCAAAATCAACCTGCTGTAACAATGGGTAATTCTAGTCATATAGAAAACACAAAATGAATTATTTAAATTGTTTGTGCTCTATAATGGATTAAAGCTGGAACTACATTATCAGTTTTCTTTCTTGAGCCAAAAGTTAAAAATCACTCCAGGCTGTAATATATGGAAATGATTTTGTGTTGTGGCCATAGCAGTGTAATATTTAAATTAATAATAGTGAATAAAATATTATATGCATTTGGTGTTTACATTTGAAATAAATGTTTAAAAAGACGTAAGTTTAACCTAACCCAATAGATCTAAAATATTTCAGTCCTTCAACTCCCTGAAATACAGCTAATAAAACTAACGAAGCGGTAACTTCTGTTGGTGCTGCCTGGCTCCTACGTGCGCCCAGCTCTTTCCCGCAGGCAGCGGGTTTTGCTGCCTGCTCTCCGTGGCCACCTCGCCTGCATCCTGGCCGGCTGTCAGGCAGAGCCAAGTGACGCAGCTGCTTTAACTTTTCACCTTTTAATACTGTGAGTGGAAGTGTTGATCCTAAATAAAGTCATTACAATTGCATTTGTCACAGGAATTAGAAGAAGATGACATACATGAATAATGCCGCGGTGGAGGGAAAATGATAGTGAATTAAGGGTAGATAAAAAAACTGTTGAACTGTGTCATGCACTTAATGAAAACAGTTTAATGACATCCATTTTCATTCCTTACAGCTAGGGAAAACACCTTAAACTGAAGAGAAAAATACAGTAATAAAGCACACAATGGCAAATTGTTAGGAGGGTTTTAAGATTTTTAAATTTGGATTTTGATGGATTTGAAGTGTTTGTGTAACAGTAAGCCTGAATATATTATGCATATCTGATATGTATTCAAACAGGGAAAATAAAAACAAGCTTGTAAGAAAATACATATTCTGGCCAGTTTTATTTGTTTATTTATTTAATAGAAGCATTGCTTCCCTGGAAAATGGTTAAGCATATTTTGCTGAATCACTCTGGCATGTGACTTAGTGTAAGGAAGGTGGGGCCACAGGCACATGTTCAGAGTTGTCCAGGGATGGAAAATTAAGAGGCCACTGCTGAGGCTACCTGCAGGCCAGCAGATAATCCCAAAGGAAACAAATCTTCAAATTAAACTGTTAGGCTCGCAGCTGAGATTAAATGTTCCTGGTTAAAACAGTTTAGCAATGCAAATGGAGAGAGGTTGGGGTTTGTTTTGTTTCGTTTGTTTGTTTGGTTGTTTTTTTTTTAATAGAAAAAAAGAAAAAACAAAACAAAACATTTCAAGGAATTGAGGATTTTCTTGGTATACTCCTCATAGTCCATAGCATGTGTCTATCTCTAGGATAAGAGGACCTGAGTAGGACCTGCTGACAGTGCCCAAATCTAAGGACTTGTACTGATATTTTACTGAATTTCCTATTTTCATAAAAACAAGAACATTAAGCATTCACAAGCCAAAAAATAAATAAGAAACCCAAAGACATGAATTGCTTTTAGTGCTAATATTTTTAAAATTGCAATTTCTACAGAAAAAAAGCTTTTTAGTTTTGAAGGTTGAGGATTAAAAATAAGTGATAGTAAGTAAATAAATTTTTTTTGTCCATTCCTTGCAAGTATTCAGTTAATTATACTGGAAAATACTGTACTGACTGACAGGGATGAGATCAAAGGAACAGTGTTAGGTACAAGTATTAGACCTTTAAGTTCAGTACTAAATGAGTTAAAGTTTGTACATCAGAAAGGGGATGCAATAATGATTTTTGGCCCTCTCCAGTCCCAGTAAAATCAATTCAGATATTATGTTGATTTATTTTGCCTCAAGCATATCATATGTTATGAACTAGTTTTTGACTGAAATACAGTGAATCAGAGAGGTCTATAAACCTTTTCTCTTCTGCAAGAATAACTTATTTCTTCTCTTCAGGCTCTTCTCTTCAAATTTCTAGATTTTGCCTCTTTTTTTCCTCCCATGGCTTTAGAGCTCCTTATGCAGAGACAGTTTTCAAGTGAGATCTATAGAATATTTTCAGCATTTTGGTAAATTAAATAATTTTTTTTTGGTTATTTTTAATACATTGGGTTCTTGAAGTGCCAGTTAATAATCCAGATTCTGTTTCTCATGTGGGATTAGGGGGGAAACCCTATCCTCTTTGCTGTCTGTTGAGGATTGTTCTCAACATCCTTTGGTCCTGAAACTTCTTAAATGGCTGTCAAAGTCAGATTGTGGCCTTCCAGAAGTCAGTAATTCTGTCCATAATAGAAAATCTCAATTCCTCTCAGCTCTGCTTGTTTGCACTCCATGTAATGCTCAACTGCTAGCATCCTTTTAGGATTTTGTTAAGACTTGAAATATCCGTAGTCCTAGTTTAATATGCCATTTAAAAATTTTTTACATTAAGATGGTGAACCACTGAAATTTTGATACCAGACATCCCTTTGATGACTCTTAGGCAATAAATTGTCGTGTTTTGCTTTCTTGATGTGTGCTGTAGTAGTGGTGATGGCTTGTGATTGCGAGTAATAACGCAGTGTCTTAAGTGTAATGCATTATCCCCATGCATGGGTGGGGAACCACAGTCTTGAAATGTGTAGCAGGCTGTGATAATGCCTACATATCCCTGCAAGGCTGAAGGCATGAAAAAGATTGTCAGATGTAATTATCCAGTGCAGTGTGCCAAGACTAGTTATTTAAGTATTTATTCACTCTCAGACAGGTTTCACAGCCTCTGAATGACCCCATGCTGCTAGCAGGCAGCTGCAAAGCTAGTTAAGGTATGTCTGCTTAAGCTGCATTAGCATTTTTGACAGACCAGAAGTGCCCATCACCTGGATGTGTGTCCTTATATTATATCAGTGTCCTTATATTATATCAAGGAGACTATTTTCTCTCAGTTACAAGAACATCATGGTGCTGAACAGCACCCAAAGCCATAGCAACATAGCATAGTACTTTGTGTTAGCTGTTGTGTACAGTAGTATTTTTTTCATTGATTTCTTCTCATTTGCGCTTTTGTTTTAGAATACTTTCATTGCATGTTATAATTTCGATAGCTAATGTGACGTATCAGAGTTGCTGGGATTACGTGGGAGCTGGCACAGTGGTCTAGCTAGAGATAAATGAGTTGCTGATCCGAAAGCACAGTTGCAAATCTGGTTGTTACTTAGCTGCAAGCAAGTTCTACATTGCTGGATCTGCTTGAATCAAGTTACAGATACTCTTTTTCTTAATTTTCTTAATTAATTTCTGCTGATTTTCCTTAGGACTGTAACATTGGGATGTAAAGCAATTCCCTTTTTATAGTACTGTCTGTGACCTATAGGTTTTTCTTGTTTATATTCATGATCAATTTTGTGTTCAATTTAAGTGTATACACTTGTTCTACACTAGTTCCTGTCATTATGTTGGTTATTTCCCTGAACTGTTTATCTCTTCTCACTGTTCGGCTGCATTGTTTGGGGCCTGGAATTGTTTCTTCCAGTGGGGTCCCATGTAACCTGGAGTCAAATGCTCCAGAAATAGTACTGTCTCTAATTAAAAAGCATCGGTCATCTCCCATTCATACTGTGATTATGGAGTGAGCAAATCTGTTTTGCAAGTAGCCTTTCCTCTTCTGTTTTTTGGGTGTGAGTAGAAAAAAAAGAGTAGAAGGATATTAACACAGCCTAAATTTAGATACCTAACAGTAGATAGATCCTTTAGTATCCTGACTTTCTTCAGATAGTCAGCGGAGATAGATTGTCTCTGAGGAATGGAGGGACAATACTGAAAAAAAGTCCTGAGGACAAGCATAGCTCTTCTGCCTGCTCTAACCTGCTGCTTTCACATGTGCCTGCTCACTTTCTTGATGACATGTCCTTGCTCTGACTTTATCTGTATGGTTAGATTACTGTATAAAGCACAGCAATACAAGTGCTTTATACAATACATGTTTTGTAAAACTAAATCAGTTCTTTATTAAAGAAAGTGTTGAAGAAATATTTTAACCAAAGTAAGCATTGTAAAACAGGTGCAAACACCTACATGCATCTTAAATCCTCGTCTGCTCCTCCTTGCTCAGGTCTCTGTGGCAGACACAGCCTGTTAGCTGCCAGCCTCTGCTGCATGGATGACACTGCAGAGCTTGCAGCAGAGCTTCCCAAACTGTGGTACGCCTGTTGCTGGCCGGCTGCACATGGTGACAGCCGTGTGCTACCTCCTACCTGTCGCTGCTGAGCCAAGCTGCAGTGTGCTGTGGTTTGGGTGGTGGTGACCGAGGGGTCTGGGTGTTGGGCCAGACGCTGGTGTGGGGGTCAGCAGAGGCTGCAGAGGGTCGTGGGAATCGTACGACAGGATGAGAAGTGGTTTTGGGGATGCTCTCTGTCACCGGTGGGGAGTGAGTGCGGTTGCTGGACCCTGGGAAAGGAGGAATTAAGGTATGCCTTTGCAGGCTGCTCAGCCTGGCACATAGATGAGCATTCTCACTCGTGTTAGATAGAGGTAGACACTGCTGGTCGCTCTAAGCAAAGTAATTTCCAGTTAAGACATATATGACCTGGTTCACTAACTTTCTTGAGGTTTATAGGGTCTGGTTTAGTTTTGCCAACATCTGAGACAGTATGCTGTAATCCAGACCTTCACTTTTCTCAGTAGCTGGTCCAACTATCTGAATGCTGTTTTTTTTTAAGCGGTTAACATATGTTTTTTTTACCTAAAAGAGAATACTGGTTCAAAAATAGAGGGAAAAATAGTATTTCAGTACACAGGCCATTGTTAAGGGTAGCTGAAATGTTTGTAACCACCTTAACAAAAATGTTGAGCTTTTTGCATCTGTAATATCTATTTTGGGGATAATTTCCATAATTTTATCTTTTCTACTCTAAATGATTGATGTATGTTTCCCATTTCAATTTCAGCTCAATGTAGAATCTGTCTGGAGATTTTTTTTTGGGGGGGTTATCTTTTTTAAAGTCTTTCGTTTTTCTAAAATTAAACATGTACAATGTTTTCAAGGTAGGTGTTACTGATGCAGGTTTATACAAGTCTTTGGGCTCTTAGTTATTCTTGAATTCAGTAAAGTATAGGATTTTAAATGTGTGTGAATCTGGACCTGTGTTTATATATATGTGTGTGCTTATACATGTATGTATGCATTATATATATATCCATATACACACCCATGTGTATATATGTTTGCATGTATTGGATAACTAGCACTCATGACTTGAACTGGCCATTTACCAGTTACAGCTGGTAACTTCCCATTTCTTTTGTACGCAGGGAAAACTGTTGTACCAAAGGATTAACTTATGAGGAAATAAAAGGGCTTTATCTGAGAACAAAGTTATCCTGTGATCAGAGCTGGCAGTGGACTGCCATGGGCTGTTTGGGAGAAGGAATGAGGTAGAGTGAGGACTTCAGTGCAGGCAGCAATGGCTCACTTTGCAGAGGTTCCCCAGCTAACACTGACCCTTGGAGAAAGACTAGTTTGGACAACAAAAGCTTTATGCTTTCTGCTGGTATACTGAAGTGACTATTTTCCAACCAGTTACGGAGCTAACCTGATTTCTGTTACAGCAGACACTTGGCTGATGTGTGTTATTATGCAGGGAAGTACTTGTCATCTGTAATGAAAACAAATCCCCAGACAGTTCTTGAGTCCTTGGAAAAGATCTGAATCCCTTCCCTCCTCACTAACCCACTCTTCCAAAAAAAACCAGGAAGGAATTAAAAAAAAAATACAACAGGTACCTGTAGTTTTGGTTTTATATGTAATCAGAAAAAAAAAATAATTGAAGGAAGCTTCAAAAATATTATTTTTTTTTCATAATTACAATTTATTTTATAACATTGCTGCTACCTATAGTTAGAACTCATTGGCATCTTGCATGTAGAGTGCTTTGGTACAAAATTAGGCTGACGTTAGATGATAATTCAAAAGCGTTTCCTTTAGAAAATTTAATATTAGTTACATAAAGTAGTCACTGGTTGTATAAAACTTAAGTCAGTAGGAGCCCATGTTTCCATCTATATTCTGTGTAAATCCAGTGCACATCCTAGAGCAAAAAACCAGCGTGAACTTCCCCTAACATTCACCTGTGGAGCCTACAGAAACCTCTGAACACCTCCTCTGTACATTAAATCCCCAATCCTGCACTGATATTTTCCTCTAGCATTTCATAGTCACCTGAGTTGTATTTCCAATTTCAGTATGATACAGAATATGCAATGCATAAACCCTCTATTTTGTATTTTTAAAATAATCAATCTGAGGTGCATTTTAGGCGGCCACAAAATATCAAAGATTAAACAGATGTTTATCCTTTGTGAAAGTATCGGTAACCAGTTACCCTTCTCCCTCCATTTTTGTGATGTAAATGTCACTAATGGCTTTTAGTCATACAACTTTTACAACTACCTATTTTTATTTTTACTTACTTGTTTGAACAAGTTCAGCTCTAATAGCAATCAATCAATCAAATACTTTTATTTGATCTGATATGAAATGTTAACATGTAAGTTTCAGGTGGCATTATCTAGCTTTAGATGAGATAGTACCCACTGAAATATTACTCCCTGCAGTTATTTTTCTAGAAAACCCTTCTCCTCCTTGCTAAACAGATAAAGAGGATCTACCTAGAGCATCTATTTCATACAGGACTTTTTAATTAAATCCAAGTTGATTGGTAGCAAGACACATACAAAGTTTTTAAAAGTGATACAGTGTCAAGTGATACAGTTATGCAGACAATTCAGTTTAATACTGCTGGAGAGAATTAAATGGTTTCTCCCATTATATTTTTCTTTACTATTTCCAGCTTTACTTAGTCTCCTTCCTGTCCATATTTGGGTAATTTTAGCATACTGTAATTGTTATATTACTTTTTTGTTTATTCTTTTGGTCACCCCCAGTAATTGGCATTAAAAATTGAACTTCTCATTTGATTATTCTTAGAAGTAAGACTCCCTTCTTGCTTGTTGGAATGTTTGGTGAAATAAAATTTTCCAAGCTTTCAGACTCTTGATCTTTCTGTGCTAACAGCTTAACCCATTTTGGCTTATGAGGGTAAAATTTGTACTTCTTTGATCCTAGAAAAGTGTGACAGTACATTGATAGCAAAATAAAATATTTAAGGTAAATATATGACTAAAATACGTATCAACAAGACTGTCCTTTATTCTTATTTTGGGAATCTTATCAGGCAGATAGCGATTTTCAAGGTGATTTGATGTTTAGTGTGTCTAGAATACAAAATCCAGTTTGAAAACTGATGCCCTATTTTCAGTATTTTGAAGAGATCTGCATTTGACAAGTATGGAAAGCAGGGATGCGCCCCATGGTTTGGGTTTTTATTGTGTAAATATACTTGTGTTATTGATATGCAAGCCATCCTTTTTCAGTGAATGGAGAAAAAGCAAAGGGAAAAGTATCTTGAAAGGGAAGACGAAGGATCAAACTGCAGCTGCTTTGATTATTTTGACTGGAGATGTCATATTCTTGAAGCAAGAGAAGAGACGTGCCTGCTGCTTTTTGGCTCCATCCATTCTGCCAATTATTTGAAAATTGAGTTTTAAAAAGTTGGATTGTAATATTTCACTTGTGGCAAAATAGACAAACATGAAGCACTTTGGGTTACTGTAACTCCCTATCACCTCTGTCTGTCCTAAGAGAAACAATTCCTAACTGAAATAAAAATGAGAAGAAATGCTCAGTACCTGCCATCTTGTGAATCAGCTGTGCACATTGCTTTTAATAATCAGCAGTAATAAATAAAATAAAAAATAAAAGCAGTAATTGGAAAGGCAAACATGTTTCTGACTTTTAGTAGCAGTCAAATTACAGCTGAAAGTAACCTTCCCAGAGGAGCTGTAAGGGAATTTACTACATTTATCCCAGGTCTTTCATTATTTTGACCCTTTATTTCCTTTTTTGCAGTGAGGCAGGTGACTCACCAACAAAGTACAAATTTCTTTGCCTTCTCCCCTGATGTTGTCTGGTAGGTTAATCCAGTTGAGATGTAACACAGAGCCACCACACAGATGCTCAACTGTGTTGCTTATTCTCTTCTGCCTTTATAGTAGACCCAGTGTGTTCAGTGAAACTGGTCTGATGGGGGCTGAGCGTGGGCCTGCCTTCTCTTGCTGCCTCTTTGGTGCTCGAGCCATCTGCTGCAGGACAGGGATGTGACAGTAGGTTCCCTGATAGCAAGGTGAGGAAGAGGAGTGTTTCCAGTGCCTGTCCCAGCTCAGCTGGCAGTGACCCAGGGACCCACATAACTCCAGCAGCTTGCAACAAAGGAAACGAGTGCTTCTCCCTCATGAGGATAAAGCCATGGAGCTGGGCTGTTGTATACGGCTATGTATCTATGAACTGAAATGCAGCTGAAGCCCTTACTTGTTCCTCAGAAAGGGAAGGATTCCCTACTTGTAGTTGTAAACTATTTTCAGCATAAAATCACCAGATTTAATCACCCAGCACATAACTGTATCCTTGCTGTTTGCCTTCCAGAGCAAGAGATTATTCTGGTATTAGTCTCAGTGCTTGGTAAAATCCCCAAGGAAGGCTCTTAGACCTAGAGTTTCTCTTGAAAGTGTGTGATTGAGGTACAGGCCTGCGCATGAGGGGAGATTAGGGAAGGGTAAATGGGGCAAAGTAATTTTGGAAAGGAACAGACATCATGTAGATTGAATCACACAGCCTTGTTCTGTGATTCATCTTGAAGAAAATCTGGTGGGAAGGAGGAGATACAGGGAGTTGAACATTGACATTCTTGAACAGGTTTGAAAGACTTGACTTACACCTTGCTTTTCAAACTTGACAGTCTTTCTCTCGCACCTTTTGATTGTGCTGTGTCTCTCTGGCAATGTAGTTTCATGGCAGTGGCTTTGGCTCCAAAGCATTAGTTTAAGAGATTTCCATCTGCAACTGCTTGGTTCATTTCTTTTGGTAGGGTTATCTCTAAGCCAGGCCAGTTACCACAGTGAGCACGGTGCAGCCTCGTAGTCAGCAGTGTGTTGTGGCATGGGGATGTGGATAGAGACTGGGTGCTCCATAACACAAGACTGAAAAAGTAAGTGTACCCTTTTCAGCTGAGAAATCTACCATCTCCTGCCTGGGGTAGGATCTTGCACTTAAACTACTGATAATTTCTGATGCAGCACTGCACGCTGTTGGCTGTTCATCGGTCACAAATGAATTTAATTGCTCTTCAGGGCTTACCTTCAGAAGCTATCTGATGTAAACAGGGACACATCTACACTCTTGTTACTTAATCTCAGGAAAAGAAGCAAGACATAAAAGAGCACAAAGTAATGTATCTGCTTTATCTGCTTCACTCTGTCATGAATTGAGAAGATCTTACTCTTGTCTCAAAAATGACATGTCTCAGTATTTCTTCCTGAATGCCCCTGTCAAATCTAGGCTAGAAATTTTGCCTAGTACAATCTGGTGGATAGTTGTGTTCCCACCATCAGAAATAAACCTGCATTTTTTCTTTAAACTACAGTGTGTGTTGCAGCAATTTTCCTGTATTCGTGAGCTGTAGACTCTCTGCTGTTACTGCAGGACTATTGCACACTCAGCCAACAGCTGGAACATAGAATATCAATACTATCCTATATGCATCTTTCATGTCATCACAAAGACATTTTTGGATCCATTTTTTCTGTGTTGTATTCATCACTGGGTTCTTGAAGCTATGATCATTATTTCTAGGCACCATGAATGTCTGTCCTTGTACATGGCTTCCCACAGATTCTCCCTGAATGTTTTAATCCTGATAGAAAGTTCTCACCCCAGTGGTCTTTTCAGAAAAAAAACCAAAACAACACTACGTGTAATAAGCCATGCCCACTAAAGCAAACTCCTTTATGAGAACCTGGAATAGCAGAGATGAGAGGCTACTAAATATGCCATAACTGTATCTTATTCTCAAATGTTTGTAGGAAATGAAAATTCATCGTATGTATATTAATAGTAGAAATTTATTAATTGTGAACACAGAGATAGCTCTTTTTGAAAAGCGATAAAAAATTAATGCCTTGCTGATATAGTCAAGTTTCTTATACATGTATACAAAACAAGATAACTTCAAGTCCTAAATCCATTTCTTGTTGCAGAACACATATGGTTGTTTTGTGAGTTGGTTCATTTAGGTGCTCATATAGAGTATTCAATGGCATTATTGCTGTGATACTGTCTCTTCAGATTCTGTTTATCCATATAGCATCAAGCTTTAGACATTGTAAAAAAAAATAATGCAAATTCTTTTCAGAAGCTCTGAAAAAGAAGTCTTGATTTTCATCAATAAACTAATTTATTTTCAGAAATTTCTATAAACCACAGCTAACTCAAGAACCTCCATGTCAAAACCCACATTTTTTTTCTCTGAATATTTTAAGTAGAAATAAAAGAAATCAAGTAACAAAGTGCACACAATATTTCATGTGGCATTAATACAGCTGGAGAAAAGTTCAGGTACTGATCCCTTTTCCAATTCAGGGCTAAGAAATATCTCAGCATTTATGAGAAATATGGGAGACCTAGGTTGGACACCATTTCTCTTGATTTATAGCAAGGAATTAAATTTGTTTCTCTTGGTCTGGGTTTTTTTCAGTCTTCTGAAGCCATTCTGCTTGGATAAAATAGAATATAATCCGTTGAATAAGTTGGCAGAAACAAGTGGTATACTTTGAATGTCTTGACCTTTTTTCTTTCTTTAACTTGTTTAACACATTTTCTAACAAGCTGAAAGTTTAGGCGGAGATAAAAGAGGAAGGAGGTCTTATCAAATTGCTGAAATCTGTTGATGCTCTTTTTTCAGTGGAAGAACTTTGAATGGAAATAGAAGATAATGTCTTACAACATCTTGGGGCAGTTCAGAATATGCTGTTTAAATTTAACTGTAAATTAAGCAGCTACTCAAAGTCTAAGATGCCAAATTTATCTTGTTCAAATAATGTAAATTTGATTAAGCAGTCCGGTCACACATACTCTTTTCAAGAGAGTCAAAACATATTTTTATAGAATTTTGTCACTTATTGCAGAATTATAAGCCTTAAAAATGTATTTTTACATCTCATTATTGTAGTAGATTCTTGCTCAAATAAAGAGGCTTTAAGTTTTTGGTTTTGGTTTTTTTTTTTTTTTTTTCTTTATTAGCAGTTTCAGTACATACAGTATTCCTTGTGACTTAGATTTTTCATATTTTATGGGAGGTTTGAGATCTTCAGTAAAGTATGAGGTCTTTCGTACAGTAAAAGGAAGAGAAACTGTTGAAGACCCAGGAAATTAAGTGCATGATTTGTTTTAGCAACCATTGAGTAGCTGCTGTGTGTTGCTTTAACTATATTAAGGACAAACAGCTTTAGCAAATGCTGGGCCCTGTGTGAAATCAGTATCAAGTATGCACAGGAGAGAAACCTTTTGCAGAGGTGGGGGACGCACATGTTCTTGCATAACACTGTCAAATTTAGCAGTAAGTTGAATAACACCCAGAGAAATTTCATGTGTGGAGAGTAAAGATTCTCTAATTAGCTGTAAAAAGCAAAATGATGGGTACTAATTACTATATTATTGCAGTAAGCATCTCTGCTTCAGTGCATCGATCACTATCATATTAAGGAGACTGCTGGGTGTGGTGGTCAGTGGTGTTGCAGGGTATCCCACAGCTCTGAACCTCAGACTGGTTCTGCACTTTGGCTGTTTCACAACCCTTTGAATTTGGGTAACCTTCATAAAAAAAAAAAAAAAAGATAATAAAAATAGAAAACACAGTTAAGATAATTATAGTAAACCAGCCACTGCCTCTGTCACATCTCTGTTGCATAAAATGCACTTGTAACGAATGTGTTAACACCTGTGCCTTGCTCATCCTTTGCAAACATCTTTACATGTTTGCTCTGTTTTAGTTTTTCAGAACAACTAGACCTGTTTGTATGACTGTAGGGTCATGTATATTGCATGATAGTTTTTGTTGAGTTGTATCTATGGTGTCTTCCGGTGCCAAATTCTTGTTTGACATTGTCTGTAGGTGTACCAGATACTTGTGGTTCACTGCACATTGTCTCTGTGTTTACAGAAAGTTGTTTTGTTTTAGAAGAGGACAAAGGGGGATGAAATCTTACAGATTTTCTTTGAATGTTCTGTAGATGTTTCTGATCTTTTTCTGGTCTTTTGTTCACTTCTGAGCCCCAACACACACTCCCTCAGTGTCTCCCCCCCTGGGATGACCAACAGAAGCTTTAACACCAGATTTACCTCAAATCTGCTTTTAGAGATGGCAAAGATTTAATTTTTTTCCACTCCCTGACCAACAGCTCAAAGATTTAACAACCCTGCTAAAACCCACCTCAGACTGGCATGCAAAAAAGCAAGCCATTGCCAGTGGATGGTACTTAGACCAATACTGGCACTGTCTTGCTCCCAGCCAGCTGCTTTGAGACCTGGTTTCAGCCCTATTAGAGGGAGAATTCCTTGGATCAACTTCATTACAAAGTAAATTTTATAGATCTATTTAGTAACACATACATCATGTTTGAATTATTATTTCATCTTGCAGTCAAATTCAGAGAAATAGAAGTATATTTTAGTGTCATTCTAGAACTTTTAAAAAAAATCTGTCACATATTAAATGGGCCCTAAATCACTCCTACTTTCCCTAAAGTTGTGAGGTGGTAAGCTGCATATGCAGAAAGCCAGTTTTGAGTAACATATTTTGTTTACTGTTGAGTTTTTAAATTGTAATATGATTTCTGTATTTGATCCGGGGCTTAGTCATTATATTTAGCCCAGTTAAATTAGAAGTTAGCAGATAGGCTTTTGCAAGTTTTTAAAATTACTCTGATCAGTTTGCAATGTCTATCAAAGCAGGCGCTTATTATATGTATAATGTATGTATGCAAATAGTAGATACAGGTAAAGAAATGAACCTGCACTGACCATGAAAGAGGTCTGTTTGTTAACAGGTTGCAGCAAATTTATGCACATTAAATAGTAAAAGAAATTATTTCAACTTTACATCAAAATGTAGTCAATGAAGCAAAGTGCTTTTATCCCATGATTACTTAAAAGCATGAAATCAACAACAAAATAGTGTACATCTGAAAAAGAAACATATTCTAAATATATGGTATTTATACAGGTTCATAAGCAGAATTAATTAAGTTATTTTATTTTTTTATTGGACTGCACTAATCAGTTAATGATGTAAACTTTACACAATATTTTCTATAGATGAATGCTGTGGTGCAGCCCTCTTGCTGGAAAACCTTTGATGTGATTGTATGGTGAAATAAAACAGAACTATTAGAGTTATATGTAACCTAATGAGAAAAAGTAGGTACAAATAATATCAGTTTTGTGATCCTGTTTACCCCATTGCCATCCAAATTGTGGTTTGGGACCAGGAGAGGGACTGCACAGGAGTAAGAAGACTTAGTTTGGGGGTCATGGGAAGACAATATTTAATTTGGGTGAAAATATTGGCTGAAAATAATTGAAAGTATGCATAAAACCGTGGCCTGAAGGACATTCTGAATTAAAGTTCAATTTCATTATTAAAATAGCCTTGAAAAGTACCTTTTAAAATACTTCTGCTTTACTTCATAAGTAATCGGTATGTGACATCTGATCCAAGGCTATTCATCTTACTTACCTCTGTATTTCTTAAACAGTTACTTTATAGAGGGGATAGCTAATTTATATGTAGACATAAATTGACCAGGCCTAACTTTCTAAAATGCAGAGTTTGTCTAGATTTCATTACAACAGAGGACTGTATCCAGAGCAACATCTTGTTTGTAGGGCAACTACATTATCTCTGTTTGCTGGTGGATTTACCCTAAGTTTCTCTATTTTGCTATGTATTTTACATGGCCTGTTACTCTCTTCAGATTTCCAATTTTTTCCTGTCCCCTTTTCCTCAGTTTCTTCTTGGTAGTCATGGTGATGAGGTACATTAAGTCCCAGGCAGCCTGCTCCCTTGCTCCATGCCCAGCTGGAGCATCTCTGCAGGCAGGTAGTGATGCAGGGGCTGAGGAGGGGCTGGGAGCTGCTGCCTGCTACATGCCAATCATCACAGTAATAAAATGTAATTTTTGCAAATCTTGAGAGCTTTTTCTTGTGTTGAGGTTAAAGAGGAGAGACAAAATTATGAGGGAAGGATGTGATCTCCTTTGCAGAAATTCTTTCATCACCAGGATATGGCTCCTCAGCTGTGGAAATAAAACCAACTGTGCAGACAGCACGTATCATCTACCCTTCATGTCTAGTCTAGTTGCTGGGGTCTTTCTTAACTGCCTCCATTCATGTGTTTGCCAATCAGTCAGCAAGCTGGGTAAAATTCACCATGAATGTACTAAGCTGCCTTGAGACAGAGCAAGAACTTCCTTCTTTTTGCCAGCAGTGAGAAAAGGGATCACTGAATACATTAATTCTTTCCAAATGCATATTTGTAAGAGTCATCAGCATTTTCTCTAAATTCAGAATGTCTTTTGTCCAAAGGCTGTTTTTAACCTGTAGAAAATAGTTGTACTTAATATATGATTCATATTTCGAAAAGGTGGACACGTATCTTGAGTTAAAATTGTGTGTCTGTATATACATAAGTTTAGTTTATTTTCAAGTATCAAGTCTTAAATGTTTTAAAGTGACCACTCATGTTTCAACTAGCAGATTGTCGGATCACACCTGTGTGGTGTCCTCTGTGAAAAAGAAGCTGTATTCATGTGTAATAAATGACAAATTCCATTTTATAGCATAAGAGAAAAATCAACTGTAAATGTAGTCAGTAAATATCTCAGATATAACACAGTGTTTTTCATTTGTTTTATATTGTTTAACAATGCTTTTCCCTCTCAAGGCATGAACCTTCTTTTTTTTTTTCCCTCTAAGATGGCTCTAACTTGATTCAGTGCTGAATTCTCTGAATGTAGTAAAGATTTTCCCTGGTGTTTCATAATGTTTTATAGATCACAATTAGGAGCTATTTCCATATCTTTAAAAAAGATGTGCTGACCTTTATTTTAGGACATAGATTTTTCCTTGATGAAGAATTTGATGAAATAAAGGAAAAAAGGTACCTGAATTGATTTAGTCAAAACTTGTGTAAGACTGAGAGCTCTGGACACTGTATGCTGACCAAACAGGAAGTCAGTGAAGCAGTCTTTTGGGCTCAGGCTTTGTAATCATCGCTGATTCTTTCTTCCTTTTGTTGTTTCCCCTCTTCACATTTTTTTAAAGTAGGTTCTTCTTATGTCTTCTTTCACTACCTAGATCTCTCTGGCTATATACTACTCCTTCCTTAGCATCTATTTCTTGCTACTGCTGAACAGTTAACACAAGTATATGTTATAAACTATGATTTTATGTTCATTTTTTTGTATATCTCTGGAATTTTTCTGTTTTGGTTTGTTTTTTTTTGGTGTGGTTTGATTTTTTTTTTTTGTGTTTTTTGTTTTTGTGTTTGTTTTTTTTCCAGATAAGATATCTTAGCTAGTTTGAATGAATGATCGGGACTAGCACAATGTATGTGATGGATTCAGTGGAGACTTTTAAGTGAATTTGTCATAACTTAGGTAGATCTGGAGTGACCAGTGCTCTTAATTCCTGCCTATCTGCTGTGCAAGAACTCTGTCTCCTACTCCTTAAAGACTTGTTTCTCTTGGGTTTCATTTGCAGACTTTTCGTAGTTCTCTCATTCCTTGCTGATTTTAAAAATGCTGTAGTATTTTTCTTGTGATGTTTAGTACTTATCCATCTTTCATCCTAGAGAAATACACTCTGAAAACCATTAACTTCTTTTGTAGTACCTCAAACACAATTTTCTGGCCATCCTGCATGTCTTATCTCAATCTATTACATAAACATGGTGAGTTGTGGTGGGTTTCTTTTCTACGAAGGCTGATTTTCAAGATAAGAAACCCTCTTGCATAACATGTGAGTTAGCATGCACATACATGTGCAGCTGTTCTGTGCATCTTTAAGACAGTGAGTTGATGATGACTTTGGTGATACTGCTTGCAGTATATTAATCTCTCATGGTAAATCACTGAATCCCCAAAACTGTGAAAGCCCTATGGTCCTGATTTTTGGCACCTTTTTTCTTGTCATGTGTCATCCACTTAAACATTGTTGATAGTGTGTTCAAAATCAGCTGTGGATGTTTCTCAGGAAGCCTGTAGCTTCTTCAAGGTTTAGAAGCTGTTAATAGATTTCTACTGATACTTATTTTTATATTTTTTGGCAGTTGACTTATTTAATAATCTTCTAGTGTGTCAGACATTCTTCCTTGCCGTGTCAATGACCACTGGTCCACAGTATGAGAGGACTATTGCTATTGCTGCTTTATTGTTTGTTTGCTTGCTTTCTTGATAAGTATTTCTTTGTGTCCAGTTTGTGCTTTATGATAACAAAGACTGCAACGTATGGGCAATATTGGTAAATGCAGTAATCTACATGTCTACTAAATGGAAAAAGACATCTCTGTAGTTAATAGCTTTTAAATGACAATGTTCTTTTCGACTGGAAAAAAATCACAGATAAGTTTAAATTTCTAATATTTTAAAGTGCAATTTACTATTGCAAATAATGCCACCTCCGCCATCTCTGTTGCATTTGCTTTCCTATTATTGAGTTTCCCTTGTCCTGCTTCCTTTGCTTATAGATTTTTCATGAGTGATGAAGGAATACTGCCTTTCCATAAAAAAGCAAGTGCAGTGATTGCAAATGTAGTGGAATGGGAGGTGTTAAACTGTTCATACATCAAGCATGTTTTTATAGATATACCTTTCAACATGAGTAAATAACAGTGTGAAACATGTTTCACGTTTTCATGTCTGATTTATAGTTGGATTTCTGAGCTTGCAAAGGTACTGCCTTCCTTCACTCTAACCAGCAAACATGTTCTGTAAGTTCACAGTGGTTGGCATGAGCTTGCAAACCAGGAGCACTGAAAGGACTATTCGCTGTGCTGAGGTAAAGAATTTGCAGACATTTTTGAGGGACTCTGATTTTATAGCCCTCAACATTATACATGTATCCTGGTTTTGACTGGGATAGAGTTAATTCTCTTCCTACTAGCTGGTATAGTGTGTTTTGGATTTAGGATGAGAATAATGTTGATAACACACCGATGTTTTAGCTGTTGCTGAGCAGTACTTACATTAAGTCAAGGACACTTCATCTTCTTATACTGCCCTGCCAGCGAGGAGGCTGGGGGTGCACAAGAAGCTTGGAGGGGACACAGCCAGGACAACTGACCCAAACTGGCCAAAGGGATATTGCATACCATATGGCATTGTGCTGAACAATCACAGTGGTGGGAGTTGGCCAGGAGGTGACAGCGCACTGCTTGGGGACTGGTTGGACATTGGTCAGCGGATGGTGAGCAGTTGCATTGTGTATCACTTGTTTTGTGTATTCTTTTACCATTATTATTTTTATCCCTTTATTTTATGTCCTATTAAACTGTCTTTATCTCAACCCACAAGTTTTATCTTTTTTCTAATTCTCTCCCCCATCCCGCTGGGGGGTTGTGAGCGAATGGCTGTGTGTTTAGCTGCCTGCCAGGTTAAACCACAACAACATGGAAAGAATAAAGACAGAGACAATATTTGCCTCTTGAATTCCGGATGTAGCTCTATCTTCATTCTTCTGTTTAGGAACGTTTGGTACTTTCAAGAGCTAAAAATAGCTCTTGGCAATGTAAAACTGAACAATATTTCACCCAAATGATTCCTCTTATTCTTTTCCTTTCCACTTGTATGAGCATGCACAGGAGAAAAAAATCCAAGTGAAACTGATTTATAGTCCTGCACGGGCAGAATTTATTACAACTTTTGCCTTATTTTTATGCCGTTGCTTGGTTTGAAATTTCAGGAGACCAGGGAGAGGTTTAAGTGCCATGTCATATGTGCTTGGAAAGACATAATTTCAAATTTAATGTTTTATAAAAGAAAACAGAGTACAAGTATAGCTTAAGAGACATGTGAATGGTTAGGTCTGTTCCTGATGTATTTGCTTTCTCTTTGCATTTATTAGTTTGTTTTAAAAATTATAGCTTTTTCAATAGTTAGCCCACATTTCCCAATGCAGTTTTCTCTGAAAAGAACGTTACTGATTCTTTGTTCTCTTTTTACCCCTAAGACTGGTTTTGTGCCCAGTGCCTGAAGTTACATTTGTTTGATGGCCATTTGTAGACCACTAGACAAGTTGCTTCTAGCCCTTGGGCCTCCAGGGTCATTCAGGACCTCTGCCTTCATCCCATGCCTGTATCCTCTCTGCTTCATTTTACTGTAGGGTCACAGACAGTCCGCTCTGCATAGGTTAATTATTTGTTACTACTGTCTGTTAGTTGCAAAAATATATTTAATAGGTATTACACAACACAGTTGTACAAAGCTAGGCAAAAGGTAAAGCCAAGTGCCTAGCAGTTACCTGGAATTCAGATAATTTCTGCTAGGAACTAAAGCAGGTGTCCAGGCAGGGGGAGACAAGGCCGTCAGGCCTGTGTTATTAATTTAACAATAAGCCTGTGGCCTGTCACAAGAAACAGAAGCACTTCATTTCTTTGTCTCCAAGGGCTGGAGTAGAAGGTTGGTGTTTATATACTCCTTCAACTGGCAGGTGGAATTTCTCCCACCTTCTCCAGTGAACCTGTGGAAAGAGAAGATTTGCAGATTTGCACAGATACTAGGCTGGCATCAACTTAGTACTGAGGTCTGAGTGGCCAGGCAGAGTTTTATCCAATTAATCCTGACAGAGTTAGTGGGAGAAGGGAGAGAGGATGTGGTGCGTGCCCTTTTTATGAGAGGAAGCAGAAAAGCCCAAAGAACTTCAAAGCAAAATCTAGGAGAACAGAGAATCATGGTTTGTGATGAAGCAGCAGTGAAGAGAAGGAAATAAATGGGGGAAAATATCAGAGAAGTAAATGCAGTTTGCATAGTTGCAGACCTCAAGAACTCACAAGCTGAACGCTAAAAACAATGTCATTTGTTAAGTGTGCTCCCAAGTTTCTGAGCCTTTAGGCAAAGTCTGGGAAATATTTTCAAGGCTTGTTTCAAAATTGTAAGGACTAGAATATTAGCTTTAATTTTTATTTTTTTAATGAAAGCTGAGATTGTAACTAAATAATAAAATTATCTGACTTTATGGACTTTAAAGACTAAATAATCCAAGACTTAAAAATTATGCATATTGGCAACACTACTTACTTGCTTTCACAAAGCCATTAGCTGGAGGGGAGATGAGAAAAGTGAATGTTCCTTATTGTTTTATGTTTTAAAACCTGTCTCCTAGTGCATGCAACCATCTATACATCTCTTCTGCGTTTCAAATCTTATCTGAATGACTTTAAATACTGCAGCTCATTACTGAATTCATGAGTTCAAGGGTTCTGAGAATTACTGGAGATTGTGAAGATAATAGGTGAAATGTTAAGTGTCTGTTTCCATTTTGTGACAAAGCCTATAGGTAGCCTCATTTTTGTTTTTTTTTCTGATGTGAGTTTGTATCACTGAAAACATTCTGGAAGACATCTTTAAAAATTACAAATGCCTGGAAAGGAGACTTTAATTTACCAAGAAGGAAACCAGTATTGTTGTGGTCAGCCTTAGTGCTGTCTGTCCAGTGACTGCACAGCCAGATTTGTGTGAAGAACCTTGCAGAAAAGCCATACAACATCTAGATTTAGTCACTGCTCTCATATTTCTATATTTAATCAAGAGTTATTATAGAAATACTCCTTTTAAAGTAATACCAGTGTCACATGAGGTATATCTCAGAGGACTGGTTTTATCTCTTATAGTTATGACCTAAATTGCCTATATTTAGAGCACATCACAGATCTTAATACCTGTGACTTCACAGTTTCTAATGTGAACTTCAAGGTTTAGTCAATCATGAATGCATGCAAGTAGCAATATAAGCTTCTTTGTTGTGGCCTTTTAGACCTGTGCAACATTTTTCCATGGTGAAATGTTCCCATTCTATAAGCTGTTTACACATCAGAGGGAGAATAAAGATAAAACTTCTTGCCGTGGTCTTATTCTATGCACAGTTACTGGTTAGCCATGTTTTGTGTTGTTCTGGTAAGAATTTGGTATGTTAGTAATTTTGTATTTTTAAAGAAGAGACTTACCTTTTCCTCCTTGGAAGATATTTCTGTCTCACCAACTTCCCCTTTGAGACTGGTTCTTCAATGTGATATTCTTTGTTGATGAAGTTATATATGTGATTTCTTAAGTACCCTTTGTGATTCTTGGTCATTCTTTTGTCCAGGACTAATGTCAAATGAAAGACAGTTTACGATTATTGCATTAAAGTAATGGCCTTCTCAATTTCTATGTTTTAGAATATTAGTTGCAACAGTTACTAATGGAAATAGTAACATTGAATGGAGAACAGTAACCCTTCTAAATTGAAATTGATTATGTAGTCATATACTTGGATACCTAATTGAAAATCGAGAATCTTGTATTAAAAGCAAGATTTTTACTGGTGAATTAATGCAATGAAAAAAAAGAGACTTTTCTGTTTTAAGCACTCTCATTTGATTATTACAGCTTTATAAAAGACTTTTTTATTTTAAATTAGAAATAGATATGATTTCAAAGCAGCTGGTTTATCACACTTTGAAAACAGTCAATTAGTTATGTATGTTTTCCTGTCATGATAGTACCTTAGAGGATACTTTACTATTGATTTTTACTCTATAGGTTATTGTATCTTAATGAGTTGTACTTCCACTTGTCCTGGAACTTTCTGATGGATATAAAAGTTCTCTACCAGGACGTGTCAGAGGCAAAATCAAGCTTCCAATTCCTTACCGGTTTGGATGAAACTACTTAAATAAAATTATATTCCTTCTCTCTCTCTGTTCCCCACCCACTCCCCCCCCCAAAAAAAAAAAAAGAAAAAAAAAAAGTGAGATTAACTGAACTAGAATAACTTCTGGAAAGTGATTGTTATTATTTATGCTTATGTAACTCAAGTAAAACTATTCTTAGACTTTTCTAAAAGTCATTTGCCGATAATTTGATTAAAATCCATGACTCCCTAGTCCAAATCAATTTATAAGCATCATTTGAGGCAAGAAGTCTATAACTTTTGATTAGTACACCTTACTTGTGCTTGGAACAAATAAATGAAATAAAAAGTCACAGCCTGTAGCACAATTTCAGTTCTTATGTTAGAAATAGAAAATTGTGAATAGAAGCTTGGTCAAAAGGCAGGGTCAAAGAGGCTGGGGGGGTCTGTCATTTATGGACTGCTTACAAAATTAGAAGATACTGAATTGCTTTCCCTTAGCTAGTTTCCAGCAGCAGCATTTCCTATGCCATAGCCAAGGTTGGAGACCAGCATCTCTCTTAATAGTTCTAGTGGAAATACCTGCTTAGTCTTAACCCTAAACAGTCTTGTTGGTTAAGATCCTGTACAGTATTTTCTTAAATAATTACATAATGCACATAATATCTGTTCAATTTTGTATATTAGCTGAATTATACAGGATGGTGAGAAGAAGAGTTTTGTGCCCCAGGTGGAGGCATGACCCCCCCAGAGGCTGAGCAGTCCGCAGCCTCTGGGAGCTGCTGCCGTGGGGGCACCTTTGCAGAGCAGCACCCTCCGACAGCCGTGCCACCCTGTCTTGTTGGGCAGGAGCTGGCTGTGCTCCAAGGATCTGGGCTTCCTCCTTTGTCACCTTGCTGTTTCACAATTAATCAAGTTCAATTTCAATGAGGATTTTTATAACCTGTGTTTTGGTCAAAACAAATACAGTGTTCCCTCAGTTGTTTTTACAGTTCATACTTGGATTTTTCTCTTGAGTAATCTGTTGTCTAATGCTGCAGTCATGAAATTTAGCTTAAAAACCACTATCAGCTTCCCATCTGCTCTGAAACCAGGTAGCCAGGAAGGAGCAGGGATGTGAGAGCACTGCAGCAGTCAGTGAGATTTCTGAGGAAAAGGACTGCCAGAGACAAAGAGAGCAGCTTATTTGGAAAGGCTGAAGCTGGACTGGGCAGTGGAGGGTGATTGTGTCCTTCCCCCGCACAGCCTGGCAGCCGGTAGAGCAATTGAGGTTTTGGCTGCTGCTTTGCTGTAGGCTGGAGGAATGGGGTCAGGACAGTGATATCCAGGAGCCTGCTGGGAACTTCTCTAAGCTGCAGAAAAGTCTGTGAGGGCCAAGAGGATGCATGTAGTTAAAGCTGGAGAGCTCCTGGATGTCCTGGTGGGAAGAGGGAAGAAATGCTGTGTGGAGGGCTACAGGGTCCTACAGTTTGAGGATGGGAACTGGTAAAGTGCATAGGAGTGGCAGATCATCACTGCACTGGCATACCTTCATTGCTATCTTCATTTATGTCTTCTGTCCAGGAATACAGTTAGCCTGTATGTAAGTTGCCTTTAAAGGTGAATAGACAAGTCACATGACTTCTGTAGCTTATGTTAAAAAAAAATAAAAAATAAAGGTAGGTAAGTCACAGTTTTCTTTAATATCAAAATATTGTCATATTGTCTGTTCAGAGGATAGCCTTTAGCCTGTACTTCACAGACTCCAGTTTCTTGTGAATGTTCTCATTGTCCTTTGTGTGCAGAGGAAAGGATAGTGATTTCTAAGCCTTGGAAGATTTTAGTTCTTTCTTTCATATGTGTTGCCCATTTACAGAAATGCCAGGTCTGGTTTGACATGGAAGTTTACTTTCCTGGCCTTGTGGCCTTTTTCTATTCTTGCCACTGCCTACAAGTTTTATTGTAATGAACTGAATCATTTTTTTCTTTAAATTCAGACACTGATAGCACAGTTCCTGAAAAGCTGACAGGAGAGAAATGACAAGGCCAGGGAATGTAGTGGTTTGGGAGGTTACGGTATGTGAAAGCTAGTCAGCTACCATTACCCTTTGGTTGACCACTTTGATTTGGTGGACAAGAAGGTTAAAGGTTTCATGTTGTTTGCTCCTTCCCTCTTTCTTCTGGGAACAGTTGCATCCCTTATCTTGGCTTGATCAGCAGTAATCTCTTGATTTCGTGAGGCATTTTCCCAGGAATTAAAGTCCCCTCCCGCTGTTCCCTGCCCTCATGCATCCCATGGGATAGTGCTTCTCCCATGGATGATGGAGAATATGCCGGGTGCTTGTGTCTGCTATGCTTTTAAAGGCTCTAAGCTTTTTCTAAGCCTCTCGAGGGTTACTGGGTCAGCTATGGCTTCTTCTTCCCGAGGAATTCATTGGTTGGTTTCAATGCTATGGTTCAAATCCGGTATAACATACAAAGCCAGTGAAAGACAGCGTGCTCGTCACTGCTTGCTTGTAACACAGAGCAGAAAAACACTCTCACAGGTTCCCTGGAAGAACACAAGTTTTTTCACAGAATGTCTTGATGTTACTTTTTGTAATGCTTAGTACTTTACTTAACTTGTTATTTAGGATAATAAATGTAGTTTGTAGACCCCAGATCCTTTTTCATACTGAATTTCTCTTCATTGTCATGTTACTGTACTACCATCAAAACAAAGGAGTTCTCCAGTACTACAACTAAATGCTCTTTTTCTGTGACTTTGACTTTTGATTGATTGCAAAGTGTGGTTGACATTTGTGCTTTAGTGGCACTGTTTACACCTTTTTTTGCTTTTACCTGCTCACCTATCATCACAAAACTTAAGAGAACTTGCTATGCATAGACTTCTATTCCCTCTATCAAATTTGTGTGAAAGACTTAAAACTTGCTGGGTGCAGAGGTCTTAGTGTGTGGGATGGCTGCACAAGTGAGCACCAGAGCAGTCACATGTAGCCTCTGAGTGTGATGCCATGAGCCTCATTCCCTTTGGCACCCAGTGTAAAACTCTCAGAAACACTTTTCCTTTGGTCTGCTGGTTTCCCATCGTTCCAGTGCTTCTGAATGTCAGAAGCAAAGAAAAATGCAGACTCAATGCAAAGACCAATATTAAACCAATATCCTCTTATTCCTTCTGAATTCAGAAATGGCTAATTTGATCCTCTGTGGGGGAAAAAAAAAAAAGAAAACAAAAAAGAAAACATGTGAATAAATAATACTGGTGCTGATAAGTCAGAAAGTGTTGGGCTTCAAGGGATTTATGAGAACATTGAGTTACATGGCCAGAACACATTATACTGAACTGGACTGTAAAGAAGGGGGAACAAAATTGTTACTTCCAACTTAAACTCTGTGTATACCTTTTGCCTTTGACTTGTAACATAAAATGAAAATAAATAAGAGGAATCAATTTACAGTTGTAACTGATGAGCAAAGTTACATGGTGTTTGTTTTGTACCTTCAATCGCAGAGGT
Organism: Tyto alba; assembly: GCF_018691265.1. Classification (NCBI taxonomy): domain Eukaryota; kingdom Metazoa; phylum Chordata; class Aves; order Strigiformes; family Tytonidae; genus Tyto; species Tyto alba. The sequence goes on from NW_024881313.1 coordinate 20,026,347, forward strand.
GCCAACAACTGGGAAAGATAGGATTTATACTGAAAATTTATTTTTTTACTAGATTTATACAACCAAATCTCTCAATCAACACACAGGGTGTCAGACTTGCTGCCTGACCAGCAGGTGTGTCTAGCCCTGAGAATGTAGCCAGGGCAAGTCCTGCCACCCAGGCCAGTTTTCAGTTGTTTCATGCCCACCTGTCTGCAGCCAGGGAGGATAGGGGGCATGACAAAAATGTCTAACTGAAGCCAGGTGACTGTCCATCAAAATGCCTCAGCTACTTTGGTAGCTGCATTTCGTTATCACACTGAGCTTTTTAAGATTCTGGTCACTTAGTAGATTTCTCTTCGTCTGTGTGACCCTTGGGTCTAACACATACACATTTTAGAAAGAAGGTCTGCCAGGCTACATAGAGCAGGCACGTAGTGAACAGTTTTGCACTTTGGATATGCTTATGACCTTCCTTTAATGCTTGGCACAACAGTTGAGGGTGATGGGGGGCAAGTACAGAGGGAAGAGGAGGGGGGGGAATGAATTCTAAAATATATTTTGAGTAATAGGCTTTGTCCTTAGTTTGCTGGCTGCTGTCCTTTTGCCAGTTAGGGAGAGCTCTGTAGTAATCACAGTAAAGATAAAGGCCAGATCTACTGCTACTGCTACTAATTTTCTTCATGATCAGTGCTGTGATGCAGGGTGGTACTAGTTCACATGCTGGGACTGCTTCCAATACCCCAACGAGCTCAGTCAGCTGCTGCTCAAAGACAAGTGACAGAACAGCATTCCATAAACTTCTCTCCTAACACACTCTTTCACAGCTAAAGCTGTCCCACTCCTTTCTTCTTTGCCTTTTTTACTTATTTATTTTTCCTCTGTGACAGTTTTTTTCAGTCCTCAGGGTGCTTTAAATCTCACATTTCTGGCGGGTGTAAAAAGCTTTGGATCAGCAAGTTCTAACACTTCCCTGTCTGGCCTACGGAGCGCAAGGCATGGTTTCCTGACCCTCCTGTGTTAACTTCCCTGAAGCAGATAATCCTGAAATAAAATGCCCTACAGAGTATCACCTTGTTCACATCTCTTGTCCTTTTCCCTGCCCATTTCTTGGGAGTGTGGGTGTTGAAATCACTGCACTGTGTGGTGGCTTTAGGACTGAGACTGGCCTGGGAATAGCAGATACCTGATGCTTTTCTCTCTGTGCCTTAGGTTTTGTAGGTTGACTCTGGAGGCAGGGCTGAATATTAACATTAACTTCTTGATACTGTCCTTCAGGTTCAGCAATCCAGGATGTTTGGCTGATTTTGTGACTCCTCTGAGCTTTCATCTCCTGGCATACTTGCCACTTTGTTTCTCTCTTTTTGTGACCTTTATGGTCACAGATACATCTGCTACCATCGTGGCTGGCTTCATCTGTTTCTCTTCCCTACAAACACAGGCAGCCCCCTCATTGTGAGTGACCAAGGCAGGCTTTATGGGCCACTTTTCTACACTTGCTGTGTCTCAGTAAGTTGCTACCTGACCTGACCTACTACAGAGTGACATTTTCTGTCTGTGGATTTTGCCCTGTGTGTGCCTGGAGGGGCCCGTCTCTTCAGTATTAATCTAACCCTTTTCCTCATGGGGTTGGGGGATCTTGGCCTGTGCTTCCCACCAAGGCATGTATCCTCCCCATACCCGTCAGCCTCTGTGGCAGCCTCCCACGCAAGGCAGAGTGCTGTCCTTTACCTACAACCAACCTCTGTGCTGAAGGTTAACGTGCTATTTCTCCAGTCACAAAAGATGCCCAAGTACTTCTTTATTTTCTTCCCTTCTTTTCTTTTCTGTTTTCCCAGATGTTCCCATAAACTATAGCTAGTTCTCCAGATTGCCTCCTTACAGTTTCATTTGCCCAGAACTTAGTCAGTAGTACTCTGGGGCTATTGCAGCACAGGCAGAAGTACTTTCTAGTGTAAACTGTACTGGTGTGAACTGTGTCATCTGGAGACATGTTAAAAACATCTAGATTTTGTTTGACTATGGAGGCAGCACATCACTATTTGTCTCTATTCAGTTTCATACAGTGGACAAACCTGTCATATATTAAATAAAATTGATAGTAGTAAGTACTTCTTTATATCTGGGAAACAGCTTAGTGCCATTGGGGGCATCCAGAACCCTTGCATGGGCTCCCTTCTTTTGCATATCTTCTCTCCATGCTGCCACAACACCTAGAAACCTCTCTGTCAGTAGTTTGTATTGTCTCATGATCTGGGTTGCCTAGAAGTGATGAATATCCAGGCGTTTGGCCTGTGTGCCATCTTACTCCTCCCCAGCAGATGATGTACCACATTCACTACCCAAATTACCTGGGTTGCAGTTCCTTCCATCTCTACTGTGTCTATATTCTGCAGCTGCACCCTCTGCAGTTAGCACTGTCGCCATCTGGACTGAGCAGCAGTTGCAGCAAATAGTCCTTGGTCAGCTCTTGTAGGAGCAATCTGCCTGTGCACAAAGGCTTGCCTTTCCTTTCTGGTGACTCAGGTCTTTTGCCATGGCCCTCTTTCATCCATCTTACTACAGTAACAAGAAAAAAAACAAAAAAAATTTCTTCCTGAAGTCTGCTTGGAATTCCCTAAACTACTTAAAATCAGAACAACAAACTTTATGAAACTGAGAAAACTTGAAATGAGAAAAGTGACTTCTGTCCCAAGTAGGGTTGTTCTTTTCTTTAAGGCTTGTTTTCTGACCAGCAAGTTAGTAACTTTTTTGGTTGAAATAAATCCCACCTTGTCCCTTTTAGGATCCAAGAAAAAAAAAAACTTTCTTTCTGTCACTCTGGGTCTAGCCTTTTTTTATGCTTTTCTCCTGCATATTGCCATTGTGAGCTGAATATGAAGATTTTTATGAATTTTAATATATAGCACTTAGAAGCCACAGTAATAAACACAGGAGACGTTCTTGGAGTAACAGAAAATGATAATTAACTAACCCAATATATAGGTATATAGAGCCTGTCTGTTTGCTCTGGGGACAAAAAATAAGTAAAAAATAATTAACTAGAAATGCCTCTATTCATAGAAGACAATAGTATGAGATATGCAAAAGAGAAGTGCTTAGCTGTGCTGGTGACTCCATGAAGTCCAGCATGAGTTTAACCAAGCAAGTGGAAGTAGTGAAACAGAGAGAGAGTTTGAGTGTTTTGTGAATGTTGAGTTCTACAGTCCATAGCCTGGTGGTTGATGTCATCTTTCTGGTTTGTTTTACTTTTCTTCTCTTTTTTTGTTTTTTTCCTTTGTAATATTTAAATAGTGTTAAATGATCACACTTTTCACATAATATCCAGAAAAGACTGGAGATAATGTCTAAAATTAAATTAGTTTAATAAGAATTACATGTTTTGGATTTAAAAATAAACTTATGTAAATGTGAAAGAGCTCACACGGAAAAATAAAATTAAAACTTAAAGGGATTTCAAGGCATTCTCAGGAAATCTGTTCTTATACATCAACTCAGAATGAGTGTACCTAAGCAATTCCTTATAGGTATATAAATCCTTATAGGCATAACTTACTCTTAAAAACTCTGTCAGTTAGGAGATAACTAATGTTTCTGTGTCCCCCTTGCTGTTTTCCTTACCTCTAATCATCATTGCTGTTCCTGTTCAAACCATTTCTCTTCTTCCTACACCTCTTGAAGCACCGTGCCAAGATGGTGTAGCATGTGCTGGGTGAGGCTTCAGCCGCTCTCAGATTGTGTGGAAAGATTGTTTTGGGCCATGTGGGCTGTATTCTTGTCTGGTCATCTTCCGTGGTGTACTGTCTTTCACACATGTATGACAGTCACTTCTAATTGTGATCCAGTCCTTAGATCCTGTCATTAGGACAACTGTTGAGTCAGTTAACATTTCTTACACATGGAATTGATGAGTGCTGTCTGATCATCTGCAGCTTTCCTGATTAAATTGTGGTCTGTTTTTCATTTGGATCATTCTTCCAGATTAGAAAGACAATTCTGAAGGCTTGCTACTTTATTCCACAGTTCTTTCAGTTTCTTCCAGTTCAGTATCATTTGTAAATTTAAGGAGGACATTCTGTATCCCATCATCCAAATAGTTAATGGGCGTACTGAACAGTAATGGGCAAGAGATGCAAAGCTGCAGAAAATCAAATAATCCATCGTCCATATTTGATGGCGAATTACCATTAACTTTTCTAATCCATTGTGCAGTCCCCTTATTTCAGCAAGACTTTTAAAGCTTGCTTGTGAGACTATGTGGGGAGCAAAGCTCAGAGCATCAGTCACTCCCACAGAAAGAGGGTTCTCTCCTGTCTGTGTATTCTCCTATAGAAGGATGTTAGGGCTGTGTGACACATTTTGTTATAGAGGTTTTCCTTATCTTCTGCTTTCTCTGTATAGGCGTTTTATTTTAATTATGTTTTTCTAGAAACTGAAGTTATCATGACTATTCTTGCATTTGTCATAGTCCTTTTTCCCCACTTCCTGTGGCTCAAAGATCATCAAAGCAAAATATGCTATAGCTGGAGTTTTACTAAACCTCTGTCTCACCTGTGCTTTTCTTTCCCTACCTTTAATTTTCACTCTTTCATCATCAGGGTGTTTTTTTGGGGTTTTGTTTTTATCAGTTAGTTGGTTGGTTTTTTTGTTGTTGTGTTTTTTGGGTTTTTTTTTTGGTCCCCTTTAAATATGCAGTAATATTGAACTTTTTAAAAATTGAAGACTGAACCAAATATATATGTTATTTCTGCTTTGTCAGGAACATAGAGTTTTAGATTTTTCCTTTGGGTGAGAGAACTCTTTTCTTGATCTGCTTTTCAGTATCAATATATATTAAAAGCAGGAGGAAAATATATTTTTAATATTGCTAACTAATTGTATATAATTTTATACAGATTTTTTCCCCCCTATTTGTTGGTTCTGTTGTATTCATATTAATTTCTCCTTTAGCATTCTTTCTTAAGTTTCAGGTTATATACTTTCTATCTTTTCATGTAGGTTAGTTTGTGCTTGTGCCCTTAATATTATATCACTGAGGGCCTGTCACTTTCCTGAACTAGTTTTTTTCCTTGAGAACTGCTTCTCATGGGAAGCAGATATACTTGAGAATATACTGAAAATATATTAAAATCTGCTTTCCTGGAGATTATTGCATTCATTTTCCTGTTATCACTCTTTCCTCACTGTTGATGAGTTTTTCCATTTCATGAGCACTTGTTTCTTTCCACTTTCATGGTCTTTAACAGTTTCTACCAATTGGTTAGAAACAAACCTAGAAGAACCCCTTTTATTTTGTTATCCCCACTTGTGTTTTCCAACACATTGAAAGGTGTTACTCTTATCCTGCTTGGCTGCATTCTCAGTAAATGTTTACGTAGTTTAAATATGCCATTAAGACAATGACCTATCTTTAGATTATTGGTAGTTATTCAAATAAACCCCTTTTCTTCTCCCGGCTTGACTGCTTATAACATGTCTCTTCTGTTTCCCTTGCTTGGCTTTTTTTTTTCTTTTTTCCTTAATTTTATCCTTAAATCAGAGACTTTCAACAGTGTGTCTCACAGAGCATTCTGAACCTTAGAGGTCTACATAATTGTTATGCAAGGAAGCATCCTTCTTTTTCTTTCCAGAAAATGCTATCTCCTTCAGGTAAATTCTAATCATGCAAATTATCACACAACTCTATTTTGTTAATTAAGACATGAGTTTTGTTATGCAGTGGGCTTCCAATTCCTTTCAGTTACCATATTGGTGAGAAGGCAAAGTGACAACCAATAACTTGTGTAAATTGTTTAGTGATATGTAAACAGTTGAGTTGTCTTCATTTTCTAACAAATGAAAGGATGCATATTAATTAGGTACACAGTGTGTATTCTTTCAAGTGAATCCAACATTTGTAAGCCCAACATGATATCATGCACTATATTAAATGGTAGTTTACAATGAATATTCTAAAACTTAACCTAATGTTGCATTAAAGTAATATAAAAATTACAAAGCTGCATGAAGTTAATATTGTGTTTATATTTATTCATTTTAAGTAGTTTTTATTCCCATTGTGCAGGAAATTGTTCATTTTAGATGAAAACCAGTAAAACATGCTTTTGTCTTCCAACGTCTGACTCAAAAAATGAACAAAGCCATAAAAGCAAGTACTAGAAATCTTGAATTTGATACCAATCAACAAATTAAAAAAATTATTCACACTAGCAAAGAGGAGTATTTCTTTGGGATGAAATACAAATATAAAACAAGATTAAAATATATTATTTAAATAATAAGTAGTGATTTTATTTTGTCTCTCTATTCTCCATTTCTTGTAAAAAGGTTTTATTCACAAAAATAGAATGTTTTAGCAACATTGCAGCTTAGTATTTTAAGCTTCACTCCAGTCTCTTAATTTCTTTAAGTAAATATGGAAATATATTATGGCTATTAATAAAATTAATTTAGATTAAACAAATAAATAATGAACAGAATTCTACCATCAGTTTTCCTGTATCGCCAGTATCACTTTGTGCACGAGTTATGTCGTAATGGCCATTTACAACCTTCTGGTTTGCTACCAGCAATTCAAAAAGTATTGCAGATCTCTTTGTATTATAGCCGTGAATTTTATATAATTTTGGTACTAGAGGAAAGATATAGGATTTTAAAATTGTTCTTTTAGAAGCTTTAAAGTATGCAGAGTTTTAGCTGCCTATTAGCAAACCATATTTGCTGTCCACTAATTATTCGTATTGCATGTAAATCACATTGATGCACAAAGGGTGTTGAGGTACGCTTACATGCCCAAAGCTGTATCACCAGATCAATAATTGATGACATACATCAACTCTTTATAGTGAAAGGTACTTTGGGGGGAAAATAAGGAAAAAACAGAGAGGAAAGGGTCGAAAAAAAGGTAGAGGGAGACTCCCACTGGCCAGCTGGAGAAGCATGGGGTCCCCTGATGAGCATCCTTGTCCTCCTCTGGGTGTTCTCCCCTCTACAGTATGTGGCAATGAGAAAGAAGCTAAATTTGGGGTTTCTCTAATACAAACTAAACACTACAGAATAAGTGCAAAACAGTTTGGGGGTTAGAGGGGAGAGGGGCTGAATCTCAAGCCAGTGGCAGTCACTTCCCAGGAGAACCTGTTTCAGCAGCAGGTGAAGGCGTGTAAAGCCCTGTGTAATGATGAGCACGTAAATGAGAGCTGCTTATGAATAAGATGCTAGTATGTGTAATACCTGTTGTCTGTGGATAAAACAACTTTGTGTAGATAGGCAACAGTATCACATGGGAATATTGTCTTGCTCAGGTTGATTTCCTGATAAGACTGAGCATGGGCTGCTACACTTGCGTTGGTTGAGCCTAAGGAAGTACGTCCCTGCATACCCACAGAAAATTCCATCCACTGAACTGAATAAAGTAGAGTAAATTATAAATGCCTAGAAACCCAAATTAGAATTCTTATCATCACTCTACATTTTGATGCAATGTCTCTTTTTCTTAACAAAGAGAAAATTGTTACAATTCTGTGTTATTTTATTTCATGCTTTTGTAAGAACCTTTGCTGCATCCAACCTGGAATTAAACCTTAGCAGCTCTGCAGCTATAATAAGAGTAAGGTTTATTGCCAGCTAGTATTTAATCTGCTGGCTAGATGACTAGCTGTGTACCAGCTGTATAATATATTCTGTAAGGATATCATCATCACAGCACTTCACTCTTGCATTTCATACACCCACCAGGAAACCTGTTTTATCTTGTTCTCCGAGCAAGGAATCCAAATTAGATGTCTTAAGGAAAAGTAAATAAGAGTATTAGAAAATATTAAAGAGAAGTAATTCCATTTATAGCATGTTACAGTGAGAGACTTTTTGGACAGGAATGGGATAAGAATTCTCATAAATCTTTAGGCCCTGATTATGGGCTGCTCTTGGCACGGCTCAAAGAACGGACCAAAGCCTGGCTTTTAGCCACTCCTATGTTGGCTTCTCCCCCACATGATTCTGTCTGGTTCCTGGCTTATGTCAGAGAAGCACTAGAGCTGCTCTAACTTAATTCCAAATCTTTGGAGGATTTTTCTGGCAGAAAGGGAACTCCAGAACATATGGGCTAGGCCATGACCCTTCCTATAACAGGGCAAGAGAATTGCAGTGCAACAGCAGCTCTGCGGGTGCTAAACCTCCTGGGAACTATTCCACGCAAAGAGAAGGGGAAGAGATAAGCGCTCACTGGTCTCCCAGATGTGCACAGCCACAGTGATGGCTAGGCTGAGGACGTAAGATGTGTGGTTTTGCTCAAAGGGTGAAAGGAGGATTACAATAAATATAGGAGGATTATAATAGATGAAGTTAGTGTCATAGAATTTATTCTTCTTTTGTTTGTCATTCCACCAAAAATAAGATATTTGGCCTAATGTTCTGTGTGGTTTGTATCAGCTTCAAGTAAAATTTATTTTTAAAAATTAAAAATTTCAGATAAAACTACATTTCTGATTAACTTTACTTTAAATAGCTCTAGTGCCCAGGTCTCACAGTTCTGCTTTCAGCGAATATTAGAGAAGAGTACAAACTCTGTGTGCCTCAACTCTAGTGCCATTCCTCTTACATAATATTAAACCATTTGTAGTCTGTTAATTCTGTGATTGAAGTTGCAAGGATATATAGATTTCAGTTGTACTGATAGTGTCTGAAAATGTCAGCGTGACACTAGAAATGTATTAATCAAGTGATCTTTTTGTTGTTTATTTAAATGTAGAGAATTGTACATACACAAAATTGAATTTAAAAAAAAAAAAAAAAAGGCAAATTAAGTATACAATATCAGGTACTCCAAAGCTAGAAAACAAAAGATGTAAAGTGGTTTGTGCTAGCTTAACTTCCCTGTGCAGATATATAATGCTATAGTCTTTTCTCTATAGTCTGATTATATTTAACAACTAGTTGTTGGTTATTTTGTTTCTCCTTTCTTGTTCTCTTTCTTGTAGTGGCCCAGTGTTGACTTTATGGCATATTAAGAAGAAAGAAGTATTCACTTCTCTAATGATTTCTTGTGTTTGTGGGGCCTTGTGCAGAAGCTACCTGAATGCTGTGTGAGCATTTATTTGTTCTTATAGTGTTGCAGCTGGGTCACTAAGTCACAGATTTGATCAAAAGTTTCCGTTAATGTTGAGTGACAAATTTAAGAAACATTCTATCCCAAACACTGAGTAGTGAGTATGATCTGGTATGCCTGGATGAGTAGGGAGTGGTGCTTTAGTTTTCTCATTGGGGGATAGGGAGAGGCAAAAGGTGATTAATGCCATTTTAAGAGAGATAAATCATCCTTTAGAGACTGAGTGCCTTTTTCTGTTGAACTGGGTGAGCCTCACTCTTTGATGGCAAAAATTAAGCTGTTGGAGGAGTTTAGCATACTATAGAGAGCTCCTTGTGTTTAATACATACTTGATCTGTCACAAGGTGAGATCCTTCCTGCATGCAAGTAAGAAATACTGCTGAGGCAGGGGAGAATATATGATTATGAAGTTAATGATTGAGCTGTAATATTGTACATAGTGAAGACTAAGTCAGAGATAATATCATCATTCCCCTAAATTAAAGGTACCTCCATTTTTACTTTTCCCAAGTCTGGGATGTTTAACTTTCAACTTCAATAAATGTTCTTTTAGCACAACTTTAAATGTATGTGCTATGTTTTATAATTTCTGTAGTCTGTATCTAGGCTGTCAGGGAGATTTGCAGTAGACATTTCATTTAGATTTATATATGAGAAGTATCTCAGATAATGCAAGGCCTACAGAAACAATAGGTTTGTAGTTGAAGAGTAGGATAACATGTTATGGCCATAAAATGTAATCACATGAAAAGGGCAGGAGCATTGAGTCAGCTGTAGTGTTTACTGTGTGCTGACATAACTTCTCAGTTTTTGTTCAGGATATTAGTTAAGAGCCAATGTAACATTTGACTTTTCAAACTCTAAAATATCATCCTTGGAACATATATTCATATAACTCCTGGAAATAGAGCAGTCTAGCTACAAAATGTATGTTTCTAATAAAGGAAGAATTTTTCATCATAGTTTCTTAAAAAACACATGCTTAACATATTATGTAAAAGTGAAACATTTTAACAACATTAACCTTTGGCTCTAGCAGTCATAGAAACTTTCTGATACAATTGAAAAAATGAAGTGCAAAATTATTTAAAAATTGGAAGTAGTAATAAAAATTGCATGCATAATACTGAATTAAGAAACATTTTCAATTATATAGCTTTTTTTAGGAGCTTTAGATAATACTATCTACATTTTTAACCAACAATTGCATTGTTGATATATTTAGTGTTTACTTTAGCTTGCTGTGTCACAAATTTATGCTTTTCCTGGAAAATTTTTTGGGGGGAATAGCGTGAAAATATTACTGCAGATCTTTTCTCTATGCGAACCTCAATTTAGCCAAAAAACTAAGATCTACTAAAATGCTATCTCATAAGCTCAAAATGTCTCATAAGCATAAAATGTCCTCACTTGTGACACTGAAAAAAAGAACTTGAAATCCCAGCACAGTATTTTTATTGCAAATGACAGTTTTCATCTGCTGGCTTTTGCTGCCAGAATAAGCATGTTTTCAGTAAGCACAAACAGACTTCTTCAGCTGTGCCTGTTTCCAGTTGTTCCCATTAAGTCCCCAAGTGGGTGGTACCAAAGAGCCACCTTTTTGGCACACTTGCATGCAGACAACACATGGCCACCGATGAGTTTTGGCATTATGCTCTAATAAAAAAAGGCCATGCTCATATGAGAAAGCTCCGTGTGCGTCACTAAAGCTATTTCAGTCTTTGCTGCCTCCTGAGCTGAATGTAAACCAACATCGGTGACTCTATTCAAATACAATTTCGTAAAAGGAAGTAGGAAGCATGACTTTCAAGCTGTGTGTGGGGATGAGCTAAAATAGCAACAAAAGTATCTCTAGAGAGTATGAGATGACAAAAAAAAATTTCTCTTAAGCTTACCTATTGTTAAGAAAAAGTGGATCTGGCAGACTTTCTTTGGTACCAGCTGGATGTGTTAAATTTTCCTTTTTTTCTTTAACATTGAGAGCCAGCATTGCTGTAGCAGGGATAAGAAGGAAATGGAAGGGTTCAGAGATTTCCTCAGCAAATTTCACCAATGAGCCTTGATCCTGAGGAAAATCAAACTTATGCTTTAATAACTGAGTTTCTGTGCAGCAACACTTACAGCCTACTTGGAGAGTCCAAGAGGAAGGCTGACTGAGGTGGTGGCTTGTGTAATGGGCATGTCTCTGCTGGACACTCTTGCAGGAGGGTTCACATTTGTGTGAGGCACCGGAGAGCAGCAGTTGTGATGTTTCCTCGGCAAGAATTTGGTGAGCTAACGCAGTTCAAGAGCTGGTAATGGCTGGGCATAGTTCACATTGCCTTAGTTTTGGAAATAGATGGTTACATGTGCTCAGATCAAATAATTTCTCAGTGCCTGAGTCAGTACTGAAGTTTGGCTCCAGAACTACATGTGCTGGCTGACCACTTCTCTCCCAAATCCCTCGGGGAGATCCATGCTACCAAAAGCCTTAATAATTCAGAAGAGTTTGAATCTCATTTCACCAGTGTTGTACTCAAGCTGCTACTTACTAACTACAATTTTATTGTGTTTTGTTCTCCCACTGTACTTCAGTTTTTCAGCTCCTTCACTTTGTTGGAAGTGCTAAGTACAACACCTTTCACAGGGAGGCACTAATCCAAGACTTGAGCCTCAGGCAGTGCTATCTGCTGTAGGAAAGTAATACAACTTCTATCTTAATCTGAAATAATGGTATATGCCACACACACATGACTCCCCCAACCTAGCGGTTAAAAAACTCCCCTCTTTTTAGACCACTTGCAATTAAAACTGAAAATTAGTGATTTCCACTTGTAATAACACTTCATTTTCCTTGTACTGGAGTATAAAATCCAGTATTTGTTGTCCGTTATAGATTTTTATGTCACTCACTCATACATATATGAGTGAACCATAGTTCCTGATGATGTTTTACCTTGAGGGTGGTCAAATACTGGAGCAGGATACCCAGAGAGGTTGTGATGTCTGTCCTTGGAGGTGCTCAAGACTCTTCTGGACACAGTCCTGAGCAGCCTGATCTAAGCAGACCTGCTTTGGGCAGGGGTTTGGACTAGGTGACACCAGAGGCCCCTTTGAATCTCAGTTATTCTGTGATTCTGTCTTACTACCAGACTCATTTTATACATACACCCACACCAACAAAAGAAGGCCTAATCTTTGCAGGGAAGTCATATTATTGATTACTACTTTTAGTGACAGCAGGTATATTCTTAATTTTCTGTTGCAAAATCTGTGAATTGTTGTTGTTTTCTTAGCAATGAGATTGCTGAGCAGATGCTGGTGTTAGAGATTGGACAGTTACTTATCTGTAGTGAGGCTCCAGCAATAAACAGCATTTAGGATGTAATTTTCCTGCGAATTCTTCAGGTTTGCAGGTGGGTTTGATTTTTGTTTCTTATGTAACAGATGTACAAATTAGTGTACAAAATAAAAAAAAATAAAATAAGAAAGTTATTTTTTTAATTTTTGTGTATTTTTCCATTCTTGAGCTGCTTTTGTAATATTATATATTTCATAACATTGTAAATTTCTTTAAAATGATCATGAAAATCATGTTATTCTGTAAAACATCTAGGTTTTGAACTGGTTTTGCTTTCTATCTTTCACTCTCAGTCAACAGCAGTGCAAAAGCATAGAATCAGAATCATCTGAGTTGGAAGGGACCTTAAAGATCATCTAGTTCCAACCTCCCTGCCATGGGCAGGGACACTTTCTACTAGACCAAGCTGCTCAAAGCTTCATCCAACTTGGCCTTGAACACTCCCAGGGAGGGGGCATCCACAACTTCTCTGGGCAACCTGTTCCAGTGCCTCACCACCCTCACAGTAAAGGATTTCTTCCTTACATCTAATCTGAATCTACCCTCTTTCAGTTTTAAATCATTACTCCTCATCCTATCACTACACTCCCTGATAAAGTAGTCCCTCTCCATCCTTCCTGTAGACCCCCTTTAACTACTAGAAGGCCCCCCCAGAGCCTTCTCTTCTCCAGGCTGAACAACCCCAACTCTTTTAGCCTGTCCTCGTGGGTTAGGTGCTCCAGAGCTCTGATCATCTTCATGGCCTCTTTTGGACCCACTCCAACAGGTCCATGTCCTTCTTACCTTGGGGGCCCCAAAGTTGAACATAGTACTGCAGGTGCGGTCTCACGAAAGCAATGTAGAGGGAGAAAATCACCTTCCTCAACCTGCTGGCCACACTTCTCTATGCAGCCCAGGATACTATTTGCTTTCTGGGCTGTGAGCACACACTGCTGTCTTATAGTCAGTTTTTCATCCATGGATACCCCCAAGTGTTTCTCTGCAGGACTGCTCTTAATCCTCTCATCACCCAGCCTGTATTTGAGCTTGGGATTGCCCCAACCCAAGTGCAGGACCTTGCACTTGGCCTTGTTGAACTTCATGAGGTTTGCATGGGCCCACCTCTCAAGCCTGTCAAGGTCCCTCTGGATGGCATCCCTTCCCTCCAGTGTGTTGACCACACCACACAGCTTCCTGTTGTCAGCAAAATTGCTGAGGGTGCACCATGTCACCAACAAAGATGTTAAACAGTGTTGGTCCCAATACCAACCGCTGAGGAATGCCACTCATCACTGTGCTCCACCTGGACATCACACCATTGACCGCAACACTTTGAGTGCAACCATCCAGCCAATTCCTAACCCACTGAGTGGTCCATCCATCAGATCCATGTCTCTCCAATTTAGAGACAAGAATGCCATGTGGGATAGTATCAAATGCTTTGCACAAGTCCAAGCACATGACATCAGTTGATCTTCCCTTACCCACCAACACTGTAACCTTATCGTAGAAGGCCATCAAATCTGTCAAGCACGATTTTCCCTTAATGAAGCCATGTTGGTTGCCACTAATCACCTCCTTATTTTCCATGTGCCCTAGCCTAATTTCCAGGGGGATCTACTCCATGATCTTCCTGGGCACAGAAGTGAGACTGACTGGCCTGTAGTTCCTCAGGGCTTCCTTTTTTTCCTTTTCAAAAGTGAGGGTTATGTTTCCCCTTTTCCAGTCAGCAGGAACTTGACCAGACTGTCAGGAGTTCTCAAATGTTACGGGTTGTGGCTTAGCCACTTCATCTGCTAGTTGCCTCAGGACGCATGGATGTATCTCATTAGGCCCCATGGACTTGGTCACCTTCAGGTTCCTTAGATGGTCTAGAACCAGATCTTCTACAGAGGGTGGTTCTTCATTCTCACAGTCCTTGCCTTTGCCTTCTGTGACTTGGGTGGTGTGGATGGAGCCCTTGCTGGTGAAGGCTGAGGCAAAAAAGTCACTGGGTACCTCAACCTTCTTTATTTTTTTTTTTTTTTAAGAGACATATTTTAAGATGACAGTTACCAGGCCATTACTCTGGTTATTGATCTTTGTCCTTTGTGGGGTATTAATATTGCTTATGGCCCAAACACTATGTACAGGGCTACTCTGTGGAAATAGTGCCAAACATAGGTCATCGTCTGACATATTTACTCCCTCTTAAGACTACTAATGAAAAGTTCAGTAGTAGTATCATCTTTCTTCAGCTGAAAAAAATAGTGTGTTTTTTTAAATTTACATGAGTGCAAACCTACTAGTGTTTCAATAGAGACCCATTATATTCGTTACCCAAGAGAAAAAATAATTCCTTGCTTCCAGGATAATGTTACAGACATCAGAAAATAGTGGATATGAAGAATGCATAGCATTATGTAGAAATAATGATAGATGAGACTTGCTTTGAAACAAATTTTCCAAACTTTAACACAGATGCCAACTTCAACAAGCACTTTGTCAAAATGATAACTGAAGTAATTTTCTGAGTCAGTTCTTGACTTAGCTGGCATTGCCTTCATAAAAGATGCATTCTGCTTAGCATTCTGGTTTCATTTAAACTGGTGTAAATGCAATGTACCTCTACTGTGGGAATGATGTAATAGAGTAAGAAATGAGATGGATCACCTAGATCCTCATCACCTGCTGCTGAAGAAAGTAAAGGCCGCCTTAAGCCTTGCTTGTATTTCTGTAGCCTTAGTCATTGCTTCACATAGGACAACCTCAGGTGTATATGAAAATGGTTTGGAGAATGCTCTAATCTGTTTTTCTACATTCTGGTAGTGGATGAGGAATAGAGATACCTTGATTATCAAGCAATATTCCCAAACCTAGTGGCCGTGAAGGAGATGACCTGTTCTGTGAGCAAATTCTGTGTCAGAAAATTTGCTTCCTTGGCTGGGATCCCCAGGGGCTGCATCCACTGGGTTTATGGCACAGCATAAAAAATCTGAAATGAGTTATAAGAAAAAAAAGAGTCCTGACATGTTTTAAGTATAATTACTAGAAAATAGATTGTATTATTTTGTTCTCTTATTGTATGATATATTTCTCGAATACAAATTCAACCAAGCAGGTGCAAAATTATACTGACAAATTGACTGAGACAGACAATGTACAAATGCTCATGTATGCATTGAATACAAGTTAGTCATAAAACAAGACTGAGGGAATATAGGTAGTAGAGTATAATAATACTGTAAATAGTATTGACTTAGTACTGAGGGTTGGCATGACAATGTATAAAGTGAATGTAACTTGTGAACCAAAAGGAAGAAGTGAGATCCAGACTGAAAGGGAAAATTAACTAAGGTCTCCTTAGTCCCACTTTAATTTATGTCTGTTACCAAAAGTGTACAGCCAAAGTTGGTTTAACAGTTGGTGAATAAAGTTTCATTGATTTATATTCTGAGTTTAAATCAGAATCTGAAACTGGTTCATGAGGAACCCCACTCCAGAGTGTGTTCCCTGCTGCCCGGGTGGTACAGATGATGGTAATGTTCATGGTGTGGTTATTGTTCTGCTTGTGGGGTCATTCAGTCTGTTGAATGTTGTATTTTTGCAGAGTAAAAAAGGAAAACAAGGTGGAAATGTTCATTCTGAAGATAAGTGAACTTTTTTAGGCTGTGCTACTTCCCTTGAGAGGCATTAAATGTTAAACTGTTTAACATCTGGGAGCGTCTGTCCTCATAGTCCAGCCTGTGGATTGACTCAGTCCTAAACTTCCATGGAGATTTAAAGAATGAACAGGAAGTGCTTAACTGTTTTGACCCAGTCTAATTTTAGAACTGTAGAATATGTAAGCAATTGTTAGTTATATTTTAAAATATACATATACATATGTAAAAAAAAATATTTTGCATAAGGCCCTAATTACATAACAACTGAATTTTTTTAGTTCAAGATAGTGTAGTTCAAGAAAAGTAGTTAATTTGACAGTTGTCTGAAACTTTCAGAATTATTTATTCATGTAAAAAGGCTATCATTTAACTTTTATACATTAATTGGTTTTAAATACTCAATTAGATGAATTATTGTAGTCTAATCCCATGGTAATTCAGTCTCCCTTTCTACCAATATGGCAAGTATCTAAAATGGGACATACAGTTTCTGTGAATATTTGTAGCTCAGTGTTCTGCCTTGTTTTTCTACTCAGGGCTTTACATTATTTTTTCAATAGCAGAAAATGACAAAGGATTTTTTACCTGATACTTATCTTTCATGTTAAGATACTTCTGGAGTACTTTGCATTTTTCTCTTTTTCTTGGGTAGTCAGGTGTTGCCCTCCAATAGGAAATTTTAGATCACTTCTAAGAAGTATGTCAAGGACATTAACTGGCTGAACATGTCCGTTTGTTGCAGTGCAGCAGAGATTTTAAAGTCTTTAGTCAGCCTAAAGTCTTTTATCCACTGATACTATTAGGAGTAAGTCACAATACTCTATTGAGCGTTTTTTATATTCTCTAGAGGATATAGCAAATGTGAGAATGGATAAGCAAGCATATTATCCCCCCCATCAGTGTTTAACAAAGATTGTTGCTTAATATTTCCATTCTTGTTCTGAGATACATTTCTACAATGTTAGTTTACTATGCTTTACAAAAAGGTGATTCTTAATAACAATGATTTATTCCATTCTGTACTATTTAACGATGAAGTATTTTTTAGTAGATTTGACAATTTAATGCTTATTCGTATCTGTATTTTTGGTATTGAAATGAGTAGTAGCATAGAAAGCATCAAATCTGTCAGTCCTTAATTTTTAAATTCAGGAAAGTTATGGGATTTTGTATGACTATTAAACCCCAGTAATTTATGTTATATTTTGTTTTCAAGTAAGATGTGTGATATCACTAAATTCAGTGCCTATGGGACTACAATTTTTCTTTGTGGCATGCCTAGTTCTGCAAAAGTTAACTGTCTTTTATGTAGGGTAACTTGAGTGATAGTTACAACTGAGAGAATTGTAGAAGAGTTGAATAAGATACGAATTTGAGCTGCTAGGATGTGGACATACCCTCATTGCAGCAACACTGCAAGGTTTTTAAGTTGATGTGGAGGAATCACAACATTTTAATTTTTGGATGATCATTCTCATAAATTCCAATTTTCAGAAATGTAAGCATGAATGCATAATCATATCTTGATGCCCTTTTAACAGTTCGTCTGTGTAATGACAAGGTGAACTTATTAAAGGCTTATTAAGGGACATGTGTGCCTAGTATTTACATATCTTTCATATTGGAGTCCAGAAATTTCTGTTAGATGCCTAAACTCCTTTTGCAACATACTGGAAGAGTTCAGGGTATGAGAAAGATGCCCAACACAATGAGTTCAGCCAGCTAGGGGGTTTTCATTGTGGTTTTATATAAAAAATTTGTGGCTATTATTTTCTAACACAGGATGGTAGCTAATACGAACATTTAGTAAACTCATCTAAAAGAATTCCTTCTTTTTATACATGTTCTTCTACATTTTCTTCTGTTAATGGATTAATTTGATCCACTTATCCACTTATGTGTGTATTTTTTAAATAATATTTCTGATTTGAGCCTTTTTCTATTGCACAGTGCAAATATAATCAAATTGTTTATATAAACTAAATCTATTGAGTAACATCTTCAGCATGTTCCAACAGCAGTAGCGTTTTTCATGTTGAAAGAAAATAGACACTTAAATAACTACTGTCTATTTATTTTATTATTGATTTTCACATAGTAC
Source organism: Tyto alba (assembly GCF_018691265.1). Lineage (NCBI taxonomy): Eukaryota > Metazoa > Chordata > Aves > Strigiformes > Tytonidae > Tyto > Tyto alba. Next base: position 20,044,493 of record NW_024881313.1, read on the forward strand.
TCTATTTTGTTAATTATTTATTTTTCTAGAACAGGTGACCTAGAAAGAAAAGCAATCGACTATTTGCAATATTCTAATTGTGACTAAACACTAAGACAGACATTGAACTCTTGGGATGTGTTATATCAACTCATAAATATATTCAGTTCTATTTAATTTTTCAGTCTGCCATAGGCTATCCAGTTTAAAGAAGTGCCTGTTTAATGGTACCAGTTTTAGTCTTTAGAGCCCTTCTACCAACCTTTCTTAAGATTCTTGAGATTTTTCCACTAATCCGAGAAGAAAGAACAGACAGAATAAAGTCCTCTTCCAATAATTTCCTTATCATCTCATTGTACAAATACATATTTAGATCCAGAATACCACATAAAGCCCATTCTGCAATCCACTTCCAAAATTTCTTTATGTTAAAACTGCCTGTTTCACTTCTGGACACAGAGACTCTCTTGACCCTAGTGTTATGCAAGAGCTTATTGTTTCTCCTAAATTAAAAAGCCTTCCTAGAATGTGCACTTAGATGTAAATTGCTTGACTGTGGTAGTTCATTCAAATACAGGCCCATTTAAGGAGTTTTAAAATCTGCTTTATTGGAACCCTGTGGCTTTTACAGCACATTAGACATAAATTAAGCAACAGGGAACCTTCTCTCCCTTTATTTCCAACTGTCCTTTCCAGGCCACGTGGCATGATATTGTCTTTAGAATTATTTATATATCGCCCTCTTTGTTTTATCATGTATTTTAATGTGGCAGATTTCTGTCCTCTAACACTATGCCAGTTGTCAGAGTAATCCTGGGTGGAGCAGGCAGGGATTTTTGGTAATCAGAAAAATATAGCATGATTTTTGGTTTCAGGTATTCAGGTTTGCTGTCATGAAGTAGGGGATGCATTTTCATGCCCTCTTTTTTGAGAATAAATTGAAGTAATTCCTTATGTAGAAAATTATTTTTGCTTGTCATCTTGGCAAAATACTGTATTTTTAGCCAAGCCGAGGTGATGATGGATACCAACTAATAAAGCTAAAATTGTTGTCTGGTAGAAGTTTTAGTATATTTTAAGATGAAAAGTTATGTCATGCCTTCCTCAATCACTTGTGAGCAACTCTGAGACTCAGTTCATATCTTTAAAAATGTTTTACCAGCTGTAACATATAGGGACTACAGACTAGATCATAAGAGCAGCATGGAGGATTTTGAGGTGGGCTAAAAGTTTAGCCTGGGGTAGGACAGCAGTGGGTCCCAGGGACGCTGTGTGATAACTTGGTGGGAGAGCAAGCTCAAGGTGTTGTTTGGCACAGAATAAACCATAATAAAGATTGTTCTCCTGTATTCTGTTTGTACCTCTGAGAAAAGAAAGCCCTCTAGAGCTGTAGGCTGGGCTGAGCTGCATGTCAGCTTTTACTACCTACTTGCCCATACCTGTACAGGCAGAACAGTGTTCAGCACCAGTATGACTCTTCCTGCAACTGCTTCTTGAAAATTAAACTTGTGAAAATCCTGTAACTCACTGATATCGACTACCAGTATAAGTTGTAGTATGAATTATGGGAACCAGCAAATCTCTCTGTGGCTGGGGTTTGGTAATGACCTGGTGATCTAAGGGCACATTACTGCACTCTTAGAAATGGCTCTGCAGTGAGATATCTTACTTAGAGGGCACTGGCAGCTGCTGACACTGCTCCTCCTAATTTGTGATTTCCCTGAAGACTGCTTGGGGGCTGGCACATGCTCCGCCATAGCTCTGTGCAAGCATGGCAGCAGAACTGAAAGCTGAGCATAGTATATGGCTTGCCAACTGCTTTAGGATTTCTCATTAGTAACTTGACTTACCCCAAATCAATTCAGAGCACTAGTAGCTAGAAAAAAAAAATCTTGTATTCTATCAAATGTGTTGAAATTAATAACTGAGGTAAGTAAATGTAATGCTTCGTGATGTTTTAGATGGATGCTTTGAGAGTTCTCTGCAATTTTTATGATTTTAAAAAGATAATTTATCAAAATCATCTTCTGTGTATATGTTTGTACATTTGTATGTGTTTGCAAGGGAAATCTTCATGCTATTTATCTCTTGTTTTGCAGACAAAACCTGTTGCATTTGCAGTTCGGACAAATGTTGGATACAGTGCAGCTCACGATGACGATGTTCCGGTCCCAGGCATGGCCATCTCATTTGAAGCTAAAGATTTTCTTCATGTTAAAGAAGTAAGTAAAACTAGAGAAGTGAATCTCTCCTTAAGGGTCTATTTGAGTAATAGTGCTACTATTTCTTAACATTAAGATTACACTTCATATTGTCAAATCACTATACAAATCTTATATAAATAAGCTAACTGTGTATAAAGAAATTAATGTTCTTTGAAATACTGTTCTTATAAAAGCAATGGCACAAATTCCTTACAATTAAGTGCTTTTCTTCTCTAGTAAAATTCGCTTATTTAGAGCTTTAAAAATGTACATCTGCCTGTTCAAGGATATAATATTTCTGGGTTTTACAGTTCTAATACTCTGAGGGTTCATTGTGATTCAACAGCCAAGGGTTGATTCTCTTTTATTTACGTGACTGAATCTCAGTTAACCCCAAAGTCCTCAGGTCTCATTTTTTTCACTGAAGTTACTTCCCTGGCACAGACAATATTTTGTTAACAGTTACATGATGTGATATTTCAAGATGCACTTTGCAACTGTCTAAAAAGGTGCTTTGCATTTACTGCATTGGTTTTCTTTTCCTGTAGTTTGGCTTTGAAAATTTTAAATTCTTACAAAAGGCTAAAGCCATTTTTTTTCTCTGCTCCTTGCAAGACAATCCAAAGCAAATAACTTGGTAACTTTCCTATACAGACCCTCCTTAGCAGCCCGCTGCTCCCTTCTGAATGTTTTCCTCATTTTACAAGATTTCCCAGCTTCTGGTCATATTCCATTGTGTTTTGTCAAAAAATGATCCATCTGGAAATGGAAATTTATAGCAGAAGAACTAGAAAGTTAGCTTAAGGATGAGAGCAACTTGGCCATGCATTTCAAATTATATCTTTACCCCATTTTAGATTATTGAAAAATCACTCAGTAGTTATGATTGATGATGCACAATAATTCTGCTAGTGCAGGTGCTTTGCAGAAGCAAGAAACTTTCCTAATACACAGGTAGAAATACAGTGGACAGAAACTAAAGAAACACAAATGGGTTTATAGTGCCCTCATACTGATGACTAATGATCATCATTTTCCATATATATTAAACACACAAAGAGGGATAATTTGGATTCAAACTGTAGGTAATGAAGGAAATACATTTTCTGTCTGATGATAGTACCAAATAATTGCTCTGCTCTGTCTTGTGACAAAAGTAGAGATGAGCAGGCACAGCATCCTGACAAAAGAAAACTGTCAGCATTCTCCAGTGAGTATGGAAGCACTGGAAAATAGAGCTCAGTTTTGTTAGATGGAATGATTTTGTAGAGTCATCTATTCCATCTGCATTTTGAATAAGCTTGTAATCTCAGACCTCACGTTAAGTATTTCCCCTGTTTCCATATGAACCTGAAACACAGTATTTGCAGATTTTCTGCTAGAATTTATGCTTTTTTCCTCACAGCACAACTTAGACTCAGATGTAAATATGCATGGGACAAAATGAGGAAGAAAAAGTTTCCTGAACTTTTCTGGATCTCCAGAAACGGCTTGAAAGGAAGCTTAGCTCAGATGAGTTGTTAAATTGTCCGTGGCTGCATATAGCACTGAGGAATGGAAAAACAGATTAAAATGTTCTTGTAGATTCAATTGTAATAGAACAGCCACTCTGTGCTAATTGCCTTTAAAAATACCTGGTTTTCTCCCTAAGCAGTTAAGGAAAGTTGACTGTCTAGCTGTGCTAGGCCAGAGCTGGATTGTGGAAGGGACCCTGTGCCTGGACCAGGTACAGCACCAGGATGAAGAGGTGGGAAGGGACCTGCAAGGAGTCGGATTTGGACTTGGACGCTCTGGTCCTACATTTAGCAGAGTCTGTTGCATCTGGGTGGGTTGAACCTCTTCAGGAGGGAGCAGCAGCTCTTTCCTGCACAGCCATGTCCTCCTCCTCCATCTTCCATGGTTGTGCCCTGCTCATTCTACAGGACTTTATATCCCATCAGTTTTTGCTCATTCAGTAATTTTGGTGCTCTCTATAGTTAATGCTAGGAGAACTGAAGTGTCCAAACTTTAATTACTTATGCAGATGAAAAGTAAAAACCATATTTGACTATAAAATGCAGTGTTACTTTTATATCTTACACTTAATGGCTTGCGAGAAATAAAGAAATGTAAATTAATCTCTGATAACTTTTGTCTGCATAGTAATGTTGTATTGGATCAATGCTGTCCTCTTCTTGTCTATGAGGAGTGTTCTCCAGTTTGTGCCGCTGAGAGGACTCAAACAAGGAAAACCTCAGTTCAAGATGTACATGGGCAATAGTGAAAAGTACCGCAGTGATTGAGTATGAGGGAAATTTATTTTCATTATTAGGTTACATTCATTAAAACTCAGTATATATAAAGATTAAGGAGTGCTTTCTTCATGAAGAAACATGTGCTGCATCATAGTCACTCATGAATCTTTTGAAGCTTTCATGCATGGCCATAATTCTGCTTTGCATTTAATTAGTCTTTGTGTTTCCCTTGGCACTCCAAGCACAGGTAAATTGCAGAGAATCACACACCTGAGCCAGCATCTTGAGAGCTGGACACTCCGCTACCAAGATTTCTGCTATTGCTTTTTAAAATTAGAAAGTATAATGTGCAGTATTATTTACTTAGAGAAGTATCTTATCCTCCTTTTCATATACCAACCCAGCATTTATCTTTGAGACTTTGATGGAGTGAGTTCCACAGGCTTTTATTTTTGTATGATAAAAAAATTCCTACTGATTTAGCATTTCTATCAGTTATAATAAAATTGATGTTGTTGTGTAGTCTGTTGTACTGTAGGACAGCATAAAAACAGTGGCAGTTCAGATTTTAATTTAATGGTGTTTTTTAGTTATCAGTTTCTTCCTTTTACCAAGTTAATGATACTACTGCTGCAGACATCATGTATACCATAGAGCAGATCCATATAATGGCAACCTCCATTGACTCAATTGCTATAGTCTTCCTCCATCTATATTGTCCTACAATGTATTTTAAATGCACATGCGTATCTTTAGTTAGCATTTTGCAATGAAAGGTTAATATTTTAGTGATAAGTTTCAGTCTAATACAGCTTTGAGAAACTGCCATTCTGGATTAGCTCCCTATTATATGTTGGTATTCGTACTCATAAAGGCATCTCATTGGATGAATGTTACAGATCCCTTTATATTTTATGAGCATAAAAGTGTGTTTATGTAAATCTTTATTTTTTGTTAGCTTAATATCTTAAAGTTGGTTTCAAGCATCACAACATTTCTTTAGTAGCCAAAATTAAAGATATTACTGTGATTTAGGTTGTGTATAATTGATCCACCAACATTGCATTCTTGGTGAAATTAATTCCTTCTTATGGGAACCCACACTTTTTACATGTTTTACTCGTAACTGTACACTTGTTAAAATTACATTAAATAGTTAATGATGCACTACATTCATAGCTTCAGATTCAAGAAGGCAACTTCTGTTCCCATTCGGATGTTCTCTTACAGTGTCATAAATAATCCAAATTATCCAAAATTCATATTTGACAGTAGTTATTCCCATGGAACAGCTAGATTATTGCATTTGGGGACATACATAAGTGACCTATCTCATCCAAAAATAGTGAATAAATAATAAAGGAAAAAGCAAATATTTCTGTTCTACAAACCTCTGCAAAACAAACAAACAAAAACTCCTGTGTGTATATGAATAAAAATTATTAGAGTAGTCATTATCTCATATTTCATATAGCTGAAATTCAGTTAATTGGACTATCTTACGCATATGTACAATTGTAAGGTTTTAGTTATCCAAATATATCCATTCTGTGTGTATCTATCATTGTATGTTTAAGATGCAAATCCCATGAGCTGTATGCGGTAGAGCATATATAAACAGCAGAACGTAGTCATATTTCAGAAGATTTTAGTGAGTTCAGAGAGTTAGGGGAGTTTGAGAAGTAGTATTTTTTATTTTAAGTAGAGAACTGAATATAATGGAATAAAAAAAATAGATTATTACAGAGCTGTAAAAATTGTTGCAGTGGGTAGAAGCAGATCAGAAGAAGTCTCTGGTGTCCAACAAGAAGAAACGTCTGGGAGAAGAAAAGCAGCTCGCATGTATGAGGGGAAAAGAATGTGAAGCAGAAGAAAATAAAGATGGTAAAACAGGTGGAAATAACAGCCAGGGAGAATCATGAAGTCTGTGAAGGAAGGTTTCTGCTTAAGTACTGTAGCATTTTAATAATTTCCAAGATATAATTATTTTCATGTATTTCTGAATATTACCACAATTCTTCATTGCCATAATTGCATAGTACAGTGATTAACTGCAGGGAAGAATTACATAAAATGGCCTAGCTGCAAATTAAAAATAATAACAAAATGATCCCATATACAGTAATTTCTTAGTACATGACTTTTTTTTTTTTTTTTTTTTATCTGTAGAAATTTAATAATGACTGGTGGATAGGACGATTGGTAAAAGAAGGCTGTGAAATAGGATTCATACCAAGCCCAGTCAAACTAGAAAACATGAGGCTGCAGCATGAACAAAAGGCAAAACAAGGAAAATTCTACTCCAGGTAATAACAACATAAATAGTGTAATTGGTTGTGACACAACTTGAAAGTTAATGCTGTGTATGCTATAGCTCTGTTTAATTGTTGTAATTGGCAGCTACAAACATTTTGAATCAATGGAGGTAGAAATAATTATTTATATAATTAATGTCATTGTCATTTAAGAGAAGATGTAGATATTTAGACTGGTGGTCTGTGGTGGCCTACAATGGCTATTATTCCATTTTATTTTCATAAGATATTTGCAAATATATATTGCAGTTAGTGCATTTACTATGTGGAAGTGCAAGTTTTTACTTAAAAATTGATCTTCCTAAATTCTTTAGCATTTGTTTCTTGGTATCATGATCCTGCAATTTCTAAACACTTTTAAATCTGGTTTTAGAAATTACAGAAAATGTTAATATTAATTTATTTATAAGTTGAAGCAAGTGCCTGTTAATTAGCTCTTAGGGAAAAAAAATGTTCTGGTCTTGTCAAGTTCCTTTCCTGCAAATACAGCTTTTATGAATACTGCATTTTATGATGGAAGTTTCATGTCAAGTCATTTGTTGTCTCTGACTGCAGCCATCGTTACATAAAAATAAAGATTCATTATCTAAATGTATTGAACAGTACGGCAAGATGGTAATAATGTCATCTTTGCTGTAGAGTTCTTAATAAAGTAGTTTTCCAGTAAACATTAACACATATGGAAGCAAATGCCCCTTGCTTCCCTTTGGGTATATAGGAAACAAATATTTCCAGTATGTCTGAGTGGGATGGACCTGAAATTGAGAAAACGGCTGGGAAGCATTTGGGAAGCCAGAAGGGCTTGCCCGCTTCAAAAGGAAGGGCAGCAGTGTTTGAAGAGCATGTCTGCGCTAGGAGACCAGGGTGCTGCAGCGCTGCATTCACCAGCCCTGGAGTGCCTTGCCTACCTACGGGTGTGCCATCCTCGGCAGGAGGACGTTGGGTTCCTTACTGCTCTCATGACGCTTCTGATACAGCTGAATCTGACCCAGTGATTCGGTCCCTTTCCAAATTGTAAAGGCTTCCATTCTCCACAACTTCTCACTGGAGATAACACTGTCCTACACTGCAAATGCATTTACTTAGTGCTTATTAATATTTTAAGATGGAGAAAGTGGAAACTAGTACTAGCACATGAATTATTTGAAGAGTGAAATAGCCTTTCTTACATTCTTTCCAGTTCTTTTCTCATTACGGTAATGGAAATAAAGTGACTAAAAATATTATTTCATTTTCACAACTTGAGTAGGTTTTCACAAAGCAGAACTTGATAAAAACCTAGACTTCTTTATCTTCATTTGAGAGGCTTTTTCTTCCTAAATGCTACCTTGTATTGAGACAGCAAAAGAATTTGTACTTTCATTAAATTAAAAAGATATTAGGCAAACACACTATCATTTTCATTAGAGGGCTATCAATAACTCTTCTGTTAAATAAACAGATATGCTCACTGGCTTAAGAATTAGTTGTAGTAATGAGCAGCAATATTAACAATTGTATATCAGTAGTCATATTAATAATTGGATTGCATTAAGGTCATGAAGTAGTGAGAGCATATGCAGCAGAATGAAGTTGCACAGCAGAACAAAGAGCATGATTCATGTTTGTAGGTCCTCAGTCCTCAAAATATGTGGGCATTTTGTGTAAGGTATGTATTTTATACCACTGCCAGAAGTACTGCTTGTCTCTTGGCTAGCAGCATATTTAGAAGGCAGGTAATAAATAAACTAGAATAAATACTGAAAAATCTATGAAACTTCAAACTAATTTGTTGCTTTACTCCAGTAAATCAGGAGGAAACTCTTCATCCAGTTTGGGTGACATCGTTCCTAGTTCCAGAAAATCGACGCCTCCATCATCTGGTGAGTAGGTCACGAACCCTTCAGTTTACGGACTCATGCACCTAATCTGTTAAAATTTGTATACATTTAGTCCTGTTTTTCTTATTCCGTGTACTTCATAGGTATAAGGTTGGGTGGCTGCATTTCCCTGTAAGGATGGTTTGGATTGGTTTGAAGTAATGGAGTCAATGCCGGCGAGTTCAGGCAATGATAGGACTGTTAACAATGCACAAAATTTCCTCTTTGCTTTTACCATGATGTTTTATAGCAAAGACATGATAAAATGATGAGACTGTGTTTCAGCAGGACAGTTAGAGGTTTGGTCTGGTGAATAAGAAATACCTTCTTGTACAGGATAAAAAGCAGCAATAAGAATAAAAATTCCCAAGAGCTTTCTGCAGTAGCATCAAGAATGGCATTATTTTATAACAGGAACTTATAGTTTCACAGTTCTGACAATGAGGATGTGCTTCACATAATTCTAGCATACTGGATATCTTTTGCCTCTTGTGACAAATTTCTCACAAATACACGTTTGTGTTTAGAGCATCAAGGGACAGATTTAACTTTAGTTAGGTTGGATTCAAGAGGTATGAAGCAAATACATGGTGAGTTGATGGAGGAAGCTGGCATTAGCTCCTTGAAAAAAACATAGAAGATTACCAAAAAAAACCACCAAACCTTCTAAATTCAGCTGCTGCAGTGCTGAACGATTTATATTTTCCCGAGAGAGAAAATGTACATTTTGAATATCCAAAATCAGAAAATATTAATTAATGTTGCTAGTGCCTTGTCTACTGAGGCAAAAACATCTATTTTCCAATCATATTTGTTTATTTGGAGCCTGGCCTACAGAGCAGGCATCTTAAAATGAACCCGAAGATTTTAAAGTATTTGCATGGACATTAAGAGAGCAAGAGAGGAATTCAGTCAAGTTATGGTAGTAGCTTCATTTGATTAAATTAATTGAAAAATATATCTGTCTGTCTTGTGAAACCATGAATTTGTTTGTAACAACTAACGTCATGACAGTTGCAGTTTGTTTATCAAAATTTCACTTAAGTTCCCTGCCCCTCTTTTTTTGTGGAAAATATATTTTTAGTTTGCTAATATATGTTCATCACAAGTCTGTAGAACACACCTTAATTTTTTATTTTACTATGGCTTTAAACTGTCATATGTACTGTTAAGGCCCACTTTTTCAACAGTGCATTTTTGCAGTAAAAGTGTCCATGGTCCGATGTTGCAATTTTATATTTAGAGCATCTGAAATGCTATAATATTCTTTTCTATCCTAAACACACTTGGAAATCAGTACATATGAAATTTCCAGAATGTTACACAGAATTTAGAGTTAAGAGAGCAGATAGCATACTTAGGTTACCAACTGACTGATTTCTAGCCATCTGTAATTGTCATTGCATTGAATTGTTTCTTCAGACAGTAGTTTTCAGAAACATGGATTTCTGGAGAAAGAATGAAATCTCGTAAAGGTTATTCAGTTACATTGAAGATTTGGAGAATATTTATGAATAGTGCACATTATCTTATTCCATGATCTTAAGACTTTGGGTCTGCAGTATATTTTTTTTGCTTAAGACATCCCAAGCAGGGTGAAAAAGGCATAGTTTGTGACTAACACAAGAGCTCAAGTGACTTTGAAGTACAGTTCAATTATTATTCCCAGGCCTCCTCTTTTTGAAAGTATAATAAATGACAAACAGATAAATTATTTAATGAGTTGAAGAGATTTTAACTGAATAAATTAACTTAATTTTTTGATAAAAAATAACAAACAAGATGAAGAATCAGTGAAAAACAAAAGGAGGCTCATATCCATTTAAATAATCAATATTATCTCTCTATATATAATCAATCCATACAGTCCTCATGGGCTACCAAACAGCATGAGGATAATGGTGAAAATTACTTTGAAAAAAAACCCAATGATCTAAAGATAATTAACAGTAAAAGAACTATCATGGAAGATGTTACATAGTGTGAAGACTGAGAATGAAAAAATGAGATATTGATATCTAGTTGATCAAATGCTGTGTTTCTTTTCTACATGAAAAACTTAACTTTACCGACAATTTTAGTTGAACATAGAACTGAAGGAGTTTTAATATGCCTTATTATGAGTGATTTATAGCATCTATTCTGGCCTGTATTCAAGAAAAGATAATATGTTCTTTTTATACTTGTGAAGAGGATGAAGGAACAGTGTTGCTAGAAGAAAATGTTATGTGATTTCTGTGGCTGTTTTTAGGAGCAGGAGTGCAGAATCAAGGTGCAGATCTACTCACAGGCTTTCCTGGCAAGGACAGGCTCAAAGGCACGGTTCTGTAACTCAAGGATTGTCAGGCATCATGGCATTAGATGGGTGGATAAATCAAATGGGAAAATAATAATTGTATATCAGTAGCCATATTAATAATTTACTCAAACAGAAGAGATCAGTGTCCCTAGTGTCTCTTAAATCAATAGCTGCATGGGGGCTTGGCAGAGATATTTATTTGTTGCATAATTTAATAGCACATGCCGTGGTATTAGTTGATGTCTCACTCATCAAGCAGCTGAAAGCAGGTCACTACAGTGGTTTCATAATAGTTTGAATTTATTAATTATGGGTTTGCATAAAGTCAATGCAAACGATACTGCTTATAGATCCACTTAGATTTTGATTCAGTTTGACGTAATGGCACGGCAAGGTAAGCTTGTGTTACCAGAGTGTGTCAAGAGGTGGGTAAGATCTTTACATGCAAGGGTGATGATGTACAGAATGTTTGTGGATCACTTTTCTGTGTGTACTTGCTTTTTGAAGACCAACTTAATATGTTATTTAAGATCAGGGTTGAGCATTGTAAACAAGAAAGCTTTTTTTTGATTGCTTTGTTTTTGTTTTGTTTAGGATGTAATTAGCAGGTGTCTGTTGGACTCAGCATTCAGGAAGACATGGCTTTGCATTTTGAAAATACATTTATTTCAGAGTCTATAATGATTTTTGCTTAAACTGTTGTTACTTGCTGAAGAGTTAAATATTTTATATTTATGGTATAAGCATCATGTGCTGTATAATCTTTTGGGGCAGAGATTGAACAGCAGTGGTTTACTGTATTCACTTCCATTTTGCCCTGGCTACATCCTTGCTCTTTACAACAGGATCAAGGTCCTGAGACAAGCTGGGATCAATTTCCTCTCTTCTGCTACCCATTCTTTTTAGGTTTCACTATTAGTGGGTCTGTTTTTATTATTTCTAATTAATGTATCTTACAACTACTGTGCATTTTTAGTTAAAATGGTTAAACATACCAATTTTAGTCCACCCTGAGATAAATGTAGATACCATTGTACTACTATCAGGCTGATTTTGTCTTCAGAAGTGTATTTTCTTCTGTTTCATAATTTCCTATAGACACACTAGTGACATTTCAAATTTCAGTTGATGATGCCCATTTTGAATTAATGTTCATTGCTATAAAATACTTCAAATGTTGTTGGCCAAGTTCTGTTTACATTGGTGAAAGTCTTATCCCAGTGAACTAGCTTGGATTTACACTGGTGTAACAGGAACGAACTTGGCCATTGCTCTGTTTTGTAAGAGTAATTCTGTGTATGTCTGATGTAGCTGTGGAAAGGTGGATCAGAGGAAAATGTTATAGTAGCTGTTACAGATTACCTTCTGTCTTCTAATCCTAATGTAATGCACCTTTAAATTTTTCCCTTTGTTTTATTGTGTTTTGTACTCATGGTCGATTTTTAAATTTTTATTTATTTATTTATTACTCTGGACAGTTTTATTTTCCTTTACCTGTTATTTCCTTTTTAACCTATCTTTACTTTCCCTGTCATCTGATAATTCTGAATTGTTTGTCTGTATATAGCTATAGACATAGATGCCACTGGCTTAGATGCAGAAGAAAATGATATTCCAGCAAACCATCGCTCCCCCAAACCCAGTGCAAACAGTGTAACATCACCCCACTCCAAAGAGAAAAGAATGCCCTTCTTTAAGAAGGTAACACCGACTTCCAAGCTCCCATCTGTCCACCTGCTCACCTGCACTGCGTCATATTTCTAGTCCTGTTAATTGTCTGCGTCCTTTGACAAGCCAATAACATGCATGCTTTGTTGTTCTTTGTTTCTTTTCCATGCTGCTGTAGCTAAGCAGAAGCAGAAATCGGTAAGTTTATATCAACATTACCTGTGTTTATCCTGCCACTGGCATCATTAGCATTATTACCCCAGATTAACAATGCAGTTGTTCTAGAATTAAGGAAGACATGTATCGAGCTGTTAGTGGATTCAGTACAAGAAAACAAACAGTACCAAGTTCAGTGCATCTGTGAAACTCTGCTACAGTACTTATCCTTTTTGATGGAATAATAAGATACACTTAGAAGACCTTCTAAAAGTTCAAGAAATTTAATTCTAACAATCCATATATTGCACCTCTTTAGTGCATGCTTATTCTTTCTACCTCTGTCTTTCTCAAGTTTTATTTTTCCTTGTAACTTAGTCTATTGAAATCATTATTGGAATCTAATCAGATACTCAGATTGTACTTAGAAAACAAATAGTCAAAACCACCATATTTTTAATTTAGTCAGTATTTAAACTTCAGCATTCAGTAGGTGCAAAATCTGCAGGTAAACAAGACGAGTGGAAAACCATAGACTTGTTTTGACAGTTTACTTTGAGTTTTTCCTGTTGTCATGTATAAATTATCAGCCAAATGTTCTTGCCATCCTTCAGTGAGACTTTTTTAGTATCTCAACTATTGGAAATTGTACTGGTGGTTCCCGGGAGAGCCAATGTCTCTCCGTAGATAACCCAGATAACTACAGAATTATGCAACTGTTACCCAGTTGCAGCAAACTGTAATACATTTCTAAGATCTTTCCTGGAATAAGTTGTCAAAACATTAAGTAGCAGCAAAACTATGCAGTGAAATACCACATTCTACTTTTTTTTTTTGTATTTAAATCTTTAATCTTCATAGCTCTTACTCATTTGATTTTAACAACTCACTTAAATCAACAGGTAACAGACTGTTATAGTGCTTATAAACAGTGCCAAGTGACACTGTTGCCCATGATGTGGATGCTCTCATGTTTAGTATATAAAACTTTTTTTCTCTCTCTTTTCTTCTTGAACTTTTTGAAATAATACTAGATTCGTCTCATTTCCAAAGTCACCAGTATTTGCTTCAGTAGAGTCTGTTAAGTACCGTATCATTCACAGCCTATTATGGAAATCAACAGCAGTGTATGGTTTCTTAGTAATTTCTTACTTAATCATATTTATAACTAAATATAAATGCTAAGGAAGAATAAGACATGTTGATGTGTATTGGATGCTGTCTGCATGAGCATCTTTCAGAGATGCAGCTTCTAGATAAACCATCTCGGACCTGGATGGTGGCTAGTCCCATCTCTTTCTTTATTCTGTGGTGCCTCTTTTCTTCCAATTCAGAATCCTTACTGGTTATAGTGGGTTTTGTAATAGCGACATTTACAGTAAATGATGGATGGGCACCCCAAACTAATCTGCATAGTCGAACCACAGAGCAAAAGCCAGGTGGTCAAAACTATGCTAGTTTTTATTCTGAGTTCATATCTGAACTTGAATCTGCAAGTGAAAGCTGTATAGCTCAGTGCCAGTTCCTTATAAAATATTAGACTCTCTAATGCTAAATTAAAGAACTTTAATGCTTCCATTTGATAACTTGTACTCAGTTTTCTGACAGTTTTTTTACTTCAAGCTGTAGAGATTAGAGAAAAAAAAATGCCTATTTCAACAGATTTTAAAAATAGCGCATATTCCATCAAATAAGGTGATTTCTGTGCTTTCCCTAATTTTTAAATAGTCGGTTAACTTCTAGCATGAATGCTTTTGGTTGAGTCAGCCACTTTAAGACAAAGATCTGTTGCATCAGGACACTTATGCTATAAGCACTTACACATCTGTAATGAATTTTTCTTAGGAACTATCTCTAACATGCTTATCAGATTATTTGTAATATTAGCAAGAACAGTGGAGGACTGCATTTTGATACTGGCACAGCATAATTGCAAGGTTTTGCTTTGAAATGTCTTGAGGCAGATTTTGCATTGTGTAAAATAAATTCATTTCACATGCTTATGATGCCTCGGGCACTGGTATTCATTCTTATGTTACTAATTATCTGGTGAAGCTACAGGTAACAAAAAATAAGATAAATTATGTTGCAAAACATTCGCAAATATTTTCCATGTTTTAGACTGCTTTAGACTGTTGCTTGTGTAGCATTTTGTGCTGTCACTGTATTAATGTCTGTCTTTGTGTTTTTGTGTTTCGGAATGTATATACTTATTTTAATGTTACTGTGAAACACCTTGGGATACGTTGAGTACTGAAACAACGAACAATGATTATTCTGTGATCTTGACTGATGTATTTGTACTATGTAGGCATTTGAAAAATAGATCTGATATACCTTTTTCCATATCACCCACACATTCCTGGGTTTGGATTTCAATCATTTTTTCCCCAAGACAAAGATAAACCAAACCCTCCCTTACAAACAAAAACTCTTCTGATAAGACTCATTCTTGGTGCTATATATTAAATAGCCATTTATTAAAGAAATAAACCCAGCTTAATTTGTTTATATTTAATTTTGATAACAATATAAAAATGTTCAATGCAGGCAATATTTTTATCTTTGTGCTTTTAAATACTTTTTATAAATTGTGCATGATACATCAGTAAGTAGTTTGGTGAATATCACACTAAGAGAATCCATTCTTGGGTGATGACAGGAACTTCCCAAAGTGGAAGGATTGCTATCCCAAGCTCTGTTTATGAAAACTTCTAGAAATACTAACTTGATCAGTCATTATTTTGATTTCATTTGCAAGTGAATTGCAGATGCAAATGTGAAAGTCAGACTATGAGTGCTCCCATGGGAATTTGCAGAGGTGTCACAATGTTTTGTCAAGCAGTGGGCAGATCTGAACGTAAAAAGGTGTGTTATGCTTTTCTTGTCCCTTTTGGTTTTATTTTTCTTTTTCATAATCTGCCTACATAAAATTTTGGTGGGAAACAGATGTCACAGATCTGGAGTCAATCATTCCAGATTATTAGCTCTTGGAAATAACCTTTTCAATTTACCAGTTAGGAATTATGGAGTGGGACATGTGAATGTCTGAAGAATAACAGTTTTGTTGCTATCCAGAGAAAATATGAAAACAGTAGGAAAACCAAAATTCAGAGAAAGCTTTTTCAAAAGTATTCCCTGAGCCTGTTATGTCCTTATCTTGTACTAGCAGTTTTCAGGAAAAGTTAATAAATCCATGATTCTTGTGTTGGTGACATCACTGGAAATTCAGAGTTTCTAATACTGTAAGTAATGTGTAACACTTTCTCTAGGTGCTGTGATGCTGAAAGCTTTCTCTGTTTTGCAGACAGAGCACATCCCTCCCTATGATGTAGTGCCTTCTATGCGACCAGTAGTTTTAGTGGGGCCTTCTCTGAAGGGATATGAAGTAAGTGATTGTTGTGAATGGTTTTATTTTGCCAAAAATATTGTTCTTCATTTCTATTTGAATGTTCAGAGGTAGTTAACCTGAAAAACTTAATTTATATCATGGATAAAAAATCTAGACAGCTTTTACTTCTACTAGACAGCTGCTTATTTGTATTTTATTTCATACAGAGTTCAGATTAAGAATAAATTACATTCCAATCCTGCTGTTCAGATATAAGATTTACTGTCAACTTTATTACATACTAATATTAGCATCAAGTATTATGAATTTCCTATATGATTATTAATTTGTTGTTTCTTTGTTTTGTTGTTTGCTTGTTTCTAGGTAACAGATATGATGCAGAAAGCATTATTTGATTTTTTAAAACATAGATTCGAAGGGCGGTAAGTACCTTGCAATGCAAATCTGCTGGAGTTCAGATCCTGTTTAGATACTGCTAGGTTTTTAATAAATAATTGACATTCTTATTGTATCAAATTAGGAATGACAGCTAATTCCATGATCAGTAGACTATAGTGTGGATCGGAAGTTTCCTCAGCAGAGAGCACTGAGGTTGTGTTGGAGTGGGAAGTGTTCAGGGTCATATGTACGTTGAGAGCGGAAAAAGACATGTCTTCTTCTTGATGACTGTGACATCCACACTCCAAATTGCTAGATAGATATTTAGAGATTTAATAAACGTGTACACTTAAAATGTTATTTTGCTTAAGTATTTTCCAAGTGATACCTCATCAGTGCTTCCTGGGTTCTGTACGAGCTGACAAGGGCCACCATTCCTCCTCAGCTCTAGTTCCTTATAGTGGCATCTAACTTTGAAAGAGTGATATGAGATTCGGACTACCTAATGTATATAATTGTCAAACTCTTCATCGCTCAGGGTGGGAGCTTGGTTTGACAGTAGTGCTGGAGTCTATAATGGGAAGTCTGAAAAGGACTGCTGGGGAGGGGGGCAGCCCCCTACTTTGCTGAAATATGGTTGTCCTTGGTAGCAGAAAGGCTGCACTTCTCTGCATTTAGATCTGAGTGCTGTTACAGCCTGACCCTACAGCACACTAGGCAAGGTCCAATCTGATTTGTATTTGAGCCTCCAGACATTACTGTAGTACAAATGACAAAATAAAAGCATGTTCTGTAATTCAGACATCACAGACCCATGGATCAGAGGCATCAGGTGCACTCTCCACATGTGATCATATTGCTACCAGATCAAGCCCCAGGTTAATATGTGCCAGTGAGTTGGCATTTAGGGGGAAAAATTGATAAAACAGGAAGGTCTTGTTATATTATCTGTAACTTCAATGAATGTTCTATTTAGTTTGGAAGTGGGCAGAGCAGTAACACTATTCTATCTGTCCTACTGCTGTCAAACTTTCAAGAGGGAGCTTGAGGTTTTCTGTCAGCAGCTTCAGCTCTTCGGATGACAAGACACTGTGGTTTAGGCTTTTGGATTTCCTCAGTCAGAATGATGATGTTGATACTTAATCACTTACTAGTCCCTCTTTCTATTAGTCAGGGTTATCAAATCTTAAATATGTACCTTCAGAACTGAAAGTTAACAAAAAAATGAGTGTTACAAGCAGAAGAAAGTTATTGCATCTTTATGTCTTAAAGTATTTTAGAGCATATCTAATTTTAAGTTGTAGACCAGATTATGGCAGGGTGATTCCACTAACACTGTTAATACTATTGATGTCTGTAGTAACAGATTTGAGACATCCCAAACTTGAGTAGCATTCTGAATTGGTACTCAAAGTCCTCAACAAATTTGTACAGGAGGTTCTTAGATTCATGCTACTGCTTTCACTGCCACTCTACTGTAAAGCTGTCCCCACTCTCATTGCAATTATATTGCTATATGAACATACATATCCTTTGCTTTGAGAGCATACTCATTATTTCTGGTGTTACACATCTCAAAATACATTAAAATGACCTTTAAAAGATGTTAAAAGATCTTAACATGAAAACCAGCATTTTTAAGCTGATAAATCTAGCTTTGTTCAATATACCATAATTGTATTTGAAAAAGGGAAAAATTATTTTCTATAGAATCTAGGAAGGAAGACTAGTAGGAAAAAAAAAAAAACAAAAACAAACACCAAAACAAAAAAGCTGTAAAAGTTTGTAGTGTTCATCAATTAGCAAATAAAGATAACTAATAAGTACCCCAAATTATGTGTTAGATTTCATTTTAAGACTAGTGGCCTTATCTGTGAGAAGCTGTGCCAGAAGTCACAGCCTTTGGTTATGTTTTTAGCTCAAGTTAAATCATGCCTAAATTTCCAAATTACGTTGCTCATCAGTATTGGGAAAATAATTGTGTTTTTCCATATTAACTTCTGGCTTTGTTACATTTTGAAGGGTTTTAGATAAATATATACACATGTTGAGCTCATTGGGAAATGACCTATTTGGTTACATTTCAGATGAACAGCATCTGACTGTGCTTGCCAGAGAGTAGCCCTCCCTGTTCTTAGCAAATCCATTTCCGCCTTTTAAATTGCAAGTAAAATCATACAAGGAAGAACAAGGGAATATCATCAGTCTGATTTAACTCTCAGCAGTGGAAAAATGTGACCCCTAAATCTCATTAGACCAGAGAGTTTGAAAGGGAATTTATCCAAAGGGTGCATTTTGACCCTCTAAAGCAAAACAAACCAAGTTAGCTGTTTTCCTAGGAAGAAGAATATGCAAAGGGTTATGTAGCAGGTCAGTGCAAACAACTGGAAGTAACCACTTCTTTTTTGGCTGATCTTTTCTCATAAACACAAAACTGAGCCTGCTAGATACTTAGCCCAGAGTTTTCATTTGAATGCTTCTCTGTGTTACAGTTCCCATTTTTAGGTGGCCTACATACTGTTGGATGTTTCTGGAAAATTATAGGTAAATCTTGCACTCTGTTAGAAAACAAATGCTAGTAAGCTGAACAATAAAAATAACCATTACGTGGCTGTACTAATTTCTCTGCTAAGCCTTGCCTTTACCATTTAACTGTGCATATCCCTATGTGCCTTATACATATGGTTAAAGTAAGCCAGGTTGTCATTTTGTATGTTTCAACAAATTAATCAAAATTAGGGAACGGAGAAACCAGCCTATTCATACTGGGGATACTGGTGCAAATTCTAACCACGTCAGGCCTGGAGCCCCCAAGGAAATCCCATCTTCTGCGGCACGTCTCTGTCCTCCTGCCTCCCCTCTCCCCAGACACATCTAGCTTTGCAGTCAGGGGTCATACTAAGTTTCAGAACTGTGCAGAAAGGGGGATGTCTTATCAATAGTTCTTGCAACAGTATTATTTAGCTAAAGTTTCTTCTCTGTTCACATTGTACAAAGCATATTGTGCTGCTGAGGAGAACTTGTTTTCCTGTAGTCCTAGCCATCTTCTAGTGTTAAGCCAGTCTCTTTTTCTCCCCACATCCCTGCAAGATGAATAACATTCTTTTCTATTTTACTGTATTTTCTTTTTTCAGTATATCAATTACACGAGTCACAGCAGACATTTCGCTTGCCAAACGCTCAGTATTAAACAACCCCAGTAAGCATGCGATAATAGAGCGATCTAACACAAGATCAAGCTTAGGTAAGTGCTTATAATGATGCTATCTACAAATTGACTGTAAAGTATACTACTTTCTATTCATATCTGTAAGCTAAAAATAGCCTTCTCTCTGCTGTGAGAAAGTCAGAATTCAGAAATCCTGGCACTGGAAATTATTTTAAAATCACTACCAGGTAAATTTCATATAGTGCTGATTTTGGTTTATCCTGCTTATGTTCAGTTTTCAAGTTTTGCTGTTTGCCTCAGTAGGGAGAAATTGCCATCCCTCAGGTAAATAAAATCTGAAGAGATGTTCTTCTGGTTAAGTAGAAGTGACTGTTTCAGAATACCTGAAATTATATGGAAATTATTGATATTATGTATTATCTTTGATAAGATTACTAGTAGTGATAGCTACTGATATTGGACCTGATAAGAATTGCCAAAGTACACATCTTCTGAATTTTGTATCAGTTTAAATGAATGCTGAGGTTGGTACAAAAAATGAAGAATGGAAAAGGGGAGATGTTTTTAAAAAGCTATATAGCTAGGTTCATAGCATACATAACCATCATCTTACATGAGTTTTTTTTTACTGAAGCTTGTCCAGTTGTATACATAATTAAATGTTTATTTGCCAGAAAGAAAAACAAGCTGAGCTGGGAAGTTGAAACTAAATGTCACCATCTACAGTACAGGTGGTTACACTGGAGCTTGTGCTCTCAAGGTGTCCTTAGAGAAAACAGGAAAAGGAGGTCACTTTGGAGTCTCAGCTTATGTGGACTGACCTCAGCCTTTCCTCTAGCACGAGGTGTATTATATCGCTGGCTCATTGCTTGTGTAGAGATACCTGGAGGTAGCCAAGATGAATCCTGCCAAGAGTCTACATACTTGTGTTAGGGCGCTCAGCTGAGGCACAGGGACACGCAAGTTCAAGACCCTGCTCAAACACAAAAAAAGAAGGAACCTGAACTCAAATGTCCTAGATCTCAGGTGAATGCGACAGCCAAGTTTCTGTCTTTACAAGGCTGCAGATTTCTCTTAGTAGCCTTTGAGAGAGCTTGCTTTCCCCCAAACACAGGATTGTATCTTGAAATCTTGTAAATTGTGTGGAACGGGAAAGGAGTCTCATTCATCCTACTAAATGGGTTCTGTACCAGATTTATAACAAAATCTCTGAGTACACCTGTACTTTGAATATTTAAGATTTGTCTAATATAGCTGTCCTTCTTAGAACAAACTCTGCCTTAAAGAGTTTGACTTCCCTTTCTTGAAAATTTGCTTCTTAAAACCCTCTTAGAACAAACTCTGCCTTAAAGAGTTTGACTTCCCTTTCTTGAAAATTTGCTTCTTAAAACCCTTGCTTTCAGCTATGTGGAGGCTGTGAATCTTTACTGGCAGGTAATCTGATAGCTTCCAAGTATGTCTTATTTTGTTTTCAGATATCAAAATTCAATGTACTGTAACAACATAATGAATATCTTTACACACATGAATATTCTTCTCTATGAATTTCAGTCTTGTCACCAAAGTTTGTTTAGTAATCTGATGAAAAGATAAAGTGTCATTTGTTTTGAATAGAACTGAAAATTGATAATAAGGATGGAGGTCACTGAGTTGTGGAACAAACAGAACCATGGTGATTAATTTCCCAACCTGAACATCAAAGAATGTGCAATTTTGTGCAATACTGCACAAATACATGCAGCAGTAAAAAGCATATCATCTATTGCTTGTGCTAAAATATTTTCATACATGTAAAACAGCTATCACAAAAATTTATACAGGAAAAAGAATATATTCAAAATAAATGCAGCCCAATAATTTACACCTTTATCTCATGGAGAATCTTTCCCTTAAGAACAGCAACATCTTTTCTTTGGGTCAAGGCATTTTTTTGATAGAGATATTTAAAATGGAAGTTCTGACAGAACCTTGGTTGGAGACACCCAAAAGATGACAGTGATAATGTATATATATAAATATGTGGATAGATAGATATGTCTCTCTAGTTTTTGCAGCAGGGCTATTATTATCACCTGAGATTTCCTGCTATATATCAGGTTTTCAGTTGCTAATAATTGTTCTAAAAATCAACTGATTTATAAAATAATTTGAATTATCTTAGGAAATATTCGTTAGAGCAACTAGGTCATTTTAACAATGAATTTAGGGCAAAAAATAATTTTACCTATGTTAAAATATTCTCAAAACCTTTTATTTCAGAAACTGTAATACTCCCATAATCTATCAGGGGTTTGAAATTTGGTGATGAATTGAACGGTATTTCAGTTACATGTTTCTGGGCATTTTTTATGAAAATAATGAGAAAACTTGAGCAAATTATTAGAAGCTGCTGTTAACACATGCCAAGCTTTGCATCTGAATTGCTTAAAGACTCAGCTCTCCCTGGGTAAGGTCCAGCAATGATGCTGAGCAGAGCCTGCTCCCAGCAGATTGGATCAAGTCAGTGAAGCAGAACTAAAATGAGAAGGTGCTCATACCTCAGCTTTCAATCCCTACTTTGCTGTGCAGCATGAAGTAAAAAGTTGTTTGCTTTAAAGATGTTCAACTGGATGAGCAGGTGGCTGGGCTAGAGGCAAAAGGCAAGTGGTGAAAATCCATATGGAAAAGGTTGGAGTCGCGGAGTAGGAGCTGGAATAGTTGAACCCACTGGTGAAGCACCTCTGGGATCTGTGCTCCAGACATGGGGTAAACCACAGGAGGACAAAAGTCAGCCAGGAAGGAAGTCAGGGAGGGAAACAATGTGGTAGCAGTGGGTTAGGAGGAAAACTGATACGATAAAACAACCTGGAGTCAGAAAACAGAATTGCTTTTGTAAGACAATGGGAAACTCTTGTGCAATGCAAAAGAAAGAAAGTACATGAAGTGTTACAGCCTGTTTCCTTGCTTTCCTGCAGCGTACCTCAAGGTAGAAATAGAGTCAGAATCAGAAAAAAATCATTATAGCCTGCTGGTAGATGACCTCTTCTAGCAGCGGTTCACAAAGATGACAGCATACCACTGCTTTATTAGTTGGGTCAAGTAGCAAAAGTGAGTGACAATATCATACCATACAGTGGAATTTTTATTTTTCAGTTTGTGTGATGAATTTGCTGTAAGACAACAAAAAATACTATTAAAAGAATATTATTAGGTTTACAAACTCCAGTGGTGCAAAATAAAGGTTAGAAAGTAACAAAAAGAAGGTTAACTGTGCAACCTCGCAGTATCTTTAGGTTACCTATGCTGTGATTCAGCCTTTGGTTATGTGTTTGCAGACTACTTTTCTACCAGTCCTCTGCCTTTTTTTTTTTTTTTTTTAATGTACAAACTAGTGCAGGGAATTAGAATTGCTCAATGAATTGCTGTTTCTCTT